>NC_092690.1:25653989-26365239 GCF_964275005.1 Diadema setosum
GTCATAATAATTATGTGGGGGAGGAGCACTTTATGGCTACTGTACCGGGCCCAGTACAGGATGAAATGACTGGTTTTCGTAATATGGTCATCTCGGTTGTGCACTATACAGAAGTATGCTTCCTTTGCAAATTTCTTGGGGGTTTTGCTACTGTAACCTATAGGACCCCGTATACAGGATAAGATGACCTGCTTTTGGTGTTTTTGATATCTCTGTTTAGTAGGCCCTGATATTTACATTACATAAGAATTTATAAGACCTTTTCAGCTGATTCACAGTACATGTATAATGGATGGGACACTGTGGAGCTACTGTCTGGGGCTCCGTACAGGATAAAATAACTGGCCTTGGTGTGTTGAATATCTCTGATAGGTACTTCTTCCAGTGCAAAAGAAATTACCCGTCTTTGGGGCTACTGTCTGGGGCCCCGTACAGGATAAAATAACTGGCTTTGGTATTTTGGATATCTCTGATGGGTACTACTTCCATTGCAAAAGAAATGAGCCGTGACCCTTTTCAGCTGAATGAAACTAATGTGTGTGTGTGTGTGTGTGTGTGTGTGTGTGTGTGTGTGTGTGTGTGTGTGTGTGTGTAGGGGGCACTTTGGGGCTACTGTCTGGGGCCCCGTACAGGATAAAATAACTGGCTTTAGTGTTTTGGATATCTCTGATGAGTACTATTTCCGATTGCAAAAGAAAGTAGCCATGACCCTTTTCAGCTGAATAAAATCAATGTGTGTGTGTGGGGGGGGGGGGGGGAGGGAGAATTTGGGGCTACTGACTGGGGCCCCGTGCAGGATAAAATAGCTGGCTTTGGTATTTTGGATATCTCTGATGGGTACTACTTCCATTGCAAAAGAAATTAGCCGTGACCCTTTTCAGCTGAATAAAATCAATGTGTGTGTGTTGGGGGGGGGGGGGGGGGAGGGAGGGGGAGAGGGGGCAATTTGGGGCTACTGTCTGGGGCCGCGTGCTGGATAGAATAACTGGCTTTGGTATTTTGGATATCTCTGATGGGTACTACTTCCATTGCAAAAGAAATTAGCCGTGACCCTTTTTAGCTGAATGAAACTAATGTGTGTGTGTGTGTGGGGGGGGGGGGGGGGCACTTTGGGGCTACTGTCTGGGCCCCGTACAGGATAAAATAGCTGGCTTTGGTGTTTTGGATATCTCTGATGGGTACTCCTTCCATTGCAAAAGAAATTAGCTGTGACTCTTTTCAGCTGAATAAAATCAATGTTTGTGTGTGTTTGTATGTAGGGCCTATAGGGGGTGGGGCACTTTGGGGCTACTGTCTGGGGCCCCGTACGGGATAAAATAGCTGGCATTGGTGTTTTGGCTATCTTTGATGGGAACTACTTCCATTGCAAAAGAAATTAGCCGTGACCCTTCTCAGCTGAATAACACCATATTTCTGGGGCCCTTTGAGGCTACTGTCTGGGGCCCCGTACAGGACAATAGCTGGCATTGCTGTTTTCATGATATGTACACCCAAAGGAACAATATCCACCAACTTTTGTCCGTGACCCCCTTGGGCTGAATAAATCCATTTTCGGGGCCCCTTTTTGTGGCCCCTAGGCTTACGGTACAGGATGTGACTTGCCAGCAATTCATTTCATTGACCCTTGGCCACATCCTTTGATGAGACCATCGAAAAGTGTGACCCTTTTCAGCTGAATAAATCTTCTGGGCCCCCGGTCTATATTAGTGTAGGAGGAAGAAAGGTCCATATCCCCGGTTATAGGGTTGGGAAATGCCTTGAACCAAGACTATACATGAACGCGCATGTGACTGACGAGCCACATTGTTTTCTGTCTGCCTCCATCTCTCCGTCTCTGTCTCTCTCTTTCTCTCTCAGCTTCCCCCCCCCCCCCCCTTGTTCCTCTTCCGGTCACACGATGATAACGTATACTTAGAGGATACCTGGTGGTAAACATTAGCAATGTTACCGGTGGGGTTGCTATGATTGGAATTATTTTTCGCAAGATGCTATTATTCCCAAGCATTGTCTGTTTTTCGCGGCCACACCTTCTCACTATGGCACCTATTTTACACAGCACATTAAAGGCATTATTTACCATTTGCCGATGAAACAAAATCTCAGCTTCAGTGTTTCAAAATAGTTCTAAAATTTGAGTTAGGGATAGAAACATCCAATGTAAAAATATTAATCAGTATAATCAATGTTTGATATTGTTAGATATACAAAATATGAGAAATAGTTATTATATACTATTGTTTGTAGAATAAATCATCTACAGTTATGGTTTATTGAGAAAAAATAGTGATATCTCCTTATCATTTAGGCTTCATTACAAATTTTGTATATGGTAGGATGTCTTGTGGTACACCTGACCCACATAAATGCATGAAATGCGATAACATTTTTAAATCACAGTTTCCAATGGTAAACAATACCTTTAAAACACTACGATGACAGGTTGCAGATTATTGGAATTAATTTGAGCGCCCTCTGTTGTCTGTTTACCACATTTGAATTATTGTATTTTAGCATGGGGGAAATCTAGCGTGCATAATATGCAGAGACTGTTTAAATTACAAAAGCGAGCTATTAGAATAGTCTCGCATTCACTGTATAGGGCGCCCTCCTTGCCAAATTTCTTCTTTGTCTATTTTAACTGTGTATGATATGTATTTATTACAGAGTGCAATATATATGTACATATGTTATAATGATATTTTACCTGTATCACAACTTGGGTATTTTAAATCAAACAAAGATAATCATAATTATGGCACAAGAAATTGTAAAAATTTTTACTTGCCTCTGATTCGTACATCCTCTTACAAACAGTCAATATTCTTTCAAGGCCCGCAAATCTGGAATTCTGTACACTCTGATGTGAAATGTAAGAAGACAGTAATAAGTTTTAAGAAAGCTTTCAAGCGTATTTTACTTGAAAAGTATTCTGGAATTACTCAATATCATTCTGAATTAATAGTAGAGGAGCATGACAGTGGTGTGTTTGTGTAAATGGCATCTTGTGTATTGTTAATGTGCTTGTGTATGTTTTGTTTGTGTATGTGTACGTATGTATGCGAATATGCGCGCGTGTGCTGATTTTTTTTTTCAGTTACTGGTTATATAGTTTGTAGAAAGAAGAGACAATACACTGTATTTACTTTCCCGGGGTTAGTTTTAAATAAGGCCCAGCGCCTTCTCATTAACCCCTTCACTTGATAACTTTGGTTGTTTGTTTGCTTGTTTGTCTATTTTGTTACTTTTCATGTTATACTTGTTATACTATTGTCACATTTTTATGTATGCATGTTTTATTAAGTGAAAATAAATGAAATGAATGAAATGAAATGAACTTCTCTATCTACAGTTGTAGTGCCCACGAAAGAACCTCAGGAGGAGGAGGAGGAGGAGACACCGACACAGAGCGAAGGCACGCAGACTGTCAACGCACCGGAACCGGAAATCGATGTGGAGAATAATGAGGGTCAGTTGGCTTCAGTTTGGGAGTTTTCCGATAATGTTTGGACGTGATAAGGTTAAATGTTATGATATGCAATACCACAACATGTTCAAGTTAACTGTCATGATTAATAAATGCAAACTCTAATCTAATATAGTAATGGTAGAGGCTTTATAAAAATCGGATTTTTGATGACAAAACATTTGAATTTGGAAGTTTCATGATTCTCATAAAATGATTATATCATTGGCAACCACATATTCAAATTATACGAGGTGATGATGTCAGAGCATCGTCATGATTAAATCAATGACCTATACGTAAACCTTTTGTAAATTTTGTTTTGAAATGGCTGAGATATCCAGATACGAATTAAAGGAAAGTGGTCCTAATGATAGATGTGTTTGTTTTTGGATATCTCAGCCATTTCAAAACAAATTTTGTTCAAATACGCTTTGGATCCCTTTAAAATTGTGTGCTCTTTAATACTTTAAAAGATGATTCTAATTATCTCACACACAAAGAAAGTTGGAAACCTGGAGCCCCATCTCAACCAAAACTATATCATCCCTTTAACTTTCAGAAGACAGTGAGAGAAAGAGCACGTGCAGCTGGGAGGAGCAAGAAGTGACAGAAGAGCTTCTCAACAGCCAGTCAAGCTCGAGAGGTATTGTACCGACCCCCTTCCCCCTGCTCATAAGGAGCTTTAGATTTTGACGCGCGGACGTTCAAAGGAAAAAAAAAAAAAAAAAAAAACATGTTCTGAGCGTGCGCAGTATATAGCGCGCGTCAAGTCAATCTATTTTTAGCTTGCGTCGCCTGAGTTTTTCACTACGCGTACTGGGCTATTTTCACGTCCGCACAATTTGCGACGTAGAGAGCTTCTTCATGCACTGATCACATAGGGGCGCGATTTTATTTTTTATACGTTGCGTCCCAGCGTAATCTATAGCTACTTTTCCACACGACGCAAGGAGAGGAGAACGTCCAGCGTAAGCGTCGGCTCAAACGTCCGCGCGTCAAAATCTAAAGCTCCCTAGTATCAACCCATGTCGTGACACGAGTAGGACATTAAAGGCACACGGAACCTTGATTCGAGGGGGCGCTGTTCCTTGGCGAGGTGCAGTGCCGTATATACGGTACTGGTGAGGTGATTGCAGCCATCTTCACAGCCAAAGCGATGATATAAAGCTACCTACCCTCCGTCAATCCCTGGCGCATATCTGTAAAGGGTCAAAAGTTGTTCATGATTCGATGTACGCTATACCAGCCAGAAACAAAGGCCAAATAAAAGGCCAAATAAATAGATGACCTTAGATTGATAGATGATTTTCGACATATAATTATTCACCTTAGAAGATAAATTATTTGAATTTGGTTGGACATTTTGAACATGACAAGTGCGTGAGGCGTCAAAATTACCCGACAGCGCCTTCATGAATCTCGGAATCGTGTGATTTTTCATAAAGGGAATCTATACTCGGTGTTGAAATTGCCTTTGATGAGAAGGGTACAGTCAAACACCTAACACCCTTTACGAAATCATGAAATTGGGATCCCGACAATTTCTGAGGGTCATGGAATAAGATCAATATGTCTATTGCAAAGGACATATTGCTATCAGTCCTCTATTCCAGTAAGTTAAGGAATATTACATACTATACAGATGTACTCACTTTACAGCTCTTATCGGTTAACTATTATGAATCACTCTCTGTGTCAATAACCCAACTGCTATATCTACCTCCCAAAAAATTTCTCTTAGATTCTTGTCGAAGAATGAAGTGTAGAACTTATACTCCACATAGTATTCCTCATATTTTTGTTCGATATACGTGGAACTGTCACTTTTTCCTCTGCTTTGAACATAGAGTAGATTTGTTGTTGTTGTTGTTGTTTTCTAACTTGTTGTCAAATCTAACCAAAGTAGAAAGTTATAGAATTTTAAAGTTTCCGATACTTTCACCTAATAGCGAGATTGGCTGTAGAAAATACATTAAACCATGTAGAGATGTCTTTACTTCGCAATTCTCAGATTATTCTGTGCTCAAAAATTTCACAGAAATCATGTTGAATAATGTCAAGGATTAGCACCTGCAAGTCCTTTCCCAAAACTCATTGTTGCCAGTTCAAATCTACATGCAAATTAGCCCTAGGTACAGGTCACTGGGAAACTTGAAAGGTGATCATGACTTGTGAACACCTTCGTCATTTTGCTCAAGTGTTCCAACTATTACTGCTTCATCGAAATGTGTCTAATGTTCAAAATCCCTGGCGCTTAATTCATTATAGCTTCCATTTTGTCAAAACCCGCTCCATCGGTTTTTTCGCCAGGTTATGACTTGCTCACGCCAACTAGAACGTGGCGAGGACTTGTAGGAGAGTATTCATTAGAGCACCCTCTGTTTCAACTCTCTTCCACAGCAGGAACATTGGAACAATCTAATCAGTTTGAAACAAGCTGGGTGCAAGTCGACGAAACAATGGTTAAGGACGCGACAGCAGACGAAGTAATCATGCCGCGTCCCCCTGTAAGGCAGGGACCGCTCAACAGTATTCTCCAGGGCCTTGGTAACTTGTTCGACACGGTCCACAATTTCGTTCGGCACGACGCATGAACGACTGCATGAAGGTGATCCACATAATTGGCCTGACGACAGTTTGTGCTTGCCGTGCCGAGTAACGCCTCTTGCCTTTATTTATTTTTGGGGGAATTATGTCATATACCGTGGACAATACGTGGCATTTCGACTGACTGTCCCTGTGTGTGCACCCTCTGGATTTAATGGTAAAACGAGATGAGTATATAAAGCTGAAGTTGTCGTGCGCGATGACTTTTAATGTGTTGTCTGCTTAAAAACAGCATTGCCCCGCATCACCCGAGTTCTCGACATAATACGCTCGAATCAATCGCAACAGGTGGTTGAACTGATTGAAAGGGCTCCGTTGAGGTGTACGTAGTAGAGCGTGTGGAGAACAACGTGGCCGAGCATCAGACCTACAAGAAATTCATGGATCGACGGAGTATTACACCATGTACTGAAAACCAACGAGGAACGACGGAGAAAGCAATCTTTACTTAACCCGTTATGTGCCGGAAGCCTTGAAGAGTGTGTAAAACACTATGGGATTTCTCTGTCCTATCAGCACTAAAAACACTCAAAGGGTTAATCTCAAATAGCGGAGAGGAGCAGAGAATTGGAAAATCGTTGATATAATTATTGTTAATGTAAACATCAGCATGATGTAGTAGGTCTGCGACGCAGTCTAGTTCTACCTTTTTGTGTTGGTGTATTGTTTTTGTTTTCGTATCTTTTTTGTCAGTTTGTTTTTTGATTATCAACATATCAGCATGATTATAATGTAAGACTCATGTCTATTACAGAATGACCCCGAACATAGTTTTAAGCGTGTCAAGTTGCATCAGTGGACATGTCGAATTGACGCGTAATCCAGCCAAATTATTTATTCCTTATGGGAAAAAAAAAGTATCCCCAGCGTGAAGTGAATATGAATATCATTCATGAATATCTTTAAGTATGCATCCGTTTCGTCGATACATTACGAAGTGTCAGTAGTCATGGAAAATCAGCCATTCTCTTCAAGTAGTGCAGATTTGAATTGTGCGCTACATGACTGTGTGTGTGTGTCTGCGTATTAACAATCTCGCATTCTCTGTACATTCACGTCGCGGCAATGATACCAGAACCAATGTGTTCAATTGCAGTAAAATCGCAGCAAGTTATTTTCTGAATACTGAGTAGTAGTTTGTTCCTCAACCATGTCCAGTACCATATTGTGTACTACCGCGTTGATGTTCAATGATGATCATAATTACTATATTAAGTTTTATTATTAGTTTTTATTATCATTATTATTTATGTTAATGTTATTTGATCATACTCATTATTATCATCATCATTATCACCATTTTTATTACGGTACCGTTACTATAATGTACGATATTTGCGTTATCGTAAAGAGACATTCCATCACAGTGATTTTCGTCAGGGCAGGGTTGTGGGTTGTTGTATTTCCTAAATATGTTATTTAACATGAATTTGTCGATTTTTTGGGGGGAGTATGCATGAAATCTTCCGTGTCTTTAGTCAGCCAGAAAAAGAGAAAGTCATTATTAGACAAACAATTGTGTGTTGCCGACTATACAAATGTGACATAATGTACCGTAGGGTCACAACTTCGCAGACAAGACGTTCGTTGACCTTATAGCTGCTGAACATTGTGCGTTCATCGGCGTTAGTGTGTTCACAATTTTGCAAGAAGACATTTATACGTTGCTAGCTTACAGTCAAGACAGGAGCATAATATTCCCAAACATAATTAGGTGATAGACTTGTACGTGCACCACTTACTAGAAACGATGTAAGGTTCTTCTTATTCGAGTGTGTGCACTGTGGTCAGTCGCTATAAGAAGGGCATTGGTGGGTTTACAAGCGTCTGTCACGTTCTGACTTGATGCCTCCGCCTCGAAGGGTGCTGCACTCGTATACTTTGCCCCTTTACCAGTACGTGTCATGGCGGGAGCACCTACAGGCACAACTTTGCACCTTTCAGACCAGTGCCACAGTGGGAGCCCTTTGAAAGGTGCACCGTTGCACCTTTATGATCTAAAAAGTGCGAAGTTAAACCCGTAAAGGTCACGGTGCTCCCAATGTAATTACACTGGTGAAGGTGCAAAGTTGAATTTATTTTTCTTAGAGTGTAGAAGCATTCTGTTTTCGAGTTGTCCGTCTATCTGGCCCTCCCACCCAGATCTCATACGAAATACTGTTTTGTGGATTCCCTTCATGCGCGGCCCATTTTTGTTCACGTTTTTCGTAGATATACAGATTAATCATTTGCAACACACCATCACGGTCAAAGGTCAAAAGTCACTGAAAATTGGCGAGACAGCATGGCTTTTACAGCTTTAACTCCATCAATGTATATCAAGTAGTGATATGATATCATAAAAATGGCAAGGTAAAAATGAATAAACAATATTATACTCAAAGCTTGATTGTTGTGAAAGGTCACTGTTCAAAGTCACGGTCACGTTTTACCTGAAAAAAAGGGTCAATTCCAGCTTTTACTTCAGCGAGGAATGTCCATGCGTAAAATGGTAATGGTCAGAAAGGGTAGAGGTCAATAGACAAACAATGGACAAGGACACGTTATTCATGAAAGGTCATGTTCAAGTTCAAAGGTCACTGTTATGTCGTTTAAAGTGTAATTTCTGGTCACAACAAGTGCGTGTTATAGAAAGGATAGTTATGAATGAGCTATTAGCCATCTGAAATTCATACGGGAAAGATCAAGGTCAAAGGTCACTAATATTTAGCTAAAGTTCCATTTTCTGGCCTAGACGTTCATTTCATAGTTTTATTTCTGCACTTCCATCATCAATAACATGTAACAAATTATAGCAGAGTGTCGGCAAAATTGTAATTATGCAGAATTTATGCACATGATATTTAGTACATAGGTAAGGAAAAAACAAAGTTGATATGATTTAAGCAATGTCTAAAAACAAATCGGGAAGTTGTTGTTTTTTATGAGTGCAGATAAGGTTTAGAATCAATCCTCGATTAGGGGTCGAGCTCAATGAACTACATCAAAATTTGTAAATGAAGGCCCTTGTACTTAAAGCGGATATGTAGTGCTTGTATTAAAAGCGGAGGCATCCCAGTCGACTACGACTTGCTAGTAGAACATCGAATTGAAACATAGTATAATAAAGCTGGTGTGTGACGTAATGGTGAAGTCATTAGCTCGTAATGTTCCTCACGGAATATAGGAGTGACTTCACAATATAGATTTACTTCCTGGTGTTCCTTACATGAATTTTCGTGGTCGTGCGTACTTGCTTCGACAACCGCGAACTCGGGAAGGGAACGACCTTTATTTACTCAACGATTGTGCGAGGACGATTCTGCTCAAACCTTCGAAGTAGCAGCATGTGGCTGATAATAATTATCCTTATATGAATATCATTGAGATGTAGCAGGAACGTGTTACATCTGGCACATAAGAACACTCTATGAAAATATATAAGGCCAGTATAATAGTGATTTCAGAATATAGGATATGTATTTTCCTCTCTGAAGACATGATAGGGATCAAGATGAGGCGTTTCATTTGCAAAACGAGTTAACTCCATTTTTGTCAATTTAAGATATTTAAGAAGAAAATGGAGAGCTTGCTTCCAAAAGGCGCTAAATCCATCATTTTTCAGTGGATTTAGCGCCTTTTAGAAGCAAGCTCTTCAAATATGGAATAGTTTTACTGAAGAATATTTCTTGTTATGCAACTAGTGAGGTATCATTGAAAAGATTTTATTTTGCTCTATCTGATGACGGACTTGATTTAAGGTGATTGAAAATGGCGCTTAACTCGTTTGCGATCAGACTCATCATTTGTCTCACCTATTGCTGTTTACGAACACACATTATACGCCTTTGAACTTCAGTCTGGCCCACTAGTTATTTGCTTGTAAGGCAAGCCTTCGGTCACTGTACTTTGTGGTTGTCAGGTACAACGCCCTAACGCCACTTACCGGGTAACACGTCTTTATAGTTATGAATCATGTATGTAGTAAACTGGTATATTGATTGAGAGGACAGAAGTGCTTGTCTGTGACTGTTTGAAGGGTATGTGGAAAATTATGATATGCAACTTTAAAAAAAAAGTGTGTGAATTGTTCTCAGAGTGGAGGCTCAGTCTTCGGTTTCACACGCTTCCACAGAACGCAGAGTATTGCGCAGTATTAGGTACTTGTGACGCATGTGTGTCTCAGCGTTTCTCAGTGTGAAAGCACAGTGTCTATAAGCCTGAGTAGAGTGATGCGGTTTCAATTCTACCTTGCGTTGTCACTAGTACTGCGTGATCATAGAAAATGTGGTGAAACAAGACGATGTATTGTTTTATTTGGCCAGTAGCGACCTCAAACGGACAAATTGGAATAGCGTCACACGAGGGAACTTAAGAATACAGCACAAAAAAGCCGCAATAAACGTTGGTCTTAGAAGTAGAAAAACATAGGAAAGCGTTTCTTTCTTCTTGGATTAGTATGGATAAGGAAATTTAGTAAAGGCTTGTGTGCATGCATATAGGAGACTTTATATCTTCTCATTTTTTGTGCATATACCTGACTTCATAGACCTGTGTCATTGTTATTGATTATCTTCGAAAATATTTCGAGTCCCGCATTCCTCTTTTGAACCGATATTGATGCAGCTTTCACTTTCCTATTTGTATGATTTCTTTCCCCGTCTTTTTCAAAGACGACATGAATATGGAGTCGAATATCGCCTATTGAGTGTTATCGTCACATGTGACTATATGCGGAATAAGAGCGTGATTTCCAAAACTGTTTAATTTTCTTTCGATTTGAAACCTGTTCCCCGTTTATTACTTTATTGTTTTTGATGTAATTTGCAAAAAGCATGTTTTTCTCGGGGACACAAATTGTGTGATCACTCTTTTGAAGCTGTAGAAAATTTCGTTACCCTCCATTGGTTCAAAAGAGATTTGTAATGTTTGTTTGCGTGTTTGTTCGTGTGCTTGTTTGTTTGCTTGTTTGTTTGTTTGTTTCAGATCTATCTGCGTCGACTTCTGTATGTAAATTCCGTATTGATATGATATGCAGGGATAGTTCATGCTCTGCGTATCTGCATTTTTTACATCTATACTGGATGATGACGAAATATTCCCTCTGCGTTGCTCATTATCCTAGTTTACAATGCATGTATTATTATGGTTTTCTAAGTTTTTTTTTTTCAGTTGCCTAAAAAAAAAATAGCACGCATGTGCAGGAGATAAGGAGAAGAGTTATGCTATAATATGCTACTTTGTACCGTGTCTTAATCTTCAGCTGTTGTGTCAAAAATCGTGCCTCGTATGTGTTTCAGTTCGTATTATTTATATACATGTAGTTCAGTTGTGCAATACGCTTGTAGGGACTTTTTACGAATTATTTATTCTTACACATCATATCAGAAACGCACCATGTGATGTGAATATATATAGTTGCTTACATTATAGTTATTTAAGTAGAATTGCTTAAGACGTATAGGCTTATCCATTAGCCCCATCCTTATTGTACGTGTATTGAGATACAAGATTCAGGAGATTCTCGCTTGCGATGACTTAATATATCCAACCTTCTCTTAGCATTGCTCTTGCAGTTGGAAGTTTTTAAGATGTAAATTTACCATTGTGTCAGGTAGTTAACCCTTACACGACTCCTTTTAAAATGGAACATGTGACAGGTGTTTTGCGTGACTTAAGGCCTGGTCACAGCACTTAATATCACTATGTACAGTCTCATGTTGTTATGAACTATGAAAACCATGTAACGTCCGTATGAGCACTTCTGTATAGGAAGTACACGTGAATCAAGTTACTACGGAGAGAAATCTTAATTCTGTACTATTCGATGAATTGTGCTGCAGGTAATGTGAGTGTACAGGGCAAACAGTAAATGAAAAAAGGCAACACCAACCAAAGCGGGAGAAAAATAAGATCGTAACATAGTCGCAAGCTTAGTTTTTTGTTTGTTTGTTTGTTTGTTTGTTTGTTTGTTTGTTTGGCTACTCGTATTGTATATGCGTCTAGCTCAATACTTTTAAAGTACATTACATGACGTTAAACGTGCGTTGCAAAGTGATTATATAGTAGCCATGTAATTGACATGATCTTCGTTAATAGTAACTGCTGTAATAGAAGTAATTGTACAGTGCACTCCCGTTATAACGAAGTCCTCGGTATCGACGGACAGGTTCTCTATCGCAATATCGAAATTTCGTTATATACCCGAGCAGTAAACTACATAAAGGTAGATGATGAATTGGGGACTTGAATTTTTGCTTCGTTGTAACGTGAATTTCGTTACAACCGTGTTCGTTATAACGGGAGTGCACTGTATTGCAATATAAAACGTCATCACCACGCTCATTATAATCAGCTTGCATCCGCAGAATATAGCTATCACAGTATTATTTAGTTGACACAGTGTTCCCCAATCTAAGGGTCAGCATTTGCAGTGTATTGATGTTATCCTACGTATGGGGGGGGGGGGATAATCGATGCGGACATTTACAGCTTGTCTTCAGATGTACTTTCAGAGAGATTAGGAGCAGGAGAAAAATAAGGCCAGTGTGAGTTGAATGCAAGGAAGAGATTATGATAAAGATATGAACAGAGAGACACGGAGAACCGATAAGCATGTTTTTTTGTTTCGTGTGTGTGTATGTGTGTGTGTGTGTGTGTGTGTGTGTGTAAAAAGAGTGTCAAAGTTCTCCCGGCTTAATTTGCAAACGTGGCATGCCAACTTGGTATCGTGATGTTGTGATATTTGTTTTATGCTTGTACCTCGGAAAGTTACCAACTTTCGGACACAACACAGGGACGGATCCAGGATTTCCATAAAGGTGGGGCGCAAGAGCCCCCCGCCCCCCTTTGTTCTTGTTAAGATTATTTCTTTTGTTTTAAGAAGAAAAAAAATAATAAAGAGAGGGCGCGCGCCCGGTGCGCCCCCTCTGGATCCGCCACTGAGAAAGGAGGGATTTCGTGCCATCCCATTACTTCGTATAATATTTACATGTTCTTATTCCACTGACACGATTGAGGTGTTCACTATCATTTACGGAGCTATAGAAATGCAATATTGTACTTGACATGTTGCAGAAGCAAAAATGACAGCGCCTGTTCAGCGTAAGTAATGTTTATCGTTGGCTGAATGTGTGATATACATGGTAGACAAGTCTTTATTGCTCAGGACGATGAATCTTTATCTAGTGTTGAGTTCCGCTGAATATGACAAAAAAGGGGGAACAGGGTGGAGTGGGATTCTGTTCATGCAGTGCATTGCAGGATGAGTCGTTAAATTGTCAGAAATAAGGACACGGAAAACTCCATTATGACAGTGGTTATACCATGAGGATGTTCGGTGTTTTATAACAGTGCAAGAAGCCATGAGTGTTATTAACATTGTTTCTTTGCATACACTGTGTTTCACGCTGTGGTCTACACTGTAACTTGCAAAAGCAACCAAAAAAAGATGCACACACATAAAATATCGTACTTTTACTGCAGCCATATAAATCGAGTCCATTGAGCTAAACTGTTCCATTAACGAGGATTGTAAGTTTCAGACACAAATACAATAACGTCACGTGAGCAACGTATTATACTAGGAGTTTGATTTGTAATCGTATAAATCAATGACAATTCAAGCTCTACTCAAAAGGAAGCGCACGAGTTCCGTCATGTGCTATGGAGTTACATAGGTGACCACGAATAGACTCATTCAAATTCATTACTCCTAAATTTATGATAGGTGTGTGCGCAGCTGTGAACGCCATCTTTTGCCATGAGATAAATACTGTACTGACTTTAATGTGTTTTCCTCAGGATATGTGCTACCAACTCTTTACACTATAAACATTGCACTTTTCCAGTCACGTGCTATAGAATAACTATAGCGTTGGTTGTTTTTTTTTCTGCGCTATACATCTTTTGCCCAACTGTACTGCACTTATGTCTTAACAGTCTATTTTACAGTGTAAACCGGGTAATTTCCTTGCTCGAGTACTCCCAGTGCAATGTTCTACTTGATACCAATTACTTGGACTTTAATGCATGAGACTTTTCCATGTGTGCAGTCAGATTTACAATGCAATGTCCCTGCATATATACCACCCACTTTTCAGGAAACGAGTACATGTACTACACAATCGTATATATAGTGATAAAAGATATAGAGAGAGTTAGATTTCTCTTTAACAGACTTAACTAGTTATCAAGATAGGCAATGGTATTGAACAATGATATCGATACAATGAAATTAGTCCGTTCCGAAAATATAGAGCCTATGTATCACACGTTTTCCACCTAAAAAAGAAAGAAAGAAAGGATAATAATGATAGTAATAGAAATATTGAATTATGATGATGATATAGCTACTGATTATAGTAAATAAGTACAATATTTACAATACAAATTGTACCAGCACAGTAGACAAATCTTTCTTTGTTTCCTACGTGACAGTTTTATCATACCGGATTATCGAAATGTTGGAGTTTTAGAGAAGTCAATATCTTTTTTTTTTTTTTTTTTTTTAGGAATGAATCTTCCTCGCAGAACACATGGGTAAAAAAACGGTTGTAAACGTTACTTCAAATACTATTGATAAAATCAAAATATAGACATAATGCAATGTTATAGTGTGAAATTAAGATACGCTTGTACATGATTATGTCCACTCTAATTACACACGCAACAGTGCCGATGTGTTAGTATGATATATTACTTTTGTGCCCATTTTGTACTTAAGATATTCCATTTGTTTCATATCATGCTGTTCGTGTATATGATTTGGTAATAAAAATAACTACTTATTTATGCAAAATAAACGTTGGTCAGAGTCATATTTCCTGTAGTGATATTCTATCCAACTTGCGTCACTTCATTTTTTCTTCTTTTTTTTTTTGGACACATTTACTTATCTTTGCAATAATGTAGCAATCCCTGTAATAATAGACATTTATGCATGCATAATCATAGTTCCAGTGTCAAGTTTCAAAATAGGATGATCCTCCCCAGATTGCCTTATTTTCACATGATTGTGTGCGGAATAACACCTTTCGCATCTTTTGCGCAAATACATCAATACATGTGTGGGTCACTGAAGCGATTGCACGAACCGTCATCTTTGTATAGGCCTACTATCTTGCACAATCATGACGAGCCCAAAATGGGACGATTATTCGTCAAAGTTCATCCTTTTTGTGACATGAAACAATTACATACAGTATAAAGAAAGCTGATAGATCTTTGAAAACTGACACAAACACGCGCGCGCGCGCGCGCACACACACACACACACACACATACACAATGGGGGGGGGGGGGGGAGGACGGTTACAATTCGTTATGTCGAAGATTCGTTATTGCTAAGGTATGTAATTCCGAAAATGAAATTATGTTCGCTATTCCGATGGTTCGTTCATCCTAAAATGAAGCACGGTTCGTTATCCCGAAGATTCGTTAATCCGAAAATGAAATGAGAATCTAATTCCGAAAAAATTCACTTCGCGACAAAGTACGATGTTGAAAAGAAGGGTAGAATATTACGCATTGAAAATTCCATTTGCACCATCCCCAACCCCCCCATACACACACACTCACAGGCACGGAGATACCCACATATACATACGCATAAAAGAAGATAGAAAAAAAAAGGGGAAAAAATGTTACAAACTCACTGAAACCTAGCCTGTAGGTTTCTACCCTAGATTCATTATCTCTTAAAGGAATAATTAAGCCAGTTCGGAGTTAGCTCATGTGCACACGAGTACAAAGACCTTTCTTTTTCTCAGTTGGTTAGGCACTTCACTTGTTTACAAAGCAACAGGCTTGCCCAACATAACAATATAGGGAATTCATCAATCATGTTCAGACAAAAGAGATATACACTTGCGTAGACTAGGATGCATTTCATCTAGTGTTTTTTCATTGACAAACTAATTTGCTCTCAGCCAATCAGATGCAAGGTTTCAGTAGCATAACGAAGTTGTCAGTGACTGATTTTTTTTTTTTTTTGAAAGGCTGTCCAGGTGACCAGAATGGTCCTTCAATCAACACTTGGGAGAGCATCTATTTCATTAATTTGCATTGAATGAATTAACAATCTTTTTCTATATACTGCCAAATACCACGTTTCCTATCGCAGGTGGATGTGCTGGCAAGCACCATCTATAAGGATTACTTGAAAAATCATTACATATGACAGATGCTTATCCTAGCGAATTTGATAACAAACATACCCTTTGGTACAAATGATCTTTTTGTGTGTGTGTACTCATGAGCCAAAGTGGAACCCCGAACTGGCTTAAATAGTGCACATCAAACTAAAGTTTGTTGTTAGGGGGTATCTTTCAGCGCAAACTACTCCTTCTCAAGACGATGGCGCTCTTACTTGTATATTTTCTATCATTGATGCACGGGTATGAGCGCATTTCACTAGAGCCACAGGCAAGGAATTTACTGTTTTGGGCTGACCGGCCTGAGCAGAGGTCCGTGTAGCTTAAAAAGAAATTAGCATTGACAACTCCGGCAATTCGGATGCCACAGATATCTAAAGTAGTGAAAGTCAAAAGTAAGTTGTGCTGCGGGTGTTCGTTCCTCCCTTCATTCCAACGTAGAGGAACCCATCCGCTTGGTCTCCGTACGGAGGTGGGGATGCAGCACCCCCCGCGACCCGTGGCTCGGCGTATCCGTTCTCCTGGGCGAAGTTGCCATTCTTATAGACATCCAAAGGCTCAGGAACCCTCGTGAAACGAGCCCCGATGGGGCTCATTGGTGTGTAATGCAGGCTGCAGTCTTCTGCGCCCCAAGAGGCCGCGGCACCTTGCTCGTGTTTCATGTCGTTGATTGATGCATAAGTGGACTCGCATCCAACTTCAGCCTGATATACCAAAATAGATTAAAATCAAAAAGACAAGGAGATAAATGAGGATGGCGTCGAAATTAATGCAAATGTTTTGGATGAAACAGCCCAACACTTCAGCACAGACACTTCTTACTAATCGTTATGTAGCTAAGTAAGACTGGTTTTACATTCTGTACTTCGCTGCTCGCAGGAGTCAAAATACGGCACAAGTACCAGAGTACCTGAGGTTACAAGGCTAATTACCGACTTATCAACAAGAACATAAAACTTAAATCATTAAATTTAGGTACAAATTAATGAGACATGAGCCCCTAATTGCCTTGTTTAATTTTCATGTGTATGTTATTACAAACGGATCATGTGACCACAAAACAACAAGTGTTGAACTTCAGAACTTCCTCTATAACTTCCTCTTTTTTTGGTCAAATTAAAACGGAACTCTTGCTGTTCAGCTTGTTCCACTTACCGTAACTTCTGAATATTATGTCAACTTGAATACAGATCAGAGTTGCACTCTTCTAAGGCTGATGAATGGAAAAACCAAGGAGTTTTATTTGAGGCAGAGTTTGGATTGTAAAACAGGCTAATCGAGCACCATTCTTACAATCATTAGTAAGCCCATCATCGGTTAGAGCAGAATTAACCTTTCTCCTGGGTGACATGGCATTTGCTCATGCGACGATATCTCCAGTCTTATTTTCTCCATGGACTTATAGGGTTACGGTTATAGGGCTTTGATAGGGTTTTAGAATTAGTCTGATGTGAGGATTACGATCGGGATTACGTTTATGAGTAGGTTTATGCTTGACTTTGCGTGCAGATAGTTTATGGGTGAGGAGCAAATGTCACGAAATCTTCTAATGATGCCTCATTTGTTGCACAGCAAGTACTATTCTTGGAGCTGTGATTTAAGGTCTCCCACATTTTCCTATAATTTTCTTTGTTATCTAGCAGGTTCAATGGCAAATACCTAAAATTGGTAAGAACTCGTTTTGTCACCAATTTCTTTACTATGTAGACCTATCACCTTTTAGTCCTACCTCTGTGCTCACGGAGGATTGGAAGACAAATGGAATGGTATCCATGGGAGAAACGATGACGTCACGGACTGGCGGTAAAGGAGGGAGACTCTCAGAGTTTGCCGGCTGAACTATGTGTTAACAAAATAAAATATAGGATTCAAAATATCATAATGGCGTTTGCATTCTTGCCTATATAGCTAGTGATTAGAAGATGAACAAAATTGTGGTGAATAACGCCTCCTCTAGCCCGCACCAGCGGTAAGTTTTAAAACAAAAACAAATATAAAAGTTGAAAAGTTCATTGCAAGTTTACAGAAAAAAAAAAATGCAATAGATGTGACGGCAAAGCAAACGAAGGAAGGATAATCGATAATCTTAACATCATTCACTACAAGATGCGTATAGGGTTAAAGGCACTTCGTACAACTGCAGAAATTCACTGGCAATAGCAACAAAAAGAAAAGAGAAAAAAGTAAGGAATAAAGTTGAACGGAAATTTCATCAACACGACCCAAGCCTTCGAGACTGAGAAAAGTATGCTCAGAAGTCGTCCTGAAGCAATCACATTTCCATGGGCTCCTTTGTGGAGACATTCATTATGAGCTCCCTCGTGGAGACATTCATTATGAGCACCCTCGTGGGGACATCTAATATGAGCTCCTTTGTGGAGACAATTCATTATGGGCTGCCTCTTGGAGATTACGTGTATTGTATATCCAATAATAATGTTTGATTTGTTTAAGATCTATTATGGTCTGATCTTATGCCATGTCTAGGATAAATTATTTGCTGAATAAGGTCCTTTTTTCCTCTCTCTCTCTCTCTTCACTTCTTTTCTTTTCTTTTTAAAACAACAAGAAAACAACAATCTGTAAAATTGAATTTAAGAAAAAAAAATAGAGCACACGAAACTCAATTCTCACAAGAAGAAAAAAAAAAAGAGAAAATGGGGGAAATGACCCTCTAAAGAAGACAGAATAAAAATAGTAATGTTCAAACTGTAAGTGATTTGTTGCACACGTAACAGAAGAAAAAACATAGAAGCTTCTATCGTCAGCGATGGGAGAAGGGATGACTTACTAACGCCACGCGCCCTCTTGCGGCGCCTGCAGTAGAGGGCTAGAGTCACTGTAATGAGAAGAACGAAGAGGACGGTCCCACCAGATCCTATGACAACCAGGTTGGTGAATCCCAAGACTTCGGGTGCGGCTGATGTATAAGCACATAATGTGTCATGATCATTTAAACTCGAAAGATTTCTTTTTAACTGTCTTCTTGCTTATAGAATTATGATTATGATTCGGAAAAGTGTGACGTGCATGTCTGCATTCTTGCCATGCATGCAGTGTAAACTATAAAGATATAATCTAGATTTTACTTTCTTCTTGTAAGGGCCACTTTAATCACGCGATCACTATGATCACCGGATTCTATGAGCTGTTGTACATACCCGTTACAAAGATTCGGCGACGATTGATATTATGACAGCTATAGTATGTCAGGATATTAGGGGGTGACTGTCTTCAATGATTTATGGATGTGAATTGAATGAACCTGAAATATTAAAAATACTAATAGATTTCACTAATTTGGCAAACCACGTGATCTCCGATACGCGCATTGCATAGATCAATGGCGACAGACCTACACCCAAATGATTTACACGTGAAATTACTAGGAGCCAAACAGGAACATTACGTATTTATGAAAATATTCTGTATAAACTTGAAGAAACAACTATGAAATCATCATGGCGTTTACGAGCTTATCAATTCCGTGCGTGACTTTCATCGGTCTGCGCGTTTTAACGATACGCGTAATTTCAGAGCTCACTGCATGTGGATGGCATCAACTTCATCTTTTTCAGTAAAACATCGGCAGCACGCATGTGCAGTAGGTATATACTAGGTATATCCTCACGCATGCAAGCGCTGTGGTTACGGCCAGTTCCTCGCAGGGACCAGTAATTTATCGGTCTACGTCACATCGAGACACGATTACAGTGGACTCCCGTTATAACGAAGCCCTCGGGACCGGCGGTTTTCGTTCGTTTATTAGTGCGATTTTTTTTTTTTTTTTTTTAATAACCGAACAGCATAGTGTATAATGATGTAGAGCTAGTATTTTATTTTTTTATTTTTTTTATTTCATTTTATTTTATCTTATTTTATTTATTCATTTATTTATTTTCTTTTTTGGGGGGGGGGGGGGACCTGACTTTTTATTTTGCTGTAACGAGAATTTCGTTATAATGGGAGTACAGACTGTAATTATTATTACAGAAAGTGAATGAATACACAAAAGGTATTGTCATATTGATTAACAGAAAGGAATATTTGGGATGAAAGTAGTTGCGATATACGTATGTTCATACGTGATGCATCTGCCATCTAGCAAGACCAAGTCATTGCCAACCTTGCTAACCTTACCTTTTGTGCATACGAGCACAGTATTGCTAGGGTCGCTTCTTCCCACGTCATTCTCCGCTACAACGGATATGGAATAGCACGTATCGGGCTGGAGCCCACTGAGAATTAAGATAGCTCTCGTTACGCCTGCCACTTCCCCGCATGGTGAACCTGTCAAGAAAGAATTTACGGTGTAGATTTATTATTACGTCACGTTTGTCGTCACAGGGGTTATTTAAAGAAGACTTCACTTAATGCTTTAAGTTGACTTGGCTGTAAGAATAGATTCAAGCAAACAATACAGCGCATGTTTTGTTATGCGGTGGACAAAAGCCATGGACAGAATTTCTTTCATAGTAAAATTTACCACTCGTAAAGCTGTGGACAGGTATGCAGCGCCCATTTTGTCAAGATATGCGAACTAGTGAACGGATGTTACACTCTAAGAAAAATAGGCTCAACTGCACCTTTTGTCATACTGGGAGCACCTACACGGATGCAAATTTGCACCTTTGAGACCAAAAAGGTGCAAAAATGGTACCTTTAAAGGTTAAAAGTTACATCCGTAAAGTGTGACCGTGTTTTCATCTTACACTCAATCAATGCGTACTCAAGATCTTGTTACTTTCTTACGTTATGTTCTGCATAAGAAAATGAAAACACATGTGCAAACTGAATTGAATTGAGTTGAATTAAGTCAAGGTAAATTAACTTGAATTGTATTGAATTTAATTGAATTGAATTGAATTGAACTGAATCGTTTCAAAATTGAATAATGAGGATGATACCTTCTGGATAGAGACAGTGTTTGACAAAAAAGTGCTGATCAGCTTCACCATCATCGGTCGGGAGCCAGGTTACGATTATGGAATCTGATTGATGGCTAGCATCCGCAGATAAGTTGGTCGGTGGATCGGGGCGCTCTGTACAGAAGATCAAGTAATATATAACATCTTAACAAACACAAGAGCTATAAGTCATGGCCTTAGAGTAGAAATACTCTGATAATACACGTCTATAGTCCCAGTGATATAGGGCCAATAATTCCGCAGATAAGATCAGTCATGAAAATTTGTAATGTATACCTCCACGTATGATAAGCACAACAAATTAGACAATATTTCCATAAATTACCAATTATGAAAATGATAAAACTTGCAATGACATGCTATTATTGTGCGGGAAGGGGCACTGTGGTATAGTGGATAAGACTCTTGACTCCCAGTAGGAGGACCCGAGTTCGGTTCCCGCCCAGTGCCTACTTCCTTGGACAAGATGTTATTACCCACCATGTCCCTCTCAACCCAGGACTATAAGTGAGTACACCTTGCAATGCTGCGTGGGATAATGATGATAATGGCAGGGCCCTCTTGGAGAACAGTGCAGTGAGAGCACTTAGAGACTATACCAGGATGAATAAGACCACACACATCCTCGTTATCAACATCATTATTATCATCATCATCTGTATAGTATTAAATGTGTTATTGTTGTTATCATCATCATCATCATTATTATCATTACCATCGATAGCCAATAATCATTCTATGAGTAAATATCTCAGATTTATAAAACAATTAATGCGTAAAAATATTATACTGCTTTTGCTGTAGCCCCTCTGTATTATTCATTGCTGTATTGCTTATACGTTTTGCTGTACATTGTGTAAAGGCAATGAAGAAAAAATAGTTTGTTAACAACTTATGTTTATGTATGAGTATACATGTACAGGTATGAGCATGTACAATGATGATACAGAAACCAATAAATCAAATCAAATCAAACCAAATTAAAATCAAATCAGAAGACCAGGGCCCCATGCCATAAAAAGCTATAGCAGCTCTTGCTGGAATGTCAGTTGTCATGGTAATGACAAGAATCCAGCTTCCTGATTGGCTGTTGCTATGGGAAGTTGCCATCCCAGCAAGAGTTGGTATTTTAACATCTTTTTAATATGAAATGGGGCCCTGAAGGTACCAAGTACTTCACATAATTATGCCGGTAATATAAATATGTGTCTCGGACTGCCATCCATAAGTTACTCTTAGGGATAAACATAAGTTTCGTGCCCCTAACCTTTAAAGGGGAAATTCAGTCCAAATATGAAAGCCCGATAAAAAAAGAGAAAAGCATAGGAGTTCAATGGTAAAAATGTGAATGAAATCAGATGAAAAATAAGGAAGTTATGACATTTTGAAGTTTTGCTAATTACTGCAGAACAGTTCTTGTACAGTGGACATGAATATGCAAATGAGTGAGCTAACCATGTCATAACCTCACTATTTTCTATTGATCGTGTACAAAAAAAGGGACGAAAATTCTTTTTTTTTTCTGTCATTGAAGTCTGACGCATGATGTTATTCCTGGTTGAATAACTTCAGAATAGTGATCAGTTAGATATACGAGGATTTGAGCTTCGGGCAATATTGCATTTGCATGAAAATCTGGAAAGTTCAAAATGTTATGTACAAACTATATGGTAAGTTGAGAGGGTATGGCATGCTCACTTGGCCATTTGCTATTCATATTGACCATTCAAGAACAGTTTCGCCCCAAAATAGCGAAACTTCAAAATGTCATGACTTCCTTATATTTCATCCGATTTCGATCAAAATTATACCGTTGAACTCGAAATATTTTACTCTTTTTTATCAGACTAAATTATATTTGGACTGGATTTTCCCTTTAATTCACGTGTCACGGTTCTGCATACTGTAGAATATCGCACATCACACACTTTTTTTTTGACACACACACACACACACACACACACACACACACACACACACACAAAGAGAGAAAAACAAAGTCTCGCTCTGGAAAGACAAGTACCTTCAGCACTGGCTGAAAAGGGTCGGTGGGCACACTATGTGGTGCTGGAAAGCCAAAGTGTTGGAGAAATCCGTAGATAGGAACTAAACAATGTACATTACAAACAAAAACAAAACCCGGCATCATGGAGAACATCTACAGTTCATGGACATTCTACGTGTATAATGTCAAAGACCAATGGATACGCGCATGTGCCTTGAAAGCCACAATAGCTGTCATTTACTACCCTGAAACAATCGACTTGAGGTGCTGGTGGGGTTTTTTGTGTGTCTTGCTTTGTTTTGCCTTTTTAATCTCTCTTTATTGATCCATTGTTCTGTAAAAACAATGTCTCCACAGAGCCACTTAAAACTATAGAGTAGCAATCTGATAAGGCCACCGTCGTCGTTTTCATTTCCGGTTTGGACAACTTGCTTTTAATGAAGTCTTTCAGAATCTATAAGATATTACATCGAAAAGGCAAGGCAAGACAAACCGGAACGTGATAACGATGCTTATGGCTCGTCAGATGGTTTCAGTTTTTGATAGCTCCGCCGAGAAAACCACTGTTAGAACAATGGAACTATGAACCAGCAATGAAATTCTTTGTTGTTGAGATGAGTGGCCGTCCGTCTATGCCTCCTCCAGGAAAAAAGAAGAAGAAAGAAACCTACAGACAACAGACACATACATCTTGGTCCATGTAATATACGCACACAGAATTTTAATAAATTATATTCATAGATCTACAGGTTACTTCAGCTTGGAGAGGTATGGTCAGTTGTATAAAATGAAATACTGGTAATACAAGATATAGTAATAACATTACAATGATAGAAAAAAAAGCTTTCTTCGCCTGTCCATCCCTGTGTTTTTCTATGTATTTATTTGTATGATATCTACCTATTAATATCTAATATATATATATATATATATATATATATATATATATATATATATATATATATATATATATATATATGTATATAAAGATATATATATATATATATATATATATATATATATATATATATATGTTCATCTACCTGATTAAATATCTCCCTTCGTTCATCATGTCTTCCTCATTCCCTTAGTATAAGTTCCCAACAACACGAGGATAATCAAAGAGACGATCTTATTTCTTTATTAATGGGCAAGACGAGGATTCCTAATACCATAGATAAGCTGAATATCATAAGTCACTCTATTAAAAGATGATTTAAGAACGAAGTGATCTTAATGTGCCTGTCGAACATTCATTCTTATGTTTATCGGTATCATTTGTCTTTTGCAAAGACGAATGTTTATGTTGATGATGTAATTCCTGATTTATTTTGAGTTATGCATTGTTGGAAAAAGAATGAAAATAAACGAATTGAATTGAACTGAACTGAATTTGAATTTACATCATTATCCTCTTTTTCTTTTCAGTACCATTAGTCCCTCCCCTCAACCCCCCCCCCCCCCCCCTCCCTCCCGCGCGCTTTCTTAAGTCCATATACATCTGAAATCAGCCTTGCTCCTATTGGGAACAGCTGTCTCTAGCACATGCGCAGAACAGCATTTTTGCCTATAAGTGCGTCGCAGCATTAACGTCGCAGACCTATCAAAAGCTTTATAAAAAAAAAGGTAAACCTTGTCAGACTGTGTTTTTTTTTCTCAAATAGAACTTTCATTTTTTTTTAAATACCAATTGATGATAAATCACCAAATTAACAGTCACTTATCATTACTTCAGCTCACAATTTGACTATCAATTTATATCCAAAATTATGGAAATTGATACCTCTGTGCGACTGGAAAAGAGAAATAAAAAGGAATGTCGATTTAAAGGAAATGCGTCAATTTGATCTGGTCAATTGACCCACCTTCTTAATTACCATGAACAAAAAAAAAATCACGCACAATACTGTACCTTTCAATATAGCGAGCATAGCAGTATAAAGCGATGTGACAGAGGCAGATCCACGTTTGGTAAGGTCCCACCGTTCCCCAGCGCAAGAAGCTAGCTTCGAGCTGGTCACGCAGAGTGGAATTTAACACCTTCGTAACTACGCCACGAGACCCGACAATAGGCTGAAACCACCTTCTAATTTTCATTTACTGAAATGATAAGTCTTCGGTTACAATCTATGATTCCTTACATGCTTATTATCACAATTATAGAGCCACCGAAAGTTAATGGAAAGCAATTTCTGATGAATAGATATTGTCCAACGAAACTACAGATGGCTCGAATATTCGTCACGCGGTAGCGCTGTAGTCCTGTTTTAGTTTGATGTTAATTGCCAAGACGTGCGTATTAAAATTGTTATGGTAAAGAGGATAAAGAATATTATGATACATGTCTATTATTTGCGGACTTGCTGTAGAAGCAACTGAATATCTATGAGCAAGTTGACAAACGGCTATAAGTCACATCAGAGGGAATGACATGTAATACGAAGATAACGTGCTTGAATCGGTGACGCCAAAATCGAGAAAACGTGGTCCACTAAAATCCACCGCGATGCCTCTAAACTATATTATAGAATTGGCTTTAGAATCTCTGCAATCTGATTGGTCAATTGTCATGCATTGATTTTTCCTGAGCCATGCGTCCGGTAAAATCCGAACGCATGGCCACTCGTCCGGTAAAATCTGTATCACTAGTATTTTGTATACCGAGTCATACCGCATACACGCATACAACATATTGACATGCCGTAAGCAGAAGATAATATTGCGTTTATAGATTGATCCGAGCACAAAGAATTCATCTAATATTAAAGTCCAGTCACCTATTGCTAAAACTACAAGAAGTTTCCCCTCTGAAGCTTCCCCTGCCTCATTTTAGTTTTTCCTTTGCGCTCTCTGACTCCTCAAATGAAATGGAAAATGGATCGTATAGTCTGATAGTTTTGGTTGAGACCTTACTTCAGGTTTCTAACATTTTTGGATAAGATATCAAGAAGCCTCTTATGTAATATAAACGAGCATGTAATTCCAAGAGGAATTCGATGTTTATTTGATGAAAATTGGTTTTGAAATGGTTGCCATATCCACCACGGAGCGACCCTGATAAAAGGTGGGACCCACCTTTTATTACAATTGCTTTGTTTTACTTTGTTTGTGGATGTCTCAGCCATTCAAAAAACCATTTTTACTCAAATTGGAATGACATCCTCTTAAGATTTGTGAAGTTACGAGTACACGAGTACACTGTATAAACTTTCACATTAAAGAAAAGCGATACCACCAGCCCCTACATACAAGTGTAGTTAAGTTAAGCTCTGGCAAACTTCCATTGAAGTTTTCTGCCACATTACCGATATCAAAATCTAGGGGAAATTTATTTTTTATTTTCATCAAGCGTTTTGTCGGATACTTTGTTTCTCTGACAATTTGCCCTCAGCCAATCAAATGCACGGATTCCCGTACCTTATAACAGTTTGTCGGGTAAAATATCTGACAAAATGCTTGATGAACCCCCCCCCCCCCCTGATCTCCACACTTTCTCTATTAATGATGTTTTGTTCCGATGGCGCGCCAGGGTAGATGTGATTCGATAAAAAGGAACACGTGACCTTTTTTTTCATAATAACAACATTTTCAAGATACCAGATTATTTCAGAAAATAGGGGGAGGTTTACAGACATACGTCCACAGAAAAGGAGTCTGATTGCTTAAAAAAAAAATGAAGATAAACGATACTTTGCATATGTGTATATTGTGCCTTTGGCGACTTGAAGAGGTGACGCGAAGAGGTATATTTGTGTGATGTATGAGTATGTGCTCGTTTTTATGGCATTTACTTCGTGCTTCACGAAGCATTTTGTCGTTGTGAGCAAATTGTATTGAAAATGAAGGAAACGTCCTGTAAATAATGTGATTTAGATGTAAGCTATCCTTTATTATCTCCGTCAAGGAAGGAGGTTAAGTGATCATTGACATTGGTATGTATGTTGCAAAATAACTCAAAAAGATGCGAACGGATTTAAATGAAACTTGCAAGAAAAGTCGATAATGACACAGGAAACAGATGATTACATTTTGGCAATGATCCTGAAATTTTTATAGATATTTGATGACGTAGACAAAAGGCTTCTTATTGAGAAATTGCATGCGCGTCTTAATCGGTGGTAGGAAAGTCTCCAAGTGCTCCGGTCATTGTTGTGATTGTTCATGAGAGAATGGAGAGTTAGAGAGAAGAATTCTGTTGAAAATGTAAAAATGAATGAATGAATGAATGAATGAATGAATGAATGAATGAATGAATGAATGAATGAATGAATGAATGAATGAAAGAATGAATGAATGAAAGAATGAATGAATGAATGAATGAATGAATAAGTGAATGAAAGAATGAATGAATGAATGAATGAATGAATGAAAGAATGAATGAATGAATGAATGAATGAATGAATGAATGAATGAATGAATGAATGAATGAACTCACGTTTGCCGTGGATGTCGATCACCATCCTATCCTGCCCCATCGCATTGCTGGCCACACACCACCGACTGCCGAAGTCTCGGCCGGCGACCATGGCATCGAAGGTCAACGTGGCGACCACCGTCTGCTTGTATTTGTCGTCCAGCACCCTGGTCAGCGACGTGACGCCCCATGTGATCGGCTGGCTGTCGGTGGTCAGCCAGCTGATTTCCGGTTCCGGGTAACCCTCGGCGGTACAGGTGAGGGTGAGTTGTTGACCTTCGTTCACGGTGATCGTCTGCTTCTTTCCAGTGACCACGGTTGGCGCGTCTGGTGACGTCATAGAATATAGTAATAATGATAATGATGATAATGATGATAACAATAATAATAATATTGATAGCAATGATAATAATAAAATTATGATAATAATAGCAACATTGAAAATAGCAACAACAACAATCATAATACTAATAACAGTAATGGTAGGAATGATAATAGTAATGGTAATGTTATTGGGAATAATGATGATAATAATAGTCATAACAATAACATTAACAAAAATAACAATATTGATAATTATATGATCTCTTTATCTAGGATGGACTCTCCAATGTTGCCCCTGCTCTTACCCACATCGTCCGGCAATCATTATTACCCGAGCGTTACCAGGTAGGGTCCTACCCATTTATACAACCTGATCGAAAGGGACATGGTGGGTAAAACCATTTTTTATCATTTTGTTTTTGTCCAATAACGTAAGCACTGGACGGGATTCGAACTCGGATCCTCCGAATGACAGCCGAGAGTCTTATCGTCACAGTGCGGCCCTTAACGAATGAGTACAAAGTGCCACTTAATCATTATATGACATTACACATTAAGGTCATTATGAATCGGAAGTCATTTCAGTTTACAGAAAGAGCCTCAAAGTTGTCCCAGTTACTAGTAATGTAATGGGACCTCTCTTTTTTTTTTCTTCATTTAAATCGACATTTCATATAGCCTAACATTGTACATAAAGATTTAGGGATGCTATTTTGGGGACCTAAATTTTGACTTCGTTGTAACAAGAATTTCGTTATAATAATAGTATTCATTGTAACGCGAATACACTGTACTACTTTAAGGACCAACTCTTCAAAATTCTGCTGACAACCTTTGAACTTTACTCGCCAGAAGAATGACCGGGATGTACATGTATTTATACTTACACTGGACTAAGATTTCCAGGTCAGTGTGAGCCGACAAACCGACACCGTTGGCAGCGGTACACCTGTACCTTCCGGCATGCCGACGAGAGAGGGCGCTAAACTCAAGAACAGACTCGCCAGCGCGCAGCGCCGACTGCGCAAGGATTTCGTGGACATGTCCGACCTTTGACCACCGGATGAAATCCTCTGGTTTCGGGTTTCCGTCGGCCCTGCAGTGTACGCGCACATTGGTCATACCTTCGTTAAAGGTCAATTGGGACATGTTGCTTGCAACGACCGGCGTTGATGGTGGATCTGGAAAGTTGGAAAATAACGATAGAAAAGTGGTGCCGGTGGATTTAAGGCTATAATCAATGTGAACACAAGAATGGAACGCCCAATACCAATCATTGTCAGTTATAAATATATGAAACATGAAGGAGAAATTAAAAAAGAAGCTGAGAAAAAGGGGTTATCAAAAGAATGCAGAAAGGGTAAGAAGGCACGAACAGACACTTGAACAGATAAGTAGAAGTAGAGGAATATTACACAGAAAGACAAAAATAGTGGAAGAAGACTATTATAAGGTCATTGTCAGAATTTGAGGAAGATGTAGAATGTGAAGTAGATAAGAAGAAATATTTTATTTTGTTCAATTTGTATTCCTTAGAAGGAGATACATCAAACTATAATAGAAAATACCATGCATCATAATAAATGTGATACTTTTACTGAGCGTAGAGTGAACGAATGGTCAATGAAACAGAAACGGAGGAGTACCAAAGGTATATATTAAATGAAGTGATGATGGAAATATTTGAAAATTGGCTTGATAATGTATTGCAGATCCCAGTGAATACTTTGTGTTCCGAAAATTGAGGAAACAGATAAGCATTAACCAAAATTATATAATACTGTGATATTGCATCCGTACACTGGACATCAATGACGCAGGCCTCGGCGCAAACTTGCGGGCAGACGGAATTCGCCTGCACGCAGCATGTGATTTGCGAACCGTGATCGTCGACCAGGGGCACGAAGTCGTAAGAAATCGTCAGGGGCTCGGCGCCTCGACGGATTTCCGCTCCGGCTCGGTTTGTCTGGACGGGCGATCCATCTTTGGCCATCAGGAGGGACGGCACTCGGTTCGGCGATTTGACCTCTGCACTACAAGACAACCCTGCGGGTGCGCCGGCTCGAACGGGATCACACGGTGACATCATTACAGACCTCGAGCAAAAGTCTACAATGGAAAAGGAACAGGAAGTGTGCAATAAGACATGCAGCCATGTAGATATTACACGAAACAAGTGTATGAGTGTATGTGTGTGTAACATGTTATATTATTATTATTATTATTATTATTATTATTATTATTATCATTATTATTATTATTATCATCATCATCATCATCATCATTGTCATTGTTATATTATCATCATTACAGTGCATGGTATCGTTATTTCCTCTAATAGTTCATCCCAATCCGAGGCTGAATTACAAATTATTTTACAAAATTGATATGTATACAGTATTATATAAATATAAAAAGGTAAAATTACACAGTGCAGATATTGTACAAACATCATATACAAGCTTATACAGAACAAATACAATTCAATATTGCGACAATAAAATATCAATTATTGTCATCGATTTCATTTTATTTTATTTCATTTTATTATATTTCATTTTATATCATTGTATTTTATCTAATAAAATCATTACTTCTTTTTCTTATTTGGTAGGTATTATCCAAGTTTGGGTGCAATTTCCTTCCTGGGGTCAAAGCACACAAGATTTGCTTTAAATTACTCATCAGATTCAGCCTTTTATATTATTCTATTATTATTATTTCATCAAAAATTGCCTATCTATCGGATTTTAAAGAATTGTTTGTGGTGTCCCACAAGAATCCTGCTGAACACCACGCCTCTTTATTATCTACATCACTGACATAAGTAATGCCACTGATGCATTTTCTTACATTTTATATGCAGGTGACACAAACATCCTCTGCTCTTATCATGGTTTATTCTCATTATGTGATACAGTAAATCATAATTTAGTTGAAATAAGTAAGTGGTTGAATGCAAATAAACTCTCTGTTAAAGAGATCGTATATTTTGGTTGAGACCTAACTTCAAGTTTCTAACATTGTTTTGTGAGATAAAATGAGAAACCTCTTGTGAAATTTGAAAAAGCATGTAATTCCAAGAGGAATTTAACTTTTATTTGATGGAGATTGGTTTTGAAATAGCTGAGATATCCAAACAGACCAATCCTAATAAAAGGTATGGGACCCACCTTTTACTACCATTGCTTTGTTTTACTTTGTTTTTGGATGTCTCAGCCATTCTAAAACCGATTTTCATCAAAAAACTTTGAATTCCTCTTAGAATGGTTTGCTCTGTACTATTTCACAAGTGGTTTCTTGGTATCTCACAATATTCTCCTCTCTACCAATACTATATCATCCCTTTAATATTGATAAATGTAATTATATGTTATTTAGTAATCAGCTGATCTGATGAAATTCAATCTTTTTCTTAATGGTGCTAATCTTAAACGTGTTGATGTATCAACATTTCTTGGAATAAATCTCGATTATATAGAATCTCGGAATTATCCTAATTTGTATACGATGCTCAAAGGAGAATTTCTAGTTTCACATAATTTTATTGCTGAGTTGCGTTTTACAAATATCATTATTTTACGCCTACTATCATTCTTCCATTAAATTCGTACTGTAGCATCGTATGGGCAAACACATCTACTTCAAATATAAACATTTAATAGCTATACAAAATAAAATCACTCGAATAATGTCAAGAGCGTAGCCACGATCACAATGTCATGTTAAACCACTTTATTCAAGTGTTATTAATAATTGAAACTTCTCAATGTTACTGAGCTCTTGCAGTACAAAGTGGGTATCTTACTGTCAATTGGTCAATGGTCTTCATGCCGAGTCAATTATTCTCCAATCTGTTTTCATTAACCGAATCTGCTCTAAAAGCAATAACTACTACAGGACCTAAATTTTGGAATGATTTGAATAGAGAAATAATCCAATCTCAGTCTCTTAATTCATTTAAGCATAAACTCAAACTAGCTTTTCTGAATTCATACTTATAGCTATTTTTCAATCCTCCTCGACATTCTCTGTTCACACTTCGTATTTCTGTCATTGTATCTAACATGTGTCTCGCTCGCGATTTCTTCAGTCTCCTGGACTTTCTTTGTGCATACTTTGTATTTCTGTAATTGTACACTGTATCTGACTTGTACCTCGCTCGGGTGATTATGCAAATCTCCAGAAGTTTTGTGCCACGGACATTGGGATCTTTGTCTTCTCTTTGTCTTTTTTTTTAATTCTTCGAAGTTAACATTTCCCCAATTTATTAATTGTCATTCCTTTCAATTGTAAATATGAAGTAAGAATTAATCTCATATCAGCATGTGGGAATCTACACCCTGCAAGCAATCCTTTACAGATTCCTCATATTTCACATGTTTAATTGTCTTAAATGCTGTATTTGACAATTCACCCATGCGTTTGTTTTTTTTTTTATGTTTATGGTTTATTTGTTGAAATGTGGAATATGGAACCATAAAAACAAACAAACAAATATAAAATAAACGAATTAAACTCACTCTCATTGTCAGTACAGTGCCCGTTCTCTATCTTTACACCTGCACATACGACGTCACATCACGCTTTCATATCAACATTATCTTAGATTGACTGACCCAAAAAAATCTTGAACGAGTTGCCACCCCTCATAAAAGCTGCCAGTTCGCTTAACGACTAGATTAAAGAATCATATCATCTCGTAAGGTTGTTTAATCGTACGATACTTTTTTTATGGCGTTCTGAATGAATGTCTTTTTTTTCTTGCTGTCACTCTATCGGCCTATATATACCCGCATGTATCGCTTTGCTGTCCCTTATTTTCCATTCTCTTTTGTCTAGCTCGTAAACAGTACAGCTCGTGGGGATGTATGGTCTAAGTTGATGTCGAGCTCGTGGGCTTGCCAACTTACACGCTCGGGGGCTGTATGACTCGTAAGCTGAATGAATGATGGGCTGTATGGCTTGTGGGCAGAAATCTCGTGGGCTGTATGACTCGTGTACTGTACGATTCGTGGCTTGTGACGTACATTCGCCATCAGCACACAGTGAATATGAAACACTCTCCATATAATGTTCTCAATATACGTTTTCATCGCTGTTGGCTACAGTTTGATATTGACTTTGAAATGTTATCGTGCATTTACAACTTACAGAAGAATTCCAGTACAGTTATGATTTATTCTAGAAAAAAAAAATTAAGTCACATCAGCTAAAATCTGATTAAAATTGAGTAAAAATAAGAGAGGTTATGATATTGATAAATCTTGCTAATTAATGCAAAACAGTTCGTGAACAGTTGATATGAATATTCCAGAGCGTGATCTGATGATGTCACCTCACAATTTTTTATTCATCGTGTGCAGAACACTGACGAAGTCTCACAGGTTTTTCTTCAGTAAATGTGTTAAACACAATTCATTCCTGGATGATTAACTTCGAAATTGATTAAGCAGATATATTAGGATTTGATACTGATGTATAATTGTCTCTGAGCAAAAAAAAAAAAAAAATATGAACACTCAATATTTTGTATTCAAAATATTTGGAAATTGTGATGTGATGACATCATCAACAAGTCACTCATTTGAATTTCGCATTAATGGTTCAAGAAGTGTTTTGTGAGAATTAATGAAATTCATAATTCCATAATTTCCTTAATTTCTATCCGATTTCGATCAGCTTTCACTGTTGGAATTATGAAATCTTTTCTTTCTATTTAGACTATACTTAAAAAAAAAAACTCCGAGTTAATGGAAATCACGGGTGAAAGGTCATAGAAATACGGGGTTTTTTTCTGTGGGTTTTTTTTTTTTTCTTCTTCTTCTTCAAGGACGCGGCTTGGTGAAGGTTTCTATTGCACGTTATACCCCATCTAAATCTGCCTTTGATTTCCGGTCATATGCGCTCGTTGTTGCTACTCTGCCGAGTGAAAGTAATTTTAGCAAAACGTTCTAGTCTGAGAAGCTCAACTATGTTAAATCTAATACCATGTTGGTATCGCTTCCATTCAAAATAGATTTGGAGCACTTCAATTAACATCCTTTCGTCGAGAAGTATATGTTTATATCTTATCCTATATCGGATGACTTATCCGGGGCCTTGATCCAACTTTCGATTAACACTTCCGCGCAAAGTACATAAGTTTTAAGATTTACATTTTGTGCTTAAGCAGAAATCATTCTCCTCGTTATTGCTTGATTTGATGGAGCACAAGACATCACATGAGACGCTATCGGAGTACGTACTCCGCAAAGTAATAGACACTGAAAATAAACAAATATCCCTATTAAATTATCACTACATGTCCATGGCTTATTGACAGCATCATATCCCCGAGATGGTTTCCAGCTTCATGCGATACTGGAAGGATTAAACGTAATATCGAGTGAACCTTCCTTCAACATTTCAATGTATACTCAAGCTGCAGAAGCTGCAGGTTAACCAATCCCCTGCGAGATTTTGAACCCCTTCATGACTACTGTTGACTTTGTGCAGGTACCAACCGGTTTCCGAAATTTCTGGGATACGGGTTAAAGGTCCTGTTTACCTTTGGGAGCAGTGATTTAAAAATGTTCAAAATATCACATTTGATGCATATGTGTATGTCAGCTGTATGACAAAACATCCTACCATTCAAAATGTTTGCAATAAGGCCTAAATTATAAGGGGATATCAGTATTTTTCTCAAGAAACCATAACTGTAGACGGTGTAGTCTGAAAACATTTTTATTATAACTATTGTTCACATTTTGTATATTTGTTAACATCTATTATACTGGTTCAATTTTTTTACATTGGTTGTTTTTATTCTAACCTTTCAAAACTATATTGAAGCACTAATGTTGGGTTTTTGTTTTATGTGCAAATGGTAAATTATGCCTTTCAAGTAATAACTGATTTTTGACTCGGGAGCACCAAAAGGGTAACGAACAATCCTGGACAGTGCATATCAATTATGAAATGGGCTTTAAATAGAATCCCTACAGTCTGACTGATCAAGATTATCATACATTGACTTTTTACTGATCCACACTGAGCCATGCATCGGATGAAAATAAAAATCTGAACGCATGGCCACATGCATCCACTAAAATCTCAGCGCATGTCTCAAGCCTTGTACTTGTATATAGTGCTGTACACTGTAAAAACATGGGTGTTAGATTTAACACCACGGGTGTTAAATCTAACACCGATCAAACTTCAATAAAGGACCACACCCACAGGTGTTAAAAATGCACTGTGATGGTGTTGAAAAGTGTTCACCTGACACTGCGTGGTGTTAATTTGACACTGTACCTGGTGTTATTTTGACACTGTACTGGTGTTAATTAAAAAATGACACCACATGGTGTTGATTTGATATTTGTTGGTGTTAATATCAATGGTTTAACACCCGTCCAGCTTCAATAAGGGACCACACCAGCTGGTGTTACTTTGGTGTAAATTTATTTTCACATTTTTTCAAAAATCTAGTATTTTAATGTAAAATTCTTGATCGTCTTGTTTAAATTAAAAATCAACAAGAAGTGCAGTTACTAAGAAACTCTTCAAAAAACAGTTTAAAATTTGGAAATGACACCCGGGGGTGTCAATTTAACACCATAAATGAGCACCGAAAATTTAACACCAGCTCGGTGTTCACTATTTAACACCGGACTTTTTGCAGTGTATGTGTATTTTACGAATTATGCACTTATGCACAGGCCTATTTCGCGGACTGGTGAGAATGGGATGCTCTCGTTTAACTTTGGAAACAGTCTAAAACCTAGTCGCTGCGTTCGTGGATGTAAAGAGCTCGATTCACTCTTTCATGTTCATCACTTTATGCTGGTCTTGTGGACCTTTTGAGAAGACTTAGTTTTTAATCAGTCTTTAAATAACCTTTATTGTTTATGACCTTATGATGGGATGTCTTCCATCATGCTGTTCAGCGCATCCGACTTCGAAGTCCCAAGAAAAAAAAAAAAATCCCCCTAATCTCGAGCTGTACCCACAAGCGCACCTGCGTCTTGCAGAAAGGTCAGTGTGTACAGTGATCACGAGGCCGAAAGTAATCGGTATTGGCGTTTCCAACATTGAGTTTGAACCGGACCTGGTTGAGACTGAGACTGTGTTTAAGCGTTGTTTTGTCGACGCACTCAAGTCCCCTACAAATATCAGTAAATGACTGATCTGTATTCATTACATATACAAAAAAAGTGTATCACTTCGATGATTCATTGCACTTATCCACATGGTCATTTTTATCCTTCGGGATCATAGCTTTCGACTACACGAGTAATGAATATCAAGATGTTTTAGGGGCAAAAATCGTACAAGGGCTTTCCATTGTTCTGACGGTATAATGGCACAGGTCTGAGGGTATTGGTGTAAATGAATCACAAACTGTGTAACTTAGATTGGTATTCTGTTTAATGCATCTGGTGATACAATTATTGATGTTTACAAAAAAAAAATCATCTAATATACTGGTATTTATTCATTTATTGGTTGAATAAGTACTTGTCACGATGGAAAACAGATTTGCTTAATCAAGAGTGAAAAAAAAAATAATATAAGGAAACCATACTGAACTCCAAAAATTTGGATATTTGGCGTATATCACACACACAAAAAAAAAAATTGTATAAAAATATTCATTGAAAAAAAAATCCTTCGAGTGAAATGAAACTTAAAAGGTATAGGAACAAAGATTTTTTTTCTTAACACGTTTATTTTTTTTTCTAATAAACTAAGCAAAAATAACAGAACTTTCAAAGCTTCATCGTCTGTCATCATCTGATATTCTCAGAAGATGCTCAGAAACAAACAAAACAAAACTTCAAACTGAATTACACTGGAATATTTTGTTATGAAAAGAAGTGCATGATGATCTCATTAACATGATTAAAGGACACGTTCACCTTCATTGAATTGAGAGAATATAGCAGTATTGATAATACACATTACTGAAAGTTTGAGGAAAATCAGACAATCCGTAAAAAAGTTTTGAAATTTTCAAGTTTTATTGTCGCCATCCCTGGATGAGAAGGCTTCTTGCTGTGATGTCACATGTGTACAAAAATATAAAGAAAATATAAAGAAAATTTAACATATTTTCACTTTACTCCCATAATAAAAGAGCACTTAACTTGCCTCTTTCAGAAGGCAGGGAGAATATTACCCTTGACATATATCAGTAAAATGTCGACGGAACGTGTGTTTTTTTTTCAAAAATGAATTTATTTGTAATTATTTCTATATTTTCCTTTTATTGTTCTACGCATGTGGCATCATACCTGTAGTGATCTTCTCATCCAGCAGTTGCATTAAACAATACATAAGTTTTGAACGGATTGTCCAACTTTTCTCAAATTTTCACTGGTGTGTCTTATTAATATTGCTGCATTTTCTCAATCCATGTGTCTATGGGGGTGACATATATCCTTAATCGCTTGTAGTGAAGTCAGACTTTTATTAAGAATAGTTGTTCAACTGCCTTAGAATCAGTGACACTTGAGTATAAAATCATGATATTAAGCATGAATATTAGCATTTTATCACTATTTCAGCACCGGCACATGTAACAATTTTAAATTATTCAAAGTTGATTCGTCTTATTCACATAGATTTCTATGCCTTAGCTTTCCCATTGTTTGGAATTCCCTACAAAGTAGGATTATGTTCATGCTCAGACTTCATGGTATTCTTATGGTTGAATCTTTAAATGTTACTAGTACACATTTTGCTGAAATACGGATCATGCGATCTTCACATCGTCTCGCTGAAGACACAGTGTGTGATGTGATATGCATTATATGTGTTCTGTTTTTCGTGTGATATTCTACACAGTAACTTGCTATATTTGTGCCAGCACTATTTTTTTGTTAATATCTTGCCTCAAGTTCTCTATTCAATTCACATGGATTTCACACAAATGCTCACCAAAATTCAGATTGTTAGATAATGATGAAGATGTATAAATTATTTTGCCATGAGTTTTCATTGTATTTTGGGTTTGTTTTTTTTTTTAATGGAAAAGAATATTTAGAATGACATCTTATCGGTAACGACCAAAAAGCATATAATTATTTGATATTTTGTCAGTAGAAAACATAGTCAAAAGCAACAAGCTGCAAAATATCAGCAAGTAGGGCCACAGTAAAGGTGACGGACTGTTTGGTTTATATCATGCCATTTTTAAAGAATTTGATTGCAAAATGGGCGAAGCCCCATGCATGTTTAGACATTCTAATCCAAGCCCATTATCAGATAGAGCAAAATAAAGCCTTTTTGCATTGATACCTCACTTGTGACATAATGAGGAATATTCCAGAACTTATGATTAAAAATGTCCCATGTTCTCTAATTATCCCCCTTGTTTTTAGCAGCTTTAATGACTAATATCTCTACTTAACAAAAAACGGAGATAATTCGTTTTGCGATCGAACTCTTCACATAATTATTCTAAGTCACGGAGTAAACTTACCTTCAACAGTCAGTCGCGCAGTGCTCTCAAATTTCCCCATCGGCGTCACCACGGAGCAGGTGTAATTTCCTTCGTCGTCATTCGTTACGTCGCTGACTGTCAAAATGCCATGGAATCCATCGACAGTGTCGATCACCAAATCGTATTTGGCAGACCTCATGGGCGAACGGATTGTCATACAACCGTTGGTACGGAAACTGCAGATGTATTTGACGAGGACGTCGACGTCGCCTTCATCGTGGCGGGAAAAACTCCAGGTGAGAGATCCGAGGTCCATGACGTCGGGCGGATCGTACGCGCACGAGATATTGGCGTCTTCGCCGGTTTGGACGACGAGAGAGCTATCAGTCGTGACGGGCCCCGGATCCAATCTTGCCATGTTGCCTGTATATGGTGGTGAGAAACGCCGCAGACTCTTTCAAGTTAATTGCCTTAAATGTCAAGTTATATCGGAACGGATGCGGTTTATCTTATGAGGAATTCGCCCGAGACCCAATGGATGGTACAGTTCACGGAATCAAAAGAGCCAACAGAAGTCGGCTGAGTGTCTCTTTGCTTCACGGTTCATGGTAGGTGGTACATTTGATATTCTCTCACATCACTTTACTGTAGCTCCCCAACGTTAGAGACATATCGCAATGGCTTTTCCCAGAGCAATCGTAGATTAATGCATATTATATATTATATATATATATATATATATATATATATATATATATTATGCATATTCATTTACTAATTTATATAGATATATTCAATTGTTTATTCATTTGTAACATATTTTGTGAAAGGAATTTCTCTTTTTTTTTGCCAAATGATTAAAAAAAAAGGAAATTACGAACATTGTGAAAATTACGAAGAACGAAGATAAGAGAAAATCGTAATATGTAAATTAGCAATGTGTACACAACTACAAGAAAGTGTATAACGGAAAGAAAGTTTGAAAGCAATTGAATAACGCTAAATGTGTAAGTCTTCACAATTGAAAATATAGAAAGGCACTGTTTTTACAGTCTCAACAAACGTTTCAGTGACAAATTTTTAAAAAATCACAAGAACAAAATATTCGATGTTATACCCCCACTCCTATACTGTGTAACGGAATAGATTAAATTTTTCCGTCTTAATGGAGTTTATTTTGTCTTTATCAGAAAAACAAAAATACGATTCGTCAACAGTACTTGCGAACAGTGGCGAAGGAAGAATAAGAAGGTAATATATGCAAAAACCTTGATGTCTCGTAGTCTTCAAATTATATACGAGTATTCTGAGGAGAGTGTTTTCTATTTCTTGTTTGATAATAACTACTTCAAAATGCTTCTGCCTTCAAGGGAGGAAAGACTTTGAAATCTTTTTTGATGTATCCGATCACTCTCTGACTTATTTAACGTCGCTGCTGGGACTCTCAAAGAATCTAGAAATAACGTGTATTCTGATACTGTCATGGCATTCGTTACAGTGGAAACACGTTTGCCAAAGTTAAAGGCATATCTACAAAAGATACGTACTCACCAAAAGTTTCACTGACTATTGTTGAAAGGACAATGAAAAGTATGAAGTTTTCAAACGCAGTCGCCATTTCGGATGTCATCTTCTCCTTCCCAATAGGATCCCAAGTGCTGAAGACGAGGAAGCTTATACCCAACGTCTATCCATCTGATCCTTCAACGTTTGTACCATGAAAAGTGTCGCCCTCTTGGCGAAATGTCCATGTTCAAGGAAGCTAGCCCTGGGACTGAAGAAAATGGGGAAAACCACCTCCCTGGGAATGTAAACTGTGTAAGGTAATATTCTTACTACTATATAGCAAGAGCCTTTCTCTTAGCTATAGTTTCGATAACAAAAAAATTCAACGCAAATTATTTTGTATTGAACTGTTACACCGGAAGTTTCTTGCCGCTTATAATGGATCAAATTGCAGGGCTTCTTTCAACAAATAAGTTTCGTGGTAAGTTTCTCCAAGGATGACAAGGTACAGGCATAACAATCATGGATGATTATTCGAAACACTGGTTTAAGGGTACTAAAGGCTCCATCACCGTATTTCAAGAGGGTCTAAGATTCTCGCATACTATGGTCAAAAGATATTACTTCTTCCTTATCCTTATTCACCTTCAAACGCAAACTAAAACGGCTATTACTTAGTGGATACATACTACCCGGCTCTTAGCAACATTTTTTTTTTTAATACCCCCAGTCTTTTGTCTTTGTCTGCAGCTCCAAGTTATTTGACGATACCGTTATAGCACTTTTGTGTGTGTGTGTAAACACGGCGAAATATGTACAGTCTCGTTTAAGCGATACCAAAGTATTCATGTGGTTCGATAGTTCGTTTTTAATACTGATTTTGCACTGGTACAATTTAAGTTGGTCGAGATAAACATGTCCGTTCACCGTATAATTTCACGCCTATAAATTCGGGAACCTACAGTTTTTACAAGCATCATTGCTTTTATGTAGGCCCCATCATATTTCTGACATTTATTTGTAATAGCCTCAGATGAAAACGACCATTTATATTTGTGTGTAATGTTTGTTTGTCTTTTTTTTCCTCAAACACAAGATATGGTTGTATATGTTTTGTACTTTTGTTTTATTGTCAATCATTTTGTAATCCCATCACTGAGAAAGTGGAAATATGAAATAAACTTGAAACTTGAAACTTGAAAAGATGAAAGAGGTATCGGTTGCTGTATAAGAAGAATGGACCATTTTTGTGAATTATATAAGGTTAAAAGAAGGATCTCGAAGTTTATCAAAATCATTGATTCATGGCTGGCTAATGGAGATACGTTGGTATAGATGTGATGTGTTCGAAACATAGTTGGACTAATTACGTTTAGTTCTATTATAGTCTTGCAGCATTGTTTGAAGTGGTGGAAGTACTGAAATATGTTGCTCTAGACATCACGTGATCTTTGTGACTGTCTCTGCTGGGAAATGCGTGTAAGTCCCAATGGAATGTGCCTCGTAAGATGGCGGCGCGGCGCCGCGGCTTCAGCTGACAGCGTGAATGACCCAATGAGATGTCCAGATACTTCCTATAGAGATCAATGTTTCCAGTTGACTTTGTCTTCCTAGAGGGCAGCAGAATAGTCGCGTTTTCCAACGGATTCATTTCGAGATAAGCGCGGTAAGAAGTACAAATCTGGGAAACACTCTCGGCAAACGCAGAAGGATAAAAGATTCTCAAATCAGGAAGGAAAAAGAAAAAAAAATAAGTAGAAGGAGAAGGGGGAAAAACAGAGAAGAAATTCGATCTCATCTTAGTTTCGCAAACTATCGCATTGTACTTAAATAGGCCATACCGAATGAGGCTTTGCACCTTAAAGGTATACCATTGTGAGCAGTGATTCTTTAAAAAAAAGTGTTCGAGTTATCACACTTGATGCATATGTGTAGGTCAGTTGTATCACAAAACGACCTACCATATAGAGTCTAAATTTTTCGCAATAAAGCCTGAAATATAAGGAGATATCTTTATATTTCCCACTAAACCATAATTGTAGACGGTCTAGTCTAGAAACAATCTTATTATAATTATTGTTCACATTTTGTATATTCAACAATACTTAACATTGATTATGCTTGTTCAAATCTTAGCATTGTTTTTTTCTATCCCTAACTCACATTTTAGAGCTGTTTTGAAGCACTAGATCTTGGTTTTGTTTCATCTGCAAATGGTGAATAATGCATTTAAGAGTGCAATTTCACGACAAGGTTAAGTGTGATTCAGTACGTAAAATGATCATGGATAAAGTAAATGTACGCGAACAGAATTGTGGTAATTTGAATAGAATTGGACGCTGAAAAATAGTTGTTTTTTGGTGGGTCGTGCTTTTTAAATCAGATCTCAAGAGGATCTCAGATCAGATCTCAATAGGACATTTCATTTTATTTCGTCCAGTTAACTCTCATAATCTGCTCAACGCGATCATGGTGTAGAATTGCACTTTAAACAGTGTTAAACAGGACATCCTGGCTAGGAGTCCTGCTAAAGCGGATTCGAACGTCCATTGAAGGGGAATTTATTTTGAATAAACATTTGAATTCTGTGAATGCATAAATATCAGACGTAAACATTTGTTAAGTTTGAGGAAAATCCGACAATCAATGGGTTAAAATTCCTTCTCCGTCATCGCTGCATATTGAAGACTACAAAAATTCGTGCTGTGATTCCATAAAACGCAACATAAAAAAATGCTGAGTATTCCGTAGAGACATGCTTAGTTTCAATATTCCACATGGTGATATTGCATCAGATCTCAGTGATTGAAACTTCAGTTTGGGCAATTAATTCGTGGAGGGCATATGACACATAGACGGACATGTCATTTAAATCTTAAAATGCTGAAATCGGGAGTGTATCTTCTCTTGTCAGTCGTACATTTAATTAGCATCAAAATGGGAATATATCAAAAATAGAATAGAATAGACCTCAGTTATTAAGAAATGTATCGTGTTGTCAATACCACATTTTATTTGAAGAACGCAAATTAACACCACACACACACGCAAACACACACACACACACACACACATATATATATATATATATATATATATATATATATATATATATATCGTTCCTGCACATTATGTATGTGTAATAGTTTCTGCATAATTATGTGTGTATAATATAATACATACATAAAGTATTTAAACACAAAAACAGATGTAAGGTCATTTCATTCTTTAAGTGAGTTCGTCATCAAATAGAGAAACATAAAATCTTTTCGATAATACAACTGTACAGCGTTTGAGAGCAAGAAATATCTTGACATATGATATCATATGATATTCTAGTTATTCAAAATTAATCTTTAGGTTTTAATCGCAAATGTCTCAAATTCATGCAAGCTGATATCTTTTTTGCATGTCAACTCTTCATATATATATATATATATATATATATATATATATATATATATACATTGTTATTGATTGCTAGGTGATTTCACAACTGTAAAAATAAATACTCTTGTGAAGTGCACACACACACACACACACACACAATAATTTCGTGTGCACATAAATGCAGTTTGATGACTCAGTAGTTCAATGCAAACATTTCAATTACCAAGGATAGCTTGACATAGATGTCTTCGGCGACGGAAAATGACGATGTCGTATGAAAATAATAATCACATGGGGTCTTTGGAACAATAAGGCTCACCGGCTTCTGACGAAGAAGTGGAAGAATGCAAAATGCAAGTGAAGCTCGATTTGACATTGGCTTAATTTTATATGTCATCGCTGAGATACCGGAATGGTATTCCTATATAGCTTCCAAGGTTATCTGGACATTGGACTTGGGTGTTTCACGTCGTACGTATTGAAAGTAAGCGTGTGATTTCAATACATCTTTTCTGTGTGTGTGTTTTTTTTTTATTCTTTAAGTACAAGAATCGTAATTTCAAAGCAGACGACTGCAACGAGACCCTGACAAAGGTGAGCGTGAGAGGGAAGCTTTAGAGGAGGAAGAGAATTAGCAGATAAAGCAAAATTAAAGAATGTTAACGTGTATGAACGCAAATAAGGGTGATTTATTTTTTTGCTTTTCACTGAAATTCAAGTTTTTTTTTTTTACTCAAGATATTTTGATCGAAAGATCATTTTACTTTATTACAAACGAAAACGTAGTCAACAAAACAACAACAAAAAGTCCTGTCACCAAGCGAAGAGGTTTTAAGAGTAATCGCTGTATAAATGTCTTTGTCTCCGTGTGTCTGTGTGCACATGCGTATAGGTTGTATGACGTCATTGATCAGATGACCATAACGACAAAAAACAAACAAACAAACCAAAGAATCTCTATACACATAATCAGTCAATACAAAGTCGTGTATTATAGTGCACACAGTAAACAGCAAAATACACACGGATCACTGGCAGCTTTAACAGAATAGTTACCGCCTCTGTTTACGATATCAAACATTTCAATAGTATTACTAAAATTCAGTAAAGAAAATTCCAGCCTGCATTTGCAAGTTGTCTGAAAAGGAGTAAATTTTCCTTAGCACAACAACGGAAATCATTAATTTTTCTTTTCTTTTCAAAATCGAATGCAAAATAAGGAACTTACGATATTTTGAAGCTTCGCTAATCAATTTAGTTTTCAGGAAACAGTTCTGGAACAGTCTATATGAATACACAAATAGTAGAGTGATGATGTCATACCCTCAATACTTGCCTATACAGTATTTTTCACATAAAATTCTGAAATATCCGAATTTTCACTCAAACGCAATGAGGTCCAGTCTCAAATCCTGGTACCTGTATATCTAAGTGATCAATATTCTGAAGTTATTCAACTAAGAATGACGTCATTTTTACACTTTAACAACTTAAACATAGATTTTGGAAAATTGTGGGGTAATGACATTATCAGCTTACTCGAATGTTCATATCAACTGTACGAGAACGGTTCGTCAGAAATTAGCGAAACCTCACAAACTCGTAACTCCCTATTTTTTTCCTATCTTTATTTTACTACTACTTTCTAATCAGAATAACTTGTAACTAGATTGGAGTTCCTCTTTAAATATAATATCACAAGAGCAATGACGCGTACAGTCCAAGAAGTAGTTATCAGAGACTAAGTTTATTAATAGATCTAAAAAATATATAGGTTGCGAGAACAATAAGAGAATAGAACAATGTCTCATCAGTTTATCGAGTTCTATCGCATAGCCCTACATAATTTCGCCACCTATGAGTTACCCAGTACAAAGAACATTTTACTACCAGTCTCGCTCCCCTATATGTTTATATAAATATATATATATATATATATATATATATATATATATAATATACATAAAATACATACCTAAAAACACACACACACATATATATATATATATATGTATATGTTTAATATATTATAAATATATATATAATATATTGTATATATATATATATATATATATATATATATATATATATATAATTAGAGAAAGAGAGATTGTGAAAAGCTTTACATTTAAATGTGTGTCTCATGATATAATGTTCGAGTGTCAAAGTGTGTATACAAAGACTAGGGCACTTGAATACTTGTTTGGCATGGTTTCCCGAAACCACAGGAGACGTACACGTATAAAGCTTAAAATTATATACCCATTTCTAGATCCCTTCTCTATTAAACATTCATTCTGATCATAATGAAAAGGTTTACCAACGCACGAGGCATGTTACCTGTGTAATAGCGTACATCATTCAAAAGTTAACAAAAACCAAACAAGATACTGAGTGATGCGCGTCTCGCAAAAGAAAAAAAAAATAAGTAAACAACAACCCAAAATTATCATTTACGTCGAAAGACCAAAACAGATTGAACCAAAACATGCAGAATAGAATAATGTTTGGCAAGGCTAAAGTTCCTTTAACAGTCCCATGCTTGAAAGTAACATTAAAATCAATCTTACCAAACCAAAACAAACTTGAATCAAAATGTCAAATAGATACACATGCATAATAATGCGCAATCTATGATGTATTAGCATCGAAAACTTATTTTGACTTAGTCAAGTAAACAGATTGAGTAAATAATGACAGATGCATTTTATTTACTTGTTATAATCCTAATATACTGTAAGGAGGCCTTCCAGTCGTTTCAGATTACTTCTCTTACAGTGTAGCTTTGATGATAATGCTTTCATGAATTAATATTCGGAGTACTTGTATCTACGTTCTGAGTTGTCATTGTGAAATCACTGAAACCCAAATTCATATTACAAACAGTAAAAAATGATTTCCCTATCAATTATGGGAAAAATGGCGACAAATCAAGCCATGCTAAAAATCAATACACGCTAAAAATAATAGAGTCACATTTTCAACTCGCAGGTTGATTACAATTATCAAATTCAGCCACACGGGAAAAAATGTTTCAAGAAGCGCTCGTAAAGTGCAGGACACATTGGCAAAGGTGAAACCTATCCAAGCTTTGTATCCTTCACGTATGAGCGACGATTTTCATTTTAATTCGACGGTTGGTGACGGATCAGGGCACACATCTTGATGTCGATTGATTTAAAACTGTTATTCGCAAGAGTATCCCATACAATTTTGCTATTGGGTCAACTAAAAAACAACGGACGATGATGAATGGGCCATATCCACATCCATGGCGACTCCAGAAATCTACAAGACTAAATCAAAGAGAGTAGTGATAAAAATTTTCGTAAAAAAAAAATAACAACAACCAAGAGCACCACGACCTTTTGATCAGTTATGTGGTGGTAAGGGCATGATTGTGAAATATTGTAATTATAAAACTCTCAAAATGAAGAACACAAAGATATGGCACGCCTATATGATTATGTTTAACAGTGACAGTATAGCATTTGCCAACGTATAGTGATTAGCAGTGAGATGTGAGAAATGCTTCACCATTAATGCTACAGTAAATTATTGAGATTAGCATATTATTGAATGACATAATGATTGTGACTGTTATAATTTGCCTTCCTTCAAGGGCAAATTTTGCTTCGTGATTCTTCGGTCAAAACTAGGCACAATTCACAACTGCATGCTGAATCGATTATTCTGAGAAGTTAAGTCTGTAAGTAAGTTCTTGATGTTTCCTTTAAACTTTCAACCTATGTTCATGCATCTCCTCATAATACTTCATGACGCCCTCGGAGCACCTGATAACGTCAGGGGTCAGCTGACTTTGACCCGGGAACTTGCTCGGCGGCAGGAATTCGCTGCTCTTCATGGCGACCCGATGGGCCTTCACAAGACCCGTCACAAGGCTATCGCCCGCAGCCTTCCATGTCTTCAGCGAATCGGTGGAGGCGCTCCATTCTAGCAGTGACTCGTCGTACGGGAGCCCCACGGCCTTACAGTAAGCGCGTAGTGTCTCCGCTGGCTTGGTCAGAAGATCGTCTGTGTCAATGATAACGGGATCGCTGTCGACATTTTCTTTCACGTAGTTCCAGAGATCGTAGAGTTCCTTCATCCAGGCCCCGGATGTGAAGAACCTGTCGTCGCGCTCGACGTCGTACTTCTTTTCGTCGGCGGTCGTGTCGTCGAGAAAGGCCATCTCACAGTATTGTTTGTACGCAGCCCGTCGATACGAAGATATGTAGCGCACAGGATGTCGTATCAAGAAGGTGTGTTTAAAGCCATCGGGAAGGTAGTCAAAAAGGCCATCGGCGACTGCTAAGCCTATGTCCTTCACGATGACGTGCTTGCTCGTTGTCGATTCTAGCTGGCGCTTTACAACAGCGTATCTATAATGTCAAAACACAGCAAAATGGAAAATGAAAAAAAAGGCATATAATACAATGTACTTATAACAGCCATAGGAAAAAAAGAGACCTTTACACAAGAGCCTGGCTTACAAACAAGTAAGTCTAATCAACTTGATAGATATAAATATATACATGGCACTCCAAGACACTATGTTCTATCCACCTGCTCATTATACGTAATGCAAGTTACACGCATTTGTACTCCATCGAGAAACTTCAGACAAGCTTTTTCATCTGTCGCGAGGGACCTTTGTTATCTAAGTATGCACAAAACTTGAATACCGGTTATTATTTTTTCCGATTTTGGAAATGGCTAAATAAGAAAAACTTTGCTTGGTTCCCCTAAATAATTCCGTACAGAATGCAAAATGGATTAAGTGGAACGTATTCGTTGATCATTATGGTCTCCTGATAAAGGTTCAAGGCATCTAATCATTTCCGGTACTCTGCGAGTCTGCACTACAGTATTCATGTGTACATTCAGTTCCATGTTTGAATATTGACTTTCATGAATGGAGTAAGTTTAGAAAAATCGACATACGTTGTATACACATTGGCATTGAGAACGACACATGATTACCAATTTAAAGGTCCAGTTTACTTTTGGGAGAAGTGATTTTAAAAGTGTTCAAGATATCACATTTGATGCACATGTGTAGGTCTGTTATATCAAAAAGCATCCTACCATGTATCCTTTTTTTTTGCAATAAAGACTAAAATATAAGGAAATATCAGTGTTTTTCTCAATAAACCATAACTGTAGACTGTTTAGTCTGGAAACATTGTTATTATAATTATTGTTCACATTTTTTGTGTATTTAACAATACTTAACATTGATTATATGGATTCAAAATTTTACTGTGGTTGTTTCTATCCCTAACTCACATTGTAGAACTATTTTAAAGCACTAATGCTAGGTTTTTGTTTCATCTGCAAATGGTAAATTATGCTTTTAACGGAAAATGCTCTTGCGACATGGAAATAAGCCTACTGGCCACATTCACAAAGGAAGGTACCGTATTGTAGGTGCTGTTGTGCTGATGTTACCTCGCAACACCCCATGGTTGCCATAACCATGGAAATAAACTATGGAAATAAACTATGGGAATAAACTATGATTGATTGATTGATTGATTGATAACTAAATTCGTCATCGGTAATTATGCAGCATCTTATGACTTGTTGCAGCGCCCCCAACCCCTCCTAGAAAATCAATGACTGAAACTCTTGTACAGTTACCAGTAGACGTTATCTTACAGTGAGATGTAGTGAGGATTTGTTAGCCAGCGAATTTGTAATCTTGTGAGAGAATGGCCTCATTTTTTCATGAAAGTTGAACTATGCCAATATATTTCGTAAAAATAAGACAAAATATGAAATTGGAGTTAGCAAAGCTTTTCCATTCATCCTTTACTTTTCAAACTTTCGTCTCCCTGCGAGATATTATTTTGGTTTTCTACCTTCTCTTTCTGCGAATGCAAATGATTTTTTTTTTTATGAAGTGTGATTAGCATTACGTAGAGGAAATCTTCGCCCAGGTAGAAGGAGGCAGCAACAGCAGCGCATCCAACATAATCAGATAAATCATATAATAGCTCTGAGATTGAAAGCGATGTCACAGCCATTGTAATATACGAGTGACAAATTGGGCAAACTTCTGGCCGATCGTGACTCAATTAGCGCTGGTATAGGTGGAACCACTTGCACACTGTCAAGGTGTGTCCGATCGGCTTAACAACTGCTTATAGTTTCGGCGTGAATCCAACCGCGATCAATCTTATTCAATCTGGCTGACAAGAAGAGTCCTGTAATTAATCATTGATCGTGGCATTATGTGTTGTATCATCAGGTTGCAGACTCTCTCTGAAAGACTTTCTCCGCACTCGTGACTGAAACTTTATAGACAAGCGCACCTTAATTAAATAACAAGGTTAATGGGATGGTATAGTTTTGGTTGAGATGAGAGATTCAGATTCAGATTATTTTTTTTTCCCGAGATAAATTAGACATCCACTGATGAAATATGAAAGAGCATGCAATTTTGACAGGAATTCAAAGTTTATTTGATAATAATTGGTTTTGAAATGGCCGAGATACAGTATCCAAAAACGAAATGGCCGAGATACAGTATCCAAAAACTAAGAGGCCCTAATAAAAGGTGGAACCCGTCTTTTATCATAGGACCACTTTGTTTTACATTGTTTTTGGATATCTCGGCCATTTCTAAACGAATTTTCATCTAATAAACTTTGAATTTCTATTAAATTAAATTGTATGCTCTTCGATATTTCTATATTTCGTGAGTGATTTTTAATTATCTCGCAAAAAGATTAAATCTAAATCTCTCATCTCAACCAAAATTCTACCATCTCTTTAATGCTTCGAAGTATTGAAGTATCGTATAGTTGAAATGCAATTCCAAAATATAAAAAAGTCTATGAAACTTGAAACACACTTGTCCCATTTTGCTGGCATGAAACTACAAAGAATTTTAATCCTTCGTTCCGTTGCGGCTGTAATAGATATGTCAATAATCCTAGCCAGTTTTCTGTGTTTTTATTTTTCCCCTACTTCGAGTTTTCAACACTTTGCTAGTTGATGGCGTTGTTATCAACTCCAATACACATAACAGATCTTCGAAGTGATGAGAATAATGTTGTCTTAACCCTAAGCATCCTAAATAATGGTATATTCCTTATGTACAGTCAAGATAAGGCACACCGTTTCCCGTAAGAAATTTGTTTAAACAAGTATTTGTATATCGTATTCAGTTTCTCTGCGTGACATACAGTCACATGACATACAGTCACATGGGTGAGAACCCTGTTCTTTCACTAGCTTGATTTTCTATGCAGAATAATCCCGGCAGACGTATATTGTATAGCGAAAGGAAACGCGCGGCATTACCAACGATGAGTAGACAGCTCTTGAAGTAGAGGACGCATGGTCTGCGTTTAATCACCCTTCGTAATCCTCCCATTCTGAAGAAGACGTTTCCACTTTTAATACCTCTCTTCCCTGTTGTCACTGGCGACGGAACTAAACAAAGGAACGCGGAACCTAATCCAGCAATATTCAGGGTAATCCAAGTGATAAGCTTCCTGCGAAGTAATGAATGTCGAGAAGACTATCCTATAATGACGCCAATGAATAAAGAAGTACATGTATGTGTGTATAATCATATGTGACAGTCATTCTGTGTGTGTGTGTGTGTGTGTGTGTGTGTGGGTGTTCAGCGTGTGTGTATGTGTGTGCTTGCCTGAGTGCTATGTGTGTACTGTATGTGTGTACTATTTGTGTACTGTATGTTGAAAAAAAAATAGCTGCAAGAGAGAAGACTACAGCTGCTTATTTTTGTTCACAATATTGTTAACATGAACCTGATATCGAATGAAATTGAAATGAAGAATATCATAAAAAAAAATGTGTGTGTGTGTGTGTGGGGGGGGGGGAGTCTAATCAAAGGTCACTCTCCCATATTGATAGCGAGGAAAAAGACAAGCGCTGATGAGGTTGCTCCATGTTTAATAGGAAAAGAGTTAGCCATCCATATCCCCTTTCTTAAGACCCCATTTGATATGCTGGTGTGCATGCACTGATGCAGGGTAAATCCCTTTCTGTGAATGCCTATACTCGAAAACCAAAAACAGCGGATCAATATGATTGTAAAAACGCAGATCTAATCTCAGGGACGTTGATCTTGAGTACAAGTAATACTAGTAAATTTGGCATTGACTACTGAATAAAAACATTGGGCCTAAACACCAAAGTGGAAATACATATCTGCGGAAGGCAGCGTCGCCCGTTCCACTTCACAGCTATGTATATCACACGGTTTGGGAATGTATTATGTATGTCGTAACAATGGAAACAGATCAAAAGGTCGTCAATCTGAAAAGTTCGCCCGGAAAACTAACAGGCAGTCGACTGCCTGTGGTGCATATAGAGCTACCAAGGACATCGATCACATTGTCAGCGGAGACTACATTATTTACAACTGTTACATTCACTGTGTCAAATGCCTATAATAGTATGCCTACCGATGGTGATTACTTTCTAGATTCAAGCTAGACCCTGTATGATTATGTATAATAGATATATAATTTACCCATACATCATATTCGTGATGGGCTGCATACTGTATTTTGAAGATTTAGAGAAGCTAGAGGAAGATTATAATGATAAATAATTATCATACTTTTTTATACATAAGCGTCTTTACAATAGAGAATTAGAGGGTGGGGCAGAGGCGGAAGAGAAGAGGTGTCATCATGGCCTAATGGTATTGACAATAGGGATTTAAAGGGGTGGTACAGTTTCGGTTGAGGTTTGATTTGAGGTTTCCGATGTTTTTTGACAATTTTTTTTTTTTTTTTGATAATGGAAAACCTCTCATGAAATAAGAAAGAGCATAATAGTTTTAAGAGGAATTCAAAGTATATGTGATGAAAATTGTTTTTGAAATGCATGATCGAGATATCCAAAGCAATGCGATCCTAATGAAAGATGAGACCCTCCGTTTATTAGATCACTTTGTTTTACTCTGTTTTTGGATATCTCAGCCATTTCAAAATCATTTTTCATCAAATAAGCGTTGAATTCCTCTTAGAATGGCATGCTCTGTAACATTCCATAAGTGGTTTCTTCATATCTCGCAAAAAGTTAAACGCTCATTCTCTTCTTCACCAATCTATATATACCATCCCTTTAAGAGAGAGGAAGATGGGGTAACGGCAGCGAAGAGGGGTAATTAAAGCGTAATTGACAATAGGGCCCATAAATGTTGCAAAATAACGTTACGATTTGACTCGTCTGTTTGTTTATTTATTTGTGTGGTTTTTTTTGTGTGTGTTTTTTAGCACGAACAATCCATGATGACATCATCTTGGCAGCAGAGAAAATCACATCATCACATCACATCTGATAGGACTGGTCCTGTAGAATTCCGGTCTCAACCGTAACAGAATTAAATTTAACTTCGATGCTTTACGTGCGTTGAGGAGCTGAGGTGTTGATTTTCCCCCCACCCCCCTTCGATATCTATCCAACAAAGTTTTGAAATAATTAATTGAGGAAGCTTCGACGACAATATTACAGTGTAACTTACGGAAGACGCTCGGGTTCCAGCTTCTTTTCCTCCAAGATTTCGAGGAGATCGACCACCTTTTGAAAGGCCTTCTCGTGGCCGGCGAAGTTCAGGGGGAGCTCCTCGTTGAGGTTGGCCTTGTACTCGGCCCTGGCCGTGTAGCTGTAGAAGTATGGCTCGTACCACACCTCGGACTCCGGGATGGCAGTCAAACACTTGGCGAGAGCTGTCGATCCGGCCCTCGGCACGCTCCAGAGCAAGACCCGGCAGCGTTCGGTGGGTTCGCTCGCGGCCGCTGCAGAATCGGAGGACATTCTTAAAAGTTTGAATAGGGGAAACCTGCAAACTTCTTCTTCTCCTTTTAATGTAAGGTTCAGAGGCTAACAAATATGACAGAAACAAAAACGACAAAGTCTCATCTGTAGTGGTAAAAATACATGAAGGTTACCCAGATAAAAATACTCGACGGCGTTGCGACTCTATACAGCGGTACTGGTTGGGCTGCACCCGCGACGCACACACACATACACACACATAAGTGATTTGGAAACCCCGAATGGGTTGCGAGAAACACACGAACGTATACTGCCAAGTCCCTCATTAATGCTACTTCCTAATCACATTCCCCCTGTCAAATTTAATCGCGCGTTCGTAAACTTTGTTCAATGCGGTCACGAATGGCACATATGTGAACATCACTCGACGAACACAACGGCTGTCAATGTTGTGCTAAAATGTCTTTTAGAGGCAATTTGATAAGTTACGTCCGCGTTAACTTTTCAAGCTTTTCACATTTTGTTTCACGTTTGTTTCTGTTTTAAGTTTGTAAGGGGGTGATATAGGGTACAGGGGTTGTGTGAGAAAGTGCTCGCCGTTGCGTCATTTGGCACCCCCCCCCCCCCCCCCCCCCCACGGAAAGGGGGGGGAATTTTGGGAATTTGTAGATTTTCTTGTGATTTATCTTCCCTTTTTTTTCAATATCTGTGTTTTTTTTTATTTCAATGTCGTTTCTTTAAGAACCAAACAAAAGGTCAAATGCTTAACGGATTCGTTTCCACGTGTTCTGCAAAGGTGGAATAGAACATAATCAGCATATCCAAAACGTCCTGAAAATTATGTAACAGCATTCCTTCGTCATTTTGCCCAAATCTTAGGCTAGGGACAATGTCTTGTCGTTGTAAATATCTTATTGTTTTCATTATCCTTTTAGAACAATGAAGAACTGACATAATTACGATCCAGATCAAGGCAAAGAGAGAGAGAAAAAAAAATGAACCGCTTTTGTATTACAATGTAAAAATGTGCTTATAAAGAATACTTACAACTATAGAAAAATGACAATAGTACACAGGCATAAAAGATGCTAACAACTATATGAACGGTGTTATCAAGATGTATCATGAAATTATGTTTATATGAAATATTTTGTCCAAACGCGTCGCTAAAAGGTTCATTGTTGCCGAATCTTCAGCGATACAATATGACCTAAAGAATTAAAGAAGTCGCATCGCATGCTGACGCGCCGTCCCCTTCTCCAACTCCCATTTCCGCGACAGATTAAGGGATTATACTTTCTCACAGCGGTTATACTCTTCCAACCAATAATACGACGGCAAGGGGCGATTCGCCTCCTTCTAAACACAGGAAATTACACTTAACGTCCCTCGCTGGGGAGTTCGTTGAACCTCGATCATGTGAGCATATTATGAGCAGTCATAATATTCTCGTCGACTCCACTCTATTGTTATTGTTTTTGTTGTTATAGTTGCGATTATTATCTTATCATCAATATTCATCATTATTATCTTCATATATATATATATATATATACTCTATAAAAAAAAAAGAAGAGTAAAAATGTTCACTCTTGAAGCAGTGAATAACAGGAATAAGAGTGAGTTTTGAGTGAAATTGGAAGTTTGAGTGAAAATATATATTTTCACTCAATTTGGAGTGATCCCTGAGGTCACTCCAAACTTAGTGAAATGAACATTTTCATTCCAAATTCACTCCAATTTCACTCGAAACCCACTCTTTTCTGTTATTCACTCCTTCAAGAGTGAACATTTTCATTCTTCTCTCCTTAGAGAGTAAATATAGGATTATGTTTAGCTATTATACTTAGGAAATATAAGGAATGTAATCAATAATTACTTTAATTCTGTATTATGTTATCTATGTCACTATATTATTTATTCAATGTTATATTTTCTCTGTTTATGTATTATTGAAATGTGTATGTAGATGAATACCTGTAATATTAATGTAGGGTCCATCCTCATTGTCAAACCATGTGTGAAAACTGAATTTCCTTATTGAACAATAAATCAAATGAAATCAAATCAAATCATTGTCATTATAATTATTGAGCACTTGTATCATTTCTCATCATTACATAGAGGATCGTCAGCTGGATACAACGAAGGATTGATACTGGCAAGTTAGGGGATCTTGTAAAAAAAAAGAGATACAGGCTTCGAACATCCCTCTTCCGATAACGACCCCCTTGTCCCATATAAGTATGGCAACCCTGGCAAAGTAGAGAAAACATTAAAGGGACTGTACAGTACTGGTTGAGGTGGGGATTCATGTTTTGAACATTTCTAAGTGAGATAATGAGAAACCTTCTATGAAATATGAAAGAGCATGTAATTTTAGAAGGATTCAACGTTTATTTGATGGAAATTGGTTTTCAAATGGCCGAGACATCCAAAAAAGTGAATATAATAAAAGACTACAGGCCACGCCTTTTATTAGGATCTCTTTGTTTCACCTTGTTTTGGATATCTTAGCCATTTCAAAACCGATTTTCATCAAATAAACTTTTGATACCCCTTAGAAGTGCATGCTCTTTGACATTTCATAGAGTGGTTCTGAATTTCTCGCCAAACGTTAAAAGCTAAATCCTCACCTTGACCAGAACTGTACACACCCTTTAAAGAGCTGACGTTGGTCGGAAAGATTATCATGGTCAGTGCTATTATGTTTATGATTATGATTATGATTATGATTATGATTATGATTATGATAATGATTATGATGACTGTCATCATCATCACCACCATAATCATCACATACTGTTACTATTGTTACTGTCAATATTATCATTATCAATGTGATTATCAATAAGTATAGTGTACAATAACATCGATTGTTTGCATTTTACAGTCAATGGCAGTGCTGTATTCTGTATCATTTTAAGCTTTATTTGTTTTTGCATACTAGTATCTACTGTTTTTTTGTTTTTTTTTTACAATTTGTTCTTTTCATTTGTTTTTATGTTTTCAAATGCGATTTTAGGGGATTTTTTTTCTCATTAGGTGTGTCCCATGGATATTTCTGCATTTTCGGATGCATCTGGGAATCTCAAAAAAAAAATATATATATATATATATATACACTTCATTGGCCCCCACAAAGCAAGTGCATACATGTATTAGATATGGGAACATATTAGTGACGTCGTTGAGGCAGTTCGCACGCAGATCTTCTTTCGATTGTCTCAAATCAATCGCGCTTATTACAGTTCATATTTTTTTAGTTTGTCTTTGATGGACATGTTGATAATGATTGTCGTATTTTTGCAGAACATGATGGAGCAAGGGGATCACCACAAAATACAAAATTTAGACCGAAGACTATAGACATTAAATCGTTCGTGAAGCGATAGTCTTGATTATATCATACTACGTGTCTATAACGTATTGTCCTTTTGTTCGACAGAGCATGCAGAATATTGCTTTGAAACTTGCAGAAGCTGCTAGTTTCAAATCCTGTCATGCTATGTTCACGAAAGAAAGAACAAACCTTGCACTTTTTCTTCTAGTGATGATAACCCAACTTCTTTCAGCACAGACGACAGATGCTGAGCTTGTGTTGGCGCGTCTCCTTGATGTTTCGCCTTCCACGCTGATAACAGCGCCCTCGTCGATGCGTTCACGTCGTTGCTGTGCCCTGCCAGGAAAGTCTCCAGTTCCGCTTTTTCGAAACCTAGCTGCAACCCCAGCGCATTGTACGACGACTGGTCGATCTCCTTCGCCAAAGCTGTGAGGGCGCTGTCTTCAATTATTCTTCAGTGACAGATGGATAGATAGGAGATGGAAAGGAGTGAGAGATAGAGAACGAAATTGATATTTTTATTCGTATATGATAAATACGACCGAACGAACGAATACGGCGAAAGACAGATTCTGAGTGAAAGTTTGAATTGTACACATTTTGTGTTTGTTTTATTCTCTCTCTGTTTAATCCTGTCCATCCCCCTTTGTTGGATAATATGCATTGTACTCGTCAATGTCGTGTTCAGTTCGTTTGCAATAGGGCGGCATAGATGATAATTAATAGAAACAAGTCCCCGGGGAACCAGGGAACAGAATGATTGATAATGTTCCCTTTATGTGACATTGAAATAGATAAAAATGATAAAATGATAAAGTAATAAACATAACCTTTGAATTCCAGTTATGATAACAACTATTCGAGAAGCGAGAAACATTAATTTGTCATGAAATTACACACACACAAAAAAAAAAATGGTCAACTATTCAACTTGTTCATGTTGCGCTCGGTATCCATATGTTTTGTGAAAACAATATATATATTGCCATTTGATTAGTTATATAATAAAAAAAAAATCTGTTGTTTGATTCCATCTCTTCTTCTTCTCTTCTTTTTTTTTTTTTCCAAGTCGCTTTAACTATGTGATGACAAATTCACTTTCCCTTACCTTATAATGGTCAGGGGTGGGGAAGTGGAATACAACGATTCTTTCATTTTCTTACTTTAATGGTCCCTTGTATGGATGGAATCACTATCGGAGAGTCTCCACGCAAATAACAATACTGACTGCCCCCCCCCCCCCCCCCCCATTCAGGTGGTCATCTGTACCGCATGCGCGTTCCCGATTTTTCGGGAAAGGGGTATATTTTCGGGGCTCAGCTCGGAGAAAAATCCCCGAAAATTCCTTAAAATAGGGGGTCTTTTATCATTCTCCCCCGAAATATTTCTAATAAGGGGTAGTTTACAAATCTTTCCCAACATCTTTCAGACATGTCGGTCTGTAGAATCCCAGCCTGGACCCTGAATGAAGGAAAAGTGCAGCATGCAAAAAGTATATCTTCTCTGGTACATTCGGCATGAGAACGTCTCTAAATATATTCCTGTCTATGCAGCTGCTGGAATTGTGGAGACTCTTTACCTCTGCACTCTTCCTTCATTTGGGGGTGATTTTGTTAGTTATCTTCCAAAAGCATGTGATAGGGGGCAATTCTGTTGGCCTCCCTTTCAAAACCCTAAAATAGGGGGTGATTTTTTATGGCTCCCCTTCTAAAAGCCTGTGATAGGGGGTCAAAATCCTACCCATCTCCCTCCGTAAAGGGGGTATTTCTAGGTATGTGGAACAAGCATTTATGTATGGTTGACAGCCTGAGTGGGGGGAGGGGGGGGGTACTGACAGTAAAGATCGAGATGAATGCAAACGTGAAACATTGGCAAACGCACCCACAATGTAAAACACATGTATAGTACGCGTAGAACGATTCTTTTTTACATTATGATAGAAAGATTACTTATTGATAGTGAAAAAAAAAATACTTACGCCGTAGTCCCGGGATCCATATTTCAACATCCCTCGGTTGGGTAAGTTCACTTTCGTTGAAGTACCCGGCCGTATAAACGAAAGTAGGCGAGCTCCTACTGCGCAGTAGCGTAGAATTAACAGTGAAATGCAACGATTATCCTCCAGAAACCGTCAGGGGTGTCGAAATCGATAGACAGGCTGGGGAATCCCCGACCCAGCTGGGGAATCCCTGACCCAGCAGACTGTAGATTTCAAGTCGCCGCCTTTTGAATATGGGAATCCCCCGTTGACACTTGCGCAACAGCTGTCAGGCGTGGGCTGGCGATGTTTGTTGCAGTTGGCCGTTTTCCTCAATTTTTAACCGAAAATCTGATGACGCCCTCTTAAAGAAAAAGACGGAAAGGAAGACCCGTAAACGATGGGTGGTGCTGGCTGTTCCGAAGGTTCGTTAATCCGAAATAGAAATAAGGTTCGTACTAAAGAACCTCCGGAATTACAAACCTGATTTCGTTTTTCAGATTAACGAACCGTATTTCATTTTCGGATTAAACGACCTTCGCAATAACAAATTGTGACCAATAATTGTATGAAATATTATGAACATCATGAATTCTTGTTCTCTTGTTTGTTTGTTTTTTATCTTTGTATAAAAGCAGGAAAATACCAAAACTTTGTATCAGGAAACCTACGTTTATACAAAGTCTTTTCCTCACATTGTCCCCCAATAGCATGTAGAGGCCTATTATATCATGATTATACTATACATTGATTATAAACGATGAAAGAAGAGATCGTAATAAAGGGTTCAACAACTTTAAACCGTTGCACCAAATTTTCAACGCCGACGGTCACGCGTCTTATTCATGTGGTGTCGGAAAATGATTTCATGGTAACCTTCTTATTATGTACATATAGTATGACATTACGTAAATAATATTTTCCTATACCATGGTCAATGGAATATTGTTGGGGGAATTCAACGGTGCAGCTATCTTACGTGGATAATCATATCAATGAAACAGTCAACCAAATACGTGGTTGCGATATTATCGATCGCTCGGTCCAAAACATATTACAGATCTTGGAACAAACGGTTTATTGCCGCTTGGTCTATTCCCACTTGGTCTAATCACCAGTTGGGCTAACACCATTCGGGCTAAACCCATTCGGTCCACTTCTCGTTTAGTCTACTTGCCACATGGTCTAATAACCAGTTGGTCTAATGACCACGAGGGCTAATCGTCACTTTGCCTAATTCCCATTTAGTCTAATTGCCAGTGGGTCTAATGCATTTTGTTATCACTAGGTCTAATTGCACTTGGTCTAATATCAGTTCGTCTGATGTTCAGTTGGTCTAACACCAGTTGGTCTATTGCCAGTTGGTCTTTTCCCACTTGGTCTAATAACCAGTTGGTTTAATAACCACTTGGTCTAATTTACACTTAGTCTATTTTCACTTAGTCTAATAGCCACTTGGTCTGATTGCCAGTTCGTCGAACCATCATTTGGTCTAATTCCCACTTTGGCTAATGACCAGTTGGTCTAATGACCAGTTGGGCTGTAGACTCTAGGCTCTAGTTCAACAGACTCTAGGCTCTAGTTCAACAGACTCTAGTTCAATATTGCGTAAATAGGTGGAATGGTTAATTATCTTTTTTCTTGAAAGGGTCCGGGTGACAGCCCACAATTTAAATGCATGTACATATTAATTGGGCTTGCATTATTTACTTTTATTCATTCATTTTTTTTTTTATATTTGGTAGTAGGCCCTATAGCAACGGCGTAAATCTGTACTGAGCAGTGGGGGGGGGGGGAATGATCGGCGATAGTCACCATCACCACAATTACAAAAGCTTGGTGCCCCCCCCCCTCCCCACACACACATTTTACAGGGATCGAATGTCCCACTCATGAAATGTAAAGTGGGAGGAAAGTGGCAGCAAAGATATGAAATATGAAAAATGTTGCTTTTTTTTTTTTTGCTTGTCAGATGAATTTCGGTGGAAAATCAGACCTTAGAAGTATGAAGACCTTTTTTGTTTTTGAAATATCTGTGAGAGGGAGCGGGTCGACCGAGCGGGGGGAGATTGTGGGAGGGGGGATTTTACATTTCCAGACCTGAAATTCAGCGATCTGGTGCACACTTTTGATGAAATTTGGGATTTTTTTTTTCCTTAAAAAAAATAAGTAAGAAAATGAAATATTAATATATCATTGAATGACTAAATCGTGGTATTTCAGCTCTTGCTCCGCCTGTGCGACATTACTGTGAATGCCTACTAATCTGTGGGGCCTATCAACGGCGTAACAAGGATTTGATCTTAGGGGGAGCGGTTAGATACGAGGGAGCGAAGCAAGCGGGGGGGGGGTGGGAGGGGGGATTCCCCCTCCCATGGTGAGAACTTTTTGCATTTTGATGTTGTAAATGGTGCAATTTGATGCATTTTTTGCGTGCTTTATCAACTTAAAACAGTCCCACATGTCCAAGGTAGCAGCACATTTTGATGTAGGTTATTATTGAACAATGCTTTTGCCTATAAAATTGTATCATTTGAATAAATTTTTTGTATATCAAAAAATATTACACTGAACATTATGAACGCGACCGAGCCCGAGCGAGCGGAGGGAGCGAGAGGTGGGGGTTGGAGGGGGATGTCCCCCCTCCCACGGTGAGAATTTTTTGCATTTTGATGTTGAACATGGTGCGATTTGATGCATGTTTTTGCGCGTTTTGTCGACTTGAAACGGTCCCACTTGTTTGAATTAGCAATATATAATTTTGATGACGATTATCATTAAACAATTTGGCTATAAAATGACATCATATAAATAAACTTCTATTCTTACACTGAATATCATGAACGCGACCGAACCCGAGCGAGCGGAGCGAGAGAGGGAAGGGAGGGGGGGGGGGGGGTGTTCCCCTCCCTCGTGAGAACTTTTTACATTTTGATGTTGTAAATGGTGCAATTTGATGCATGTTTTTGCGTGTTTTATCGACTTCCAACAGTCCCAATTTTTTAAGGTATCAGAATGTTTTGATGTAGATAATTATTGAACAATTTACCTTAAATGGTATCACTTAAATAAACTTCATGTATTAATTCTTCCACTGAATGTCATTCCCATGGTGAGAACTTTTCGCATTTTGATGTTGTAAATAGTGCAATTTTATGCATATTTGCGTGTTTTATCGATTTGAAAGAGTCCCACTTGTTTAAGGTAAAAGAATATTTTGATGTAGATTGCAATGAACAATTTGCCTATAAAACAATTCTTAACATTCTTTAACTAAGTTATCTTAAATTCCTTTCAACCTTCTTATTTCATTTCAGTGATATTCTGACCTCAATCTTTTCAATCTCTTGCATATCTCAACTGCCTCTCTTGCTGTCTTCTCTTGTTTACAACTTACAGAATTGTGACGCTTAATTGTGACACCGTATAACGACACACAAACAACTAAGTTTTATTTCTTTTTATTTCATCCTTTACAAGAGCAACTCATAAATCTTGGACCATGTAACTCTATCCCCAACTTTGCTCAACATATCCACCATGCCTGTCCACGCACATCTGTGCTCTACCCCTCATGGCTCCTACTAGGAAAACTCTTTGCTGTGTTGTTAGCTGCATGGTCAGGCACGCAAGTGAAAGCTTGTGCTTAAAACCGTATTCATTCTCATTGAGAAATTTGGTGAAAAATTTGCTAATGAGCCCTCCCTTTGTTAACAAACGTTGCAGCATCCTTTCAAATCTTGATGACCATTTATACTGTGCAACTTGATTTTGATATTCAAATTTTAAACTCTCCTTGCTCGTCAATGCATACACTTTAAGCGTCATACTAAAAGAGGGAGATATAAGCTTTATGATGATATATATTATATGACATGAATTGTTCTATTTTACTGGGAAAATAACTAACAATTTCGGTTTCCTTTTTATTGGGACGCACTGTATATTTACGCCTGTGGTTCCATCGAAAACAACTTATAAAGCGCAATTATATACCATTTTCGATGCTCTGAAATACAAGTTTTATAGACAGATTTTTGAACAATTCCCTGATGTGGGAGGGGGATACCCCATTCCGCACCCTCCCCCCCCCCCCCCCCCCCGCTCAACTCTGCAATGATGAGTTGTGTATTAGGTTGCTGTAAGATGGCTGTAAGAAAAAAAAACACACGCATGTGTGTATATCATATATAACGGTTGTTAACAACCGTTACCAATTGGTAATAGCCGAAATGGGTGTAGCCCAAATGAATATTAGACCAAGTGGCATGTAAACGAAGTGAATATTAGACCATGTGGAAATTAGACGAAGTGGAAATTAGACGCAGTGGCAATTAGCCGAAGTGGAAATTAGACCAAGTGGTGTTAGACTAACTGAGAATTAGACTAGTGGTATTAGCCGAACTGGTCATTAGACGACCTGGATATTAGACCAAGTGGAAATTAGACGAAATGGTAAATAGACGAAGTGGTTGTAGCCCAATTGGGTTTAGCCCGAATGGTGTTAGCCCGCCAGGTGATTAGACCAAGTGGTAATAGCCCAACCGATAATTTACCGAACAGGTAGCCAAAGACATGCTAGACCGAAATCATCTCTGCAATTACTACTTCAGAATGCTTATGGAATTGTACTATTATCACGCTGCATAAAGTGATTTAGAATTTTTGGTAAGGCTTGATTTCTAGGAAGAGCTGTCAAAGAAAGACCGTCATGAAAATTACATCCCCCTAGCTGGAAGCAATACACCGACACAAATTCACTGCCATCCTTATTTCTTTCCTTTTATTTTCTTTGTATTCTCATATTAGCGGTTAAAAGTACGATCTCCGTATAGATTATAACCGCTTGATTCTCCTGTGGTTTTGTCTGGTTTTGATTTTGCAAGGCAGACTGAATTAAAGTGCTACTTTAAGTACACTTTAAGTCCTACAGATTATTTATCTGTAAATAATGTGGCACCAATTTCATTATAGGGCTACTGTCTGTTTGGCCCAAATCTTAAGTGGACATGAGCGTGGATTTGAGTTTCGTGTGAAGACATTCGGCGCATTATTATAAGGCCTGTATTAAACTGCAAAATAACAAGAGCATGTTTTGTTTTATCTTGCGTTTACATGTTCTTCTGATCACCAAATATATGCGTAGTCGCAAACATGTACTGCCTCGTGTTAAGCAAAACATCACTTTCTCACTTTTGCCCTCATATAAACGCCGAATTTATGTTACTTTTTCGATAATTATGGGTACAGAAAGCGGAAGTTAGAAAGGAAATAAAATTAATCATTTCCATTATGTGACATTCTTAACTATCACTTCATTTAATGCGCTCTAGCTTAAAGTTGCATCAGGCATTTTTGACCATTTGCAGATGAAACAAAAACCCAACTTTAGCGCTTCAAAATAGTTTTAAAATGTGAGTTAGGGATAGAAATAACTAATGTAAAAATGTTAATCTGTATCATGGATATTAAGTATTATCAAATATACAAAACATGAACTATTACAGTTATAATTAAATTGATTCTCGATTAAACCGTCTACAGATTATGGTTTATTGAGGAAATAGTGACATCTCCTTGTATTCTAGGCTTTACTGAGAAATTTCTATATGGTGGGATGTTTGTGATACAACTAACCTGCACAAGCATCTTTTTTAATGTGATAACTCGAACATTTTTTAAATCACTGTTCCCAGTGTTAGACAGTATACCTTCTTTACTTTCACGTACACTGTGCATGATGCTATTGATTATGTTGCGATGGAGAAAAATAAAATGAACTTAACTGAACTGAACTTTAAGTTCAATCAACGACAGGGCTAAAACTGCACGTTTCTCCCTTATTGAGAAACGAAGGCAAAAGCTATGAGTCATAATATTGTGGCAGGTACTTTGTTCTTCTGTGGCTTCCGCCGCGAATGGCTATTCTGTCCTTAACCTCTAACTGCGCTGAAAAAAAAAAGTAATAAAATCATTGTCAGACTTTTACCACAAAAGGGACACAGTTAAATCATGACTTCACACTGCTAGAGTAACATTAGCTGTTCTAATACATTGTGTTTGGCGATTGTGACTGTTTTACGAGAACGGTTGAAGAGGACACTTTAGTTTTCGTTTCATTATGTCAATCGTTTATGACCCTGATGACCCTGAAGTCGTACAACACCGTAATCATGATATCATTAAAGGGATCGTATAGTTTTGGTTGAGACCTAATTTCAGGTTTCTAACTTTTTTGGTGAGATAATGAGAAACCTTTTATGAAATATGAAAGAGCATGTAATTCCATGAGGAATACAACTTTTATTTGATGAAAATTGGTTTTGAAATGGCTGAGATATCCAAAACACAGCGATTCTAATAAGTGTGGGACCCACACTTTATTATGATCGCTTTGTTTTACTTTGTTTTTGGATGTTTTAGTCATTCTAAACCCGATTTTCATCAAATAAATTTTGAATTCCTCTTAAAATGGTATGCTCTGTACTATTTAATAAGTGGTTTCTTGGTATCTCGCAAAAAGTTAAAAGCCCAATTCTCATCTCCACCAATACTGTACCATCCCTTTAAAATGCATTATCAATTCTCTGATGAAGGAGCTCATAATATCTATACCGATACAATTCTCATCCTTTGTTTGCTTGTTAATAGCTTTCTATAGTGTCGACACCGTGTGACGCAGTTTCATGGTCGTTGTTCTAGCCCAAGTACCATTATTGGACTCCATGAACTTTCACTGTAAAGCAGTTATCACCACATATGTATCGCAAGAGTACTAAATCACTCCAAAATGTCAAGACTATACTTATGTTAAGCTTATCTTGCTCGAGAAAAATCAGCGATTGGGTTATTACAGGTCAATGCAGACAACTTTATTTTGTTAGGCTGTCTGCCTCTCGGAAATGAATGGAGAAGTAATAGAGAGTTCGCCGGTAAGTTCATCTTCCTCCCCAAGCGACCGACATAGTTCTTTTATTCAGAATACCACACTGGCATTCAGCCGAGAGCTGCGCTTCCAATGATTATTCCGTTTGTGTGATGATATGTCATTTATGATAATATCTGAGGTATAATAACCTTTGAAGACGAGTAGCCAGCCTCATACTGTTATAGATCTCCGCTTTTTTATGTGAAGCGGGGAGAAACAAACCCAATACAACATGTGAAGTGAGAGGATGCTGCAATCATTCGAAGATACCATGAGTTAAGTTTAAGGAAAATCGAGAGACAATGTTCAAAATTTCGATGCAGCCATCATCGGAAGAGAAAACTTTTACACTTTGTGACATTAATTATGGGCAACGATATTACTATGTAGAAAATATACAGAAAAATCGACATATTTTTCCCTTTTCTATAAATAGCATAATGTGAAATGGTACTTACATTACATCTTTCAGAAAGCAATCAGGGGAAATAAAATGCGTGACGTAACGAATTGTATAGTCTTGTCACTGATGCAGCCATCGCTGCATCGAAGCTTTGACAATGAACTTTTCAATGGATTGCCCGATTCTCTTCAAACTTCGCCGATGTGTTCTACTATGATATCATTACATTTACTCAATCCATGTGTATATTTGCCTTTCATTTCCCCTTTAAAGCAGTGAAGTTGCATTGACATCCGGGATTTTCCCGAAGTTTTCCTCACAACGGCCAACCCTGTGCGCCTAAAGCCTTTTTCATTAATACTTATGTTCACAGTGTCGTAATTCATTGTTCCAGCATCAGTCTCTATAGTTTCCTTACACATTTATCTAGATGTGAAACAGGAATTCCTGCACCCGCCCGCGTCAGACATTGTCATTATCGATTCACAGCATCCGGGCATTATTCTGGCGAGAGCACTGCCATCCAGGGGTCATATGTATACAATACTAGTCTTTCTCACAGGCTGTAAATTGTTATTTCCCACACAGAACGCACCGACAAAACAACAGCAGAATATCTACAAAATCACACTGGTTGATATGTCTCCCGTTTGAAATTATATGAAAAATAATTATGTGCTTGGTCATCAGCCACAGAAAAGACATTGTACATTTCTTTTATGAATGTGAAACAAGTCAATCTGGAAAGAAACTGAAAAATGGATAAATGAAGGTTCTAGAGCACAGATAAAGTTTAGTCTGAAAATATTATTTTTGGTCTTAAAGAAAAGAGAAACGACGCTCCAAATTGTGTTGTGATTCTCATTATAAGCAACAACTGTTTGTACAAAAGTTAGAAAAACAAAGTGCCTTGGTTTAACTCTGTGAAGGAAGAAAAATATTGAATGTTATGCAGATGAGATATATATTTATTCTGTATTGGGTACTCTCAACAAGTTCATTTTGTAGTGGCATTCACTCCGACATTTGTTTGTGTGTTAATGTTTACGAGTGAAATGTTAAGAACAAAAAGAACTATGGTTGAATTTTTGGAGTTGTACTTTATTGAAAGGGAGATAATAGAATAGTCCAAGTAAATATTAAAAAAAAAACCCACAGAAAATGCTAACTCTCTTATGAACAACAGAGAGGATATTCAAATTTTGATATCATGCATCAGAAAAAAAAAAATATGACTATGCGTTAACTCGTTCCAAGTCCGTAAAGTAAACAATTGCTGTGAGTTTTATCACTGCTGAAATGATCTGAAATGTGTCTCGATCGAGATTTTAACAGACTTTGTTGTAGGTTTATGTTTTGCGGGATTCTCTTTTGTGGTTATCTTTTTTTTATTCCCTGAGTCTAGTTTCACAAACAAAATTATGTGGTAATACATTGAACTTTAAGTTATAGAAAGGCTGTCCTCGTCGAGATTTAGTTCTTAGCCAAACACTGAGGTGTCAATCTTGGAAAATATATAAAGGAACTTGGGAACGATTCCCATCTGAAGAAAGCAACCACCAAACCACCTCCCATCCCCCACCCCCCCCCCCCCTCAAAAAAAAAGACCCCCCCCCCCCCATCATAAAGAATTGAAAAAAAATCGTGGACTCGTTCCTTTCAATAGTAAGTTGAAGTCGGGGTTTCTGGTTGCAATGTTTGTGCTACACTTATAAGGCCTAGCCTCCATACAAGGCTTTTTAAAGCTTCCCTCCAAGTTCTCTTTTCATTTCACACTTAACTTATACTGAAAGCTGTATTCTTCGGTTATATACTTCAGCGCGTCACTCTGATAATTTGTTATGTCGATTTCTTTATACAATACATTTTTATTGAATTGTGTGCTTTGTATATCTATTTGTGTATGCATAACATGTTTTTTTAATGATTTTTTTCTCTTTTTTTTAGTGAATAAATGACGTACTTGAACCTGACATTTCCTGACTCAAAATTTAATGACTACTCATGGGTATCATTGAGCTATTTTCAAGTTTGAAATACTACATATATGCTTGAAAAAGTTATGCAGTTTTATGCATTTTTGTGATATGCGTAGATTTTTATGTAAGATGATAAATCACTTTTTAATATATTAGGACAAGTGCGGTAGATTCGTTATGGCACCGGACAGCGAATGGTTCAGTTTTGATCAATGGTGAATCAATTCAACCTATACCAATTCAACGAACTGTTGATACATGCACATCAAATTTCTTTTTGAGTTTTGACTCAAATCTCATGAGCAATATATAAGATACTGCCAATCCAGGACACTATAGTGTCCTGGATTGGCAGTATCCTATATAGCATATTGCAACCAAGAAGCAACAAAAATTTTCAAAATGATATTATTAATGCTATTGATAATGAAATCATAATTCATCCAGGTTATAGTCTTTACAATGCAGACTCAGAAATGTTACCTATCTATTTACTTATCTATCTATCTATCTATCTATCCATTGATTTGTTTATTCAGTTATTCTTCGTTTAGGTCCCGTATGTAACAATGTCACATCAAAATCAGGGGTATTCAAATTCAAATTCAAATGATTTTTTTTTTCATATAAAGTAATGCAAAGTAAAATATATGAAGAGTTTTTAACCAAACGGCGCTAAATCCATTGATGAATCTAGGCCAGCTCCTTTTGGAAGCAAGCTCTTCATATACTAAGCACGAGCTAAGTAACGCTAACATGAGTACAGATAAAATCAAAAAGAAGATCAAATTACACAGCTTCAACAATGTACATTGTATACAGTCGCAGTAATATCAACTTAGTATTTTGATAAATGAACAAGTAAGCAACTGCAATGCTATTTTTCTAACTGTATATGGAAAAGAGGAAGTCACAATAGAAGTAAAGTTTGTAAATTTGTGAATTACCCAAGAATTCGGATTCGGATTGGAAAGAAGGATTACTAAGATATAAAGAGATATCCAACCCAAAATAATATACTCCTAAAAAGAGAAATCCCTATCAGTGTTCCAAGAAAGAAAAAAAAATAGGACAAAAAAAAAACCCTACAGAACGTTCCAAGAACATGAAGAATGACACATATTGGATAGAAAATAAAGAAGATGATTATTATGAAATTTTGAAATTTAACATTTTTTTTCCCCGAAAACATTAATTTTTTTTTTTTACCAGTCCTTATACCAATATTCAAATGAGCGTATTGATAATGTCATGCACTGCATTACCAATTTTCATGTATGTCTGTATATTACATATGAAATTCGGAAAGAAAATAGGTGAAAGCATGTTCCCATACCATATTCCCATACCATAAAACAGGTTAAAGCATATTGCCATGCCAAAATATATCAGAGTTACATTTTTTTTGGGGGGGGTGGCTTTAAAGTTTAAGTTATATGTTTGAATTTTGCACGGTTGAAATGTGAGATTTTTGTCATTTTGAACATGAAATGAATAAGAAATTGTTTTGAGAGCATGCCATCATCAACTTGCTGATTTGAATACTCACGACGACTGGTCAAGAAGTGCTTTCAGAAAATAAAAACTTACAGAATCTAATAATTTTCTTATTTCTTATCTAATTTCAACAATTTTTGCACTGTTTGGCAGGGATTTTTTTCTCTCTTTCTTACGAAATTGATAAATTTTGGAGTTTCTTCCATTCTACAGGAGCTACCTCCTTGGTGAGATACATTTGTGTTACATCTCAAAGGGGGAAAACCTTCCACCAAAAAAACAAGCAAACAAACAAACCAGACTGCAAAGGTTATCAATGATTTTCCCCTTCCAGGATATGAAACGATTTTAATGTTTTACATCTGTACGGCAACTTCTGCAGTATCAGGGAGATATGGCATGCAGCTCTGTTTGCTACCCGTGGCTGAGTCTAATGGAAAGCATCGCGGACAAAGCATCTCGAACAATATAAGGATGTCTACATAGATCCGGCAGGATTCGAACTCTCACTCTCCCGCTGCAGTTTCGAGAGCTTGATCAGTAGTGACCACAGCATCTCTGCTCCAGTTACCACACACAGTGCACTTATAGTCGAGTTTTATAAGTTGTGATCATAGGTGTGTTGGGGAAAGTACCACTCCAGACATATACAGGATATTCTATACCCAAAGAAAGGGGTGCCAACACGGTTATTGTTCGTCTCTCTAAAGGTTCGTTTGTATTCTGAAGACTGGTTAATCCGAAAACAAATATGACAAAAGTAAGGTTCGTAATTCAGAAGGTTTGATATAATAGTAAACGCACCTCTTTTCATTTTCGAATTAATGAACCTTCGGAATAACGCAACATAAGTATGTTCGGACTAACGAACCCTGTTTCATTTCCGGAGTAATGAACATTAAGGTAAATGTAATTTGTGCGTTTCATAATTTCTGACTAAGAAACGTTCGGAATAACCAATACCAACGCTCACATTAAAGAGATGTGGAGAAATGCAAACATGTCTCCACAGGGTACCCAATGCCACCGTCTAAAAACTGTGTGGACATTGTAGACAGAAACGTGTCAGAGTTATACATCCAAGAGTTAAACATTCACGTGTCAATTGTCAAAGATGTATGTTCACCAACCAGCCCGCTAGAGACATGCAGGATTGACAATATCATGCTGTGTAATATTTCCATGCTGTTACAATGGCACCGTATAATACCTACCTCCACTCAAATCACGCAGTAGACTGTGGAAAATGCTGCCGTGAGTTTGACCTGACGAAAAATGAGAAGTACGGCTCCCTTTAAAGCTGAAATTGAGTCGAACCCTGAAACCTGCTATAGGAGTCATTAGAAATACGATAGAAAAGGAAGATGCGTATCAGGTTATACTACACTATGGGAAGTCCCGCTCGAAATAACGCGTGTAGCTGGTTTCAACTCCAATAGCCCTTCAAATATGCATTGTCCTATGATGTGTTGTGCTATGCCTGAATTACTATGACAAAAAATGAACCTGACGCTCTACTAATCCATTGGGAGCTGAATGAAATAATTTCATGAACTTTGATCGTACTTCGCCAGCGATTGTTTGCTTTTATACGCACGCTCGAAGCTTTACAACTCCTCTTTTTATAATCCCAAGGCAGAGTTTTATTTAGCGAGACTTCAGGCGTCGGCTATGTTTAGGCCAACATTAGGCCTTACATATTTTCTCCCCATGCGTGTCTGTAAAAGATATCAAATTGACTTTTGTGTTTCATGTCCCTGCTAACAAGGCAGCTGTGTTCAGCTGACCTACCCCCCCCCCCCCCCGACATCCATAACAAAATAATCTTAAAGGGAAGATAAACCCCAAGAGCAATGTGGATTGAGTGAAAGCAGCAACATTAGTAGAACACATCAGTGAATGTTTGAGGAAAATCGGACAATCGATGCAAAAGTTATGAATTTTTAAAGTTTTGGTGTTGGAACCGCTGGATGAGGAGACTACTATAGGATATGACGTATGAGTGGACAACAATACAAAGAAAATATAAAGGAAATTCAACAAAAATTCACTTTTCTAGAATCATGAAAGAGCAAAGGACCAACCTCTTTCAGAAAGCAGGGGGAATAATTGCTACCCTTAACATATGTCAATATCAAGTTGATGGAATTTGTAATTTTCATGAAAAATGGATTTTTGTAGAATTTTCTTTATATTTTCTTGGTATTGTTGTCCACTCATACGTCATAACCTCTAGTAGTCTCCTCATCCAGCGGTTCCAACACCAAAACTCTAAAAATTCATAACTTTTGCATCGATTGTCCGATTTTCTTCAAACTTTCACTGATGTGTTCTACTAATATTGCTGCTTTCACTCAATCCACATTGCTCTTGGGGTTTATCTTCCCTTTAATACTCGCAATGAGTCCCACGTACTGATAACTTCGTGGAACCAATACCAGTATTCTACACCTGGGTAGGGTATCATTCAACGCTGTTATAAGTCAGCCTTTCAGAAGAATTAGAAATAATATTCCCAGAGAGTTAATCATGAAAAAGACTTGTGATATTTTGTCCATTGAGAATGTCAAAGTTCAGAAGCTATTTCTTGCTTGTTTTCATAGCATGGCTATTGCGATTGTCTGAGGTAGCCGGCTTTTCTTACCAGTTCCGTTGCTAATGTTGTTTCACTGGAAGATGTGCGATCAGAAGGCCCTCTGCAAGCACACGTATCACTGTGCAAGTATTGGCAGCAAAGCTGTGGGAATCCTGTATTATTTGATGGAGGTTTGCGTTTGTGCTTGGTAAAAAGACAAACAAACAAGCAAACAAACAAACAAACAAACAAACAAACAAACATGATGAATCAGACCTTGAAGTCACCGCTAAAATCTTTGCAGTACTATTGAAAAAGCGAATGCCATCACGTTTTCTCGCCAGACACTGCGGGACAGCCGTCATGGTATTAGTCTAGCTTCAAGACTGTTGTTGTGTTGTTCGTAATGATAGCACTGCACACACTACACACACATGGGTCAAACCCGCTGATGGCACAATCACGATATTTAAATCAGTTTATATAGCCGACGACATTTGTTATTTTATTAGATTAAAGTCGAACGGAATGTTGGAAGTTACATTAAAATGGGATATAATAAACATTGTAAGAAAGTAATGGAATGTTGAGATATTCTCATGTTTTCAAAATAGTCTTGGTCAAAGTCACTTGTAAAATATCATATGCATGTAGTGACGATATCACAAAATTTTTGTAAATGTTCTCCTGTGTTTTAAAAGGCGAAACTTGTGGTATCGTTTGCATCTCACTATTTCAATGTTGAATCGCAGAGTCTCCATCTCTCCTGCTTTGAGGCCATTTTCTCACAATCGTCTGCTCACCTCCCGCTCGAGTTTAAAGGCATAATTTACCATTTGCAGATGAAACAAAAACCCAGCATTAGTGCTACAAAATAGTTCTAATATGTGAGCAAGGGATAGAAACGACCAATGTAAAAATTTGAACCAGCAGTATTTTGATATATACAAAATGTGAACAATACTTGAAATAAATGTATTTCAAGATTAAACCGTCTTCAGTTATGGTTTAATGGGAAAAATAGTGATATCTCCTTATATCTTAGGCTTTGTTGCAAAAAAAAAAATATATATATATATATAGTAGGGTGTTTTGTGATACAACTAATCTACACATATGCATCAAAAGTGACTTCTTGAACGTTTTTTAAAGCACTGCTCCCAAAGGTAAACAGGACCTTTTAGTTTCTCCCGCTCTACTTAATTGTGTGTCTTCCGCCTAGTAAAAATAAGGCTAATAAAGGTATAGCGTCAGAAAGAATTTATAATCCCGGAGCTACAAGGGCCATTAAGTGGGCCCTCTGGACCCAGACAGCTAGGTAAGAGATTATCGTTAGGGTTGGAGTTTCTGGAATGGTAGGTGATAAGCACGCTGCATTGTTGTTTTTTTATGCAATTAATGTCATCTGTACTGTTAAAATGAAGACGTCTGAAGATGAGACTACGTCATGTTTTTGCTATGGAGGCAATACAAATGAAGCATGGTTGTCCGTCGGACACAAGGTTACTATTTGATTATTATTTGAAATTATTGATTTCCCATGACTTTGCAGAGATGAAATATTCAAGTAGATGTTGTGCATGTTTCAGTAAAATATTCATGTCAATCCCTATAATCTATCTAATGAAAAAGAAAAAAAAAAACGTTTTCTATGCATCATTTTCAAGATAGACTCTTTGTAATCAATGTTCGTGAATTATTTTTACAGTAACATCATCAGAAGAGGGGAATTAATGCTTCCACCTGATATTGCGAAATAAGAAAAATTATCATGGCATTTTTGAGATGTTGCGAAATAACATAAGCTACACTGGCAGGGGAATACCGACGATAGTTTATTGACTTTTGGGGCAATCCAAAATATTAATATGCAAAGACGACTGATGAAAGGACTATCAGATTACATACATGTAATTATTGGGGGTTTTTAAGCTATGAAATGCATGAAAGATACACACTGTTTCGTATTTCATGTATCCAAGGAAACCAAGTTTCACTTCAGCCTAAAATTTACCATTGCATGGTATCCCCACGCTATACCAAACTATCATACGCATGCGTGAACAATAATTACGTGAGCGTGACCGCGGCACCCTATAGTGTGGCGATACATAATGAGATTTGTTGTTGCTGTTGTTGTTTTTACTCGTGCAGTTCATACAAGGCAAAGTATCGAGAGGGTTTCAAAAATATACGTACATATAGGTGCCTATAATATCATGATGGAGCGTTCTTTTTGATGGGACTCGCAAGAATGAGTGATCTGCTGGTGTGTACCTGCATGTGTTTGTTTGTGTTTTCACAAACAACACTTTTAAGTCGGGTTGAAAATCGGTTTTCAAAACAGTTAATTAGGGTGGGGACTGGAATCAAGCCTACAGCTGATGGCTTTGTTTCTCTTCGCTTGTGATTGTCGGCGACATTAATTAGTACAGGGGAATGACACCCCAATATTCAAATGAATTAAGTGAATTAAATAATTGGACGATCCGTTAGGATTAGGTTCAGGTTTAGGATTAGGGTTAGGGTCAGGGGAAGTGTCTGGGGTAAATGGTCCAGGGGTAATTGCCCTATAGAACCCGGTTGAGAAGTTATGGATTTCTAGAGTTTCGGTGCCGCCATCGCAGGATAAGAAGACTATCACCAGTTCGTGACGTCGAAACAAGACAGCAAAGAAAATATAAAGGACCACATACAATAAAAAAACAAACAAACATTGAAATGCACATAGTAGGTCTTTCGACTTATTACTGACTTAATCATGTTAAAGATCCTCTAGCGTGGGAAGAGAAGGTAGGCGCGATTCAATCCATCTTCCTTCCCTGCCAGCGGGGTAAACTCGAAAACAACTGATTTTTATAGCGCAGACATGCTAGAACATACTTCTCGTCAGAGAATTTATATAAGTTTATGTACACCAAAGAATAAATAGGCGCTCATCGGCAACGGTCAACTCCTATCTACAGCTGAGATTCTCTGCTGTGTTTGTGTAGGTCTCAGTAATAAAGATGTACACGATTCGTCACGGGGATTTCTGAATTTATCCGAGTCGAACTAGCTCCCGTTCGCTGAGGGATCTTCTCCCCATTTTTTCATTAGAGTTAAGGAAAGATCTCTTTCAATATGCTAGAAAAAGTGGAAATATTGAATTTTCTTGACAAGGATCGTGTAGTTATGGTTGAGACCTAACTTCAGGTTTCTAACATTTTTTTTTTTTTTTTTTTTTTTTTGGGGGGGGGAAGTGAGATATATGAGAAACCTCACCGAACCCTTCAAAGGGGGATGAAATCCAAGGATTTAGTGTATGCAGCAATGTTAACAGAACATACCAGTGAAAGTTGGAGGAAAATCTTGCAATACATTAAAATGTTATGACCGATATTAAAGGGATGGTACATTATTGATGGAGATGAGAATTGGGCTTTTAACTTATTTGATGAAAATTGATTTTGAAATGGCTGAAATATCCAAAACAGAGCGATTCTAATAAAGTGTGGGACCCACACTTCATTACAATCTCTTTGTTTTACTTTGTTTTTGGATGTTTCAGCCCTTCCAAACCCGATTTTCATCAAATAAACTTTGAATTCCACTTAAAATGGTATGCTCTGTACTATTTCATAAGTGTTTTCTTGGTATCTCGTAAAAAGTTAAAAGCCCAATTCTCATCTCCATCAATAATGTACCATCCCTTTAATATCGGTCATAACATTTTAATGTATTGCAAGATTTTCCTCAAACTTTCACTGGTGATGTTCTATTTATATTGCTGCATACACTAAATCCTTGGATTTCATCCCCCTTTGAAGGGTTCGGAGAAAGGCAGAGGGCAATGAGAGTGTATATAAAGTTCAAGCAGACATAAAATACATGGATAAAGGTAGTGTTATGACACAGTTGTTGTTTGTTTGTTGTTGTTGCTGTTTTTTTTTTTTGGGGGGGGGGGGAATGAGTCCAGTACAGCATTCATTTTTTCATTCATTTGTTTTTCATTTCCAACAAAAACATATAAATATATTACAAAAATGAATACAGTGCATAAATTTCATCATACAAAGTAAAGGATAAATACAGAAAACTTGTAGGTATAGGAAAATGTTGGAAATGGGGAGGAATGCTAAAAAGCTGAGCTTGTAGGCTGCATTCCCCCCACACGTAATACAAGAAATTATATGATCGATAGACTGATAAACATTGAAAATGGATGAAACAAAGAAACTAAGACAAAAAGACCTATAACCTAACTTATCCGAAACAAAAACCCTGAACAAATCCCTACACTAAGTCGCTGTCATGCCGGAAAAGAGAGGAGAGAAACAAAGTAGTATGTGTGTGTGTGTGTGAGTGTGTGTGTGTGTGTGTGTGTGTGTGTGTGTGTGTGTATGAGAGAGAGAGAGGGGGGAGAAAGCAGCTTAATGCGTGGAGTGAAGATAAAAGAAAAAAAATAGAAGGACACGAGAGGTAGTGGATGGATGGAGCCGCTTAGCTGTAATTTCAATAGAATATAAGGTTGGATTTTACACTTCTTTGCAACCAATAAAGAATCAACAATTCTTATAACTATTCAAAATATTTTTCTTCAGATTACTCTTAAAAGAACTTAAACTTGGAGATGTCCTCAAACTGTTAGAAAGGTTGTTCCAATATTTAGGTCCAGCAAATGTAAATATAGATTGTGTAAACATTGTTCTAGTTAAAGGCAGATGGAATTCATCTGAGTGACGAGTTGGATATTTATGGAACGAGCGGTTTCTCGCAAACATGCTTGTGAAGACAGACGGCAACAAATTATTAGAAAGTTTATACATAAATTGGCCAAGACAATAATAATAAATATCAGTTATCTTTAAAATTTTGTTTTCAGAAAATAAAACATCGGTGTGGGCTCTCCAAGAAACATGTCAAATTATTCGAAGAGCTTTTTTCTGGAGACGGGACAGTCTGTCGAGATATGTTGGATGTGTGTTCCCCCAAGCTATGATGCCATAATTCAAATAAGGTAAAATCAAAGCTGAATAAAACATTAAAAGGATGGGAATAGGAAAATAATATTTAACTCTATCAATAACACCAATATTTCGAGATATTGTGTGACAAATACTATCAATATGTGACTTCCATGAAAGTTTATTGTCAATAACCAAACCTAAAAACTTCATTGATGCAACTTCATCTATAACTATATCATCTACTTTTATATTATTAGGAAAATTATTTAAAGTATTACTAAATGATATACATTTAGTTTTTAAAAAAATTATAGACAAAGAGACATATAGGCGAAGAGGACACATACTTTATTGTCCCCTTATATAAGCAATGTATAGGCGCCTCTTATAATTTCTTAGTTATTTTTGGGATTATAGACCATTACATCACACCATCAATTTGGAATGAAAGATCTGCTGCGCATAAGTAAGGTTCGCAGTCTCCTCAATAATTATGTTAATTATCTATTTGCTTGTCTCAGCAGGCCGGGAAGCCTCTCCTTCCAAGCACACTCTCCATCACACAAGTTTCATCCTAAGCTAGAATTCCTAACGTATTCTCCTTTCGCTCCCATCCCCCCCCCCCCCCCCATTTCTCTCACCCTCTCTCTCCCGTATTATGTCATGGGGATTCCCAGAGTTTGATATGATGACACGCGTTGCATGAAATGTCTCATTCTGATGACTATTTTATGATATGATAAAAGGTCAAGACTTGTTGGAAGCAACGCAAGTTCTGTGCATGCAGAATCACAGGAACACGCTGCGAGATTGCCTTGACATTGCAGATGTTTGGAGGGTTTCACTGTCGACAGTCATCGCAGTATGGATGCAAGTATCTTATTCCTGATGCCCTGTCTCCACTTCGTATTCTTTCAACATGTTCAAGGTAATGCTCACACGTAGATCCTTTGCTGTTATTCCGCTTTCACTGTTGTGGGCTGTGCACTAATATACGAGTAACGTAGACCTGCTGCATCAGTCTACAGTCCCTCCACGATCATACACGTTGTTTAATGTCCTAGGTCAGCTAGCTTTCTTTGTCTGCTCGGAGGACTTGCATTCAAAACATGCAGTGGATTTTTGACTGTCGAGCTTAAGTATTAGCAGTGCTGTGGCGCACCGTATTCGTTCAATACATCCTCCTAACCGAATCATAACAGGGATGCTATGCCGAGTATCATGAATATTACAGGTACTACATGGCCATCCGATTTTCATTGGGAAATGCAGGGTGTTTAACCCGGTGAAGTGGTCCCACCTCACATCCGACTGGATCCCATGGAAGACCAGCTTAACATAGCTGAATATGGGCTATCCAGCCATCTTCACAGATGGAAAATGAACAAACAAACAAACAAACAAACAAATTGTCGTAAATATCGCACACGTCACAGAGGAATCAATCGACTGAAATGCTGAGAGGCATACTATATTTCAATTTGTTTGAAAGTATACAGAATGAAATTGTACAATTTAGTATGCACTCGATAATTTACGGTCGTAACTATCACAGGATTATCGGGTGAAAGTCTACGCGGTCATCTCGCGAGCTCGACACCCATGAGTCACGTGGCCCACGAGCTAGACATCGAAAAATGGCCCGTGAGTCATACTCCCACAAGTCATAGAGCCAGCGAGCTAGACATGATGTAAAACAGGCCCACGTAGCTGGCCCGAACTCGACACTTGGCCCACTTGCACAAGCTGAAGACTAGGCAAAAAAAAAAAAAAAAAAAAAAAAAAAAAAATCCACGAGCTCAACGATACGTATAGTCAAGCCCGTGATGTAGTGTCGTGCTCATGAGCCTTTGCGTAATGTCAAAAACGTGGGCCTTGTTTGCCTTGTGGCGAGGTCATGGACCTTATTAGGCTTATGTCTATAGCTGGTGGACCATTACCCTCGTGACCCTATCTTAGTTGATGTCGAACTCGAGGGCCTTGTTCATTTTAAGTGTCTAGCTCGTGGGCTGTATGACTCGAGACTGAATCGTGGGGTGTAGGGTTCGTGGGCTGTACGGATCGTGGGCTGTACGACTCGTGGACTGTATGACTCGTCCGTGTCGAGATTGTGACGTGCATCAGTTTCTGCGGTGTCTAACGGAAGAGCATTTAGAAGCAATTTTGAAATTGACAACTAAATAGAAGAATAAGTTGCAAGGCAGAAGGTATCAAACATGCTTATCATAATCTATCAAAAAGGGAACCCAAAGCCAAAGAGCGATGTGGATTGAGTGAAAGCTGCAGCAACATGGAACACATCAGTGAAAGTTTGAGGAAAATTAGGCAATCGATGCAAAAGTTATGAATTTTAAAGTTATGGTGTGGGAACTGCTGGATGAGGAGACTACTACAGTTATGACGTATATGTGGACAACAATATAAAGAAAATATAAAGAAAATTCCACCCCCCCCCCTCAAAAAAAAAAAAATCACCTTTCTGGCATTATGAAAGAGCACTTGACTAACCGCTTTCAGTAAGCAGGTGGAATAATTGCTACCCTTAACATATTCTGTCAGTATCAAGTTGTTGGAATGTGTAATTTTCATGAAAAATTATTTTTTTTGGAATTTCCGTTATATTTTCTTTTTATTGTTACCCATACATGACGTCATAATATCTTTAATCCTGAAATCCGCAGGAAATGAAGGATGGTTGTTCACGCGGACCTCAGAGTACATTTTGATAGACAGCTTATACGATTTGATACCGCAAATGATTGCATGTGTTTGATGATTAATTTCCTTCCATTTGGAAGAGGAGACCACACAATGGAGCCCCTGAATTTCAAAGAGGCGTTTGAATTGGCTTTATAGAGGAAATCACTACACCTCCTCATCAGCCACAGCTAACTACACAAAGAAAATGTTAATGTTGGTAATCCTGGAATTCTCTGAATGAGTGTTTTTCTCGATTTGCAGAAGCTAGTATAAATATTTGGCATATACGGTGGAGAGACAACACTGGGCAGAGTTCAAGTTCAAGTTCAAGTTGATTTATTTCACTTCCAACAAACAAATAAGAAATACAAAGAAACGCTCATATACACAGACGTTATGAAATCAGTACCACAATGCGATGAACAGAATAACATTGTAAGAAAAATATAGGTAAATTATCAACAGAGATACAAATAACTGTTACGTCACTGTGGTAAATGCATAAACAATATTGCTGGAAATGGAGGAAACTGCTAAAAAGCAGAGCTTGTAGAATGCAGTCCCCTCATTGAGAAAAGAAAAAATGCAAAAACAGCAACAACAACAACAACAAATTTCCCTAAGCGGTAGCAAAAAAAAAAAAAAAGACAGAGTAATATACACATATATGCACACATACGGACGCACATTAACAAACACATGGCGGCTCTCTTGTATGGAAAAAAAAATTGATGAGAGGATAGAAAGATATAGTAGTGAAGAAGGTAGTAAGTTCGAGGTGGACAAGGGGAGGGGGGAGGAGGGGAGAGGAGAGGAAAATGGTGGGTCATAACCAGGGCACTGGAGGCACAGAAGCACGTCGCAGAGGACCCCTTATGGCCATTGTTTGTTTGGTTTTTTCTTTTCTTTCTGCTTACAGTTTAGAGACCAACAGACCGGACTGTTCCCAAGGTTTTTTTTTTCTTCCTAATTTGATTTTGTTTTATATCTGTTTGTACTTACATTAATTCATTTTTCGTGCCATTATGCATTTTTTGAGGGTCCTTTATCGTACAAGCTTTACTTTTTAGTGGGACCCTTCATTTCCATTTCCATCCTTATTCAATTTTATGCATATGTATAATATCTTAAAAAAGAGTAGAATCATGTTGTTACTAATTACTATCACATGTATTTTGTTAATTAACGTTTTTGAAATATGTCATTACAACTATGTTCTGCTTCCACATTGAATATAATTTTCTCCGTTAATTTTATTGAAATTAAAATAAATTTGAACTTTGAACTTAATTTTGTTACCAGACTTTCATCAGGTAGGTTACAGGCAGTTCCAACTCCCTGCTTTTGCAGTGTTACACTCTGCGCAATTCACATAATTTCGTCGGTGAAATGATTATTTTGTAACGAAATGACAACATTTTGTAACTAAATGAACATTTCGTCCACGAAATGATAATTTCGTTAACGAAACGGTCATTTCGTCGACGAAATGACCAATTTCGTAACGAAATATTCCGTGCGACACTTGGCGCTCCATGGTTTTTGTCCATGGTTTCATTTGTACCATCTCCGTGAATTCGGGCCATGAAGTCAACGATTGCACATTCAAGTATATTGGGAAACATATATGCAAATATCAGTGTACAGAATTACAACATATTCATGAAATGTCGTGAGGGGTGTAAATATAAAGAGCATGTCTTACAGTCGAACAGAGCCCCAAATGTACAGAATATCGTGTAGATAAGCGAAAGTGATATATTAAGGAAGGAAGGAAGGAAGGAAGAGGTGGGATGAACAAGAGGATGAGAATTAAGTGGGGGTGGAGGGAGAAAAACAAGGGATATGAGAATGATGATGGAGACCAGTAATAGTTAACACTATCTTGACTGTGCAGCAGTAAATTTGTTTGGAATTATATTCCAAGTGAGAATCGTTTGGGTGCTGTTCGTTATTCCGAAAGTTCGTTATTCCGAAGGTTGGTTATTCCGAAGGTTCGTTAATCCGAAAATGAACTATGGTTCGCTATTCCGAGGGCTCGTTTATTCGAAAATGAAATAGGGTTCGTTATTCCGAAGGTTCGTTAATCCGAAAATGAAATAGGGTACTTTATTCCGAAGGTTCGTTGATCCGAAGTGATTTAGGGTCCGTAACGAACCTTCGGAACAACGAGTTTTGTTTCAGTTTCGGATTAACGAACCTTCGGAATAACGAACCTAATTTCATTTTCGGATTAATGAACCTTCGGAATAAGAAACCTCATCACATTTTCGGATTAACGAACCTTCGGAATTACGAACCTTCGGACTAAAGAACCTTCGGAATAACTAACCTTCGGAATAACGAGCTGTAATGGATTCGTTCATGTGCAAACTTACCCGGTTATCAAAAATCTCTCAAAATGCCTATCCTGCTGAAAATCTTATTACATTTGTATTTGATTTTCTAACGAACTCTTCTAGGCGTGTATAGGTATAACGTGTGTTATTTTTTTGTTGTTATTCAGTGCCTATATTATGCTAATGTCCGAGGGTTTTTCCCCTACAATGCCTCTGAACTTTGGTCATTCCACATTGACTTCAAAAAACAATTGAATATCATTAAATACATAACATAATCATTTGGCAATGTATTGAATGGAGAGTCAATTTTCCACAAATGTTTATCTGCACAGGCGTGCATTGATAGCACATTATCAAATTAATACGTGTAATTCTAATGACCATCAATTGAAAATCAAATTTTGTCAATAAACATAGGGTGCAAGGAGGTATTTGTTTTAGTCTGTGCTTATCAACAAATGATTTGCAGGGCAAATACAAAATTGAGTGGCTGATTATTTCAAAATTAATTGAACCAGAATTAATAAGTGTTGCGTGCTAAGAGTAATCCATGCACGTTTTAATATATGCTTAAAAACAAAAAGTTTGGAGAGCACATTCATAGTTGAGTGGCTGATTATTCCAAATTATAGGACCAGAATAGATAAGTGTTTTGTGCTAAGAGTGCTGCATGCACGAGGCATGACGAATATTGATAAGTCTTGCTGGCTAGTGGAATACCTATGGACATGACTTTATGGTAAAAACTGATAGGGCATGAAGCTGGAGATTCATTCTGAAGATGGATAAGATAAAACTTGTTTTAGAAAATATCCTTGAAATATGTGAGCGAAAATCCTGATTAAAAACAGATCGTATAGATGGATCTCTCTTCTCTTTCTCTACAATCCTGCCAACATAATGATATCTTTGCGGTAGCTGTTAAAATGAGAACAGAGGCGTCGATGGAGGGGGGGGGGGGGAAGTGGGCAAACGTATCATTTTGAGCCCCTTCCCAATCATTTTAGAGAAGTGCAATTTTTTCTTGCTCGACGTGGAAAATTTTCTGTTGATTTCTGTGTGTGTAATCCGCACGAGACTTGCACCGGGGATTCCCCTAGCCTATAAGCTACGCAACATCATTAACATCTTGATATAAGAATGTCAATTTATGCTAAAGCGCGGCAGAGATCGAGAATTCAGTAGATGAGAGGATACTGCCCATCAAGCAAGACATTCGCTTTGCACCTGTATTATTGATACTATATCCCTACACATATTATGGAGTCGTTAATGTCGACAGAAACAGCACATATTGTGAATGAGAAAGTCCTCCTGTTCGGTCTGCTCTTCGTATTTTGTGTGCAAGGAGAAGGTAAGGTAACCTTTGCTGATCGAAGTATGTAACCCATGAGCTTTCATTCACTGGCGAGCATTCGCTCACAATTCGCTCATCGAAGACTGGAATCACGCGCTAAACACTATTCTAGCAAACAGTGAGACCGCATCCTACGCATATGCGTTTGTTGTTGTTGTTGTCCTGGTTGTTGTCGTTTTTCAATTCGTATGCACGATTTTACTTCTCTCTCGCATGCGTATTGGGGGCTTCGACATGGCATAGTTCTGATCGGTTTTGCATTGTCAGTACAAATGATGATGATATTTACCACCAATGCATATTTGATTGTTTGACTAAAATGGTAGTCATGATATTGACGTGCTTTTATATACATTACTCGGGATATATGCACAAATGAGGAATGTTGGACTCAATGTTATGCTTTCGCAGCAGTAAAAGTAGACTGAATTTTCGTATCCTATTTTATCTTATCTATGTGCTTGTGCCTGAAATATAATTGTCAATATATTGAATACGTTTATTTCTCTGTGTTTGTACGCGCAAGTGTACGTTTTGTGTGTGTGTGTGTGTGTGTGTGTGTGTGTGTGTGTGTGTGTGTGTGTGTGAATATAAGTGAATAGCGTTTGTTTCCATAAATCAATCTTCGCGAGCAAAAATCCATGAAACACTTTTTGTCTTGAGTACAGATCGATGAGTATACGACTCTCATGTGCACTGTGCTTGCGCGAACCATCACTGATCAAGGTATCGAAATGAAACTTGGCATAATGTACTATGATCGATGGGCAAGGCTCCGTCTATGAACTTGATAAAGTGAACATGATAAAGTCAAAGGTCATAGGTCAAGGTAAAACTCCAAAATTTCACTATTTAACCATAATTTGCTGTATCTAGAGGTGTTTTCATGAAACTTAATGTATACAATAACCAGATGATTATTCTCTATGAAGGGAAAATTTAGGGTCAAGGGTCAAAGGTCAAGTGAAATTTTCTATCTTTCACTGTTTTCCTCCATATAACGGAAATGGGTTAATACATGTATTGCCTGACAATGGTTCTTTTTGGAGGTTTTGGGTCATGAGGTCAAAGGTCAAGGGTCACGTATCAGCTTAAGATGCGAAAATTACACTATTTTCTCTATACCTTGGAAAAGACTCAATTTATTTACTCAATTAGAGTTGGTCATCTATTGTATACTAGTATTTCTATATGCATTGGACCGCACAATGACTCTGCAGGGAGAATTTGGACTATGGGGTCAAGAGTCAAGTGAAAATGCTAAAATTTCACTGTTTTCTCCCCCATGTTCATAATGGCTCAATTGGTGCACACCAATAAAAAGGGTTATCTACTGACAATCATGGTAAATATTGTCTCACATTGTCAAGCTGTACTGGAGACCTTTTGTGGCAATGTATAGCAGAAGTAAATGAGTGGCCACAGAGAAATTTTGCTGTCAATACTTGCAATTGCAAAAAATACCGCAATATTATTGCATCATCTTCAAACCTCTTTAACAAAATGTGCTCCTGTTCTAAACACAAGAAATTGTGACGCTGTATAATGTCAATACTATGACAATAGTTACTACATGACAGCATGATATTCTACTCTATGTAGAATGTCAAGTGGCAGACTATGACAGTGCTCTATAAAGTTCCTTCTTTCCCGCTGAGTCAATGCGTTTGTTGCCTGTTATCTATACATGGCCATGGCCATTAGCACTATACTCCCATCAAAATCTGGTGCTATTACAACTGTATGATGATGTCCATCCATCAGCTTGAAATGTTCAGTCACTATACCGTAATGCTCGCGTTGACTTAAAAAGGAGTAAAATAAGGTCACCTTTGAACGAAAATCTAACACTCAACCCGAAATTAGCAATGGACAATACACGAAATTATATACTAGGGGCAATGGTTATAGAGTCAAATCACGTGAACGCAAAGCTATGCGACGAATGGCCAAATTTCGCATCACCTTTTGCTCTGAAACGTGAGTGGCGTTCATTGGGTTTTACATCGAAACAAACAAAACAAAGTAACAATAAATTCGAAATCATGACCATTTTGAACATGCTGATTTTTGTTCCAGACATAATGAAAATATTTCAGTGCAAGAAGAATCATCGCACATCTGCTCTGATTTTCATGAGAATTATTAGTTTGTGTTTATTTGTTTGTAAATTAGCCTCTTTAAAATGTGAATGATGTACATTAATTTCTTCGATTACAAAATCCGAGATATTGTGGCATAAAATAATTGCTTGAAATGGAGACATAAAAAAATAACAATAAACCTGTACAACTTTGAAATGTAGACTATCTCATCAGCTTTGTTTGTGCAACCTGTCCCCTTAGGATTTGGGCGCCCTGGATTCTCTACCATGTTTGGAAAGATATTTTGCTCAAAGCCGTAAGATTATCCACTTGTGATGTTATGATCACTCTGGGGCCCTGCTGCATAAAATCTGAGGTGAAACATCAGTAAGAAATCAAACATAAATCTGTGAACACTCCATTCTGATTGGCTGATACGTGACTCATTGTTGATTGCAGCTTTTCATGCAACATGGGTTCAGAGCTCACCGCAAGAGTGGCAGTTACTATAGAGACGGACAGCTGTACAAAGCCTGTGTGATTCATAAGTTCTTCTTAACATACTAGTATGTGTCTTGCAAATACCTACAGATGATTATATAGGGAGAAATATTTTACAGTTTTACAAAAATGGACTTCATAACTGCACTTGAGCTAGACTCCAAACATCGCATGTTTATTTTCTAAGTTGATGGGGGCACGTGAACGTTTAATTGTTTAAGCATGGCTTATTCGTTCATCTTGATGGCAAAGTTGTTCGTCTTTTAAACAAGCCGTAAACCACTTCTTCATGTCATCTTTATTTTCCTTCATAAATAATGACTCTATATGATGAATATGTCCAAGGGTGAAGAGAAAAAAATCAGTTGCTCTGATTTTAATCCAGTAGATGACAATACAAGACATACACAACCTGTGGGAGGAGTATAGTCTCAAGTGTATAGACCCTAAATCAAATTATTGCTTTCTAATTTTGTATCCACACATGGCTTAAACCTTACAGAAATTATCAAAATAGGAAAATAAATAACATATCTCAATGGAATACGTTACCAGACCAAATCTGACCGTGATTCATTCGATCTTATCTCCAGACTTATCAGTCGACTATATTGTACAGGTGTACTCTCTCTTATCAAAAGTTACTACAGCAGGCAAGCTTGGAAACTTAGACTAAATCATTGAATCTAGCAACCCACTTCCGCATCGATATGCAGCAATAACAAGAGAAGCGAACGTGTAAAACAAATATATCATTTTTCACGCAATAACATGTCGGACATTATGTTGTTGAGTGTGACAGGCGGATGTCTGTCTGGTATCAATGTTTATTATTCTCTTTGACTGGTCAACAAGCACGTATAATAAAGGGGCCTACTGGGGGGGGGGGGGGGGGCTACGCATACATAAGAGCTCGCTTGTCCGCGGCTGCGGGTGCTTGCAACACTACGTGCCAAACTCACGAGATTGGTAATTTCAAACACATTTCGGGAGACATGGAGATTATGATTGCATCCTCGGCGACAAAACGTGTGCACATGGATATAATGTCATTACCGGTACTTGTGGCGATCTTGCTTTCGGTACAATGTTGTGATGGTGAGTATGACATACGTCACAAAAGGAATTAATCAACAGATTTGGAATGCCACCAGACTTTATGAAGACTATTACTGGCGCACTTGTTTTCTGTATGTGTGTACATAAATAAGGCTCATTATGCACAAAATTTCTGTCACAGTGTGTCTGTCTGTCAGTGTGTGTAACGAGGCAGTGTTCTGTTAATAATCTCATGCCTATGTGAGAAGGCCTACAATGTTTTCATAGTGTAGGTCTTACTGTATGGTGATAGTGTATTCATAATAAGATATGATCGGTCGTATTTTAACCATGTGACATTCATTGAGTCCGTATATAAGGTCGTGAACTACCTGCATATTATGCTGTTATTTTTGCGAACAGATATTTTCGCGAATATCACGGACATTTTCGCGGCCGAGATGTTTCATGATTTGACACAGAGGCCTTCATATCAATTTTACGCGCACTATCACCTTGCCCTTGGAGCATGGTGACATTTTCGCGTGTTGTTAAATTAAACCCTCGCGTAAATAACAGCTTAGGCATATAATACAGTAACCATTCGATTCTTGAACGGGGAATCCCATCCATCAAAACATACTATGAATACATCTGCGCCATCTTTTATGTAATTACGCCTGCTATCGTCTTGCGATCGGTCAGTCAATGAGCAAATTTCAACCATTACAGAAATGATTCATCTATGAAATCACATGATGAAGACGAACATTGCACTATTTTGATGTAGAATCTAATAATATTCTTTAAATCAATGTTCACTATTACTCTACAAGTGGTGCATGCTCTTGCATGCAATATTCTAATCAATAACATTACACCGGTGTGTGATAAATGTGCATTTGTAGTGCAGGTATGTAGGCTACATAAACGGTGCACTGAAGATTATGTACTGCCTCCTGTGACAATTTACTTGACTGTTATAAATAAATTACTGCCGAACGTGCTGATGTATTCCCAGTGCCCACTGCAGCTACACATTGCAGGTTCGCGATAAGAGAGGGGAAGGGGGGGGGGGGGGGGGCGGTAGGCCCGGGGTGGACTGCTCAGGGAAATGAATAAAGATACCACTCACATGACCAACATCGTAAGCTATAGGTCCTGGGCAGCAATTAACATAGCCATTAGTCTAGTCTTTCATTTATTTTTTCTCTCCATACTTTTTTGTTCTGTTTCACATCATGTTTAAGATTGTTCTTTTCTTTTTCTTTTCTTTTTTTTTTTTTGGGGGGGGTATCTTTATTGTATCAGCATTATCAGCATTCTTAGCATCATGACAATCGGCATTAAAACGATTGATTTTAGTACTACGTACATTACGCCCCGTGATAAATATTTTGGGCTCATGCCACTGGGCCTTGTTTGCCCAGTGTCAAGCTCATGGGCCTTACTTGCCCACCGTCTATATTGCTCATGGGTCGTACAGCTCGTGGGGCTTGTGAACTTAGTGTCCAGCTCGTGGGCTGTATAACTCGGGAGCTGTATAACTCATGGGCTGGATAATGACTCGTAGGCAGATAATCGTGGGCTGTATGACTCATGGTTGTCCATCGAGCTCGTGACGTGCACCCGAAATATGTACTAGAACGTAATTTCATGTTCTTAACCTCTTTTTGAGTTGCTCGTTGTTCTGTAGCCATTGATTATGTTTACCTTAAAGCACTGTCATGTGAAAGATAAACAATTATTACTTCATGACGTTGGTTAGTCTAACTTCCAGACAGTCTGCTCGTACTTGCTTACTTTAATTTCCTTTCAATAATATTAACGCCCTCTAACGACAAAGGAAGTAGCAAGTTTAGCTCGATAGTCTTGTCTCCGGCAAAGGAAACAGTCCAGATATACTGGACGATTTTAATTGTCCGCATTCCCCACACTCACACACGCATATATCTGTACATATCCATGCATGCACCCAATACAACGCGCCAAAGTCCACTAATCGCGACATTCCACCAATTAATCGGTAATTTTGTGTAATTCAGACGCCATCAACGTCCGTGGTAGGCAAACTGCACCACGGAGTTCTGTGCAGGGCTCACACCTGTAAATAAAATGGAATGTCCCAGACCCCTTCACAAATTCGTACCAAAAGTACCAAAATAAATGAAGAAAAAACAATTAATTAAAAATCAATGATGTAGTTTGGCAAAAAACTGAATAGCTGTAGATATTGAGTATGAATTCCTCTACAAACTGCATTTTGGTTGGAAGATGAAAGCTTTTCTGATGGAATTTGAGGGGACTATATTTCATTGGGTACGTGTACGGAAAATAGGTGATTTTTTGAGTGACAGAAACTCGTAGTCTGGCTTTGCGGACCCTTGGACAGAACTTGAGCAGAAGAACCCACCCTGGAAATTTGATGGATGAAAGGGTATATTTCACTCATCCAGGTTAGTGAAGATGAAACACCTCATTTCTCCCAGCTATTTTACAGAATTTTTTGAAATTTGAATTTTAATACACGTCTCTATGGGGAATTATTTACCCGTGTGAGCCCTGCACTGCACGCATGGATGCTTCGAACAGTCCAGGAAGTGGACTACAAAGGCAGTGACTTCGCCACCGCGGAGGGCGCATTTTGCAAAAGGAGTGCAGTTGGCAAAGGGTCTTGAAACCAGACTAGCCGTGGGTATATAATAATAATCATCCTAATTTCTAAATTGCCCCGGGAGATTCAAATGACAAACTTGATTACCAATTCAAATCTCGGTGTATACGTTGATTTGATGTTTATTTGTTTGTTTGATGTAATAAAGGGTTATTTCTGCAGTCTTATGTCATACAAAAATGTAACACATGTTCATTCAGTGCAGAAATGTATTGAGCAATATTTGAATGAAAAAAAAAAATACTGGGAAACAGGGATGCTTTAAATATTAGTTTGAGTTTCTAAACTTTTATGGGGGGAGTTGTATTTGCAAAGAGTATATATAGATAAGCAGCGACTAGTAATTTACAATTTCGTGTAGAGAAGAAAAGTCAGATTAAAGGACAAGTTCACCCTCATGTACATGTTGATTGAGCGAATGCAACAATATTAGTAGAACACATCAGTGAAAGTTTGAGGAAAATCCGACAATCCGTTAAGAAGTTGTGATTTTTTTTAAGTATCTGCGCAATTACTGCTGGATGAGAAGACCACTTGTGTGATGTCACACGCGTACAACGATGTAATGAAAATAAAAAGAGAATTTCACAACATTTTACTTTTTGAATAAAGTGCACATTTCTTGGACATGTTACTGATGTATGTTAAAGGTAGGGAATCCCATTTGCATGCCTTAAATGAAGAGTTGTATAAATACAGTGGTATTTTGAAGAGAGTTTCATTTCAGAAACTCCAATAAAGTATTGAAAGTGGAAGGTAACATTTAGTACATTTTTATTGACCGTTGGATTTTGAATTGAATTTTTTTCGGGGCTCACCGTAAATTCCAGTACATTACTAGGCTACCTTTGCAGACCCATGCACTGCATGTGTGTCCATCATGTATATTTTGTGAAGAAAGTTCATCAAAACTTAAAAACATTTCTATATACATTCTTGCCACACACTCTATATGTTATTACATCAGCTCTTATACTTTAAGATTTGTGTTTATAGATAAAAAAATACAGAAGACTGCAACAAAAAGGCTTAAGTGTGGCTGACACACAGAACTACTGAGTAGTTGAGTTTTGTGCATTATTCAAATTGTAGATAACTATTGACTTCCAAATTTCTCAGCAGTGGCCTAAACAAGTCCCCTTAGGTTCATATTATTTAATGTTTTGCTGCATTTTGGGAGGTCTGTAAAAGGTATTCCCTACCTTTAAGGATAATATTATACCCCTTGCCTTCTGAAAGAGAGAAGTCGAGTGTTCTTTTGTTATGCGAGAAAAGTGAAAATAAGGTGACTTTTCTTTATACTTTCTTTATACCGTTGTACTCATGTGACATCACAAGCTACAGTAGTCTTCTCATCCAGCCATGACTGAGCAGAAACTTTAAAAATTTATAACTTTTGAACGGATTGTCAGATTTTCCTCAAACTCTCACTGATGTGTTCTACTAATATTGCTGCATTCACTCAACCCACATGTCTATGAAGGTGAACTTGTCCTTATTGTTTTCGCTTATAGCTTTACCCTAGGATACCATACCTCGTCCGTTTAGAAGTTTGAATGTCTTAGATGTCTTGTCTAATCATAGGATGTCTTTGGTAAAGCCATAAAAATCAAATTAGGTGTTCTCCGTTCACTCTGTCACCTCATTTAATATCTGCACAGTAGCATGATTATCAGAATGGTATTTTTTTTTCTAAGACCAAATCACTAAAAGGTCCTTCAAATGCTTGACTCCAATGTCCGTATCTCCTCGTTGTGTACCCGTGGACAAACCAAACTCAGGGCTGATTAATGCTTGGGCAATAACACACGCGTACGTTAAAGGGAACCACTGCCTTCATGTAAAGTCATTCTTATTCAAATGTTTGATATACAATGTATTCGAATTAATCACTGCAAGTTTGAGCCAAGATCGGGCAAGGAATAAGGAAATCCCAGGTTTGCAAAGGTCAGCAGTCAGTAGAGGGCAGCGGACACTTGTGACGTGTATCCGCCTTTGTGGATATGTCTCCAAGGTTTAAATTCTTAAAATTTCACATTTAGCAACTTTTCTCAACAATGAGCGTAGCTCCTTCTCTGAAATCCAGATATGGCACGAATGAATGCATTTTGAAAGTTCCACTCTGAGTTAATTTGTCTCCCTCTACGTTTCATTTATTCAAAGAACTGTAGCTTCCTAATTCCATGTCCGATTTAGCTCAAATTTGATTCAATTTTAAAATTTGAATATGTCAAATTTGTCAAGCATTTGATTGAGAGAAACTTCATCTGAAAGTATTGGGTTTCCCTCCTGCTAACGTGTGTCTACTCATTCAATGTCTTTGTATGTATGTATGTATGTATGTATGTACGAATGTAAGTGTGTTTGTGTGTGTGTGTCTGAAGGGGATTTCATCAAGACCTTGCAATTTGGAAAGTCAATAGTAATAGTTACTCTGGTAACAAGTAGGCAAACAGCAGTTGAGGTTAATATTTTGCCATACTCAAAAACTTCTACTATGCTTAAACTAATATAATATTAATCTGCAGACAAATATAATATGAGATATTTTGTTGTTGTTTTTTATGCAGATGATAATCTGCATGAAAACGAACAAAAGACTCTGCAGGCCCTACGTCCTAAAACTGCTGTCGTCCCTTTAAGAATTCACTTATTGTTATTGTACATTGTATACTTATGCATAAAAACCCTTTACTCGTGTCCATAACAATCATGTAAACGTACGTCTCCATGGCAACCATAAAGTAAACTTGTGCTGTTCTCTTCTCAACTTTTATACTGTCTTGTTATGCCCAAAATTATTATGCACTCACGGTACTTGTGAATCACGCCATGTACGCGTACGTATCAGCCAGTGGGAATTCCCACCATAAGGATTTCGACACAGGAGAAGAAAGCGGGAGAAAAACAGAATCCATATAAAAATGAATAAGGTGGGGACCTCCAGGAGCAGTAATGCCGTCTACGGTCTGTCCTCAAGACAGCAAGATGTGAAAGAGTAGATTCTTGATACTACCCGTCCTGGGAGGTGATAACATGCACTACGTCCATTGTTGAGACAAATGTCTCAGATATGGATGCAATAGCTTTCCTGCTGTGTTTTCTCTTAATCATCTATTGCGGTGTGCAAGGTAAGATATAAGTCCATACGTTATGCCAGGGAGGTAAAATGCAGGGTTGTTGTTGTTGTTGCTGTGTTTTTGTTTTTGTTTTTGTGTTGCTTCGCATTCAATGCATCTCTCAGAGTATAATTGGGTATGGAGGGAGCCTATTGTACTCGTTCGTATAATACACGCAATGCAACCTGTGGATTTCACGAAAATGTTCAGTCCGTTTTTTGCCGATTCATACAGCACATCGTTACCATGATTATCATCGTGATTGATGAAGATAATAAATAATTCAAACCCGCGCTTCAGTAGGCCTGCAATGTACTAGATAGAAAGATCCGTCTGTCCGGAGGAGTCTTTTATTTTTATTTTGTTTTGTTTTTTACGTTATCGCTCTCCTCCGTAGGGGATCCGTGAAGCCAGACCGCGGCCGAGACGAAATCTCCGCGGAACATATCCCCGACGACCAGATACAGACCGATCTTTCAGTCAAACAATGTACATAAGCCCTGCGACGAATAAAATTGACCCACAGTGAAAAAAAAAATCAGAATGAAAAAAGCGCGACATATTCGTTATAATGATGTCACTTCCGAACACCATTGATAGCAAAAAAACAAAACAAAACAAAACAAAACAAAATAAAACAAAAGAAAGCGTTAAGAGGTAACGAAATGCGGATGGCTTACGAAATTACCTTTAGGCCTTTTATACTATATAGCATAACAAACATTTTACTCTCTAAAAAAATCGAGTGAAAATATTCACTCTTAAAAGAGTGAATACAAAAAAGAGTGAATTTCGAGTGAAATTGGAGTGAATTTTGAGTGAAAATGTTAATTTTCACTCATTTTGGAGTGACGTCAGGGATCACTCCAAAATCTTCGAGTGATCCCTGACGTCACTCCAAAATGAGTGAAAATGAGCATTTTCACTCAAAATTCACTCCAATTTCACTCGAAATTCACTCTTTTTTGTATTCACTCTTTTTAGAGTGAAAATTTTCACTCGATTTTTTGACGGTAGTTACCATTGAAATTCAACGGTAAGTTTTATGCAACAGGCCCACACCCTCCCCTCCCCCTCCGGCGCTCGCTCCGCTCGCTCGGGTTTAGTCGCGTTCATGATATTCAGTGAAAAGAATTGATACAAGAAGTGTATTTACATTATACCATTTTATAGGCAGATTGTTAAATGATAATCTACACTAAAATATACTGCTACCTTAAACAAGTGGGACTGTTTCACGTCGATGAAACGCGCAAAAACATGCATCAAATCGCACCATTTGCAACATCAAAATGGAAAAAGTTCTTACCGTGGGAGGAGGGATACCCCCCTCCCACACCCTCCCCTCCTCCTCCGGCGCTCGCTCCGCTCGCTCGGGTTCAGTCGCGTTCATGATATTCAGTGAAAAGAATCAATACAAGAAGTGTATCTAAATTATACCATTTTATAGGCAAATTGTTCAATAATAATTTACATCAAAATAAACTGCTACCTTAAACAAGTGGGACTGTTTCACGTCGATGAAACGCGCAAAAACATGCATCAAATTGCACCATTTACAACATCAAAATGCAAAAAGTTCTCACCGTGGGAGGGGGGACACCCCCTTCTCACCCCCCCCCCCCCCCATGCTCGCTCCGCTCGCTCGGGCTCGGTCGCTTCCATCCCTCGCAGACTAACTGCCCCCCCCCCCCCCCCCCAAGATGAAATCCTGGCACCGCCGTTGCATACTTTGTATTCAAAGGTGATGATGATACCCACATTGTTACTGTTACAATAGTGAAAAAATGACTCACAACTTTGTATTGATAAATTGTATTTTGATATTTTACCGATATGTGCATCGGTTACGGGTCGGAGAAGTAGACCGACCGCCATGTTGTTTTAGAACCAGGCTTTGCTTGCGGGGGTTGCGAGTTTGGCGGCCTAGCGGCGACTCCATGTATTGTGTGTGTAGGTCAGGAGCCTCTCGGGTGATTTAAGCAACGATTAACTGAAGATTTAATAACTGCAAGTTATTAGCATTATGTATTCGCTGTCTGTTTTTGCTCCTCTTAGAAAGGAAAGACTCCCATAACTTGCATGTTCAAGGCATGCATTTGTATAGTACATTTTTCTTCCACGGCTACCGGAGTATATTCCCTCCATGTTTTAAACTCATGTGACATGCACAAGGTATAATGTAATGAGTCCCTTTTTTTGGAGGGGGTTGTGATATTTCTTTTTGATACCGCTATGTATTACATAATGAATCAAGGTTGTGTTAAAATGGAAAAAAAAGCTGCGTCGGACTGGAATCTATATCATGAGTAATATCCTTTCATTTATTTCGTCTTTTTCATTCACGCATTTTGCACTTAACCTCTGCCATTTCTGAGTTCTTATAACAATGCACCGTGTTCGTGTTTTATACTCTTTGGCTATAATTGTATACAAAGCTGATGATGATACCCACATTATTACTGTTACAATAGTGAAAAGAAATGACTCACAACTTTGTATTGATAAATTGTATTTTGATATTTTACCGATATGTGCATCGGTTACGGGTCGGAGAAGTAGACCGACCGCCATGTTGTTTTAGAACCAGGCTTTGCTTGCGGGGGTTGCGAGTTTGGCGGCCTAGCTGCGACTCCATGTATTGTGTGTGTAGGTCAGGAGGCTTTCGGGTGATTTAAGCAACGATTAACTGAAGGTTTAATAACTGCGTGTTATTAGCATTATGTATTCGTTGTCTGTTTTTGCTCCTCTTGGAAAGGAAAGTCTCCCATAACTTGCATGTTCAAGGCATGCATTTGTATACAATGTAGTACATTTTTCTTCCACGGCTACCGGAGTATATTCTCTCCATGTTTTAAACTCATGTGACATGCACAAGGTATAATGTATTCACATGAGTCCCTCTTTTGGAGGGGGTTGTGATATTTCTTTTGATACCGCTATGTACTACATAATGAATCTTACCATAAACTGTGATAATTAGATTTTAATAATTTATTTTATATAATGGATTAAGAGAGGAGGGTGGGTTGGCTGTCGATATCTTCGAAAGAAATGTGTAGTTTGATATTTTTTGTCACTCTACTATCATTAGTGATGTGCTCTAAGGTAGAGCTAGTGATGTACATGCTTATTTTTTCGTTTGTCTCTGCATTGATGTTTAAATGTTTCATCCTTGTATTCATTGGCTACGGAAGCTTTAAAGTGCCATTCGACTTGGAGACTTGGCGAGATAATTTATCTTGTCAAGTCAACAAAATAGCTCTATCATGTCGACTTATCAACTTTATAAGTTGACATGGAGACAAAAATTATCATGTCAAGTCGACATCTAAAAAGTTACATGTCGTCATGATGAGATAAGGTATCTTGCCAAGTCAACATCGAAAAAAGTTACATGTCGTCATAGTGACATAATGTATCTTGCCAAGTCGACATCTAAAAAGTTACATGTCATCATGGTGCATAAGGTATCTTACCAAGTCGACATCTGAAAAAGTTACATGTCGTCATGCCTACATAACGTATCTTGCCAAGTCGACATCTGAAAAGTTACATGTCATCATGGCGACATAAGTTATCTATCCAAGCTGATATCTAAAAAGTTACATGTCGTCATGATGACATAAGGTATCTTGCCAAGTCGACATCTAAAAAGTTACATGTCGTCATGGTGACATAAGGTATCTTGCCAAGTTGACTTACAAAAAATTACATGTTATGGTGCATGGGTCATCAAGTCTCCATTGCATTCTCTGTACATAAGAATTTCCCATTTTCTAAATTTTCTTGAAAGCTGCATTTTTTCTACCCTATACTCTAAGGAGTTGTTTGACAAAGAGTGACAACTGTTCTAAATATACTCAGAGTTTAAGATGTGAAAATACATACTCTGAAAAATGAAAAATTTTGTGTAAAATGTGAATGGAGAACTACTCCTAAAAATACTGTGATTTCATCAGCATTGCCATTTTGCATAACTGACAATGAAGTACTAGATAATGTTAATGAGTGTAGTTTCCTTATGCACTCATGATTGGATCAATTATTTTTTCTAATTCATCGTCTTCCATACAGTGTGTTCCTAAAAAGGAAAGGCAAGTTCAAAAGTCAACTGAACAATACATAGTTCTTTTTTTCTTGTAATTTGTATAATGGAATAAAAAGTAGCTCTCCAGCTTTAATTCAACACCTTGCTTGCGTCAACGTTGACATGAGTTAGAGAGTTAGGGTTCTTTGAAACTTGGAAAAAGTAGATGTTGTATCATTTTCCTTCAAAGAAACCTTACTCGATCTGTAACAAAACCCATGGCAATGTTGACGCAAGCAAGGTGTCAAATTCAACTTAATGAGCTTCTTTTTAATCCAGCACACAAACTACAAAAAAAAAACTATGCATTTGTGATATAATTTACCTTTGAGGTTTGGTTTCCCTTTTTTAGGAACACACTGTAGAAACCACGGACTAACTTGGGTGGAATTCCCCTTTTATTGAGGACTGCCACATAGGCATGAACTGGGAGATCATTATGCATATATATATATATATATATATATATATATATATATATATATATTAATGCACCCCTTTCAGACACAAACTAAGGGTCTAAGGTAGCTAATAATACAAACTGCGAACAGACTGTATTTTCTGCTTGCAAAACGGGCAATCTCTTCCTCCATTCTCTTCAAAGAATGTGCTGCATGGAAGACAGAGTGTGTGCCCATATGGAATGAAAAAGCTGTCTTTCTTTCTATCACACCATATCCCACACAATCCTTGTGATTCTTGCTTGATCAGGACCTATAAAAAGGGTGAGAGAAGATGAGGAGGAAGATGATCAAAATTAATACCATGGTATATATTTAACCAAAAAAAAAAAATGAAATCAAAACCATCAGATATAACAAGTGAATGCGTGTGTGTGTGTGTGTGTCCGTCCATGCGTCCGTGCGTCTGTCCGTGTGTGCTCAAACGTTAGAAAATGCTACTTCTCCGTCATTTCATGGCCGATTTTGATTTGGATTGTTTTATCTGATAGGGTTTGGTGAGGGCTTCCAAACTTCTACACGAAATAGTGAAATTCATTAATCATGCAAATTCATGCAAATTTATTCAGCTTGGATAGATAACTTATGTCACCATGATGACATGTAACTTTTAAGATGTCGATTTGGCAAGATACGTTATGTAGGCATGACATGTAAATTTTTCAGATGTCGACTTGGCAAGATACCTTATGCACCATGATGACATGTAACTTTTTAGATGTCGACTTGGCAAGATACATTATGTCACCATGACGACATGTAACTTTTTTCGATGTTGACTTGGCAAGATACCTTATCTCACCATGACGACATGTAACCTTTTAGATGTCGACTTGGCAAGATACATTATGTCACCATGATGACATGTAACTTTTTAGATGTCGACTTGGCAAGATACATTATCACATCATGACGACATGTAACTTTTTAGATGTCGACTTGGCAAGATACCTTATCTCACCATGACGACATGTAACTTTTTAGATGTGACTTGGCAAGATATGTTATGTTGCCATGACGACATTTAAATTTTTAGAAATCGACTTGACATGATAATTTTTGTCTCCATGTCAACTTATTAAGTTAGATAAGTCGACATGATAGAGCTATTATGTTGACTTGACAAGATAAATTATCTCGCCAAGTCTCCAAGTCGAATGGCACTTCAAAGCTTCCGTAATTGGCAACGCCAAATGTGCACATTTGCTCTTAAGGAAGGTCACATGTTTGCAATTTTAATTGAACGTACCGAAGTGTCACCCGCACAGGTTGAACCTATGCATCCCTATGTTCTCATATTTACCCATGGAAAATTGTTTCATACATTATCCCACCTAGTGTCACATTCCATTCGCATTTGCAGTGCCCCAGTACTTCTTAGTTGTTCACTTGTTATTCGCATTTCCGAATTCCATGCATTCACGCTGGTGTATTTTTCCTCCTTATTGCATAAACATGTTTTTCCAATGTCGGCATCAACTGTCCAGGTGCATGTATGTCTCAAAGACAAACATGTTTACGTGTCTTCTACCATTTTGTGTTCAGGTCAACTAGTCCATGGACCAAGACCCGGAAAATGGGTTGTTGGTACCACCTGAGGTGGCACAACCTTTTCAGTGTCAGTTTGTTTGTCGGGCATAGATATGCTTATCAAGCTATGATAGCATTTCCAAATGAGTAGCTTAGTCATAATAAATGATTTTTTAACCAATTTGGTCTCGTTTTTATATCCCTATACTTCTGAATCGAAACTAACCGCTACACAGAGAAGAGCACTCTCTTCCGTACAGTCAGTCCGCAGCACCCGATAATTCGCTCGTATTTATTCAACTCGTATGCAAGCCCGCTTTAGGCTTGCATACGTAATGAGCTGCGTAAGGGGATTTTGTCCTTGGGCTTTCGGCTACAAAAAAATACACCTTATGTTCACAAATTTGGTATCAAATTCAAGGAAAATATGTAAACTATCGTCACATGTTACTCAAATTATTGTAAATGAAAAATATCATAGCGTAATTTGAGCTTGAAAAATGATGAAAAAAAGTAATTTGTGCAGTACACTTTCAAGACGTCAAAAAAAAAATACCAAATTCACCTTGCGTCTCAATGAAAATGCTTTATTTGGTAGTCCATCTCCTAATCTTTGTATCCATGTAAATATCTTGACAATTTGTTGCTTAATCCGGTCAGGAACCAGTAAAATATACATCGATGTCAGTGCTGATCAGCTTGAAACCGTGCAATCTCAAGAGTAAGCTCTCTCATTGGACAGCGCCTGCACTCAGCGCTTGCATTACGTCATTACGCTGCTACATAAGGGTTTCATGCCACTTGCGGTTTCTTGGCACGCGTGTAGTTCAAGCGCTGAACGCACGCACTGTCCAATGAGAGAGCTCTTTCGCACCACTGTACACTTTGTGCGGAGCATACTTCTGGCTTAGGAGTGAATTTTACAGACATTTCAAAACGGAAAAACTAGTATAAATCATGCTTGCGTCTCCTTGACTCCAATATATGATGAGTATCTAAGTTTCCTCTCTACGAAATAGCCAAAATCAGAAACAACAATTTCTTAATCCGGTCAGGAACCAAAAAGAACTTTAGATGACAAAATCTTCCGTGAAAAGCAGGTGAAATTTACGCAAATTCAACTGATTATATAGTCATGATAAGATCCGATGTTATAGGCAAATTTAGTATCAAAATAAAGATCAAAGTGTGGAAAACAATTTACCGTGACTTGTAGCCATGACGAATGTATGTACAAGTCGCTACACTGTGAAAACCATAGCCCTATCAAAGTCTCGCAAAATCTCGCACGACGAGACACCTTTCGAACGCAAAGACCGTCAACGAGAGTGCTGAATAAATCTTGCCGGATCGGCTCATTAGCATACGTGCTGTGGACTGACTGCGTATGTCCACAGGTGTTCTGTTGTAAACGCGGTGCGCTTAGTCTTTATTCAAGGCAGCGAAGGGAATATCCAAAGGGTTATGATGTCCACAGCTGCTGTCACGCGGTGCGCTTAGTCTTTATCTAGACCAATGTACCGTTATCATATCTAAAGTTCCTCATAAAAGGGATTATCTATACTGTTTTTATACTACCCTATCAACAAATACATCAGTTTTGAACGAAATCACTCTGTTCATTTACAATATTATTCATTATAATGTATCGTAGTGTACCGGTACATTGTTTTTGCATTATCTTATATTGTTGGATGGAAATAAAGCGACATTCGCGTGGTATTAGCGTTTTCACGGTAGCGTTTTCGCCGGAAAATGATAAATAATTGAAAAATACGGTAAAATTCACGAGCAATTGCTTTTTGTTTTGTTGTTGTTTTTTAGATAAAAGGATATACACTGTATCATACGCTTTGGATATTCCCTTCGCCGTCTAGAATAAAGACTAAGCGCTGTGGACATCATAACCTTTGGATATTCCCTTCGCTGCCTTGAATACAGACTAAGCGCACCGCGTTTACAACAGAACACCTGTGAACATACCATACAGCTGCATTTTACATCTCTATGGAACATACAGAAGACAGTGCTCTTCTTTGTATAGCGGTTAGTTTCGATTCAGAAGTATAGGGATACAACAACGAGACCAAAGTGGTTAAAAATTCATTTATTATGACTAAGCTACTCATTTGGAAATGCTATCATAGCTTGATAAGCATATCTATGCCCGACAAACAAACTGACACTGAAAAGGTTGTGCCACCTCAGATGGTACCAATATCTGGCCTGGCCCATGGACTAAACGGCAATATGGCTTGTCCAACATTGCTGTACATTCTGTTACATTTCCCAACGAAAATAGGATGAATTGCTTTGAGTTTTATCACTATGAATATGAGTAATGCTTTTGTAGATGTTCGGTCATTGGAAGGTGAAAGTTCTGTAACCATTACAAATAATGAGAACGGTGATAATTCTGACTTAATTTTTTTTTTCAACCACAGAAACCAATGAATTAAAACTTGATTTTGATCCTAATGATATTCCACCTCACATGTTTTCTACAAGTTTCCTACAAGTTCTACGATTCACATTTGGTGTCACCAAACATGGTTACAGGAGGTGTCTCCTTCTTCATTGTTTCATATTGATAGATTCAAACTGATTACAAATAATAGACCGTGCAAGAAAGGAGGTGGAGTTGGTTTTTATGTAACAAAATTTAAACCATCGGTTATTAGAAGAGTTCAGTTTTATGACAGAATTTTTTGAAAGTATTTTCATTGAGATAAAAGTACCAAATAAAGGAAATGTAATTGTTGGAGAAATTTATAGGCCACCAAACTCTAATTTTACTGAATTCGGTGAATTAATCCACGGTATTTTGTCGAATAACTATTTCAAGAATAAATTATGTTTTCTTATGGGTGATTTTAATTAAAATCTTTTAAATTATGATAATCATAATTGCCAAGAGTTTCTTAATCAACTGTTGTCTAAGTCTTTTATTCCTCTCATAAGAAGACCTACAAGAATCACCGACCTCTCTTCTACTTTAATAGATAATATATTTGTTAACAAGTCATTTTTTGATATTTCATCTGGTATTGTTGTTACGGATATCTCTGATCATTTTCCTGTGTATGCACTTATTGGTAGTATCCACCCTCTTGCTGACAGTGTGCAAAAAAAAATCTGGTTTTCGTGTTATGTCAGACTCGAACCTGAATAGTTTTAGAGAAAGGTTGAAACTCGTTGATTGGTCGATTGTATATAATCAAAATGACGTAAATCTATCTTTTGATATTTTTATAGATATTTTGATAACTCAGCTTAATATTGCTATCCCTTGTTGTAAATTCTCTAATTTAAATCATAAAAAGTACCCCGGCAGCCATGGGTTACAAAATCACTTTTAAAATCAATCAATAAGAAAAAAAAAAAACTTTATCATAAATATCGCAAAGTACCCACAGTTACAAATAAGTCCAGATATACTCAGTATCGTAATATCCTCACTTCTGCATTACGGTCAGCCAAACGGATGTATTTTATGAATCAATTCGACAAATGTAAATTTGATGTGAAGGGTACGTGGAGGGTGATAAACCGAGCGTTGAAACGTAATACTGATAATAACGTGCCTAGTTATATTCAAGAGGATGATGTTCGTATTGATGACCCCATATAGATATTGCTGAAGTTTTTAATGATTTTTTTGTAAGCATTGGGCCAAATCTGGCTGATAAAATTCCTGAAGCACAGCGAGAATTTCACTCTTTCCTGGGTAGTAGGAATATGGAATCTTTATTTTTTGTCCCAATTGTCGAAGATGAAATAATAAAGATTGTTGATAAGTTAGATAATAAAAAAAGTTCGGGATATGATGGAATCACAAACTTCTTGGTAAAAAATGTGATTCATGAAATAATCTCGCCTCTTACTTATATTTTCAATCAATCTTTATCTACTTGTAAAGTTCCTCAAAAAATGAAAGTAGCCAGAGTTGTTCCCATTTTTAAAAAGGGGCGAAAAGACCTTGTCAATAATTATCGCCCCATTTCTCTTTTAACTTCTTTTTCAAAGATACTCGAAAACCTTGTGTATAAACGCACCCTTAATTTTTTTCTTCAGGCAAAAATATTTACTGAATCTCAATTTGGATTTCGGAAAAAACATAGTACAACTCACGCATTACTCAAGTTTATTGATAAGATAGCTCATGCGATAGATGATGTTTCTCACACTGTCGGTGTTTTCCTTGACTTCTCCAAGGCGTTTGATACAATAGACCATGACATTTTACTTTATAAGTTAAATCATTACGGAATTCGGGGAAGGGCGCTAGAATGGTTCACTGATTATTTAACGAATAGAAAACAATTTGTAAGTATTCACGGTCACAATTCCCAACCAAAACTGATTTCTTGTGGTGTTCCACAGGGTTCCTTGTTAGGCCCACTTCTCTTTATTTTATATATTAATGATATCCAGAACTCCTCTAAGATTCTCTCCTTCGTTTGCTTTGCAGATGGTACAAATTTGTTCTTCTCTCATCAAAATCCTGATGCGCTTATAAACATAATAAATAAAGAACTTGTTTCTGTCCAATCTTGGATTTTTGCGAACAAATTATCCTTAAACATTGATAAAACTCAGTATATGTTATTCAGTAATTCGTTACCTGTGTTACCTCTCTCTGTCAAGATAAACAACATTGATCTGTCACAGGTCAGCAATACAAAATTTTTGGGTCTTCATATCGATAGTGATTTATATTGGAGAACCCATGTTAATTATGTAAGCAGAATTATTGCTAGAAATACCGGGGTTCTTAACAAACTTAGCTATTATTTTCCAAGTAATATTCTACAGAGCATATATTCAACTTTGATATCTCCCTATCTCAACTATGGGATTCTGGCGTGGGGAAATGCTTCTAAAAACCTTATCGATTCGCTATTTCTTGTACAAAAACGAGCTGTTAGAATTGTTAACCACACTGGATATTTATCCCACACGAACGAATTTTTTGTAAGTAATAAAATTTTGAAAATTCCCGAGTTATTTTATTACAACGTCGGCCTGTTTATGTTTCAATTGTCAACTGGCCAATTACCAGACGTATTTTCCCAAATGTTTACAAGAAATTATACAGTTCATGATTATCCAACTCGTCAACGTTACGCATATCACCTTCCACGTACCCGAACAATTTTCGCGAAAAAAAAAAACACATTATGTTCGCTGGGCCCAAATATTGGAATGTTACAAATTGAGCCCCAACTTTAATAGATCACAGTCTGTATGTTTGGTGGTCACATTTTCTACGCACTCGACAGGTATAATCTTCCTCACTTAAATGGACACCATGCCCCTATATATCATAGAGAATTCCCAAAGTTTGCTTTGTGTTTTTTTTTTCTTGGGCTTTATCATAGTCTGCAAAAATATTAACTTGCCACATAATAACTCGGGTGAGCGAGATATCTTCCGAGTCTCTTGTGTTGTGTTGTGTTGTGTTGTGTTGTGTTGTGTTGTGTTGTGTTGTGTTGTGTTGTGTTGTGTTGTATTGTGTGGTGTTGTGTTGTGTTTTTGTTGTGTTTTGTTTTCATTATCATATCAAAACACAGATTATGATCTTGTTGCAAGAGTGAGATGTGATGGGGGGCATGCATAAAGACGGCAACAGGTAGTTTAATCTTAGGAATCATGAGTTGCCTTTTCATATTGGGATCATGAAGTCAAAGTTCAAAGGTCAAACACGCTCAACGATAAACTTACACCAAGAACACTGATTTCTCTGCGAAAACATTTGTACAGAAAAAAAAAAAACATAAGTTTCATAGTTTCAAGTTTCAGAGTAAGTCTTGTCGCTTGTTGCTCTTTATAATGGCGGTGGATATTGTGCTAATAGTAAATTTTCTTGACTCTTTTTGTTAAAGTGTGTGCCCACGACCATCGTGCAATACTCGGAATACTATAGTAAATAGAATGTCTCGTAGTATCACTTTCAGTGTAAACATTCAGTCAATTGTATATCAACAGAACACTCTAGCTCTCCAGGCCCCTCGGACACTTTTGGAAAACAAGTTGAACGACATAAGAGGCAAAGAATGATTTGTATATTTCAGAGACATCGTTCATTTTCTGTTTTTAACACATCCAGTATTTTATTTACTTCCCTGGCACACCTGAGTTGTCATTTTGTTGCTCTATTCTTGATAATATTTCTCTCATCCGTCATATTTCGTGTCTCAGCATTCACAAAACAGACTGTGACAGAAACAAAACGTACTATAAGTTGAAAACCTAAGAATTGCAGTCATGCGATATACATATTTCAGACATTTTGATCATATTGCATTATTTTGAAAACATGTTCATTGCACTGGTCTCAATTACATTATGCAAATATTGAGGTGATGATATTCATCGTCACAAAAGTTTCTGAATTATGTTTTCTTTATATCATACTTCTTCTTTTTTTTGTACAAGTATGTGTTTCTCTTACATTTCCTGGTTGCGATGACTTTGTTATGTATATATACGATGTACTTATACGGCAATCTTGCAGACGACAACGTTTATAGTCAGGTATGGACCGAGGATGGTCTCTCAGCCGCTGATGAATTCTGATCTTTCTTCAATTTCCTCTCTTCTGTAAAACAGACCCTCCTAAAGTTCATGAAATGATGAATGAACCCGACACGCCCTCTCCATACAGTTGTTACAGCTTCGTATTCTTTTAGTTCCAAAGTCCACTCGTATAAGTTGTTTCAGATTTTCTTTTGTTCACCAATAAATTCAAAACGTCAAGAGCATTGCCACTATACTATAAAGGTATTTTCTCTTCCCCCGAGAGAACTTCCTTAGCGGATTTTGGTACACACATAGTACATGCCATGCACGCATGGTCTTGTCTGCAGAAGTTTCATTTAATTTCCGACTCTTGATTCCTATATGTTATTGCAATGCCCTGTTTCTTGCTCTTTTCCTGTCCGTAGTAATTGAACCGCCCGAAACCGCCCGTCAGATTACTCCCAAAACCGCCCGAAACGGCCCGTCCGCTTTTTTATAGATCCATGCAATACTATATCTATTGTTTTCATATAGAAAGTATAATTACGTAGTTTGCAAAAGGTCAACCCTTATTGAACAAACACAGTGTTACCACAGTGTGTTCACATAGTTGACTATGTGTAAACAATGTGTTAAACATGTGGTCACAGTGTTGTCACAGTGTGGAATTTGAGATCACATAGTGTACCACATAATTGGCATACCGAACACAGAGTGGCACACATATACCACAGCGTGGTATAGTGTTACGGCATGCAGTGTGTTCACATAGTTGACTATGTGTAAACAATGTGCTAACCATGTGGTCACAGTGTTGTCACGGTGTGAGATTTGAGATCACATTGTGTACCACATTATTGGCATACTGAACACAGAGTGACACACATATACCACAGTGTGGTACATATAGAACTATGTGTAAACCCTGTGTTCATAATGCTACCACAGTCTGGTATTTCAGTTTAAGTGTTTTACCACATAATCCCCACATAGATCACATACTTAACACACTGTGAATCATGTTTGACACAGTGTGGTATATTTTGAACTATGTGTAAACCCTGTGTTGATAGAGTTGTCACACTGTGGGATTTCAGATCCTTCATTTACCACATAATCCACACAGACTTGGCATACAGGTCACTGTGACTTGTGCTTACCACAGTGTGGTATATATTGAACTATGTGTAAACCCTGTGCTCGGTGTTGTCACTTTGTGGGTTTCAGATCATTCACCAGCATCATCTCCACACACTTGGCATACTGAATACACAGTGTGGTTTATTTATGTGTACTCCTGTGTCCATAATGTTGTTACACAGTGGGATTTCATATCATTGATTTAACACTATAATATCCACATACTAGATGTTAAGGAAAAAACGCTACATTTTTTATTTTGAATAACTAAAAAATAATGAAAATTAACTTTCCTCAAATTTACACAGAAGGTAGCCGCTGAATAACGTACAATTTTGTTGTGTAATGTTTCAAAATATTGCAGGGAACAGCATACAACAAAATTGTATGCCTGTATTAGCTACCTAATGTGTAAATTTGTGGAAAGTTATATTTTCATGGGTTTTCAGTTATTCACAATCAAAAGCTCAAATTATTTTTTTAAACATCTAGTACTTTGACACACAATGACTCATGTTTACCGCATATTGGTGTATATTGAACTTTGCTTTAGTATTGTCAGTAGGGGATTTCAGATCTCGTACTACCACATGGCATGTTAATCCTTGTAAAACCAGGCTATTTCTGGTTTTGTTGGGGGAGCATTTTACCAGTTTGGTGAAAGGATTGTTAGTATTGTAGTTCATTAATAAATGTACATGTATGTATCAAATTAAAAGAATATACCTCATCACTACATGTACTCCCCAGAGATTTTTATCATGTTTATAAAGCCACTTAGCTGGTTTGATTATCCAATAAAGTAATAAACCAATAACTTAAAGCTGGACAATATACAACACCATTTAAGTACACGGTAGTTGCAAATGTTATATACTTATTTATTTTCCTAATTTCAGTTGAAACCTTTCAAATTTCAAATACTGGCATGGAACAACAGATTCATTTAATGTGAGAATATGACCTATACATATCATTTTTCCAACCTTCAGATGAATAAATCATGCCCTTAGTGTTGTGTTAATACTGTTTACGGATGTATAACATCAAACACTAGAAATGATATAACACTAGGATTATCTGTAGTTGTGGAAAGAGAACAAAAAGTGACATGTTATAACTTCCCAGTTTCTCTCATAAATCACATGCTTTCCTAAGATTTTACCAGGAGGTATTGCATACAATCTATTGGTCACATGTTTCACTACTCTGATGTGTACAGCATCAGCATGGTTCTCCCTGTCTCTATTCTTTACAAATGTGTCATCATGCTCTACATACTTAATATAATGAGAGCAAAGGCATCACTATCATCTTCCGAAACTACAAATCATGTACAAATGCAACTTCATTGCCCGTTACTCATTAATAGGTGAGTTATGCTGCGAATCATGACAATTGATTTAAGCAGTACTTAACCTGTCCTATACTCCTACAGTATTACCTATCAAGTGGGAGTGCTGAGGTACAGAATGTGATACTTCATGTGGTATTTCTGTGGTATTCCTGTAGTATTCCTGTGGTATTCCTGTGGTGACACTGTGGTATTCCTGTGGTAACACTGTGGTATTCCTGTGGTACAGACTTTGCATAGCTTATGAATATTTATAAAAAGCAACCTAAATTTGAGAAAATTCATAAAATACTTCTAAATTCGAAGTATTTGTGATGGGATTTCCTTTGAACTATTGTCTGATAATGGTATGTTATGCCAATGTCATAAATTTTGTTATGAAAAGGTAATTTCATATTCAATAACAGTGTTATCTACTCAGTAACCGTGCCTTCATGCATTACAAATATTGATAGACCTGATGACTATGTGGTATTTGATATATTTGATGACTATGTAATGACTACCACATTGTACTGTGGTGGACTATGCGGTGACTGCCACAGTGTGGTAGACTATGTGGTGAATACCATAGTGTGGAGGACTATGTGGTGACTACCACAGTGTGGTAGGCTATGTGGAGAATACCATAGTGTGGTAGATTATGTGGTGACTCCCACAGTGTAATGAACTATGTGGTTATAACCCTGTGGTCATAGTGTGCGACACTGTGGTTTAATTCACAGTGTTTTTAATATGTGTTTTTGACCATGTGGTAACACTATGTTGCACAGTGTGGTGACGCTGTGTTTTCACACTGTGGTAAATACACAGTGTTACCACACGTCCCAAAATCACATATTAAACACATGTGTTTGACACTATGTTACACATTGTGTACCACACTGTGTTCGACACTGTGTGCCACACTGTGTTGCACACTGTGTTACATAGTGTGGTAAAACTGTGTTCTTTCCATAAGGGAAAGGTCAACAAAAGTATGTTAAAATTATGTCTGTGACACACGAGTCTCTTGGTAAAGTCTTATTTAAGTGAAAACAAAGTTCTGGTAAGGGCCTGAGAACCCGTCTGGCACCATTTCATATTTGCTTGTAATATATCGAAAGAGTCTACAAAGAAACTTACCTGGCTGACGCGGTTTGCCGGAATGATGAGTCGTTTTGGAGTATTTTGAGAAAAATAATAAAAGTCGGTAGACCGACTTTTATTCCAGAAGGCTCCAGACTAACTCGGTCTCAGGGAAAACTCGACCCTATTTCAGACAATTTACACACAGTTCGTGATCGCCATGTTCATCAGTACTCTATAATACGGGTACCAAACGAGGCCTTGATGAGCAGACAGGAAAGTGCGTGCTAATCCTGTACAAAACAAATGGACAGCGCGCGGTCCTCGAGCCTATATAGTATACGCAGATCACCTCAGTTGCTGAGACGCGCGGTCTTTGAAGTTTTTGCTGTTGTTTATCAAGCGTTTTTGATTGTTTTTAGAGGTGCTTGAGAGGCGCACACTAATTTTGCATGCGCGCCAAAGAGGTTTTTGATGCGCGCGTTGTAACAACTCGGAACATTACTGCGAGTAGCCAGAACGCTACAATGTAATTTATACAGGCCGCTGCCATTATGCATAGTACAACGCTGTACAATCCATAGGGACAACCAATACAACTCATCCCGCCGTCAAGCAAAGCGAGGCCGAGTTATCCCCGAGTCCGAGTCTAGCCTGACCCCGTTCGGGTAAGTTCTGAGACTGAACGTTTTTGGTTAATATTTCCCATTTTCGTCGTTACCCATCGAATATCTTGTTATTACAACGTTATTCCGCACATTTCCTAGGCATACATGGTACGTTCACATTTTGTAGCAAAATTTGACGATTTTTGCAGGCGTACCAGAACTTTCTTTGGGCTTTAATAGGCTTTCAAATGAACACAACTCGTAAAAGACAAAAATGAACATGCAGTGATCAATTTGCATAATTTGGAAAGTTGTCGAAATGAGAGCAATATTGCTGTAAATGCCAGGGAGCAATGAACCATTTTGTAGGAAATCAGTAAAATGTTGCTAAAGGGTTAATTATTTATTCACGATGCTTATTTCTTATTTGATTGCTCTGAGTACAAGTACGTGTCCATTGTTATTGATTTCTTATGTATTCACGTAGCACAGTGAGTGATTTTTCTCCTTTATGCTTCTCATTTTCACAATGTTCAATTTACTATAGTTAAAGCCCAAACAAAGTTCTGGTACGCCTGCAAATGTTGTCAAATTTCGCTCCCAAATGTGAACGTATGCTTAGGAAATGTGCAGGATAACGATGTTATGACAAGATATTCGATGGGTAACGACGAAAATGCGAAATATTAACAAAAAAGGTTCAGTCTCGGTACTTACCCGAACGGGGTCAGGCTAAACTCGGACTCGGTGATAACTCGGCTTCACTTTGACGGTGGGATTAGTTGTAATGGTTGTCCCTCTGATTGTACAGTGTTGTCCTATGAGAGCGGCCTGTATAAACTAGCGCTTCGTGTTCTGGCTACTCGCAGTAATGGTCCAAGTTGCTACAACGCGCGCATCAAAAACCTCTTTTGCGCGCATGCAAAATTAGTATGCGCCTATCAAGCACCTCTAAAACAATCAAAGGCGCTTAATAAACAACAACAAAAACTCCAAAGACCGCGCGTCTCAGCAACTGAGCTGGAGACCGCGCGCTGTCATTTTTGTTTTGTTTGTACAGGATTACGTTAGCACGCACTTTCCTGTCCATTCAGTTAGGCCTCATTTGGTATATTACTAGTATGCAGTGGCCAGTAGAATGTGGCGATCACGAACTGCGTGTGAATTGTCTGAAGTAGGGTCGAATTTTTCCCGAGACCGAGTTAGTCTGGAGCCTTCTGGAATAAAAGTCGGTTTTCCTACTATTATTATTTTTCTCAAAATACTCCAAACCGACTCATCATTCCGGCAAACCGCGTCAGCCAGGTAAGTTTCTTAGTGGACTCTTTCGATATACTGCAAGAAAAAATGAAATGGTGCTAGACGGATTCTCAAGCACTTACCGAAACTTACTTTTCACTTTAATACTAAAATTACACTTTTTCTCCATAACTTGAAAATTACTCAATGCATAAACTTATAAAAGGGTCAAAAGTTGAGTGAAAATCCTCAAATCCCCAAAATACCTGCTCTCGTAGAAAATATAGCCACTCATTCAATTAAAATTATATATAGTTCAAGGAAAGTGAACATTCAACAAATTGTGACCAACATGTCATTTTGATATTTTGCCATTTATGTGAAACTGTCGTCAAACATTGTCAAAATTTAAAAATATAGACCTATTGGGAGAGCCGTGCATTTTGGCGGAGGCATACCAGTCGCCACAGCGACATTTTTAGTTCCTAGAAAACAAAACCAAAAAAACTGTAAAACTATAATATTTATGTCCCAACAAAAAAGTATGAAGTGTTTTATGCCTTTATTCACCAAGCTCTCACCTTCTAAAAGGTACTCACTCCTTTTATGATTTTTACCATTATTACAATATTGATCATTATCAATGAATAAATTTTTTATTATCGTTATTTTATCGTAATCATGATAGTATTGTATTAATATGATTATTATGATTGTTATTATTATCATTATTATCATCATCGTTATTACCATTATTAATATTATTGTTAATTTTGCTGTAAATGTTGTTACCAACGGGTTTTTTTGTTTGTTTGTTTGTTTTTTTATGGGTGAACGTCACGAGACCGACACCCACGAGTCATACAGCTCACAAGTTATCCAGCTCACAAGTCATGCAGTCCACGAGTCATACAGCCCACAAGTCATACAGCCCACCAGTTATACAGCCCATGAGTTCGACACTGAGTAGATAAAGCCCACGAGTTCGACATCAAGTAAAATAAGCCCAGGAGTTACACGGCTCACGAGACCGACACTACGCACAAAAGGCTCACGAGACCGACACTAGGCAAACAAAGCCCACGAGACCGACACTACACTTAAAAGGCCCACGAGACCGACGCTACGCATACAAGGCTCACGAGACCGACATTACGCAAAAGAGGTTCACGAGACCGACTCTAAGCAAAGAAGGCCCACGAGACCGGCAGGATGAACAGCGCCACCTATAGACCAATAAATTGTACAGGGTGTCCTAATAATGGCATAAGGAAGATATGAGAGATAGAAAAGAAAAGTTGCCATGGTGTTACCCTATCAGTTGCCCCCACCCCCTGAAATGATCAGGATCTTTAATTGTGTTTGCGCGGGTGTGTGTTTGTGAAAAGAGATGAACAAAATTTAGTAAAAGTGTGCAACAGATCTTTCCACATTAAACTAAAGATGCCAAGACACCCTCGTTTGCATGTTAACCCATTGACATCTTTTATATATTCCTACTCCCAGTCCCCCATCCCCAGATAAAAAGAGTGAGAGATAGAGATCTGCCTTTGGTGATTGTTATTATATTTTAGTGGGATCATCAAGAGGCATTTTATAGAGTGAAAATCGGCATGATTCGAGTATGCTTATGGGTTGAATAGAGAAAAAAAAAAACGGCTTGTAAGAAAGATTGTTAGTGCAATTCAATCTAATCTGTATAAACAAAGTGGCTACCAAAATCATTACGTTTTTATTCTTGTAGGCGGTTGCTTGTGGAAAACTCGTCACAGAACTGGCAAATTAACATCACTTCAATTACATGATGAGAAGGTGGAGCTGTAGACAAGAGTTTAATACAAGTCAACGACTTAGAAAGAAAATAAAGCATATACATTTTTTAATCCAAATACAATGCATTGAATTGATGAGAGATAAGTGGTTTTAGCTATACTTCACGGATTTGGGATGTTATGAGATACTGCTGTACTCTGATGTTAATCTGCATTGGCTCGACGAATCAGATTATCGAGGGAAAAATATCATGAAATGTGATGGCAGTAAATTATTAAAAAATGACAATTTCTCATATAGGTCCTATATAATATATACATATTCGATTTGGATTCGGAAAAAAACAAGATGCATCCATGATAATAGCTATTGTATTTCACGAAAAAATATACTGTTTTGGAGAAGAATAACACAAGCCACAAATCCAGGTGAATCCCTGCCATATAAAACGTTTTAACCAGTTGAATTACATACATTATAGTTACAGAGAAAATTACAATTAGGTCTTACTCCAAAACGTCTAAGCGGGGGGGGGGGGGGGGGGTAGGGTATCTAATATAGCCTAAGAAAATATTTAATAGAGAAAGAGAAGAAGTAAAAAGTACATCCTCTCCATCTTCTAGCTAAAAACTAGGAAAGCCTATTAAAAAATAGCACGATGGCATTTTCACAGCTCTAAAATTAATCCATACATCGTTCTTGTCCTCTTTTACCAATTCATTTGACCATATGTTTTTTGTCTTCTCCTTTTTTTTTGGGGGGGGGGGGGGCATGATAACAATGTCGGTCCCTGACAGACCTGCCCCCCCCCCCCTGGAAGTATGTGGAAATACATATTTGATGACGTTCATGACCCGTAGATGGTTACCATTCTTTCACTTGATGGCGTGACGAAATTGCACCCGCCAGTATGTTATTTTTCCGTCCATGGAACACCCTGTACAGGTAATTGACATGTAGATGGCGCTGTTTATCTTGACGGTCTCGTGGGCCTTCTTTGCCTACTGTCGGTCTCGTGGGATTTCTTTGCTTTTAGTGTCGGTCTCGTGAGCTTTTATTGCTTAGTCAGTGTCGGTCTCGTGGGCTGTGCTTGCTTAGTGTCGGTCTCATGAGCAGTGGCGTACCTAGGGAAAACGGCGCCCGGGGCAAGTACAAAAATTGCGCCCCTAATTTCTGAAAAAGTGTTCAACCCCAACACCATCCCGGTAGGGACTTTGAATAAAGTCCACATGATGCCTTTTCAAGCACTTAAAAAGGGATCTTTTGAGGGTGATTTAAATGTAATGAATTTTGATAGATTTTGGCGAGCGAGCGCAGCGAGCGAGCCGAAAATTTTTGTATTTCAGCTTACAAAACATGGAATTCTTGTCATTTTTTGCTTACCAAATCTTACAATTCTAATCAAGATATAGTGACGGCCTTATACATGTAGATAACGATTTATACCAAAAAACTGAGGACTTTAAAAGATATTCAAAATTAGTGAGCTGAAATTTGTATATGTCCTCGTCATCATCACGTATTGTTCTTATCTTTTCTTATATAAATTTTGGCGAGCGAGCGCAGCGAGCGAGCCGAAAATGTTTGTATTTCAGCTTACAAAACATGGAATTCTTTTCATTTTTTGCTTATTAAATCTCACAATTATAGTGACGACCTTATAGATAACGATTTATACCAACAAACTGAGGGCTTGAAAAAATACTCTAAATTAGTACGAGCGAGTGAGCCGAAATTTGTATATTTCTGCGTCATCATTACGTTTTTTTCTTATCTTTTTTAAATTTTTTTTGCGCCGCCCCCCCCCCCCGTATGTTCGAAACCGATGGCGTCCTCTTTTGATCCAATCGGCGATCGCTTCAGAACGAATGAAATTGCAGTCGCTGCTCCGTGTAACATTTTTCCTGCTAAATATAAAATGACATGAGTGAACACAATAGACATTATCATTTTGTCCGCGTCATCGTCACGTTTTGTTCTTATCTTCTTCTCTTTTTTATATACAAATTTTGGCGAGCGAGCGCAGCGAGCGAGCCGAAAATTTTTGTTTTGCAGCTTACAAATTATGAAACTCTTTTCATTTTTTGCTTATTAAATCTTACAATTCTAATCAAGATATAGTGACGGCCTTATAGATAACGATTTATACCAACAAACTGAGGACTTGAAAAAATACTCTAAATTAGTACGAGCGAGTGAGCCGAAATTTGTATATTTCCGCGTCATCATTACGTTTTGTTGTTATCTTGTTTGATTCGGGTTTTTTTGCGCCCCCCCCCCCCTTATGTTCGAAACCGTTTGCGCCTTCTTTTGATCCAATTGGCGATCGCTTCAGAACGAAAGAAATTGCAGCCGCTGCTCCGTGAAACATTTTGCCTGCTTAATATGAAATGACATGTGTGAACACAATAGACACTGTCATTTTGTCATCCTCACGTTTTGTTCTTACCTTCTTTTTTATATAAATTTTGGCGAGCGAGCCAAAAATTTTTGTATTTCAGCTCACAGAACATGGAATTTTTGTGTGAACACAATAAACATTGTCATTTTGTCCGCGTCATCATCATATTCTGTTTTTATCTTGTTTGATTTGGTTTTCTGCCCCTCCCCCCTTCCGGGCGAGTTTTTTTTTTTCCCTTCTTCTTCTCCTTTTCTTTTTTTTTTTCTTCTTCTTCGTTTTTTTTTTTTCTCGTTTTTTTGCGCCCCCAAGGAGTGGCGCCCGGGGCACGTGCCCCCCTTGCCCCCCCCCCCCCCAGATACGCCACTGCTCATGAGCCTTTTGTGCGTAGTGTCGAACGCATGGGCTGAATGACTCCTGAGCCGTATAACTCGTGGGCTGTATGACTCATGGACCTTTTATTGATGTCGGTCTCGTGGACCGTATGACTCGTGGGTGTCGGTCTCGTGGGATGACCCCTTTTTGATTAGGCAATTTCCTAGTTTGTCAGGGCAGCGAAAAATCAACATATACCCTTTTCATGAATAAATGATATGTATGTCTGCTTAATTTTCATGCAGGAGGTAATTTTTCCCCTGTATATGGGTCCATGCACATCTCGCAAGCAGGCGACAGCGTACTCCTCCCTTGTCCCTATTCGGTGGATGCAGACCACATCGCGATCTTGCAGTGGACTGTGAATAGCACTAATTCCACTCCCTTGGCACAATACTTCAATGGTCATCGTCTTGTGACCCGGAAGCACAACCTGACGGCAGACTACTCGCTTGAAATAACCAATTTGACGAAGGCCGACAGTGGGTCGTACGCATGCCTGGTGCAAACAGCAACTTTAGAGGCAGACAAATACTACTATCAACGTCTGCACGTCGCACAGAACGGTAAATTTTCGATTACAACCTTTGCATGATAAGTTCCAAAGGGCAGGTAAAGTCCTGATTGATAATGATTTATCATTTTAATAATCAAGAACGAAATATAAAGAAAATACTATTTGCGCGAGCGAAGGCGGATCTTTTGAGGTCATGACCTCGGCATTTTCAGCGGGCTTGGATGTTGACCCTGTGCTCTCCCTTGCAACGGTTGCTAAGCAACACTTTCACCCAGCTCTTTATTCGGCAGACTCCATTGACGGTAACTGTCTATACTGTCGTATTCTACAGGAAGAATCATCGTTCTTGAAACGACAAACACTGGCTCGGCTCATATTTCCCATTATTTTGAAATGCAAAGCTCTGCTTCCTCTAAATCGGTGCAAATAAAAAATAGTGAAAAAGACAGTTTCACCATTACAGGAACTGTTCTATAGCTTAAAGGAAATATTGCAATATTGAGGCAGATCCTCATTCGCAGTGTATTGTGCTTCCACTTCCCATCGGTTCTGGTTTTGGTTTTTACCTAAATGAATAAGATAGATAAATAACCTTTAACAAACTTAAAAATGTTATTTATTATCTAATTCATTCCGTCATATTTACAGGCAGGGTAGTCCCCTCAGTTTCTCAACTGCTTTCCAGGGGAGCCCAGTCTACAAATACTTGATAAAACACTACAATACAATATATTATAGAATCACAATACAAATATAACACACACCAAAAACCCAAAACAATACACGCTTGAAAAGATAAGAGACTGACATAAATATTGAAATCAGCAAGACGAAGTAAATAATTTCAGAAAAAAATATATGTATATAATTATTCATACAAGCATATAAATTAGTGGCATACCTTACGAAGGTAAAACCCAAGTTGAAAATGCATTAAAAAGGGTTGATGAGACCATAAAAGAAAAAAAAAAACCGAATTATCATCATCATCATCGTTATCATTAAAATGTGTTGCCTTGCAACAAAACAAATCTTGCGTTTTATTAGGAGCCTTTTTTTATTTACTGACACCTATTTGTCAGTAGAAAATTTATGTAAATACACATTTCTTGTTATCTGTAGAATGATGCGTCATCAGTGTATCTGTTTCTTTTGTTTGTTTGTTTGTTTTTCTAGAGCAGAATACCGGTTGCTAGGTTACGCATTTACCCAGGAGAAATTTTCTGTATTCAGTGGTTTCACCCTTGCAAATAAATGTATTGACCGATTCGGGTTCGTTGAGGGTAGCAGACAATTCGTGGCACTGGGCGCAGCCATGAGGTGTCTTAGCCGTCCCCCCTCCTCTCCCCCACCCCCCGGGCAACATGTTTATCGCGCACTTGTAACAAAGGTTCGCGCACTAAGCAAGCATTCGCGCACTCGGTACTAGACGCCCATTGGCTAAAACAACCATGCATCAGTTTTTCATTCCGTGCGCGGAAGGGGGTGGGGGAGAGGAGGGGGGGGGGGGGGGGTCGGCTAGGGGTGCGTTCGAGCGCTCTCCTAAAGTGAACTGTACCGTACCGTACCGCGCCAGGGGAGCGTTCGAACGCTCCTAAAGTGTACCGTACCGTACTGTACCGAGCCAAAAGTGGACCACTTCCCGATGTGCTCCAAAAGCGTACCAAAGCGTACCAAAAGTTCGTTGTAAAGCATGCGCGTATTATGCGCATACGTCACAATGCAAAAACATCATTCTCTTTGTTCGGGACAGCTGTAAGTAGGTCAAGCGCAAGGTGAATGACCTTCTTGCTACAAACAAGCGTGACCTTTTCTAAAAATAACTCGAGAGGTACGCTTTCTCAACAGAGCATTCGAACGCTCCCAAACTAGCACAGTACGGTACGGTACGCTTTAGTTCAGTTCGCTTTGGTTCGCTTTAGAGCGTTCGAACGCACCCTAAGACACCGCGTATTATGGCGCTGCCCATGCCAAAAATACACGTAGCGCGTCACAGAATCGGTCAATAGGGAGCTTTAGATTTTAGACGCGCGGACGTTCAAAAGGAAAAAAACATGATCTGAGCATGCGCAGTAGCGCGGGTCAAGTTGACGCACGCTTCTGCGCACGCTCAAAACATGTTTTTTTTTCTCTCTCTGAACGTCCGCGCGTCTAAAATCTAAAGCTCCCTAATTAGTAGGCTTGCTAAGGGCGAAAAAAGGGTTGATCGCTGCATTTTATAGTACAAAGGTCCTATTTGGCACACATGTTCCTCTGTACAATTAATTTTTTTTTTCATCTAAAAAGACAATCTGTATCTATGCAAATAAGCCTTAATTTGCATAATTTATTCAAAAATATATATAAAATTATTTAAAAATATATGTGCATCCAGCGGAAATACATAATTTGGTAAAATATTCTATAGAGTATGTGGAAACAATTCCTGCAAAAATTGATTTCATACCAATGTAAATAAACATAAATTTTGCATAATTATGCAAGTTATTGAGCAAAAATTTGCATTTTTCAAAGAATTTCTCAACTATTAAGCACTGGATCTTGTAGTACAAAGTTTGAACCTGGGATGGATGTTCCTTGGGTCAAGAGTAAACGACAAACTGTCTCTATGCAAATAACCTGTTATTTGCATAATATGCATATCAATACCTACACATCAATAGATAATCAAAACAAACAAAAAGCCTTAATGAAGCTTTAAGGAAAATCCCTTAAATCTCATCCTAGATAGATTTAACCTGTTAGAAACACTTTATGAAACAAAATGAGAAAAGAAATTGAATTTATTAAACCATCACCAGCTAATTTACATAATTACTAAAGAAAGTAAAGTAAAACATTATTTTTAAAGTTTCCTTCAGTCAAAGAGCTGCATTTTATAATCGAAACTACGGAAGTAGTATGCATTTCCTTTAGTCAAAAGGAAATGGTTTGTAATATCAAAAGACTATTTGTCTATGCAAATTTACCACCTAATTAGCATCTTATGCATATTAATACCCGAATGTACCACACCAGAAGTCAATGGTCAAGGTCGACTTAAGAAATTGTATCAGTTTACGTGATAACTCGAGACTAGACTGTGCAAATTTCACCAAACCTGGTCCAAAGATGACGTATGACGGGGCAAGTGATTAAGCAGTTTTTGAGTAAAATCAGCAAGAGGCCAAAGGTCAAAAAGTCCAAGGTCAATGCTAAAATTTAATTGTTTTCCCCATATCTTCAGACTTACTGACTGCATACAATGCACTACCAAAATAAGATTCTCCAGAGAGTTTCAGGTCAAGAGGTCAAAGGTCAAAGTTCAGGTGAAAGTGTTTAAATTTCACCTTTTTTCTATGTATCTCGCAAATGGTTCAAAGTGTCTTCATGGAACTTGGTACTGGCAAGGATTTTCTAGGAAAATTAGGGGTCATTTTTCAAAGGTCAGAGGTCAAAGATCAAGGTCAGTTGGGCCCTCAATATGTCATTATTTCCCTCATGTTTTTGCAATGCATGTAGGATTTCTCTTGAAACTTCATATGTATTATCTAATGGATATTCTCTGGGAAATTTCCTGCCAAAATGTCAAAGCTCTGATAAAAGTGCTATATTTCACTTTTTCTTTCATAATATATCTTGAATGTGAATCAAGATAAGTTCATGAAACTAGTACATATTTGTGCATATTCTACCTGACAGTGATACCTTTGTTTATTATCGAAAAAAAAAAGTTAAGCCCTCCCCTCTCAAGTGTTTTTGTTTCCTCTTCATAAGTAGGAAAGGAAATGAAATTCAGTGACATGGTATATAGTAGTCATCACCGTCATTACATTTAATTTATGGGTCGCATGGAAGTTAATTTTGATGCACACATGTATAACCTCTGACATTCTTTATACCTTTACATTTTTCCCTGTGTATTCCTTTTAATCTAACCTCTGACGTCTTTACACTAAACCAGTTAAGATAATTATTTTTTTTTTTTGGAAAAAGCTTCACGATCATGTAGGTCATGATCATCTATACAGGTATAGTAGTAGCTGATATGTGGTGGAGTATAACATTCTTTGGACCGCCAGGGAGTTACATTTTCCCAAGGGAAAACAATCACAACCAGAGAGAATATAACATTTATACGATTCACGTAAACAATAGCCTGTGACGATCTGTTGACAAATCACATCCTACTAATTGTAAAAGCCATCGAATTAACTCTTTTATGGCTATGAACATAGTATTTCTGCTTTGATTTATGGTTGAAATTGACTGATTTTAAGTCAGAGACTGAGATTATTTGACTTAAATTACATGTATGACATCTCCTTTATTGTTCACATGACAAGTTTTGCATATTATTGCCATATCAAAATGTTATTGAGTACAAAATTCCTAGCATAGTCCCCATGCAATAGTAGCTCATAGTATACTGAATTAACATTTTTTCTTCCAGGAACAGACTTTGTTTCTAACTCAAGATTGTAAGTTCTCAATGTGTGCAGCTACCCGTGCATCCATATAATTTGCACAATCAGTTTGATGTAAAAAGCCTCTTATTCGCTTGATTGCCTACAAAATACAATGAAAATTAGAATTCACACTGTCACTATGGTAGTATTTTTTGTAATGATTTTCTAACCATGACCTCAGTTGTGTACTGTTTGCAAGGGAAACACAATCCTTTTGTAAGCAATATTGTTCCAATTTGCATCTGTTCATATATCATGTAGGCTCTACTGTTAGATTTGCATAATCATATTTAAAGAGTGTCACTATCGATTGTTATTTTTTCCACCCTGCAAAGCATTTATGCAATGAGGGAAAGTTGCCAACAAAAATCATTTCAAAGATCTATATGTTTTGAAATTTTACGTCTGGTGTACGTATTTACATAATTTATGCTTAAAATGCCTAAGTTAATTTAACAATATGGAAACAATTTAAGCAACTGAAAAGTGTTGTTGTGAGAATATTGTCTTATTCTATTAGCTTTTTGGATATTAAGTTCAAAGCGATTTCAGACATTGTCACATTAGGGCTTATTGTTTGTTTTGATTATCTGTAGATGTGTAGGTATTGATATGCATATTATGCAAATAGCAGGTTGTTTTCATAGAAACAATTTGTCTCTTCGGATGAATCATTTAATTTTGACCCAAGGAACATCCATCTCAGGTTCAAACTTTGTACTGCAAGATCCAGTGTTTAATAGTTTAGAAATTCTCTCAAAAATGCAAATTTTTGCACAGTAACTTGCGTCATTATGCAAATTTTATGTTAATTTACATAGGTATAAAATCAATTTTTGCGGGAATTGTTTCCACTTACTCAATAGAATTTTTTTACCAAATTAGGTATTTCCGCTGGATGCACATATATCTTTAAATAATTTTTATATATATTTTTACATAAATTATGCAAATTAAGGCTTATTTGCATAGATACAGATTGTCTCTTTAGATGAAAAAATTTCAATTGCCCTAGAGATCATCTGTGCCAAGTAGGACATTTGTACTAAAAAATGCAGCGTTTACCCCCTTAGCAAGTCTACTAAATAGCGCAAAGAACAGATGTCACAGGTTTCATAACTGACTGGACAATTTTGTTCTGTTTCCCACCGCCTGTACTTAGTTTGTGCTTCCCCTTCACAATTACGTAGACGAGATCCGAATACCGTCGGTCTGTCACAAAAAAAGTGTTTTTTTTTCTTTTGTATCGAGACAGCTAGCCTTCACCTTCTCACGAATGTATTTAATCTCTCTTGTAGATATAAAGGAATGAAATGACTTAACTCTTCAAACTTTTTTGTCTTGAATTTCTGGCATTACATAGGGCCTGCCAAATAACTAGCTGTATGCCATATATATTATGTAATGATATATATTATGTAATGATATATAATAATGTATCAAACGATAAATGATATATAATACATGGTACATGATATATGATTTATTACGTCTGCTTGATTATACAGGAAAGGACACCCCTCCCACGCACGAGACCGTGGCCACAGCGTACGTGGGGGGTAGGGCGGTTCTTTCTTGCCAGGACCATGTCGCGGCAGACGATGTCAGCATCGTGCAGTGGACGGTCGAAGGTGCCGACTCCACCCCACTGGCTCAGTACTTTGCGGGCGAGCGCCATGTGACCCGAAAGTACAATCTGACAGATGACTACTCGTTGGAGATAAAGGACCTGACGATGTCCGACAGTGGGGTGTACAAATGTTTCGTCCACACGTCACGATTGGAGGCCGACGATTTATTCCATCGTCAGCTCAATGTCGTTGGTATAGTGTCTATATATACTATGCGTGTATGTGTGTGTTTGTGTGTGTGTGTGTGAGAGAGAGAGAAAGAGAGAGCGTTCGAGTTTATTGAATTGGAGGCGATGATAAAAAGTAGAACACATCAGTGAAGTTTAAGGTAAATGGGACAATCCGTTCAAAGATTATGACTTTTTGACACTTGTTGTCGTCAACCCCTTTAAACGGGTAGTCATTATAGATAGTGCCCATCATTATACTTTCCGACATATCATGTGTATAGAGAACATTAATCCGCTTCTTCTCTATATACTGCCCGTATGGTCGTGAAAAAAAAAAGAAAAAAAGATGTAGACAAAAGACATCTTCTCAACGATAAACATTCATGCCTGAGCATAGAAAAAAAGAAGAGACAAAAGGGTTCAGAAAACTTTGTATCCATATCTCTTCTGGGGACATATTTGTCAGAAAAATATCTGACAAAACGCTAGATGAAATCCCCCCCCCCCCCCCAAGACCAGCAAGTAAATCTTTCTCTGAACCGTCACAGAGGATAGAGAAAATAATTGCATCAGGCTGTACATATTTCATGAGCTTTTGTTATTCTTATTTTCAAATTTACTCTTGTTCTCCCGCCTTATTTTCCCCCTCTTATCCCCCTTCTCTCTCTCCCTCCTCTCCCCCTCCCCCCCCCCCTCTCTCTCTCTCTCTCTCTCTCACTGTTGGTCTTCCCTTTTCTCCAACTCCCACATTTTACAATAGTAGACCTTGCCCGGCTAATTTGAGTTCTGGTTCTAGCAAAGCATCTCAGCCGTTATTCCCTAAATCTCCACCCCCTCCCAACAAATTCATTCTTTATGTCATAATATTCTTTCCTTTTTCATTTTTAACTTATAGTGAAGCTCTGTGTACGGATCAACGAGGTTTATATTACAGGCGTTCATCTTTTATTTCACGCTGTAACTTTTTAATACGTTCATAACTCTGCAATCAGATCAGTGTTCATGTGATAATACAAAGAAAAAAGCATAAACTCTCACTTTCAAACCTTTTGAAGTGAAATTCACTCAGTGTTCCTCTTTCCTTTACATGTGCAAATTAGCAACCATCTTTTTTTTTTTTTTTGCTGTCATCATTAACATCATGCAGCGTGTCGTGTTCATTAGTGTTTGCAACATCATTTCAGATATGTCAAAGAATGCAATTAGATTATACAGTGAACTTCTATTCTAAAGAGATTCTAAAATTCAGATATACCGGAAATTCAAGAAACACTATCTTGTACCCGAGGACTCATTTGCTCCAATATTAATCTTTTTATATTACAGACAAAATTACAACGAAGCCCCCTCGTTCACCGGCGGGTATCATTGGTTCCGATATCACCACCTCAAAACCAGGTAAAGCTCTCCTTTCAATAACTTTTCTTGTGGTAGCATTTTGTTATAATGTATTGCCAGGCAATTATAAAACTCAAACAGGCCTAGCAGCTGGAGTTTCATTCCAGTCAGACGAAACAAAGTATTGCACTTCAAGACTGTTTTCGTAAAACACTGCTGTCGGATGCATAGAAAGAAATGATGTCACAACTTTATTTCATATTATTAGCAACATGTACAGTTTGAGGGCTAGAATCTATATAGATGCGTTTGTCTTCCATTTGACGATGAAACCGTGGTAATATAATTATGATTTTCACAATTATAGCAGCGACAGCTATTCCTTGTATCCTGGCCACCTATAGAGCTTCTCATCTTAATCTTTACGCTCGGTTAAAAACTGGAAAGGTCCTGTTTACCGTTGGGAGCAGAAATTTAAAAAGAAAAATGTTAAACATATCACATTTGAAGCATATGAGTAGGTCTGTTGTATCACAAAACATCCTACCATGTAAAATTTTTGAAACAAAGCCGAAAACATAAGGCGATATCAGTATTTTTCTCATTAAACCGTAACTGTAGATGGTTTAGTCTGGAAACCTTTTTTTTATTATAGCTATTTTCACATTTTGTGTATTTAACAATACTTAACATCGATTATACGGATTCAATTTTTACAGTGGTTGTTTCTATCCCTAACTCTCATTATAGAACTATTTTAAAGCGCTAATGCTGTGTTTTTGTTTCTTCTGCAAATGGTATATTATGCCTTGAACAAGCTTTCTTTTAAGTAGTAGGCTCCATGCATTATTTGTCAATGTTTATACTTAGAATCAAACTTTCATATATTGACCACCACGTTCTGTAATTATGTTTGCATATTCTACTGTGCATCCAAGCTTGATAGCACGTATCATTTTACTTCGTTATATTTGATGTATATTTCATTGAGAAATATGATTTTTATGCCTCCGCCACGAAGTGGTGCCGGAGGCATTATGTTTTCGGGTTGTCCGTCCGTCCGTCCGTCCGTCCTTCCGTCCTTCCGTCCGTCCGTCCTTCCGTCCGTCCGTCCTTCCGTCCGTCCGTAATGAATTTTGTGGACAAGCTAACTATCAAAACCTGTTGAGGTATCCTAATGAAACTTGGCATGTATGTGTATTAGGGGGTGAAGTTGTGCCTATCAACTTTTGGGTGTACATGCTCAAGGTCAAAGGTCAAAAGGTCAAGGTCAAATACATAAAATTTCACTATTTCCACCATATCTATTGAATGCCTGAAGATATTTTCTTGAAACTTAGTGTATACATGTATTACCCAATTAAGATTCTCTGGTGAAAGTTTAGGTCATGAGGTCAAAGGTCAAAAGGTCTTTTTTTTTCTCCATACCTTAGAAAATTGTTCAAGGTATCTTCATGGAACATAGTATATACATATACTGACTGGAAGTGATTATCTAGAGAATGTAGGGTTCATGGGGTCAAAGGTCAGGGGTCAAAGGTCAAGTGCAACACTCCAAAATTTTACTATTTCCCTCCTATCATGCAATGCCAGCAGGGTTATTTTTTTTACACTTGGTGTATGCATACATGTGTAACCTAATAGAAATTCTCTGGAAAGTTTTTTTTTTCTTCTTTTTTGGCCTCAAAGGTCAAAAGGTCAAAGATCAAGTGAAAGTGCTGAACTAACTTTTTCCTCCATATCTCGGAAGTGGCTCAAGTTATCTTGAAACTTAGTACATATTATGCATGTTCTACCTGAAAGTGATTATCTTATGAATTTTAGGGTCAAGGGCCTGATGAAAATGGTAACAATTTACTATTCAATTCAGAAATTGCACTTTTTCTCCACACCTGTACCTTGAAAATTACTCAATGCCTAAATGTATGAATGGGTCAAAGTCGAGTTAAAGTCCTTAAATCCCTAGATACATGCTCTCCTATTCATCCAATGAAACCTAGGTCAAGGAAGGTGAACATTCAACACATTTGTGACAAACTTGTCATTTCAATATTTTGCCAATTTTGTGAATCACACATTGTCCACATGTACTATCTAGACCTATTGGGAAAATCATGCATTATGGCGGAGGCATACCAGTCGCCAAAGCGACATTTCTAGTCCTATTTTGTTCATTAAACAATGGGAAGTTAAGTAAAGATAAGTATGGTCTTGACATCATTAAGTCATGATTGTATATGTTATTTATTATTTTGATTGCGACTAATCTTAACATTCAGCCGAAAGAAGTGGAACTATAGAAGTTTACAATGTCATCATTTTGTTCCATTTCGAAGAAACATTTGATATCCTGTTGGTGGACTTATTTGAGCATATCTTTGAATTGTACCTCTCTGTCTATGGAAAACCATAGACACAATGGGAAAACATTATGCAACACAAAAGCTGTATTCGCAGTCCTGTTCAGCGAACTCATGCTTGAGAAAAAATATGTATATGAGATCAATTTCAAAATCATGCATTCTGTTTGCTGTAATATCCTGTTGTGTGTCGTTTGGTAAAGAATGCTCCCAGAAAAATGATAACATTTATTTTATTTTCCTGAATGACAGATGCCTCAAAGAACTCACAGAAGCCCACCCTGTGGCCGCTTGTATTTTTGATTCTCGTTCCCATGGTTCTGGCACCTGTGCTTGTAGTCCTATTGAACCGGAGGTATCGTGAACAAATACGGACCTATTACATCGGTGAGCCTCATCATCAGTTTTGTCTTTATTTGACACTGTTGATATGCTTGTTTGTTTGTTTGTTGGTTTGTTGGTTGGTTGGTTGGAATCCCAATCTGAAATCCCAATCTGAATGAAACAAATCTTGTATACCCAAGATTTTTGAGATATCCAAAGTGGCCACCTAAATGTAGATTTTTATACAAGCATTTCTTTATTAAAATGTTAATGATTTAGAAAAGAATTGATGGTTTTACCCTATTTTCAGGGTGCTGAATCGAATCTGATTGATGTAACTTGTTGCGACACGGATTGTCGCCCCTACACGGATTGTCGCCTCCTGCTCGGGGCGACAATCCGTGACGGTCGTTGGCGGCACAGATTGTCGCCCCCTACACGGATTGTCGCCTGGCGACAATCCGTGTAGGGGGCTGGCGGCACGGATTGTCGCCCGCCCTCGAAGCACATTTTGCTGGGTAATATCGTTCTGGACATAATCATTGAAATACTAACACATAACTTACATGGCTACATCCATGTAAATATGTCATGTAAAAAGTCATGGTGAGGTTTCAAGGAAGTGTGTATGTGCGCGTGCACATGATAATTTAGTGTCCGTTTGTGTGTGTGTGTGTGTGTGTGTGTGTGTGTGTGATGGAAGAATGTGTTTATTATGTCAGTTTTTTGCGTATGTGTTTTTTAGCTGCGCGTGGGGAGGGATACCTAGTAAGCTGTTGCTGGCATAAACGTTGATATTGATTTTATCAGCAGCTTTGAATTTGATGAGTTTGTTTGGCAGATTTGTATAATTATGAATTCGGAGTGGAGCTTGCGTGCGGGCAGATGCTGCTTTTCTGTATACGGTCCATTATGTCTTATTTATCAACATTGGGAAATTGTTTCATCAGGAAGGAATGTGGTATCGGTTCGGGTGTGCGTCGGTATGTGGGAAGGGGGTTACATTTCGTTATTGCAAAAGTTTGTTACTCTGAAGGCTCATTCGTCCGAAGGCTCATTCGTCCGAACGCTCATTATTCCGAAGGTTCGTTATTCCGAATTTCATTTTTGGATCAACGAACCTCTAGGTATAGGGAATTGTGTGTTTCGGATATTAAAATGAAGCCTCGGAAAAAACGAAACTTCGGAATAACGGAACCTTCGTGTGTGTGTGTGTGTGTGTGTGTGTGTGTGTATTTGGGTTCGTGAATGTGGGTGTGGGATGATTTAGGTTTTGTTTAATCAGGGGTTGGTGGGTTTGGGATTGGATTTGAAGAAGGATAGTTATAAATGGTATGACAGATGTTGGTATTAATATTTAGGATAGATGTAGGCCCTAGATTTGTTTCGGATGGGGAGGGGAGGGGGTGGTCGGGTTTTTTTATGATTGATTTCATTCTAGATTCGTGTAATGTATTTGTGGGGTTTTTTTTATGTATATGCCCTTGTAAGTAAGAAGGTGTTACATGATCCAAACCAATGTTTTCAAGGAATATAGGTTTGGTAGGGCCCTACATGTCAAAACTTTCTCGTGAAGAAATTGTTAGTAGGGTTGGTCTATAATCGAGTTATCTATGTTGAAGTGAGATTCTATTTTGTGGTATAAATTGACAAATGGATTTGTTTCTGTTTCGAATTGCCATTTGTAACTTTTTTTTTTCATGTTACACCCAGAATGAGTCGATTTATGAATGATTTGAATGAAATCAATGAATATCAAGGAAAAAAGTGTTGAGTTGGTTTATTTGCATTATGAGGATTTGTTTGAGTGTTTGTTGGTGTTTGTTTGTATTACGTATGTATTAGCGGTGTGCAATGGCAGTTCGTTTGTGCTAAAATCAACTAACGATTGACAAATTTTTTATGGCGTGTGGAAATTATTCGCTCATGCATAAAGCATGCCAAACCTATTCTGGGACAAAGAATAGTGGTATGGACGTTCTAGTTTGTAAGACTGATGGAAGAAAATGACTGCAGTGAAAAATGAACAAAGACAAATAACATTTGGGGAGGGTACCTCCCTCGTATGTATTTTCTCTCGGTCTCTCTCTCGCCTAGCCTGCCTCACCGCTGATATTGGTTCACACACCCATACTATTTTTAGATCAACGCTGGTGTGAATTTTTTAAACACGTGCTCATACACTCTGAAGGCGTTTGTATTGCCACAGTAGCGCCGCTATATTCCACATACACACGTAAGCATACAGGCACACGTATACACACAGACAAACAAACCACTACCACTATGACCACCACACATGCACAGTTTCTACATATTGTATTATTATACTCCAAACACACACATACACACATTTACACACACACACACACCCTCTCACAGACACACACACACAACAAATCATACACATCACATATCATGCAGCTCACAATACACACACACACACACACACACACACACACGCATAACTTACCAGTCATACCCATCCCACCAAAGCTTAACACGGGAGGAACCACCCCGAGCCCCGGGCGACAATCTGTGACGGGGCGACAATCCGTGTCGCAACACATTTTTTGCCAACATGGATTGTCGCCTTCGAGGTCAAAAACTGGGAACTGCACAAGCGTCACGGATTGTCGCCAGGCGACAATCCGTGTAGGGGGCGACAATCCGTGCCGCCAGCGCCCGTCACGGATTGTCGCCCCGAGCAGGAGGCGACAATCCGTGTAGGGGCGACAATCCGTGTCGCAACATAACTCTTGCATCATAGCAGCTTTTGAAATATTCAAGATGGCCGTCAAAATGGACATGAAAAATCTGAAATATATCTCAAAACCCTCAAAGATTTAAGAGTTGCATCTATCAAATTCGGATTCAGCATCCTCGAAAAGGGTAACAGCATTTTGTAATGACTTATTCATGATTTATGAGGATATACTTTAATTGGAATTTCAATGTTTGGCAGCAATCTTGGATATGAAGAAAAAAAAACTGATTGATGCAAGAGGTGCATCAACCGGATATGGATTTAACACCCTCGAAATAGGGTAAACTCATCAATATAATCTCATTTTTAAATAATTTATGCAGAAATGCTTAATATTAAATTTCCAATTTTGGCGGCCATTTTTTATATCTCAAATCTCTCAGGGATACAAAGTTGCCACATTGCCCTTGGGATGGTTGAATTAACAAAATCTTTTAAACTTTTCATCATTTAACAGGAAATATACACGAAATTGAATTTTTGTTGCCATTTGGAATATATCAGAATCCTCAAAAATGCCAAAGTTGCATCATCCTAATACATTCGGATTCAGCACCCTCGAAATAAGGTAAATTTTACTGTTCTGTCCAATTTCCGCCATTTGTAAGGAAATGTATTATGGGAATTTCAGATTTTGGCTTCCCTTTTGGAATTTGGCATTTGCCGTTTGGAATATCTCAACATTCTATAAGAATGCAAGAGTTGCATCATCCAAATTCGGATTCAGTGCCCTCAAAATCGGGGAAACCATTAAAAACCTCGGGCAGACGGTAAAACAGGTTTAGGCCCAAAAGTTGATTTTGGCACCCAAACTATTCTGTAAATTAGGGCTTTACATTTCCAGCAATGGGGAAAACTGCCAGGAATATCGGGCGAATGGTTCTTTTATTGTTCCATGATTACTTGTATAAGTCATCGCTTTCCATTGTTTTACGAAAAATCTCATCCCAGAGACGGAGGAGAAACTACTCAGTGGTGTACAATGGCACAAACAGTGTACCGGGTAAATAATAGCTTTGGCATTAGTGTGTGTTAGTATGTTTATCACTGAATGCGAAATGTTTATACTCGTGATAAAGTATGTGATGTTGTATGCGCTTATGTAATGTTGTATGGGCTTAAAGGAGAACTCTGGATGATTTTCAGGCTTTTCCATCGTAACTACTACTGGATAGAGAGTTTCAAATCTTATAGTGATTGTGATAAGGAATAATAATGTTCTCAAAATGTATTTCAAAAAATCACAATAGTAAGAATAATGACATACCAGCTTCACCATTAGAATGCATGAGTGGTGGCTCAAGAAAGCAGAACAAAAGAAAAAATATGCATAAATATTCTACACAAGTGACCTTTACTTGTTAAGCAGTCGGTATCTTAATGGATTTACATTGCATACATTCATTCTGAAATATGTAAGCTTCGTCGTATACTCATGCATTATTTTATATGATAAGCCCCCGAGCCAAATAACCTGGTAGGAATACAGGTCATTATCAATGTCGTTCTCTTTCTAACAATTGTCATACTCTAATGAACGTTAAAGTATTGTTTCATCATCCAATTCTACCCCCTTATGTAAAATTGACAAGGACGTCTTCGCATTTCTTGCTCCATCTTTGCTCACTGAACCGTAGCATAACGACTCAATCTTCTGGTCATGCAACATGTGCTGATTTTATGGTTAACAATAGCTTTCAATAAACTGATTTTTTTTTTTCTATTTGCAGTTTTAGGACGGTTGAACCTAGCCATTTCTCCTAAAATTTTGACTAACGAAAGTGACAAATCTATTGTGGTTGATGTTTTGAGTTATGGTTTAGTTGTTTTTTTATGGTTATCTCTCTATGTATTTGTTGACAGGGGGGCCTCTCGAAAGCATTACTTGAATACCGACGGAGCCACCCTGTATATATGAATTAAAATAAATAAGTAAATAAATGAAAATAGATGGATAGATATAGATTTTAGATATATAGATAAAAATGAATAAAGAAAACAAAAATGTTCCTGTGACTTTTGGAGAAGTGACCCTGTTTGTGATGATGAACAAACATGCCCAATAACCATTATTTTTATCATGTAGCTGGCAACTCCATTACAGTTGAGCTTGAACCAAGTGGCCAAACAGCATCAATGATCACAGAAAAGTCGGAGAAACAGGCATCCCCAGAATCCCATCCCGGTAAGTTCCCATTCCAGTAAGACTTTTTTTTAAATATATTAACGTGAACTGGGGGGATGTGACGGGCTGACGTCACAATAATTTTGCGCCGACACATCAAGTTACATTGCATAAAACTACAGTAATTTCAAAATTAATGGTAACTCTGCGACTTCGGACGATCGTGCCTTGAAGAGCTGAATCATAGCTATCTATGTGAGAGCCCAAAAGTCTAAAAAAAAAATAAACAAAACAAAACAAAACAAAACTCTGAGCCAGAAAAAAAGGACATAGAATTCCAAACAGAAACATCAACATTTTATCAAAATAGGATCTAAAAAAAGATCGTTATGAAATGAGGAAAATTAGCCAATTTTTGCAAAACACTTCTCGGACAGTTCATTATGACTATGCAAATGAGCAAGCTGGCGATGTCATCCCCTCATAAGGATTTGAGATGGGGCATAGATGCGTCTAAACAAAAATAAAACAGAAAAAACCTTAAAACCGTACTGGAAAGAACACAGTGCCTCCACAGTGTGTTCACAGTGTGGTGACATAGTCGACTGTGTGAAAACGCTCGAATTTAACAGTATGGAGATGATTTCACACTGTCATTGACTGTGGTTTGGTTTTCACACTTGAGAGTTTACATAGCAATAACCTGCTTCACACCGTGAATGGATGATTCACAATGTGTTCACACTGATAAAATGTTCGAATTTAACAGTGTGAAGAGATTTCACACTGTGTTCACTTCACAATATCAATCTACTTGATTTTTATCAGATTTTGATCAATTTTACACTCTGATGATTATAAAACTTTTCTTTTTCTTTTTAAATAATTTATTACTGGTCAGGCATTGTCCTGAAAGTCATAGTTATTGATTTGTCCGATGATGGATATTAATGTGTGTAAATCCAATCGTCTGTTTCTATTGATATCTTATGAACTCGATGCTACTGAAATCTTCATGTAGATATCTAGAAATCTAGATGTAGATATTCAATTTTATGTTCTTAACGCCTTTAAAGAACATTATTCTTTAACTACCCTCCAAGTGTGAATGATTCGCTTTCAGCGAATCACACTTGTAAACATGTGTAATACACGACGACCTTGTGTAAACGTTGAAAATATTCATTTTTAAAAGTTTCCCGATTGTTTTTGTTCAACAAGACCTAAAGCAGTGAAATGTTGAAAAGGTAGTGTAGCAGTTCATGTTGCCTTTAGCCTGGCCCACTGTGCGACGTTCTCTTCGCAAGATATTGTGCAATATATTATTTATCTTTGTTGATTCATTATGGTCAAATCAATCTCCGATCTATTGCTACTGCTATAGGAATTCAAATGAACGGAGTGAGTGAGACCAGCAAGCTTTTATCTGAAATATATGCAGAACTTGACCAGAGTAAGACTAAAAGTATTTAGTCAATTGACACTGAGTGTGCATCTGGCCGTTGTAATCATTGCTTTTTTGTTTGACGTTAAGAGTTGCACGCGAGTCCTAACTCATTTGAAACCTTGCCTAACTGAATGAAACTAACCTGTGTTTGTTACGCCATTGATACTCTGAATCCATCCACAATGACTTCAAAAATCTTATATGTCACGTGAGCCAAAGGCTCAAGTAGAACTATTGCGACCATTCATCGTCAGGCATCTGTGAAATTTCTTTCACGTTGATTTCAAGGTTCTTCTCGAAGACATCCATGGCGGATTTTCACCCAACTGGGTGGACAGCACCACTGGAGTGATATAGGATCTAATTTTTTTCAAATGGTATTCCATGCCCCCACTCCTCTCTCACTTTACACCCCAAATTAGGAATATTTAAAAATCTTTTTAAAAAACTCGAGTCCCCCTCTCCCCCCCCCCCCCGGGGGGGGGGGGGGGGGTCCGACAAAAATGAGACCGAACTTTATCACCTTCATTGAATTATAATTTTTATCACTATAGTAATAGAATAAGTATTTCATGTAATTGTGTACAAATGGCAAATGAGCACCATTCCAAGCTTTCCTCCTCCACCCCCCCCCCCAAAAAAATGAATCCTGTATGATAATAGTCTGCACAAGAATGAGTGGAAAGTAAACTTGCGATACTCAGATGAGCGCCGAACCCACTGGGTCTCTTGTTTTATTTATAAATGTTACATGCGCTCCAGTATCCCCATGCATGCTGCAATATCGCATGTCACATAAATGCATCTGAAATCATCGTGCCGTTCGTTTCTTTACAAAAGTTATGTCATTTTCCTTCTTTTTTTTTCTTTTTTTTCCCTTCCATTGAGATGACGACCTATCCCTATTTAATTCTTATTTATAGGCATCAGCATGGCACTATCAAAACAAAAAAGTCGTAACAACCACAAATACAGCGTTCTCAAGGTTAAGGGTTCGGGGTCGTAAACACACCGATATAGTAAAATTGAAGTTTGGAGTGTCATGATTGTTAATCTGTATAGCTCTATGAATCTTCGCAGTCTATCAAAGCAAAAACAAAAGCAAAACAAAAAAAGGCTACCTGGTACTATCTATATCTTCAGCACTCACATGATGAATGCAATGTTTGAATCACAGCAAAATAATGAGTCGGAACATATATAAATCTCAATCTAGACGCGTTTCAACCCCAAGTACGAGAAATCTGTAGGCCTATATTGAAATATGCTGTTAAAAAATAACAAAACACGTCATTCAAAGAGATGATTTTACATTGAAGCACTTGTTTCATTTTCTGTATCTACATCACTTCACCCACTTTTAAACGCACGCAGCAAGTGTGCCATAATATATTTGCATGAGCATAATGTGTGGAGAAGCGCCATTTTGGAGACAGCCACGATTGATCAGCAGTTAGTTTAATCTGATACCACTTTCACTCGAACTTTTGCCGCCAGGGAAGAACCCTGGAGCTTGAACAACCTCCGCACTTTAGCTGTGATATTATACGTCACTTATGCGTGCTTGTAGGGGTATTACCCAGTTTATTAAAACGAAAGAAAAACAGCGCATAAAAATGCAGGGTCTGTCCCAAGAGGGGGCGTAAAACCGCCACAAAAGCGGGGGCTGCCACCCCCCCCCCCCCCCCCCCATCGCCGAAAAGAGCTTTTTCCGTTCACCAAGACGTGGAACACCAATGAGAGCAATGTATACTTCCAGCCCTGTTTCCGCCACACATTCCACCACTTTAAAGTGTATTGTCAAGAGACATCGTCCATGATTTTTGCTTCATCCTATACAATATTATTGTCTAATACAGGTGAACGTGACAGATATCCAGCTGATCACACAGATACGGCCATGCATTATTGACAGCAGGATGACAACGCATCTTCACGACGTGTCGAAGAGGGCAAGTATATAATGTGTGCATGAAACATTAAGCTGGTGTGAGCGAAACTTTCACAATATCAGAGTTGCTCTTATTTTTTTAATCCAATTTCGTTCAAATTCTTTACTGTTATGTTTACAAAATTCTATCCTTTCTTCTCTGGCTGACTTTTAACTGGTCTGGAATTCCCCTTAAAGAGGTTAATACCTTTCCACGAAAAGTACAATGGCCATCCGTAACAAACTCTGTGTCCTTTTGTACACTGTGGATGTATGCTTCCGTATTAGTCAGTACAACAAAAACATGCTTTTCACTTACCGTTGGAGGATTTCTGAATTCAATTAGTTATTTTTGCCGAAAAGTAAGTAGTGCTTGATAATATCGTAATATCTTCATAACAACTATATCATAATATACAGCATATAAGCTATATAAGCACTCTGTAAGAATTTTCTCCCCCCCCCCTTTCTCTCTCTCTTTCTCCATCTCTCACACACAAACACATGCAAACATCAACCAGGTTCTGCCCAAGAATCGAACTGTGTAAAGGAAAAGGAGAAGGAAGAAGCAGAAGAAGAAAAAGAAGAAAACTCTCCCCGTGTATCGGAAGTTGAACCAATGATACCGGAAAGACTCCAAGACGATCAAGCAGATCAAGCGTCAAAGGTGGCAGTCGGCATGGGCGAAAGCACGGAAGACATTAGAGAAGATACGCCGCCTGCCAAGACCGGATGGCAACAGGGCGTAACTCTTCATTCGCTTGCTGCCAATGCGAACAAAACATTGGATCCAGTGAATATAATGGCAACATTGAGATACAACCCTTAGCATGCTTAATATGAATAGGTATCCGTGACGAGACATTAAACACTTTCATTAGTTCCAGGGCAACTGCTTGTAGAGTTGTTGTTGCTGTTGTTGTTGTTGTCTTTTTCCAGTTCTGCGTATGCGCAAAATCAAGGTCGATTTCGCATCATCTTGAGTTTTCACGGTCAGTTCTGGGCCATTTTTGCGTCCGCTCAAAATCATGACGCAGAGAGCTGCTGCTGTGGGTGCTTGATGCATGCACTGGTCGTATTATAGGGGGCGCCATTTCCACCTTTTATAGGTCGCGTTTTCGCGTTACTTTGAGACACGACGCAGGGAGAGAGGAGGACAACCGACGCACTCGTCTAAAATCTAAAGCCCCCTACGATTTAAACACTTTCTGTCAATGCGGTCGTCAATGCAGAAAATGTAATCTGTGATGGACTATTACATGACAGTATCTGATCATGTTCTTCGAATGCACATTTTAGAGAGATATAAAAGAAATTTGTACTCACATCATCAATATTATTGTTGTGCCTGTCACTGTTTTTGTTATTCATTAATTAATCTTTATTATATATGAATGAATGATGAAAATTGAGCAATTTCCATACAAACCTTTGACAATTAGTATAATCCTGCATGTTTGTTTTGTTTCCTGTTTCCTGTTCTATCATAATGTGTTGATTTTGTAACGGCCTCTAATTCAAGTTCTGTTTTAAGTACATTTTGATATACTGTATGTCTATATATATATATATACAATCTATGATATATATATTTATATATAATATATATATATATATATATTATATACAATCTATGATATATATATTTATATAATATATATATATATATATATATATATATATATATATATATATATATATATAATCTATGATATCTATATTTATATAATATATATATATATATATATATATATATATATATATATATATTAATGTAAATTATGTATAGATGTATTCTATATGTGTGTGTGTGTGTGTGTGTGTGTGTGTGTGTATGTTTCATTCAAAACTGTGATTTTGAACTATATTATAAAGGAAATCTCCATTTCCAAGCCCTAGGCTTCTGCGTGATTTCCTCCTTTGACATACACATCTAAGTAAATATTCTATATTTGATTTTATGAAATGAATAAATTGAATTGAAATTGAATTGAATAGGCCAGTTCGGGGTTCCAGTTTGAGCATGAGCAGAAAAACTGAGGTCATTTGAACCGAGAGGCAGGTTAGTTTTTAATTTCACTTAGATAAGCATCTGTAATGCTGTGATTATTAATGGAATCCTTATAAATGGTGCCTGCCAGTACATCACCTGACGTATTCAAACAGCACAACTAAATAGATGCTTCCCAAAATGTTGATTGACGAACCATTCTGGTCACTTCATCTACACAGGTTCATTCTTTGTTTGAATACGAGTTCCATAAATTGCTATGTTGGGCAAGCTGCTACATTATGTCGCTTAGAATTGAGTGAAGTGCCTAACCAACTGAGAAAAATGAAAGGTCATTTGTACCCATATACACATGAGCTATCTCCGAACTGGCTTATTGAATTGAATTATTGACATGAGTATCTGATCATTGCCCCTCCATCCCCTATCTCCCCCCCCCCCTAGAGAATAAAGAGTTTTTCTGTTTCGAGATAACTTCTTTTTTATTTCTTTTTTTCTTTTTTCTTACTTTTTGGGGCTTACAGTCGCAATCATTATTGTAAACATCATCTTTACTGTCAACTTCATCATTACCTGTTTTCATTTTAGGCATCTTCCGATCTCCCACCTTACTCCCTTGATATAAATACGTTAATGCATTACTCAAATTGATTCTTATGTTTATAAAACACGACGACCAGATTCATTTAAATCATTGTGATCTGCCCACTCTTGCCTGTTGGAGAATGGATAGCAAATACAGTACATCTTCAGCATGTTCAGGGAGTGGTCAGGTACGGGTAAAGATAATGACACTAAGTGAATAATTTATGCATCACTCACTTAAGCCAGACCTATGCATGATACTATAATCATGATGGTGAATATTTGTTTTGATTGTTGCTTTGTTGTTGAAGATAATGTTTATATTTTCTTTTGCCGGCAAATACCTCAGTGTTATGTTTTGTTTTTTAGAATCTTAATTTAAAAAAAAAATGAAATTCACATGTAGTTAGAACATGCGATCTCTTAAGCAACAACACAGTTGGGTGCAACCGTAGGAAGTTGAAGGAAAGAAGAGGTTGATTCGCACATGATGCGCTGTCAAAAAAAAAAAAAAAAAAAAAAAAAAAAACTTATTTATTATGACTTGTATATAATTGCAAAAAATAGCAGGAGGAAGTCGTGTAGTACAAGCATAAATTCTGTCAATATTATACTCGAATGAAAGCGTTGATCACTATAATGTGTACAGTAAAGATCACCTGCACCATGACGACGTATAACTGTAGCGCACTTAGAATTGATGGATTTACACAATCATGTTAGTTTGACAGAACAGTGTGTTCCGTCTATACCAGACTTAGCCATTGTGTGGTCTCTTTTTCGCGAGAAACTCGTCTATTGAGCTAGATCTGATATATCAAAATGTAAGTTTGCTCATCTCAAAAGCAGTTTTTGAGAAGATATTGCAATATACAAAAGTATTAATTGGTGGTGCTTTGACGTATTGTCTGTCAAGCAATATTTTGTTCCTTTATTCCCAAAGAGCCTGAACTTCAATATGTTATTGACATTTCAACCGTATGCAGTGGCGTATCTAGGGAAAACGGCGCCCGGGGCAAGCACGAAAATTGCGCCCCTAATTTCTGAAAAAGTGTTCAACCCCAGCCCCATCCCGGTAGGGACTTTAAAAAAAGTACACATGATGCTTTTTCAAGCACTTAAAAGGGATCTTTTTGAGGGTGATTTAATTGTAATGAATTTTGATAGATTTTGGCGAGCGAGCGCAGCGAGCGAGCCGAAAATTTTTGTATTTCAGCTCACAGAACATGGAATTTTTGTGTGAACACAATAAACATTGTCATTTTGTCCGCGTCATCATCATGATTTGTTTTTATCTTGTTTGATTTGGTTTTCTGCCCCCCCCCCCCCCCCACCATTCTCCCTCCCCCTTCCGGGCGAGTTTTTGTTTTTTTGTTTTTCCTTCTTCTTCTTCTTTTCTTTTTTTTTTTCTTCTTCTTCGTTTTTTTTTTTCTTTTTTTCTTTCTTCTTCTTCTTCGTTTTTTTTTTCGTTTTTTTGCGCCCCCAAGGAGTGGCGCCCGGGGCACGTGCCCCCCTTGCCCCCCCCCCTAGATACGCCACTGACCGTATGCTATGCAGCCTAAATCTGTGGCATCAAGATTTTAGCAAATAGAATGTTTTATTCAGTCATCAGTCTTCGTATCAGATATCGGTTTTTTTTTTTAATACGGTTCTTATTGTTTTTGCTTTCATACCTTTTCTTTCCAGGATTGTAAATCGCCATTCCGGCTTTTTATTTGTCTTCCTTTGATCTTTGTTGCTTTATATAATAGGGCATTTCCTGTTGTTGATGCCGATGAATAGCGGACATAATAAATGTGTATGTGTGCTTCCCTCATTTAGCCAAATCGATTAACCTTCCCCTGTGGATAACTGTCGACCGATTACAGTTGCTCGTAATATTGTAGGGACAAAGAAAATAGCACGTAGAAAGAAGATTGTTATTGTTATAAGAGGAAAATAGATATTGCGTCGTAACTAGTATCCGGTTATACAGAGTCAAGGGCGAACAGATTAAACGAGGTAAGTGCATTAACGGGGGTAAATGTTTACAACAAACAACGATGACGTTGTTGGTATGACTTGAAACAGTGGCGGATCCAGATGGGCGCACCGGGCGCGCGCCCCCTCTTTATTTTTTGTTTAGACAAAATAAAAAAATAAGGGAACCCGAAAGTAGCACCAGCAATATTCTTTGCCCCCCCCCCCCCTTAGTTTACGGAATTCCTGGATCAGCCTCTGTGAAATGCTTTACTATTGATATAGGGGAGAACATGACTTCTCTTAAATTAAAGTTAAGAATTGGTCGCGACAGTGTGACGCTATGAACAATCAAATTTTAGAGGAAATACCAGTGCTGCAAAAGATGGTAAATATCAGCCTTCATTGCTTAAGAGAGGATATCCGATCTTGAATGTAATTTATGACAAATATGGGTGCCTTTAACATTCAAGTCAATGATAACAATCATCTCTTACAAAATACTGTCGCTTGCACGTGTCGAGTTTGTATGGTAATCTTTATTTTATGAATTGAAATTTGTCTCCGTCGCTTAGCAAGTTAAGAACACTGGAATCAAATTCGACATATTTCCCTAAAGAAATTCATTATTATGTCATTCCATTAAGTTGTCCAGAGCTGTGTCTAGCCAATCTGAAAATAATGCTTCAATTATATAGTATTCTCTTATCACTGTGCTTAAATAAACTATTTTGTCACTGTATACTAAAGTGTTTGTGTGAGAACATTTCTGTGTTTTGGTCAAGTGAGTGCATGCTGTGAAAGAAAGAAAAAAGGTGTTTTGTGACTGATTTATGTAAGTGACATCAATGATGGGTAAGAGATTCGATTCAGACAGAAATTTATCATCTCTTATACCACAAGGAACAAATAAAGTTTGAGTGAAACTTTGACGAAAGTGAATGCCAATAAGCCTAGAGGAAATTAATTTGCTGTCTCATGCTCAATATTATACAGCATTGTGATTAAAATTCTAATCTGAATTTGACGAAATAGGTGACATCTCATGAATTAAATGACACTTCGAAAGTGATCGACAAAAGACAAAATCTAAACAAGCATTCGCATATTTATAACAGGAAATGTCAAAGTTGAATGAAATGATGACGAAAAAATGGCGGGAAAATTAAAGTGTTGAAATTATTTGTAATGGTGTGTAAAATGTGTTTGTGTGTGTGTTTTGCAGTGCCCCATTGAAAAGCTCTAATATGATAGATGCTCTCCATTCAGTATGTATATATATATATATATATATATATATATGTATATATTATATAGAAATCAATCTGATCTGAAAGATTGTGGTTAGGGACTGATAAACATGATTACAATTGACTTCCAAATCTATCAGATTGAAATTTCAATCTACTTGTGGATTTGTCCCTCATCTTAATCCAAGGAATTCAAAAAGTGATGTTCCATGCTATTAATAACATAAAAATAGATCTTAGATAAAAAATAATAGTTGCTATGAGCTGAATAGATAAAAATGAATATGAAATACATGTAATTGAAAAGTATAAAGCATTACGCAGTACAATCGCCACAAAGAGTATACTAAGAAAGGAGGACAATAGGGAGCTTTAGATTTTAGCGACGGGGACGTGCAGAGGGGGAAAAATCGGTTCTGAGCATGCGGAAAATCGCTTATCAAACTCGATCTATTTATAGCTTAAAGGGATAGTACAGTATTGGTTGAGATGAGAATTGGGCTTTTAACTTTTTGCGAGATACCAAGAAAACACTTATGATATAGTACAGAGCATACCATTTTAAGAGGAATTCAAAGTTTATTTGATGAAAATCGAGTATGGAATTACTGAAACATCCAAAAACAAAGTAAAATAAAGCGATCGTAATAAAGTGTGGGTCCCACACTTTATTAGAATCGCTCTTTTTGGATATCTCAGCCATTTCAAAACCAATTTTCATCAAATAAACGTTGAATTCCTCATATAATTACCTGCTCTTTCATATTTCATAAGAGGTTTCTCATTATCTCACTAAAAAATGTTAGAAACCTGAAATTAGGTCTCAACCAAAACTGTACAATCCCTTTAACATGTTTACGTCCGCTCAATTAACGACGCAGAGAACTTCACTATAAAATAATTTGATCCACCGATCACATTTAAGTGGGGGCGGCATTTTATTTTTTACAGGTTGCGTCTCCGCGCAAAGTTACTTTTCAACACGACGCAGGAAGAGAGGAGAAGGTCCAACGCAATCGTCGTCTCAAATGTCCGCGCCGCAAATCTAAAGCTCCCTTATATTATTTCAACTCAATTTCATGATGTTCTCTATCAAATACTATTGATTATAACACTAAGTACAAGCAGAGAAAGTCGGGTGGTCATCACACACAAACTGAAATATGTGACTACGTAAATTTTCATGAATTTTAGACATATAAATACGTCGCTTTGAAATCTCAAGTCCGCGCTGTATACACTGACAGAATGATAAACGCCGGGCCAAGGATGTCACCTTTGCTTATCCGCTTTTGCTGCCATTGAAAGACCGTATATATAGCATTGCAATGATTTCATTGAAGAGGAAGAAAATGAAATAATGGCATTTACGGCATTAATGGAAGATATAAAACGCCAGTGTGTGAATTCCATAGTGTTTGTCAGTCTTAATGATGGTTACGTTCAATACAGTAACTTCGAAAGGCTCCATACTCATTGTTGGGTGCTCTGTTTCGATAAATGAATTGTCACTGGTTACATCGATTACATGATGATTGTATGGTCGTTATTGACAGAGCGTATACAGTGTTATGGCGGAGAGGAATAGAGTGATATGGTGGCAACTCACACTTCACACGTTTCATCAGTAACAGCAAGGAGATCACCACTAGACCCTCGCAACTGAACTTTACTCTTGCCCTCAAGACGCATGTCTTTCTGAGGGTCACATATCGTATATATTAAACAAGCTTTGCTTTTTAGTGGGACCCTCCATTTCCATCCCCATCCTTAATCAGCTTGTATTATATGCATATGTTTATATTAAAAAATGCAATTGTGTTTTCTTCATTTGTTACTCATTTTCACATGTAGGGCCTATTTTGTCAATTATATTACAGACATTTCCTGCTTATAGGGGGGGGGGGCTGCATTGTACATAATTTCTCTTGATGGAAATGAAAAATGAATTTGAATCTTTTAATCTTTCCCCTAAAATCTCGAAACTTTCTGCCCCCACGTGGGCTGTGTCATGTTACACTTAATTTACATAATTAATAGATACATATTTGTGACAACAATATACAAAAGATCGCAGTCATTTAAAGGGAAATTCCCGACCAGCTGAAAGTTAATCTGAAAAAGGAGAGTGAACTTTCACAAGCACAACAGTGAAATTTGATCAAAATCGGATTAAAAAGACTTAGGAAGATATTCTCCCACGGATATTGCCATTGATTGCAATCTTCAGTATTGTTATACACGAATCGTTCCATGCGGGGAAATTTAAACATTGTACAAGTGTACCATACACAGAGTCATGATTACAGTCTTGGGGAAAAGGCATGCAGTGCCAGACCTATGTAATATAGGGCCTATTACAATATCTTTTGGAGCTGAGGTCGCCTACCAAGTTGATTTTAATAGACTCCGTCGGGAGTGAACAAACGCGATAAGCGTGGGCTTCCTCAAAACTCGAATAAAACGTGCTGAAAGCTCTAAGAGAAATCAAGTTTCGCCAGATGTAGGTTAAGTGACTGCGGAAAGAGTACAGTGAAGCACTCGCTAAAAAAAAGGGGGGGGGAGGAGGATCCTTTCAAAATGAAGATTTCTAAGTCTATTTTCTTCATGTTGTTTAACAATAATTTGACAGTGATGTGACAATAGTATACAACGTTTGAAACTTTATTTTCACTTTATTTTCAACAGAATATACAAAGAAATATGTGAAATCTGACATGCGTGTCGTTGAAAATATACAAAGCCAGCCAGAGATAGCAACATCTTCATGTCTATATGATCAGTACAAAAAAAAAAAAAAAATAAGAGACATACAATCGTATTTGAAGAGTTTGTTCGCAAAAACCGATAAGTCCATTTTTGAATATTTTGAAGTACGGTCTCTCTCATAAAGTACAAAATAATACCTTTTAAGTGATATATTGGTCACTACATAAAAGGTACATTTTTGAAGTTATGGTCAAAAGAAGCAAATATTTTCTTATTATTCTCTTTATTTTTCTTGACCTTTAATTGCAAATATCTCCATCTGGCAAATATGGACTTATCGTTTTTTGCGAACAAACTCTTCAGTTATACATTCTGCAAACAAAAAAAAATAAAAATGAAAGCACCCACTAGAAAGACTTTGCTTGTATCATGTGGGTACCTCTGAGGAAAGGGTAAGGAGAGGGTGAATGATGATTATGACGGTGATATATATTTTGCAGGTACACATTTTCATGAAAGAATACAAGTTTGCCAAATTCTTTTACAACACTTTCACACCGTTGGAGGCCTCCGACATCACTAAGCAAAACAAACACATGCATATTAGGGCCTACAACTTGACCACAGAAATGAATAAGTGCCTACTAAATATTAGTAGTGCATGGAAATAACATTAAAATTAATACACGTTACCATATAAAAGTACACTATACAGAATCAGAAATAAACCTAGATCCTAAAATACAAAGAAGGCCTTCTTATCGACTTACCATTGGTAGTAAATGTCTGTAATAATAAGTGACGGTGCCTTTACCTTGTCGCTCAAGTATCATACTAGTAGATTGCCATTCTGCCATTGCCATTGCCATTGCCATTAAAATAGCGTTTAAATAATTCAGTTGATACAGCCGTTGACTTTTGATGTTCAAGTTCATTCCAAAGTTATCATCCTCGTCAGGTGAGGACTTTTCAATTTGACCATAAGTATTTCAAAACCCCTTATAGCAGATACTTGTAATCCTTGGATCGGAATAATGATTTGAAACCCGAGAGCAATATCATAGAACGTTGCCTGGATACTCTACGGATATCAAAATTAGATTTACAACAAAATTCAAGATGACATCCCCCAAACGATTTTTTTTTTTCGACAAGACGGAAAACCTTGATTCTTTTTTTTTTTTTTTTTTTTTTTGGCTGAATCAAAGTTGTCATCGTGCTGTGATCAAAATGATGAAGACATCGCACACTCTTGATTTTCTGTCCTCGTACAAATGGCTTAATTTCTTTATTTTTCATCATTTCATTAACGTAGTCGAAGCACTATATTTGCATAAAGCCGTTGCTGTACCCTTGCTGGTTCATCTGGATCACTTTCGATTCTTGGAAATGGCTTCCAGGAGTAGTGGCAGAGTCACCAAAAAGAAGGGCAAAAACGCCGAAGACAACAACGTTGTCCCGGCTTCAGACCATGGGCAAACTGTCCCGACACGAAGTGACGATGAAGGTATGGACAGCTCGGCTGGTCACTCAAGCGGCGGTCACTCGGAACCTACAATGGACGATCTCAATGACACTCTACAACAACGCATTGTTAAAGCTCTGTGCACCCCTGCTGTGGTAGAGGTCATAACAAAAGCCGTCACAGAAGCAATCATGGATTCCGTCACTCAACGCGTCTATGAGTCACTCGACCATGACCTCCAGTCAAAGCTGAGAGTACTTCATGACCTTGAACGGACCATAGGCAATCTTGAGCTCAAATTGTCCAAAGTTGCAGAAGATCTCAAAGAGCAGGAACTCTACAGCCGTCGCAACTGTTTGAAAATAGTTGGGCTTCCTGAAACCCCGAACGAGGACACCGACGAGATGGTCATCGATCTGGCAAAAGAGAAACTCGGCGTCGAACTCGGCCCCAGTGACATCGACCGGTCCCACCGTCTTCAGGCCAGGCAATCTGAGGGAACACACGGTCCGAACCCCCTCCTCGTCAAATTCACCCGATACACAGCGAGAGACGAAGTCTACCGAGCACGCTGCAAACTGCGCGGTTCGAAGATATTCATCAACGAACACCTCACGAAAGATCGGCAGATCCTGTTCAACTAGGGAGGTGACCTCCCTGGTTCAACAAAGTCCGCAGCAACCGAGGTGTAAGGAAAGCATGAACACGAGATTTCAAGATCACGGCACTTACCACTGACAACAAAAAGGAGAGAATCAACTAAGAGCGTGACCTAGCTGGAAAGACTTTGATACTCAACTCAACGTCTGTGTTTCTAACGTGATGATCCATGTAAAACATGGTATAGTTAACTATCCATGCACATGTGAAAAATCTGTGAAGAAAAATCAGTCAGCTTTATGCTGTACCGTGTGCAACCAGTGGACGCACATTATATGTGCGAGAGTTACTAAGAAACTGTATAACTCTAATGAAAAGTTTACGGATTGGCAATGCCCCAACTGTTTAATGCGAGAACTCCCATTCTATGGCGACTCAAATATATGTGAAAATAATGCTCATACTTACTTTTCTTTGAGATCTACTGATGTAAATAATGAAGATACATTTACTTTCCCGACTAGTAAGGGACTTAAATTGAGTCATCTTAACATCAGAAGCTTAAATAATAAAAAGGAAGCAGTAGAAGTGTTTTTAAAAATGTACCCATATGACATGCTCTCACTGTCTGAAACATGGCTCGACGATAGATCATCTGCTACATTGTTCGAAATACCTAATTATTAATCTTGAAAGAAGTGATAGAAATTCTGCTGGTGGTGGAGTGGCTTGCTACATCAAAGAGGGTATCAAATATATTAGACGATTTGATCTGGAAAATGAGCTCATAGAATGACTATGGATAGAATTAATACAACCAAACCATTCACCATATCTTATTGGAATATTCTACAGAAGACCAAATGATAGTTCAGATGTTTTGAATGTATTTGAAGAAAGGTTAGAACAAGTGTTCTCTATGTCGAATAATGTTATTGTTATGGGAGACTTCAATTATGTTAACCCACAATATACATTCAAAAAGGATCAATGAACTCTGCAGTCTGTTTCAGATGTCTCAAGTAATAACGTCTCCCACCCGTGTAACTCCGCACAGCAGTACACTTATTGATTTGATTTTAGTTTCTGATTCATGTGGCGACCTACCCTCCGGTGTACAATCAGTGGGACTCAGTGACCATTCTTTGATTTACCTTATTCTTAAAGCCATTACAGTAAAATCATGTCCGAAAGCATGCACATATAGATCATTTAAGACTTTCCAAGAGGAAAGATTCTTGAGGACCTAAATAGCATTGAATGGAGTGTGTTGTATTCAAAAGATGTTGACCAATGTGGAATGAATTTAAAAAGTTATTCTTAGATATATGTGATAAGCATGCTCCTTTTGTGAAAGTCAGAAGGAAAGTTAAAGGTGCACCTTGGATTACACAAGAATATCTACAATTGGCAAAGGAACGTGATTTCCACAAAAAACAGTTTGATAAGCTTTCAACTGCAAAGCGGAAAAACACTCAGTATTGTGAGACTGATGATTCCGAGAGAAACAGACACTGGATTTTATTTAAACATTATAGAAATCAAGCTAATAATTTGAATAAGAAATTGAAGAAAAAACATTATAATAACGTTTTAAATGTATGTAATAATGATATGAGGAAAACTTGGAAAGTATAGAAGGAGTATTGCCAAACAATAAAAAAGGAAATCAGTTTAGCAATCTTATTGATGGTGAGTTACTGAAGAATGAAAAAGATTTGGCAGATACATTCAATGAAATATTCAATGAAGTGTGTAATATAAATGATGATGTAGATATTCATACTGGTGAAATGACTCACTGTTCATATATTGATGATGTAACGCATACATGTTTTAAATTTTCTAAAATAGATTCTGAATATGTTAGAAAGGAATTGAAAAATATAGATTCTAGTAAATCCATGGGAATTCTAGGTATGCATCCAAGACTACTGAAATTAGCAGCTGACCACATTTTTGTGAACCACTGTCTGTTCTGTTTAACAAATCTCTCGCCACAGCGATAATACCAGCTGATTTTAAAACTGCTAAAATTGTTCCTATTTATAAAAGTAAATGTAAAACTGATTTGAATAATTACAGACCAATATCGCTATTGTCTGTTGTAGCCAAGATATTCGAAAAAGCTATCCATAATCAATTGTATACATATTTCATAGATCACTCACTGTTAAATCAATTCCAATCTGGTTTCAGAAAATTCCATTCAACTTCAACAACATTATGTGACATCAACGAATACCTATTAGAAAATCGATGTCATGGTTACTGCGCTGGAAGTTTATTTTTGGATTTACGAAAAGCCTTTGACCTGGTCCCACATGATTTTATTATTCATAAACTTGAAAAATATGGAGTATTTTCCAAAGAACTACAGTGGTTCACAAATTATCTAATTATATAGACAACAGTGTGTTTCTATAAATGGTGTTCTCAGTGAATGCCTAACGGTCAAATCTGGAGTACCCCAGGGTTCAACACTGGGTCCATTGTTGTTTTGTATTTATATAAATGACCTGTGTGATATAGATGTATCATCGAATGTTAAATTGTCTCTTTATGCAGATGATACAGTGATATTTTGTAGAAATAAAAATATCCAGCTATTACAAGAGGAAATGCAACTAGAGCTCGATAAAATTTCTCAGTGGATGAAAGTAAACAAGATGATGTAAATGTAAAGAAGACCAAAGTAATGGTGTTTGGTTCAAGAAAGAAATTGCAAAATTGTAAAAATTCTGTAATGTATAATTGTCAGTATATTGAACAGGTAAATGAATTTAAGTATTTAGGAGTTATTCTTGAACCTACTTTAAACTGGTCGAAACATGTTGATAATATTTGCATCAAAATTGCTCGTGCAATTGGAAGTGTACGAAGAGTGAAATGTTTTCTATCACGTAAAACGATTATCAATTTGTATTACTCACTAGTTTTACCCCTCGTAGATTATTGTTCCACCAGCTGGGGTTCATGTTCCAAATCACATATTAAGAAATTACAAATAATGCAAAATAAATATATTCGTATGATTTTTTATATAAAGCAACATGAATCTGTATCACTGTATATACCAACACTACATTGGCAAAATATTGCAGACAGGATAAAATACCAGCATTGTCTCATGGTCTTTAAAATTTTGAACAGGCTTGCACCGCCTTACTTGAATCGCCTGATCACACAGCGACCCGTTTATTATGTAACACGGTATGCTACCAACAGTCCACTGTTTGTTCCTCAGGTTAACACCGAGTACAAAAAACGTAGCTTTTCTTATTATGGTCCAATGCTCTTTAATAAGTTACCCCTTCCCGTCCAGACGCTGAGTTCATTGCCTCTTTTCAAGAAACACTGCCGACCATTGCTACATACTATATGATCTTAGGTTGTGAAGCATGGTAGAAAATAATGTTTGTTTGTTTTTTGCTCATTTGATTATACATTGAGTTGAGTTGATATAATCATGTTACCACATGTTATTGTAATACACTGGTACCTCTCTAGTACCATTTGTGAATGTACTTGTAAATACTGTATATAATTCGTTTGTTTGTTTGTTTGTTTGTTTTTGTGTAGGTCACATACTGTTTGTTTCTGCCTTTATGTATGCATTGTATTATCGTATACAGGGCTTCCTTGAAAAGCAGGTCTGCTGGCTGTCAGCAGAACAGAACGGAATGTCCCTGTTAAAAGATGTTGTGAATAGATAAATAAATAAATAAAGATGATGCAACAAACTGGACAAGAACGCAAAAAGACTGGACAGGTGCATTGCCCAACCCAAAAGTACCAACGTAGAGGGCGTTCGCTTACTCGTAGGACTCGTAGTCTTTTTATTTCATTTCGCGCTGAAAAACACACCGCGCGGATTCACAGCGAGGAAAAAATATGGGGCCCCGTAACCTGTGTATCATAAGTCAGTACGAGCTGGTGTAACTCTTCGTTATGTTGTATCTTTTCGCACATTTCCTTCACATGTTTCGTTTTATCTTGACTTAGCTTTACTCTGTTGCTCGTTATTTCACCTCGTGGCATTTCTTGGTAAAATGTGTAGATGATGAATGTATATTTCAGTTTTAAACTATCTGTAAGAAGGTTATCAAACTGCCGTGAGCACGTGTACGTTGTTATGATTGCGCAATTCCCCCATATCCAAGTTTGTGCTTCGAGCGTGGATAATGTTAGTAAACAAACAATGAATGAATTGTGGTGACGCCCTTATCTTAAACGGAGGAATTTATGAGTAAGAAAATTATCATTTGAGTGTTCTGTTTTGTAAGGAGTGGATGGTGGCAAAATCATAAGTATCTGACGTGCCTTGTGCGACATAATTTAGGTCCTACGTACGAGACTCGACTTCGATATCGCCCAGCTGATCGCGAAGGCCGGATGCATGAACACAAACTTGAGTGGCAAAAATTACGGTCGTCGGCCCAGAGCGAGCCTGTCAAAGCTCTTGATCGTATAAATAGGGTAGTGTATAAACTTCACTAGGATGAGATTATACGCCCTTCACGTAAGTATACCGTCAGGCTCACATCAAGAAAAAAAAAACAGAAAAAAAAGCCCAACCAAACCAAAAAAAAAAAAAAAAAAACACAAAACACACACACACACACACAAAATAAAAAACAAACACTAACAAAACAAAGCACCATGTTCATGATAGGACCCAGTAAACGTCCCATAACAATATTCTTACTCTTCTGCTGCATATGCTCTGTATAGGCCTACTTTGATTTTTGCTCAGTTAGAATTTATGAATAAAATGTAGTTTCTAATCTGGCAGTATAGGCCTTATACTAGGCCTACATAATATTCGTGCCCTCCAGAAAAAAAAAAAATACAAGCAATCACGCTATGTAAGCCATATTTTACTAAATACTGTAGTTTATTCATCTCGCCCAGGGGCAGGAGATCTGTGATCGTTACGATCAAATACAAAACTCCCTGCTGTCCCACGAACGGTACTATTTTATGAACCCGTTTTCATGTGTCAAGTCTGGATCTGCATGCGCTTACAGAAGTGTAGTGCATGCGAACGATCGACTCACATGCACACTCGATCGACTCACACACGGCGATTAGCTTGCCTTGGTTGGGCCGTTTCGGGGCGGTTGTGGTGATATCGATGATTTTAGAGGGCCTAGTAACTACCGAACATCGTAGGTTTGATAGCCTGACCCGACCCGATCCTATAGCCTCGCTGTGGGTGTCCTCTGTAACAGCCCATGTTCGCGGTGACCCAGCTCATTTCTGCAACTTTTCTTCCGGCCCGCAGCGGGCTCCTCGCTCGCCCATCCTCCCATCGAATAGGGAGGTCCCCCACCGTAACATAACGGGCCATAAGCCAATCGATCAGCGAAAGACAGGGTGTTTGTGCGTAGCCTGTCCCGCGTCCCGCCCCGTGTCCCCGGCCAAACAATCGTCATTTTCTGGACACTAAATCGGCTATCGTCGCCTCACTGTGCGCCGCTCGCCGCGAGGATTCGAGCCGCGTTTATAGCTTGCAAAGAGTGTGTAAATTTACTATCGCTGCACAAAAGCTTTGAGAGGCACCTCTCTACTGCTGCGGCAAAATTTGGAGGTTACGGTATTAATCCCCCCCCCCCCCCTGAATTCAATACGACAGTCAGTTCAATATGTGCACTCGTAACATTGCAAAAAAAAAAAAAAAGTTCTCAGAAAAAGGCCTGAAAATGTTTTCGCAAGCAACAACCGTTGAATGAAAGCTCCACCCGCGACCGACCCGCCGCCACGCACGCACGCCACTCAGGGAGCGGCAAAGTGGTTACTGCTACGGCACTTACAATAAAATCATGATCATGATTTAATATTTTGATGATCAACATCTGTTAGTTATTGGGCGTAATGTTTCGGTTCACTGTATAGAGTCCGTATGCCCACTCCTATAGGGTACATGCAAATTTAATCTGTAACATTGCCCCCGCCCGTAGTGCAAAAATAAATAAATAAGTAAATAGATAAATAAATAAATAAATGAATAAATGAATAAATATATAGATAAATAAATAAACAAATAAATAAATAAAAGTTAAAGTTTTGGTGTTAGAACCGCTGGATGAGAGGTTCGATGTCATGTGAATGTGGACAAAAATATAAAGAGAATATAAAGGGAATTCCACAATATATATATCTTTTCTAGGGCAAGAGCACTTGACTAAATACCGCTTTTAGAATGCAGGAGGAATAATTTATGTATCAAGTTGATGGTAATGTGTAATTTTCATGAAAAAATTCTTTACTAGTGGGGCCTGTAGGGGACATGTATTGTAAAGGTTGTCCACACATGAAGTCATTACCTCCAGTCTACTAATCCATCGGTGCCAACACCAAAACTTTAAAAATTCATAACTTTTGCATCGATTGTCCGATTTTCCTCAAACTTTCACTGATGTGTCCTAGTTAAGTTTGCTACTTTCACTCACTCACATTTCTCTTTGCATTAACTGTCATACAGCTGAGTGTAAACCTAAGAAACGCAATCTCGCGGGTGTGCCAGCTAGATGTTCAGAGGCCAATTAACTTTGCAATACATGATGTATTTAGAAGATTTATGTGGGCGCGTGATCGATTTCCTCCAAATTCCCATCTCGATCGTGGGGCTGTATGTGGGGCCGGGGGAAGCGCATCAACGACGTGCACGCGCGCGCCATTCGCTGAGTACACGCAGCAGTTCTCCATCTCCTATTTACAGATCGAGAGCAAGAAATCCTGAATTGTCGAGGTCTCCATCAAAATTTTCGTGTCGAGGGTTTCACAGAGACAGTGTCTTGCTTCATAGGCCCTATATTATGATCATTAATAATAATAAAAAAAAAAATCTTGACTCTTCGAATTGCGCCAGTATTTTTGTGGATTCTGGGAATCTACCCCCCCCCCCCAAAAAAAAAAACCAAACAAAATAAAAACAAAACAAAATAAAAAAAAAACAAACAAACAAGCAAACAAGACAAAAAAAGTTGGGGTGTAATATGGGCCAACTAGTAGGCCTATACATTATGGTGTCATCCGGATGCAAAATGAAATTCAACGAAAGATGCCCGATCGAGTCCATTTTGTACATAGTTTACTTGATTGTGATGGTGCCGTAGGCCTATAAACATAAAAAGGCCTACATTTCTTTTTTAAAGCAATATGGTTCACATCGCTTGGCCTCGGGGGATAAGAATCACTAGTCCTATTATAGTGTCATTAATCAACTCGGCAGAGTGATCTCGGCCAGAAGAAAACCCCCAAAATGAGATTCTGCCCATGGCTTAAATTTCTCTAGGATAATAGGGGCCTAATTTGGGTTATCAGGCCTATGTGATCCGGCCTTTAAACTTAATTCCCGATGATTCAGGACCCCCCCCCCTTCAAAAAATATATAGGTCCTATATATTATATAAAACAAACTAAAAACGATAGATAAGAATTAGGCCTATAGGCCCATGTCACAAAATAATGTTGATCAATTTGTGAAAATTCTAAAACTAATCTTATCTTACTTCAACACTTTGGTGCATAGGGTCTATATATATATATTTTTTTTTTCCCAAGTACACGTTTTAGGCTTAGCATGCGTAGAGCACTGTGGACACGGATGTAAATCAAATTCTTATTAGAATTGGGTATTTAATTTTCCTTGTCCATCAATTCGACTTTTACACAAGTGAATTGACTAAATCTAGGGAATTAGTATTGTGTAGGCCTACTCAGTAATTACTTGTTCGTCAATTCTGATTTACTTAGCATTTTGGTGTTCTTTTTTTTTTGTGATGTTCGGCCACGTATTTTTCTCACCTAGGACTGTTTATTATACATGCTTTGATTTGTGAAGAAATAAAGTACTCAGTATACTACTGTATCAGTCCTAGAAGTGCAGGCCTCCGACAATTGTGCATATGTGCACCACCAGTGCAGATTTCTTGCAACACATTCGCGATATCAAAGATCCTATAAATCAATCGTGTAACAAACCGATACGACATGTTGAATGTCGTGAGACGACACACCGTGTGTGCATGCTTTAACTGTACCAAAACAGCACGCCATCAAGTTTGTATGTGATAATGCTCGTTCACGGGCCTCGCTCATAATTGGACAGTATGCCTCTGGTACTGCACTGCGTGCAGTCTACGAACGTGTATTGAAAGCGCCTCGCTAAGGCCTGTGTGTTGTGCATGGTGAAGGAGTACCTGTATCTGTGTACATGTGTTGTGTACAATTGGATGAGAGTGAGGCATATGAAAGAAGTGTATTATGAGCTTTGAGGACTGAATCGTAGTCTATCACTCAATATGGCGCGCCTTCGGTTCCCAGGGAGGCCTGGCCACCGTTATGGCCGATCTCTGGTCCGATATTTGCCCGAAGAGGCTCGAAATCGTCAACATGCCTTCTTTGCATATACAGCATCAATCCAGCGAAATTTGAAGTGGTTCTATGATCTTTTTGGTGATTCAGACGAGGTAAATAATAGCTTGTGTGAACACATTTGGGTGTCGTATTTTTGACGTGTGATGAATGCGTGTGATCATCACATCACTTCGCCTACCAAAATCTATCGCATGTCTCATCTGCTCATGAATTGTGTCTAGAACAGTTTCTAGACGACTAAGATTGAAATTAGTCAACCGGAATTTGAAAAACATGCCAACGTTTCTCTGTTATGAGGGCATTTTGCTTATTAATGATAGGGCCATGTAGTACTAGTGGTGGTAGATTGAATTGACGTGGTCGTTGCATGCCTGTCCATGATGTGATAGGGCCTAGGCTCTAATGTGATGATCAAGAAAGAATTTTTACACTCAGCCTGCATGCATGCTCTCGCACTCGGTATCTAAATGTTAGAATTAGTCATTGTATATAGACCAGGCTCTTGGCCATACCTCAAGTGTTTTGGTCCATTTCATACCTGTTACGGATTCTAGATTCTACATGTAGGTGATCTATGTCCTCGGATAGGCTTGGATTGGTGGGTATAATCACATGAATTATTAACTGTTTGGACCCTTGCTTGGTAGTCTAGATGTCTAACAGTTTTTAGAGTTTGCTGTGTCAGTGTGTGTGCAGGAAATGTATCGGTATCGCACAGATTTCAGTTGAACTTGATCTGCTGTTGTAAGTTTTTTGAGAGTATAAGTCAGTAAACCTAACGTTGGCTTAATCGTATTATAGACTGTCCGTGTGAAGTGAAAAATAAAGAGCTCACATAGACAGTGATAGATCTCAAATTAAACTTGTAGTAGGCCTAGGCCTAGTAGGCCTAGGATAAGACTGGAGCACCAGTGCAGTATTCGGTCAGCTACCGGTATTCGGCCACTTACGTGTATCACTAACAGTTAGTCACCAGCCAGTAAGTTCAACTGTCACAACACATGCAAATCACATCAATTCACATACTTTCACACTCATTCACAACAGGAAACTCCCTTTAGCCCCCTCCAAAAATCCATTGAAAATCCCAAATTTTACCGTCAAAAGTGTAGAATCGGCGTTACCTTCCAAAAGTGCGCGCGGATAAGGCCCAGTTATAAGAGTATGGGTCGCCGAAAAAGCGCTAAAATTCGAGAAATAGGCCGTTATCCCGCGGGATTTTTTGCTTATCGCAAGCTTGGAGTGTGATGGTATCCTCAAAATCAAAACGCAAAAGAAAAACAAAATTTCCATACATGGTGATACAGTGTCTCAATGTACAGTACAAGGGTTGAATGCAAGTGCCAAATCCCCAGTATTCAGTCACCAACGGGCGCCGCAACGTCGCCGATGCAATTTTGCGCCAACAAGGTAGAGCGCCCACACGTTTTTCAGCTGCCTTGAACACGCATTGACTTTGAACGCGCATATCGCGTGACCGAATACTGGTGGCGGTGACCATATACATGTACTGGGGAATTTTCAAGGTGATATACAGTATTTTGCGATTTTGTGAAATTCTGTGAATGAAAATTGAGATTAAAGAAATTTGATATATTTCACATACATTGCTGTAGATATGATGTATGTATTATTTTAGTTTGAAAAATATTGCAAAAAAAGCTTAAGTGATCGAATACTGGGGATGTTACCCTACTGTCCTACTACTGCTACTGGGTCGACCTTAAATTGGCCAAACAATGTAACGTTAGGCCTATCTACGTCCAACCTCATTTCCAGTAGGCCTAGATCTAAATCAAGTTTGAAGTTTCGCAAACCTACAGCTCTTTTTTCTGTTTTAGTTCAACACTTTATACATATCTTACCCTAGAAGGACCAACACTATCAGTAATAGTCACTAATACAATGCATCCAAATTGGTCTCACTAGACCCTCTGTTTTTAGAAATTTGCATTTAATCAAAACATACATTGTTTTGCCGTCTCAACGTAACCACAGTATCGCCATTGACATGGCAAAACAATGTAAGTCTCGATCGCTGGCGCGCGTACACTGTATAATGTATTACAAATGTCAATATGCGCGCGCTTCTGCGACCGTATTACTGCGTAAACATTGAGATGGCAAAACAATGAATCGCATGTAGATACAGTACATTGTTTTGCCTAGTCCATGCCCATCATGTGTTTAGAAGGGGCAAGCGTATCCCCGCTTATATAATTTTTGCCACCAAAATGTGAACAATTTCCAATGGGAGGGAGCTTCATATCTCAGCAACGGAATGGGTTCTGATTTCAAGATTTGGTCAAGAGTTAGATTATACTACAGTATTTATAAGCTGAAATATGTGACTAAGTCAATTTTCATGAATTTTCGACATAAATTGTTTTGCCAATTCAAGGCCGGGGTACGTCTTCAGCACAAAATGTAAATTGAAATTGTAGGCAGCATGCAGCCACATGCGAGTGACTACCGTGGCCCGCTGCATAGAACAGTTTGCCAAACATCAACACTCAAATGCAATGTTTTTTATTACGATGAAAATAACCATTTTTTTCTTACATTCTACTCCCAGCTCCTAGACAACATTTTATTTTCTTTGAATAGTTTCAAATTAGGCCCTAAGTCCCATTGTCTTTTCTCTTTTTTTTTTGTCTTATCACAAATGTTAATCTACTTTAACTGCAAGTTTTCTTAAAGAAGATCGTACTTCCTAACCACCAAAGGCCTCAGGATTTCAATTGGTGCATTCCGATTCCACAATTGACAGCAATCAGCAGCCAGCCATGACAGCGCAGCAGTCAGCGGTGCGCTACAGCAGCTAGATGACAGCACTATCTATACGCTGTATAGATACTTGCACCATAAGGAGCTACAGCTCAACCACAGTATACTGTAAAAGCGGAAATTTTCGCGGTATTGAAATTTTTGCGCATTTGGCGCAACCAGAAGATAGCGCGAAAATAAAAGCAAGCGAATATTTTTGCGTGCCATAGATCTATGTCCTAGTAGCTGATGTCTTGATTCCACGGAATTAAAAACACGCGAAACTCTACTTACCTGGCCAAGCGCAAAAAATTAGTAGCGCGAAAATATCCACTTTTACAGTAACTGCGAAACACAGCCCAAACGTGTAGGGAAGGATATATTGAATCATGATAGGGTGTAGTATCGTGGGTAAATTCCAACTTACGTACTGCACTTAAAATTTCTTCAATTTGAATACTTACAGATTTGATCCAATTGTTGATAACACTTGCTCCTCCGGTAGTCCTTTTCTGTAAATATTGTAGACTTTAAATGATCCAGTCAAGAGGAATCTGTGAGAACAACAACTGCTCCCTTCGACGGGATTTGAAACCTGTGCACGTACACTGTATGCTTACCGGAATGCAATGTAGCCTTTTCATTAAGGCATTCTCCCTGTATTGCATTGCTTTCTGGGCGAATGACGAAGCGATATCCTAGCCGAGCACGACAGCGTGAGAGCGAAAGGGCCTTATCCAAAGGCGAAAAACATTGCACCTTTCATGCATATAAATTGTATAATATTCATATCGCCAATGCGCTATGTGCCTTCGCAAAGGTTGTTTCGAAAAACAAAGGGAAAAATGGGGAGAAAGGAGATGGACTCGTAGAAAAATGTCCTTTCAAGACCGTAGGATCAGTTTCAAAGTTTAAAATTGACCGGAAAGTATGAATTAGATAGAGATGTATAGAATAAAAGTAAGGCTTTTGCTGGTGAAATACATAACTTATAGAGCCGCAAAAATTTGGGGTTGTCTTCCAACGTTCAGTGACAGCACTCTTTCAACTCGGGCACTCCCACAGTATAACTGTGTACAAGGAGGGCCCGGTGTTAATAGTTGTGATACTTGTATGCTCATGTTTGCGCTTACATGCTGTTTGTTGATGTTTAGGGTGGTGGCGCAGTGCTCCTGTGCTAACCATCTAGCACCAGGTCCCCCAATCAAGTCCCCCAATCAATTGTAACTTTGCTATTGATCTTAGATCCATCTTGTAAAACAAACATGAGTATGGAGTGACGAAAACATTATGGGGAAAATAAAATTGTCTGGAAGGTCTAAATTATGAGGTTATTTTCAGTGCTTGGCGAGTTGGTGATGTGATCTACTCATAGTAGTACTGTCAAACCATGTCGCCAAGTTTATATCATGTACATGTAGACTGGGTCTTCTTCATCAAATTCCATGTGACCAGATTGCACCAAAATCAGAGGATCGTAGTTTTTATCAAATCTTGTACATTTGAACCAAACCGGATATCGGTAGGAATTCTTGACAGTGTGACATCAACTTGCATGCCATTGCTGATAATGGCTCCCTCTTCATAAGCCCCATGTCTTACACTGCTGCCGACACTATCCAAAACTGATGTTACGTTGTAGCTCTTGTGTTTTAAATTTGAATGAATTTGAATATGTGGTCTTTCATGTCATTGCTCAAAATAAGTCAATCTCTTTGTGAGCTTTGCGGAGTATGCTGCCTACACGATTTGAAACCAAAGATAGCTGTGTACAGGTGAAATTTTGCCCGAATTATGAGGGTATACATGCAAAAATTAGATAACTAAATTCAGTTTTAGATTGTGAATACATGTAGCAAGCAGCATTATGCCGCAAAGCTTGTGAAGGATGAATTGTTTTGAGAGAGGACATGCAAGTTGATGTCAACTGTTCCGCGTAACTGATTTGGTTCAAATTTACTTAAGGGTTTGGTAATAAGTCATGTCACATGTATTTCAGGGTGGTCTACAACTTGAAATTTGAACATCTTGCAAGCTCTGAAATGATATGAGATTATTTTGGAAATTGTATGCATGCAGAGTGCACATCACGAGCATGTAACGTGCAATATTTTGCAACTTATTTCTCCATGTGCTGCTTATGTTCAATATTTTGCACATGAAATATTTAAAGTGGTTTGATGTTTCTCAAGTTTTGCACATGTTTGGATACATTTTATTGTGATCATTTTGCTAATTCTTGAGGATGTCGCATAGCATGTACTTGTTCAGTGTGTAGTTGCTGGCTTTTTAGGATGTTGTGCAAGAATTCAAGCATGGTGCAGCAACATGCTCAAACCCCTCAAGGACTAACCCTACCTGTCCAGGGGTCGCACTTAACTTTTTTTTTTTTAACTAGCCAGGCGGACTACTTAGAATCAATTTTAACACTGAAGCAATATTTTGGCTAGCCAGACGGACTAGTAACTTCAGAATTTTATGATTTTTAGCTAGTCCGACGTGATTTTGGGTGGCCAATGGCCAGCGGACCATCGCCAATTTCGAACCCTGCTGTCTAGGGTAGAATTTGGCATAAGACTACTACTTCTTTGTTATTTTCCTGGAAAGGCAAATTATTTTAATAACTCAACTGCTGTTTGCTGTATGCCAGCAGTAGCTGTAGATTTTTGTTCTAAAATGGACACAGAAATGTGATAACACAATCTCAGTTGGGTGTCAAGAAAAGTGCAAAATATTAGCTAAAAAGGTATGCTGACAGGTAATGGTTTATAATCCACGTACATTGCACCTTAGCAACTCAAACATAAGTCAGGTATCAGGAAATCATATCAAGTACGAATAGCTAATGACTTATTTTTTTCAATTTCTGGCTTAATGTTTAGTCAGCTTTCATGCAACAGTGCCCAGAGCAGTCATTTTGCTTTTTTTCTGGGCTCTTCACACACTAAGAGACTCTCATTAAAATGTGACAATTGATGTTTGAAGGGATTCTCTGTATTTTCCTTGGTTAAAATGGAGAAAACTGTTGAAGGGCTGCTGCTTCAATTTTATGAGAATGTAGTGTGATGAGTACCGGTATGGAATACACTGTAGCTTATAGGCGGTGTAAGAATTAAGAAACAAGTGTTTATCACGTTTGGATGTTTACTACTAGTAGTGTAAGAGCCTCATTGGAGATTTCATGTTTTGTTGTCTTCTTTTTTCCCTTGCAACAGGAGGATGATTTCCAAGGGTTTTCCGCTGCCGAGGCTGGCCCTGTTTCGCCAGCAAAGCCAGAGGTCCAAGAAACAGATCCAGAGGAGGATTCTTCACTCTCCCCTAAAATCAAAAACGTCAAAGCGGCGTGGCCCATCCTTGGGCGCAGGGCGGGCAGAGAAGAACTCTACACGAAGATCACTTGCGCTGAGATGCAGCGCGGCGAGTGGAAAACAGCCAACCCCTACAAGAGGAAGAGAGCCAGAGTTGTGGACGGGAGAATACAGAAGGTGAAATCAGGGAAGAGTGGACGAGATAGTAGTAGGCGGCAAAGGTCGATTGACAGACCCTCTTACAGGGACATGATCAAAGGGGTCGAATTTGTCCGACCAAAACTAATCCCACCCAAATCAGATCTTCACATCAAGCCAAAGAAACAGTCGATACCACAAAAATTGCCCAAATTTTGGCGCGGTAGTTCAGGGAAGATGCTTGGTGGAAAAATCCGCATGCCCTTCGTACTGCCAAAGAAGCCAGGAGAGCTCAGCTCTGCAGGACCAAGCGCAGCTTCCACAAAGGGACTCACGAAGCTTAAAATCAAACTCATTGGCGATGGAAACAAGGCAGCGATAGTTCAGAGAGGACGTGGAAGACCAAGGAAAAAGACCGAACCAGAGACTGAGTCTCCAACCCCAGGAAAGGTTGCTGCCAGCCAAAAGCAGAAGACAAGGGGGAAGAGGGAACTGGCCCAGCAGCTGTTGAAGAAAGCCAAAGGCAAGAACAAGAAGCAGGAACCATTGCCAGTGAAGTTCAAGCCATGGGGTAAGAAGAAGCTACAGCAGGCTCAGCAGACGCTGAGTGATCCCGTTCCAGCCACCAAGACGGCAAAGGTCGGCAAAGTGAGCATTCCAAAGTCGAAGCAGGTCAATATTTCCCACGCCAAGCAGCTCCTGAAGAAGGCCAAGGATGTACAGAGGAAGTCCCAGCAGCAAGAGTTTGGCTCAGACACCCCCGGAAAGAGATCGGTGAAGTGCTCCAGTAAGCTAACCGACATGGTCATGAAAGGGGTGGATCTGCACTTCCTGCACAGAACGGCGTCCCCTCCTGTGGTCAAAGACAGAGCTCTCAAGAATCCGCGGAAGTCCAGGAAGAAGCTTACAATGCTTGAATCATCAAAGTCCGAGAACAAAACCCCAAAGCCCTCGAAGAGCAGTCTTGGATTCATCATGCCAGTTGTGAGCTCTCGATCATCCAGAGTTATCAAGCCAACAAAGCGATTCATCGAGGAGGAAGATTTCAGTTGCACCTCTCTTTTCTCTTCTCCGTCAGCTGGTCTGGACAGCAGCTGGAAAACGTCTTCTTCCTTCAGTGATGTATCTCTTGTGTCTCCCAGTTTGGATACTGCTGATGTCGTGCCAGTAACACCTGAGAAGCAACAGGCAAAACCTGACAAGCAGACACCCTCCACAAAGCAGTCCGGAAGTGCGAAAAAGAAACAGAAGCCCCACAATAAAGACCAAGAAGCATCCCCTCAGCAGTCACTATCAACTCCTAAGAAGATAAAGCCTGTGAAATTAGAGGTGGAGGGAGATCGGGGCACAGCTAGTGTGGATGAGGCGCCTAAGGTCACTAAAGTGTTGTCTGACAAAAAGCTTGCTTTGAAGTTCAAGGAAATCAACAACAAGGTGAAAAATGGTGAACCTCTGTCCAAATCTGAGAAGTCCAGACTGCTCGAGACCGAGGACCAGTCTTGGCTCCCATTGCAAGCAGTCTATAAAACTTTGATCATGAAGAAGAAACTGAATGAAGAGGAATCTGCGGCTCTGAGAAGATCACCGCTTGTCCTGTTCCATTGTCTGGACAGTGGCGAGGAGATCATGCATGTTCGTGGCAGAGTTGACGGCCTACCCTCAGTCGTCGAGATCCAGGAGAAGATCGCTCTGGCAAAGGAGGTGACACAGCAGGAGAAAGAGAAGCTGGCCCGCTACAACAAGGTGAGAAAGGCCAGGGTAAGCCAGCAGAAGCGTAAGCAGAAGGAAGAGAGTAGAGCAAGAAAGAGTGCCACCAAAAACAGTGGTGTCTCAGATGACACTGAAAACAAACCACTGGAGGGCAAGCAGGAAGGGGCAGACCTGAAGACCAGGACAGACAAAGGAAAAGACATCAAGAAAAAGAAAAAGAAGATTGCATTGACAGATGTAGAAAGAGCAGAACGAGGAAAACTTGAGCAGCAGCAGTTGCTCAAAAAGTACATCGATGAGAAGGAGAATGTGGCCAAGACCATTGCCGAACAAGGCGATTCCGCTGACCATGATGAACTGCCATCTGTGAGGGCCTTGCACAGGAAGGTGAAGCATGGCCTGGACCTCACCCCCGAGGAGATGGAGAAGCTGCGGAAAGACAAGATCCTGCGCAGCAAGAAGGACCAGCTCCGCGAGGCAAAGATGCGCCTGAAGAAGTCCTTTGACGAATTGGGAGTGGAAGTGCAGAAGACCCTTCCAGATCGTGGGGAGGAAGGTGCAGTGGGCCTGGATAATGAAAGCGGGAGACTCTCCCCCAACTCCCGGAAGCTTCTCGAGCTGGGTAGCAAGCTGTTTGAGGAAACCATTCCATCAAAGAAGAAGAAGAGTTTGAAGAAGTGTCGAGACCCGCTGAAGGTCAACGTCCTGTCTCCCAAGCCGAAGCTGTCCAAGGCCGAGAGACTGAAGCTGAAGAAGAAGAAAAAGAAGAAGAAGCGCAAGAAGCGACATAGCAAAGACGTGGACGGCATCGAATTCAAGCTGCACAAGAAGCATGCGTCCAAGAAGCTTCTGATGAAGGCCAAACACCGTCGACGCAAACTCTCTCCAGACAAGGTCAAGCGTGCGGCAAAAGCTCTCCTTCCAGGGAAAACTGAGCATGAAGAGGGGTCAAAACTCAAGAGCTTATTATCAGGAGACAAGCTACTTAGTCCATCTGACAAGTCCCTTCATGATGCAGGTAATATATTGGTATTGTTTTTGTTTTCATTAATATTCTGTGCAGTAAGAGCTGATAGTCCACCATTGACTTGATGTTACAGATTATATTGTCTTCAGTTTGTTTGTGAAGGTCTTCAATGCTATTTACATCATATTGAAAAACTGAAAGAGAAAACTCAGTGCAATGTATTGCATTCTCTTTCAGTGACACCAAGATGGCGAATGCAGTGATATTGTTGAGATTTCAGTCCTGGAGTTAAATTCATCAGGGTAGTTACTCTCCATAACGTTTCTGTCATTTCTGTTTAGAGAGTATGTTGATAATCCTGAATTGTCTTGATAGTATTGAGCAATTCTCGCTATCTCCAATGACGTAAAAAGTACCCGGATGTGGCTTTTTCGTCAAGATTTAGTGCACTTGGTAGCAAGGGCACTTCCGGCGCTTAGCATAATTTGCACAACGCTAGCGTGCGTGTACGTGTACCTTACCTATAGCGCCGCGCCGACTACGGATACTAGTACAGTTACAGGCGGCTGTACCGCCAGAGCCAGCGAGTGGCCAGGCCTGTCATACTCGTACACTGTACACGTAGTCGAGTCCCCGCCGGCGGCCGGCCTTGCATTAGCATGCACCACTGCACGCAGTGCATAAGCTAACACTATACTGGTACAGCGTACTGCTTGATCATGCGACCGACGTGCACATCACAGATCAGTCATCTCTGCATACGCTGAAAATATGCTGGAAAATATTCACCCACACCACCTGGATATGGTCATAGAATGCCCATCTTTTTTTATTTGTTCTCTGTCGAAATGTCGCGAACACAATCGGGAACGAACAGTGATCTCGAACTTATCCTGTCTCCGCAGCAACTTCTTCCAAGTAAGTACAGTACATACAATGTACGTAGGCACTAGGCCTACTACCTAGTGCTACTACCACTAAGTCACGCGTGCACGTACTGCGCTGTGGAGTCACCCGCAAACTTCACCCACGCTGCCACGTCACGTCTCGCATGCCAGTAAGGGTCCTATTTCTGCAGATTTTTTTCATTTATTGTCGTGCAAACAACACATGGCAGCTTCGCAGCAACAACCAATAGTCGTATTAACAGCAATTTCTGAAAGTATGGTGAACGAGACATTAAAATAAAAAAAATCATATAAAAGAAGGTGTCAAAGCAGAGGGAAATGTTTCCTAAAACAGATTGTTAATGAGACATATTAAAAGATATTCGCGCGAATGAGAAATCGTGAGTTAAAACTGACTGATTTGCTTCACCGATATTCGCTCCGGAACAGCCGTCTTTTTCAGGCCCTAAAATATGACGTCACGAAATGAACAAAACCCTTTACGAGTGCAGCGGGACATCGAGGCCGCCATTCATAAAGCATGTATTTCTTGGTAGGTGGATGCAATATTTGGCCTGTCTTTAGTCGCATCTGCTTTCTCGGCTGAGACATTAAAACGTCAAATTTTTACCTTATATTGTACGGAAAGACTTTGAGTTTGACATCGAGAGTGAATTGAGTGATGACAGTGACAATAACACTGATATTGACAGTGGCAAAGTCAGGGTTGTAAAAGAAGCGAGGGAGAGGCGACGAATATGGAAGGCCGCTGTGGACATAACTCGTTTGGGGCATACATGGAAACAGGCATACATATGCAACTGCCTCTCCCTGCGTATGCCCCAAACGAACCACGTCCGCAACGGCCCTCCATAGACGGAGCTCACTGTGTGGATGGAGTGCGTAGCACAGCGCACATTTCGTGACGTCATAATTTTGGTCACCAAAATTTTGCCGTCAGAGCGGGTTCAGGTGGTCTAAAAAGAGTCTCAAAACACCATCTCTCCATCGTTCTGGAGATGTTTTTACCTTCTGAAAGCTAGTTATTCATATTCCTAGAGACTTAAGCTTTTTCCTTTTTTTCTCGTTCACCATACTTTAAGAATGGAGAAATTTCAAATCATATTAAAGCTGTAATTCAAGTCGAGAAAACAGGAAGTACACGTAGAATACGGTCGGTTTTATGTGTAAATAGCATTAGTCACGTATCACGCGCATACGAACGGAAGTGACTTTGCTACCGGACTATCCCATAATGCACCGTAAATGACGCTTAAATCAACATCCGGGTACTTGCAAAAGTTTGTTGCTACTCTTCTCAACACTTTTTTTTTTTGCATTATTATGTGTATGTGTGTTAGATTTATCCTACAGGGCAGAGTATGTGACACTATTTGTTGTTCAATCCGCTGCGATAGTACCCAGATTTCACCGTTATTTCATCATATTTGCTCTGTTTCTCCAAATAACAGTTTCTCGTCAGATGGCTGATGCCCTGGAAGCAGATATGTCTCCGGACCAAGCAGAAGTGTCAAAGGTCCATGCTCCTCAGGTATGCCTATTTTCATTTTGTTTTTCATTCATTCATTCTTGCACTCATTCACTCAGTCATTAAATTCACACATTTATTCACTCATTTACTGCATTCATTTATTTATTCATTCTCATTCTTTCACTCATTCATTCACTTATTTATTAATTTACTCATTCGCTCATTTACTCAATCACTCATTCATTCATCCACTCATTAACTAGTTCATTTACTCATTCACTCATTCATTTACTCCATTCACCATTTGTTCATTCATTCAGTCATTCATTCTCTCATTCTCATTCTTTCACTCATTCATTCACTTATTTGTTCATTTACTCATTCATTCATTCATTCATTCATTCATTCACTCATTCACTCATTCACTCATTCATTCATTCATTCATTCATTCATTCACTCATTCACTCATTCACTCATTCACTCATTCACTCATTCATTCATTCATTCATTCACTCATTCACTCATTCACTCATTCATTCATTCATTCATTCATTCATCCATTCATTCATTCATTCATTCATTCACTCATTCATTCATTCATTCATTCATTCACTCATTCACTCATTCATTCATTCATTCATTCATTCATTCATTCATTCATTCATTCATCCATTCCTGTACTCACTCATTCAGTATTTACTGGTGCAGATATTAGAGTCAGGTCAGCACCAGTGATAAACCGTGATCATGCACAAACAAATGTCCAGCATACAGGTTACATTCTGCACACCTGACATTAACAAGGTATCTAAAAATTTGGAGTAGGAGTACCTGGCTTTACACTCTCTTATGATGGAGAGGCATCCGCAGTGTAACAGCGTGTGGTCGAATTTATTCTGGATGTCTAAAAAGGAATATGTATTCAGATTTTTGCTTCTTCACAGTGAAATTTTGTTTACAAAGGGAAGCCCAGTCTTTTTTGATATGTACATGTTATATGCAACAGAATGCAACATGATTCGACACTACGTATTGTCCGACAGGTCGCAAGCGAAGTGACAATAGAAGGTGGGGTCATGTCCGCCGGCCCGCGCATCAAGCACGTCTGCCGCAGAGCCTCGGTCGCCCTCGGTTACTCCCCGGCCCGCTACGAGGGGCGACCTCCGACCCCAAGGGACAGCCTGACACTGAGTGCGTTGCCTAGCAATGAGAGGAAACAGCTGTTCCTGAGTGATGCATCTGGTAAGCTCTTCCTCTGTTGCATACTACTTCATTAAATCGCAGAATGTCTTGTAAGTCCACAGTATCTCTTGCTACAGTCATGCTCTACAAATGTTTTAACGTCTTTTGATATTTTGCCTGGATGAGAAAACTATTTCCTTCAATTCAGTTCACCAGTCGCTATATTTCTGGGTTTTTTCCTTTTTTGTTACTTTCAAATGAAATTTTAATCATGCAAACACATTTTTATATATATGCGAGCTATTTTAGGGAATGTGATGTTTTGCAAAATCGGGACTATTTTGTCAGTGGTTTAATTATTCATTGCTAACCACAGTGATAGAAATCATAAATATCTTCCTTACCAACCAGCAAAGTTGGTGATCTCCAACCTTCATAGATGATGAACTATATAGATGGCAATACATAGCAAGTGTATTTTGACATGTTAATTTCCTGAATATTATGGTACATCAAAAGCTCTCTTAACTACATAATCTTTAATCATTCTAGAATAATGTTACATTCTGAAATTCTTTTAAAGAGTGTGAAATAGCTGGTGTTTACAAATGGTCTCAGACAAAAATCTTCGTAATGACACTTTGTCAAAAGAGCTTACTTGATGATCCAAAGACACATATTTAGACAGACTTTGATATTTCAATCATAGCTATTTCTCAAGACTGAATGTAAAGTATGTGTTACTTGTGGGATGCGTGTAGTTTTACTTTTCTTCTTTACCTAAATGTGCAGTTACGATGAGTTTCTTTTTACGTGACCTGATTGATGTGTCTTTTGTTGCTTGCTGTATGTGTACAGATCACAACAGTGGGGCCGAAGACGGTAGCCCCGGCAGCCAGACCTCTCCCCGTCTCTCGGGTCGACGACGAAAGTCAACCTTCAAGCGGCGCTCGATGGCGGACTTTGTCACCATGGACGGAGACGATTCAGACACTGTGTCTAGTCAGCCCAAACGCTCACCGCACAAGAAGAAGATGAAGAAGAAGAAGAAGTTTGGCCCCGGAGTCGGCATGACGTCATTACTAGTCGACTCCTCGAACATCAAGCGTCGGACGAGATGTGGCAAGTGCTCGGCCTGCCTGCGAAAGAGCGACTGCAAGACTTGCACGAACTGCAAGTGAGTGATGGTGATTCTAATTCGCAAACACCTCCTATCAGACAGGGGTGGCTCTACCACTTGTAATCCTATGTTTAGTAGTGCGTCAATCCAAGGTGTTACATGTTTGGGGGGGGGGGGGGGCAAGAGTAACATTTTTTTATGAGCATCAATGAGGAGCAATTAGTTCGGAAAAAATGTTCTAATCCGTTCATGACCATTCTCTTACCAGAAATCTCCATACTAAGCCGCCTTTGTTAGCTGTGAGATTTGGAAGGTCTACATCAATCACTTTCACACGGTCTTTGTGAATAGTCTTGTTGGGAGAATAACACCCTGAACTAACCCTGAACGAACCCTGAACTGTGCAGAATCTAGAATTCAAAAGGTAATTTACATATGCAGAACAGAAATTACAAGAAGAAGATCAGTACATGAAAATCTGATTTAAATAACAAAAAAATAGAGGAATAGCTGGAGTATGTGAGACATTAATTCAAACATGGTTTTACGCCTGATTAACATTGTTAACATGTCACAATTCTTCATGTGGATCTTTAAACTGGTGGAGCCTTCGATGACTGATGCCCAAGATGTGCTGCAATTGAATGAGGCATAGTGCTTGAATGAATCTATCATGATTCCGTCTGTGATTATTATCTCAACAGGGACAAGCCTAAGTACGGTGGACCAGGAACCAAAAAGCAGTGCTGCATGTGAGTGACATGGGACTTGTCAAACTTGTTTTATCACAAATTCTTGAGTGATGGCATATCACCAAACAGAATAGACGTTCATGAACTTTGAAATACAATTTAAAAAAACAAAAAACAAAACAGAGTCTTTTTCCAATTCATTTGCAGTTAAAAATTTGTTTATTTTTTGTCAGACTGCAAACTATCAAGTTATGCAAATGTATTCAAGATGTGTAGAGGTACCTTCAGAGGCAAGAGGATTTAAAAGTTTTGTACCAAACTCAAGAGGGCACCTTCCCTTAAAAATTTATGAGATTCATTACATTAAGTTATTTTGACATTCATTTTGTGATTAGTTACTTCTTTGAAGAGCAAGTAATGGTTAGTCAGGACATTATGATAATGGGCTATAAAGCACATTAAAATTCATAATGAGTCTGAAATGTAAAATATTAATATATAAAAAAAACTAGTCATTATTGTGATTATTATATAGTTTGTGAACATTCATGCATAAATTGCGCCGGCCATTAATTCATTTTCACTGTGTGTACACTCTTTTGTGCTGTGCCTGTAATGTCAGGAAGATATTCCTGTGTGGTCCTCTCTGAAAATGCGAACAATCAGACCGGTCGTAGAACTAAAGTTGCTGATCATACATCACTTACATCATTATTTTTCTGTCACTCAAACGAAAAGAAAACACTGTCCACTCCTCACAGATATCGCAAGTGCAAGAACTTGCTGAAGTTGAAGATGGAGCGCATGAAGGAGATGAGACAACTCAAAGGGACGAGCTCCCAACCGAAGAAACCAGGGCAAGGTAAACAGATTTTCCTCATCCTTCTCTGGATCATGGAGATGTTGCCATTACTGTAAAATTAGATGTTTTTGAGCGAGTATTTTTCCACACTCGGCTGGGTGGGACGAATTTTGCGTGTGTTTACTTCTGCGAAATGAAGACATTCAAAAGTTGATATGACGTGCAAAAATATTTGCGTGTTTTCATTTTCGCGCTGGTTGCGCAAAATGCGCAGAAATTTTCACTCCACGTAAATGTCCACTTTTACAGTATGGAATGCATACAAGAATAAAACTTTTACTTCACACTTTTACTCTTGTAGACGGGAAGATTTCTCTGCAACTTTTTTTTTTTTTCATGTTCTCTCTCCTCTCCCTTCTATATTCATCCTCTCCCTCTCTTTCTCTCTCTCTCTCTCTCTCTCTCTCTCTCCGTGCTTTCCTCCCTTTATTCTGTCATGTTGTGCAGTATCGCGCAGGAGTAATTATTGGGTTCCATGGCATTTGCCCCTGCCACAATTGCTTTCATGAAATATCTGCATGCTAAGACCAATCGTTCAATACTTACCCACAAACGCAATTCTAATCCTAACTTTCACGTCAAACTACATTCTATGTATATCTGAAACCTCATCACAACCCTAACCCTATGTCTTTAGATAAAATAGACTGGGGCAATTATAGCAGGAGCAAATGTTGTGTCACCAAATATTGATGTAATTACGTCTATATTAAAGATATTTGAGATTTAGCTTTGGTTCAAGCAGTCCTTATGTCTGTATGATATCATCGCATAAATGGCTGCATACCATTTACCACACATGAGTAGAAAGCAGACAAAATGAATATCAGAGTGTCATCGTGAGTTCATAGCTTGTGTTGGGCAAAGGTCAAGGGTCAACTGAAAGATGAGATGAGTGCCATTGATTATAGATGTTCCCCGTGTCTCTCACCCGACCCAGGTGTCCCCAAACCAGGTGCCCCCAAACCAGCGGGGGCCAGAATCAAGAGGGCTGGCGGAGACTCTGTAAGTGGGCCGCAGCTGGTCACCAAGTCCAAGCGTGGAGCACAAACGGTGAGAAGAAATATTGTGATCCAGGAGCCGTATTTGTACTAAAAGGAGAATGTATCCCACATGGTATTGATGAAGTGAGGGAATGCATCAATATTTTGTGGAACACGTCAGTGAAAGTTTACGGAAAATCAAACAATCTGTTCAAAAGTTATTAATTTTTACAGTCTTGGTGCTACAGTTTGTGACATGTATGAAAAACTATACGAAGAAAATGTACAGAAAATTAAACATTTTTTCATTTTCCTAGTGTAATTAAAGAGCATTTGACTCGCCTCTTTCAGAAAGCAGGGGGAATGGTATTGCCCTTAACGAACTTATATGTCAGTGACAAGTCAAGGAAATGTGTACTTTTCATAGATGACATGTTCTCGAATTCTCTGTATATTTTCTGGTCATCATTTGACGTCATGACCTGTAATAGCCTTCTCATCTGCGCTGGCTGCACCAAAACTTTAACAATTCATAATTTTTCCACAGATTACCAAATTTTCCTCAAGTTTCCCTGATGTGTTCACTCAATCCACATGTATGTTGCAATCCATTCCCCTTTAATAATTCTCAGAGAAAGAGGAGAATGGGTAGAGGGGAGGTTTTGGCTACTTAAGTTGTAAAAGTTGGTATGCTGCACTGGGGTGGACTGTGACTACAATGTCATTGTAGGAAGCGATTATACATCCTACATTCAAACTGGACCTGCGTTGTGGGAACAGTCACCAGAAATCTTTAATATCGTTATGACTGACTGTCTACACTGATATCTCGACTTTCCCCCGAGCTTCGGGGGTAATAAGGGCTTGTTATAAAGAGCCCTGCCACTTGAAATCGACTTAGCGCATGTGGTGCACATTGGATGAATACAGCCGGACGCTATCACTTTCCCCTCCAAACTTTGTCCCCCTGACGTAACTTGCCTCCCGGGAATGGGGGGGGGGGGGGGGAGAGACTCAGTGAGCATCCACAGTATGGCTTTGGAGGGGGAAAGTCCTGATTTTGCCTTAAATCATCTTGACACCTTGTAAGTCCGTCTACAGGAGAACTGTAAAGTTCGTTCCAGCCCCCAGTTGATATCATATGCTGGAAATGTGATGGCATGTGAGTACATACGACGGGACGTGAAACTAGAACTTGTTAACAATTACTTTGTGTCCTTCCCATCTACAGGATAAGACTGAGAAGGCGGAGGGGAGTTCAAACGTCCTGCGAACCATCAAATTTTCCAAGAAGCTCCCTGGCAAACATCTCATCAAGACAGATTTCAAAGTGAGTTTGTCTTTTGTTTGTACACCCTGTAACCATGGAGTGTGGCTTGTTTCAGAGAAACATGTACTGTATACGCCATGTATTTCACAAGTCTAAGTTTTTGCGAATCGGGACTTCTCGACAATTTCGCGTATTGTGGAGTCCTGTACTGAACGGAGAAGTGTATACACGTACGTCACATTCATATCGGCATTAGGGTCGATATTTTCGCATGTTTTTAATTTTGCGAATAGCAGCTGACTCACGAAATTCGCGAAAATAATAACCTCGCAAAATATTCGGCGTATACAGTACTTATTGATGTTTTGTTTTGTTTGCCTTTTTAATGGAAGTTTTGTAAGGTGCTTAAACCAGTCTTCCCTAGGTGAGTAATGTGAAGAAAAGTGAAGAATTGCTTGACATACCTGCTTCTTAGAGAGGGCAACTCTTGTTTTTGAAGCAGTTGGATATATGTAGCTGTTATAAGACAACGATTATAGATGTGTGCTAGTTATTGCATGAATAGTGTGATTTTGGTATTGTAAAAGAAAATTTGTATACACTGTATGTGTATGTTCCTGAGTGTATCAACAAGCTCTCTGCAGACAGAATTGATCCATGTACTGCTGAATATGCGTTGGACTCCAGATGCTACGTTTTCGTGCGAGTTCATTTCTACTTTAGCACCTCTAGAATAAGCAGATGAATGCATCAAATAGTGACAGTGGTATGCAAAGTTGGTCAAGCTACTCTAGAGCCTGCACCGCAGCAGATGAGTACACAGAAAATGAAAGGAAAAGAAACTCTACCTGTCCATTTCTCAAGAGCGATTTGTGGTACTGTAAATGCCATATATTTTTTGAATGGAGACATGAAAAACAATTTTACAAGTGATCATTTTCAAGGAAACTTACCACTGTGACCGAAAGATAAAGAGGCATTCTCCATTTTCAAGCGAGAAAGTCAGTGATCCCATCAAGATGAGAATATACATATCATATCTGTTATGGAAGACAATATTTTCTTTAAATACGTAAGTTGTAAATTTTGCAAATATTGGTCAACTGACATTATAAAAGTAAAGCGCGGTGAAATCTGTGTCATATACGTTATCTCTATTCATGCATTACTTTTCTGAGACTGTAATTATTGTGAACACTGATCTCTTCACTCAATATATGGATCTTGAATGTGATGTGTTTCGGCCATCTCCTCTAGGATGATTACGACATGGACATTGCCTGGAAGCGCGGCATGGCGATCATTTCTTCGGAGCCCATGGTGCCTCGCACTATATGCTACTTGTGCAGCAGTAGCGGGAAGCACGAGGTAAAGCAGTTTTGTTGGGTCTAGGGCAGTTACCCCCTGGAAATTACCCCTGACCCTGCCCTGACTGTAACCCTAATCCTAATCCTGAACCTAATCCTAACCCAAACCCAAACTCTTACCCTTACCTAACCCTAACCTAACCCTAACCCCATACTTGCCAACTAGTAAGATTTTATCAGATTCAGTAAGATTTTTTACGTTAAAAATAGCAAAATCAGATTTTCTGTCAGAGAAATCAGATTTTTAAAAAATATTTAGAGATACCTTTCATGTGTATTTTCTGAAGATTTGACCAAAAGTAAGATTTTTAACTTCAGTTTGCATGTAAAATAAGATTTTTGCAATCCACGAGTAAGATATTTCATCTTGAAATGTTGGCAGGTATGTAACCCTTATCTCTAATCTTTACTCTAACCCTATCACAAACCAGTATTTAGCCAAGGGGTAGTTGCCCTAATACAGTTTCGTCGTGTGCTTGACTTGGTTCTAATGCACTTCCCATCAATTCAACGATTGATTGAAGATTGTGAATGTATACAGATACACTGAACGTGTGTGGCCCCAAAATAGAATGGTTTGCTTTCAAAGCAACAGTGAACATATGAAGAGTTTGTTTGCAAAAACCGATAAGTCCATTTTTGAAGATTTTGAATTACGGTCTCTGTCATAAAGTACAAAATAATACCTTTGAAATGATATATTGGTCATTACATATAAAAGTACATTTTTGAAGTTATGGTCAAAAGAAGCAAAAATTTTCTTATTATTCTCTTTATTTTTCTTTACCTTAATCGCAAATATCTCCATTTGGCAAATATGGACTTATCTGTTTTTGCAAACAAACTCTTCATATCAAGCAGGAAAAGCGTAACTAAATAGCTTGATGGAAATATAGCTACCCAGAAAAAGTAAGCAATATTAAGATGATACAAGAGGAGATCATCAAATTTTTAGCTCACCTGAGCCAAATGCTCTTTGATTTTCATCAAACTTAGCAGGTACCATCCCTAGGGGGTTAGGAACTCAATTTTTTTAAAATGGGCACCATGCCCCACCCAGGGGGCCCCCAGGGGGCCCCAAACCCCCCCCCCCCAAATTAAGGAATCTGTAAAAATCTTCTTCTCTAGAACCAGAAGTGATAGAGCTAAGTTAATACTATGAGTTAGTACATTGATGACTGTAGTTTCAAGTTTGTTCATGGCAGGATCAGGGGTGCCCCCCTTGGGACCCAGGGGAGGGGGGGGGGGGGGAGGGGTTCTAATGGGGCCTAAATTGTACATTTTTATCTTCTTCTTGAGAACCCCATGACCCATTTTCACCAAACTTGGCAGGAAGCATCCCTAGGGGGTTAGGAACTCAATTTGTGAAAATGGGCACCATGCCCCACCCAGGGGGCCCCCAAGGGGGCAAAACCTCCCAAAATTAAGGAATCTTTAAAAATGTTCTTCTCTAGAACCAGAAGTGATGGAGCTAAGTTAATACTATGAGTTAGTACATTGATGACTGTAGTTTCAAGTTTGTTCATGGCAGAATCAGGGGTGCCCCCCTTGGGACCCAGGGGAGGGGGGTGAGGAGGGGTCCTAATGGGGCCTAAATTGTACATTTTTATGCCTCCGCCACGAAGTGGTGCCGGAGGCATTATGTTTTCGGGTTGTCCGTCCGTCCGTACGTCCGTCCGCTTTCGTTTACGCGATAACTTGAGTAATGTTTACTGGAATTTTACCAAACTTGGTCCAAGTATGAAGTATGATGGGGCAATTATTTGATTAGATTTTGGGTGAAATCGGCTAAAGGTCAAAGGTCAAAGGTCAAGGTCAAATCAAGAAATTGTATCCGTTTACGCGATAACTCAAGACTGGATGGAGCAAATTTCACCAAACTTTGTTGGAGGATGATGTATGATGGGACAATCACTTGATTTGTTTTTCAGTGAAATCGGACAGAGGTCAAAGGTCAAAGATCAAGGTCAAATCCTAAAATTTATCTGTTTACGTGATAACTCAAAACTGGATGAAGCAGCTTTCACCAAACTTGGTCCAAGGATGATGTATGATGGGACAATTAGTTGAGTAGATTTTAGTGACATTGGCAAGAGGTCAAAGGTCAAAAGGTCAAGGTCAAATGCTACAAATGTTGCAATTTCCCCCATATCTATGCAATGCCCAAAGGTATTTTCTTGAAACTTGGTGTGGACATGTACTACTGAGTAAAGATTCTCCAGAGAGAGTTTCATGTCATAAGGTCAAAGGTCAAAAGTTCAAAGGTTAGGTGAAAATGTTGCAATATCACTTTTCTTGCAAATGGTTCAATGTATCTTCGTGGAATTTGGCACATGTGCATGTACTGTCTGGCAGGGAATTTAGGGGTCATGGGTCAATAGTCAGGGGTCAAAGGTCAAGGTCAACTCCTCAAAATTTTACTATTTCCCTCATATACTAGTATATTCAATGCTTGTATTATTAGTTTCAAAACTTAATACATGCATTACCTAATGGAGATTCTCCGGGAAATTTCCAGCCAGAAGGTCAAAGGTTAAGGGTCAAAGGCCAGGTTTCAATGCCCCCCCCCCCCCCAAAAAAAAAAAAAAAAGACAAAAAAAAAACACACACACACAAAGAAAAATCTATTTTGTACCATCATCACACTCTTTCTTCATACCTTGGAAATTACTCAATGCATAAACTTCCCCAAAATTCCCCAAATATGTGTACCTGCACTCTTAAAAAATTATAGCAAACCCAGTTCAAGACATTTCTGACAAACATGTCATTTCAATATTTGGCAGTTATGTGAAACTGTCATGGATCACACATTGTGAAGACATTGTACTATACGCCTATTGGGAGAATCATGCATTATGGCGGAGGCATCAGTCGCCATAGCGACATTTCTAGTTATCTTCTTCTTTAGAACCCCATGACCCATTTTCACCAAACTTGGCAGGTAGCATCCCTAAGGGGTTAGGATCTCAATTTGTTAAAATGGGCACCATGCCCCACCCAGGGGGCCCCCATTGGGGCCCAAACCCCCTAAATGAAGGAATCTTTAAAAATCTTCTCTAGAATCAGAAGTTACAGAGCTAAGATAATACTATGAGTGAGTACATTAATGACTGTAGTTTTGAGTTTGTTCATAGGAGATCCAGGGGTGCCCCTCTTGGGGGCAGGGGTGGGGGGGGGGGGGGTGGTTGGGAAGGTCCAAATGGGGGCCTGAATTGTACATTTTCATCTTCTTCCTGAAAACCTCATGACGGATTTTCGTCAAACTTGGCAGGTAGCATCCCTAGGGGATCAGGATCTAAATTTATCAAAATGGGCACCATGCCCCCACCCAGAGGGCCCCAGGGGGCCCCAATCCTCAATAATTAAGGAATCTTTAAAAATTTGGGCCCTTATTGTACATTTTCATCTTCTACTTGAGAATGCCTGGTCAAATTTTGGTAGAGCTGTGAATAATTTAGATTAGTGACTGCGTGAAAGGTGAACTTGCGATACTCAGGTGAGCGCTAGACCCGCGGGTCTCTTACCAAAAGTCACACATTCAAGTAATGATAATTGCAGTGATATTCTTCTACAGAGGTGTTCCCTTGCTCATCCAATAAAGGCGTCCGTTCATTTGCTCAGTGTGGCATTTTTATCTTCCTCTGCAAAATCAGTTGTCACCAGAAAGATCAAGCGAGTACTTTCCATTATTTCTCTCCTCTCTTGCAGCTCATATACTGCAATGTGTGCTGTGAGCCGTACCACGAATTCTGTCTGGAAGAGGAAGAGCGCCCTCTGCCAGATGAGAAGGAGAACTGGTGCTGCCGTAACTGCCGCTTCTGTCACGTTTGCGACCATCAGGACAAGGTGGGTGGATTGCTATTTCCAATTCTATTTACATGATATTCACACCACTGATATGCTTTAGGTAGTTTCTTCCTACTTTGTCACAGTGCACTCCCCTTATAATGAACACGGTTATATCGAAATTCCTGCTGCAACGAAATCAAACTGCAGGTCCCAAAATTATCATCTATATACGTTTATACACTATGCTGTTTGGTTATAACAAAATACACTATGCTGTGTGGTTATAACAAAATTTCGATATTTATAACAAAAGAAAATCACTGGTCCCCGGGACTTCATTATAACGAGTATTAAACTGTATCTCCGTATACATCTATCCTGCTGTTTGATAGTAGAAGTTGTAAAAGTTTGGACAGGGAAACCGTGATGTAATGAGCTGCCCTACAAAGATATATCACTTTCAAGAAGGTGAATTTGATATTCCTGATTTTCCAGGAATGTATTTAGCTGGTCTGCTTTTTAGTATGTTTCCAATGAGGTACTTGGTTCAGTGAACTAAAATCAGTGTGATCCTGACAACCTGATTATAATGAGGTTTCCCTGTATTCTTAGTGCAGGAACGTAGAGAGCAGCTTTGGAAAGAGCTAATTTTCACTCCAGAAACTACTACTCCCATGTGTGTCATACTGGACCAAGGTGGCACAGTGTAAATTGTCACCTACAGTTGTAATCTGTAGGTCTGTATGTGACGTAGTCTTATCACATGCTGATTATTAATTGTTATTGTTGTTGTTTTTTTGCCCCTGACACTTGCAGCTCTTGACTTGCCACAAATGCCACAGCAGCTATCACGCCGAATGCCTGGGACCAAACTATCCCACCAAACCTTCCAAGAAGAGGAAAATCTGGGTGAGTGACACGCCTTCCGTTCCATTCCTACTCCAGGCATCTTGTTCAGAATGGCAGGAATGTGCAGTCTTTGTGGCACACTTGCCCCTCAGCAAATAATCTTGGCCCCTTGGTGAAACAGTTACAGCGTAGTCTTTGCTTTTATGGGCTCTCGAGAAGAATCCGTTGCAATATAAAGAAGTTGTTCTCCTGCTTTGTAATGTATGAGCAGAGCAGTAACAGATTGAACAATAAAAATGTCATCCAGACCAAAATGTGAGGGTTTGGGATGTCAAATTTGTATGCATTGTCGTAGATCACTGATTTGTATCATATAATGTTTCCAGTCGCTATTAAAGGACAAGTCCACCTTCATATACATAAGGATTGAGAGAATGCAGCAATATTAGTAGAACACATCAGTGAAAGTTTGAGGAAAATTGGACAATCCGTTCAAAAGTTACGAATATTTTAAGTATCTGCGCAGTCACTGCTGGATGAGAAGATTACTACAGTGTATGATGTCATATGCGTACAACGATATAAGGAAAATAAAAAGAGAATTTCACAAAACATTACTTTTTGAATAAAGTGCACATTTCTTCGACTTGCTACTGCAGTATGTTAAGGGTAGTATTATTCCCCTTGCCTTCTGAAAGAGAGAAGTCGAGTGTTCTTTTGTTATACGAGAAAAATGGAAATATGTTGAATTTTCTTTATTCTTTCTTTATATAGTTGTACTCATGTGACATCACAAGCTAAAGTAGTCTTTTCATCCAGCCGTGACTGAGCAGAAACTTCAAAAATTCATAACTTTTTAATGGATTGTCCAATTTTGCTCAAACTCTCACTGATGTGTTCTACTAATATTGCTGCATTCACTCAACCCACATGTCTATGAGGGTGAACTTGTCCTTGAAGTGCAGAGAGCCGCCATGGTCTTGTGGAAGTACTCTCTGCAAGGTAGCTTATCATCGCTGGGGAGACAAGACCTCGTATCCACAAAATGTCAAATGTTCAGGAGAGCAAAAAACATGACAGCCAAAGCTCTGTATCCAATGGGATAGACATTAATTTGACATGCTGTGGTGGCTTCATTTTTGGGGTAAGATATCTAGGATTTGGACAGGACATCACTTCACTGATTAACTGACCATTAATCAAAAAAAGTCATTTTCACCAAAATTGCAAATACAAGTTCTTGTTACCCCAGCGACGTTATGTTGGAGCGATCCTGAACCAAGGATATAACTATTATGCTTAGAATTGGGGTTAGATTTTATTCAGTTTATTACCCTAGGACACCGAGATTAACGTTAAACTCTAACCCTAACCCTAATCCTAAACTGAGTAAACTCTAACCCTAATCCTAGAAAGCATATTCATATCCTCGGCTGAGCCTGCCATCGCTCCAGCATATGCTACCTCTCTGCAAGCCGACATGAAATTGAGAGACCTGCTATTTTTGTTTCTATCCGTCCCTCTCCCTGTCTCAGGTGTGCTCTCGCTGCGTCAAGTGTAAGAGCTGCGGCGCCACCACTCCGGGCCCCGACTCCAAGTCTCAGTGGATGCATGACTTCTCCCACTGCCAGGAGTGTGGAAAACTCTTCGAGAAAGGTGAACATCTGAAGTTTATCTCTGGCCATGCAAAAGAAAAAAGAAATGCACCAAGAAAATGAAAACTATATATGAATAAAACAAACTAATGACCAAAAAAAAACAAAAAACTGAAATTCATTTTCAAATGTCAAAAGTCAAAAGTAACTCAAACGTTTCTACAGCCCACTTGCAAACGTCACAAAATTTTGTATGGCAGAAGAATAAAGTTTCCCAACATAATGTATGACAATCTGATGGCAATACACCTCAGAGTTAAGAAAAAAAAAAAAGAATTACAAACTAACCCAATGTCATCTCAGAATACACTACGCTTTGGTATCGAGAATAACAAAATTTGAAGGAGTCTACGTGTACATGACTTCACTGGAAATTTATATTATAGAGAAGTTTTCAGTTTCGTATTCTGAGGAAAGGTCTGAATTACCCACCTCGACAAAATTACACTTATGAAAGGAATCTTTATTTTCAGGGTTGCAAACTGGCAAACAAAATTTAATTAGCAATGTAATCAAACATGTAGAAACATATTTAGTGAACATCATAGTTTCAGACATTTGCAACATCAGTTATCTGTATACATTGTCATTTTTCATCCTAAATACATTTTTTCCCCTTTCCTATGTCTTGCCAATCCAGGCAACTACTGTCCAGTGTGCAAGAAGTGCTATGAGGACGACGACTTTGAGTCCAAAATGATGCAGTGTTCTGACTGCGACAGATGGGTCCACGCCAAATGCGAGAACCTGTCAGGTAGTGGGAGTACAAGCATTACCTGTCTTTGTAACTCAACTTGGTTTTATTTTGAAATTTATCTTAGGGAGCAAATTCCCTTCTCAGAGTTGAATAGCGATTGTAGTTGGACATATATATTGAACGAAATGATGTACAATTTTATGCAATGCAATTGCAAAAAAAAAAACCCACAAAAAACACAAATGTCTTCTTTTTTGCAGCAGTCATACCAAAATGCATAGCAAAGTGTGATGCAACACCAGATATATTATTCCCTGTATCTGTGTAAATGCATTGAACACAAAGGCTTCAGGACCACCACCCAAACATAAAAAATAAACGAACAAACATCTTTTTCAGTATTCGATTTCTTTGTCCCTCTCATTAAGTGGGCAACAACAGTCATCTTCGAAAAAAAAAAAGAAAAAACATCTGTGGTAACTTTATAGTAATGATAGCTCTGCAATTGATTTTAACCATCAGTGCTTTCTTAGCATTATGGCTATGGAATAGTGTTGCTGTTGTAGTTATAATTCCATTGTAAAAGTTGCCTTAGTTTTATTAAACGGGTCCCAGGTGTGGTGCTCTACGATCTTAAATGACATGAAGTCTTCTTCCTGTTCTTTGACAGATGACCAGTACCGCATCCTGACTGAGCTGCCGGACTCCGTTCCCTATCTCTGCCCCATCTGCGGTCGCAACAGGCAGACTCGCTGGAAGCACGAGGTGAACGAGGAGCTCCACGCTGGTTTCCTCAACGTCCTGAATGCCCTCAACAACTGCAAGAGCGCCGGCCATCTCTTCTGGCCCAATAAAAAGGTTAGAAGAAATACCCCCCCCCCCCCACCTGCCCTCTTTCACTTTTGTTGCATGTTTGATTTGAATGAAAGCCCTGTGGTGTCTTGTCGTTTGCATGAAGTCTGTGGTTGGATTAACACACTCAACAAGGATTAGCAATACATTATTCAAAACTTCCAAAATTATTCTTGCTGATTGTTAACAATGATGATCTCCATAGCAGGCAGCAGAACAACACATCCCTGTAAAGCAAGATGTTTCTGCAGCATCATGCATGAAATTTTCTAAAATTGGAGCTGATGGCTTTTTTTGCGGCGTGAAATTGTTGGGAGCTTCCACTGGCGTTCAATACATATAATGTAGACAGGAACTTTTGCGTGCATTTTGATTACACGAATGTAGGCTCTCGAGAAATGCGCAGAATTTAGATGTACAAAAACATTTCTGGTTTTACAGTACTTGCATGTGCGACGGTCCACGGTCAAGCTGAAATGAAGTGTTGCAGAATTACAACTGCAGCTCTATGTGCATGTTTAACCAGGAACTGTCAGAGTCACTCAGTGTTTTATCTAGCCTGCTGTCTCGATGTAGACGTCATCTCATCAGATCATATCACGCTCTCGCTCTGTTCCATTTCTTGCAGTTCAAATACCTACGAAAAGTGCAGCCTGGCGACTCGAATAGATCGTCCCCGGCAACCACCCAGGACTCCCGTGACAACGCATCGTCACCGGCCCCCAGTGATGCATCATCCTCGCAGAGGGAGACCCCCACACCGGACAGCTCCAGGGCCACAGAGACGGACGGCGCAGGATCTTCCACGCAGGACGACGTCGAAGAGACGTACTCCTTCCGGAGGGGGCGGACCGTGAGGCGGGTGCTGCGACGGCGGAGGCAGCAGAGAAGTAGCGCTGTCGCTGTGGAAACGGCAAGAAAGGATGATGCTGGAGGTGAAGACACCGAGTCCAAGCAACAGGAATCCGGCGAAGATGCAAGTAGGGTAGCAGCTGATGATGTTGGTGATACAGCAAAGGATGGTGTCAGAGTCCAGGAAGATTCTCTAGAAAGAATAACCAATAGAGACCATGAAATTACAAGTGATGAGATTGCAAGGACAGGAGGAGAAGTTACCGGAGAAATGGCTGAGCTGTCAAGGCAAAGAGGTTCCAAGGGTGATTCTTCAGAAATGTGCTCAAAAGAGACTGCAGTGTCCCTCGACGAAAGCATGGACATTACAGATCGAAGTGCAATACCCTCACCCGTTGATGACCAGAGTAGAGAGAGCTCTGTGAAATCAGAGGTTGGACCAGATGATGCGTTAAGGACTCCTGTAATGTTGGATGTTGATCGTTCTTCCACTGTGCGGTCAACGAGCCCTTTGTCCAAACCTCATGATTCTTGCAGTAGTACAGTGCCCATTGGAGAGGGTCATGACAACAAGGCTAGTCCTCATATTGAGAGAACTTCTGAGCAATATTTGTCTTCCAATCTTGCCTCTGACAGTGAAATTATTCCAGCTGAAGAAGCCATTCCATGTGCAACCAGTGAGAACAGTGAATCTAGGGCGACCAAAGACAATGTGTTGACCATTACAGCTGGTCATTCATCAAATACAGCGGAAATCCTGACAACCAGTATGGAGCCTGCTTCAGAGAGTGACCAAAGTGCCTGTGACCCCATTGCTGAGGGAGAAAGGGGTCAGAAAAATGATGTAGACGCTCTCTCGAGTGCTACCCAAGACAGTACTGTAGCAGCAAGCGGGGAAAATCGGGACATTGCTTTGAGTGCACTTGACAAGAAACCTCAATCTCCAAATCACTGCGAGGACAGAAGTGCAGGAGCCGACGTTGGCAGCGACGTCGACTCAGCCGCAGAAGAAATGGACATCCACCTCGCTGGCGAAGATAGTGCAGAAGTGAAGATGGAAGTGGATAGCGACAGAGAGTGCGCTGCAGTCATGGAAACAGAGGGGGCTGTGGCTGACGAACCTCACAGAACAGCTCCGTCGATGACAGACCACTCAGAGTCCAGCGTGAAACCAATGCACATGTCATTTCTGCAGGGGGGAAAGGCCACACCTGACGCTGCAATTGCAACGACAGCCAAACCCGGCACAAAGACCGAATCCCCCTTCTCAGGTGACCACACCACAGGGCAGGATGATGCAGCCCCTGAAGCAGTAACGGTAGTCGTGGATGCCAGATCTGCAGATGAGAGAGCGATGGTTCCCCTGCTGCAGGTTGCTAAGACATCCGATGCTGACGCCAAAAAGAAAGATGACGACGATGCCAAGAGACCTAGCAGCCTTCAACAAGTGAAGGCAAAGATAATGGCTGGCCACTACTTTGGTGTGGTATGTGCATTTCCTGAACTTTCTCCTTCTATCTTGTGAGCATGTTTCATCTGATCTTGGTATGAAATTATCACAAAAATGTTATGATATCATGGAACCCATGGTTAAATTCTTATTCTCATATCTAAAGGAGGAATTTGGTGAAGCAAGCCAGATTTCTGCATTTTTCTGTTGTTAACAATGTCTTATCATAGCCCCTGTAGCATTTACCAACTGTTGGTGCAAGTTACTGGCAGGCTTGTGTGTGCACCGCTAAAGTTTGCAATTGTGACATCAGTGAGTATGATTACGGTCACATATTTGAGCAATGCTACCTCTGAGCAGTTGTTGGTATTGGTCATTATTACTGGTCATGAGTAAAAACTTAGGCAAAATGAAAGACTGGTCACATGATTACTGTCAGCCAATCATTTGATTAGTATCCACATCACCAGTTTATGACATACATCTGTATGATACTCAAAATTGTGATGCATACCAAATATTGTTTTAATCCCCCCAGGACGAGTTCTGCCAGGACTGCATGGCCATCTTCCAAACCGCCGTCAACAAGGAGACGGAACAGACGCCCGGCCTGCGGCGCTCCAATTCAGTGGCAAGGGGGGTGTTTGTCAAAATCATGGTGCAGATGTTCCCCTGGTTTGATGTGGAGGGCTCCCCCATGTGGAAGAAGGAGGAGAGGTATCCAGAGTGAGTTTGCCGTGCCAACAAGTTTTCTTCTGACGCTGAAACTAAATCATAGCTATATTTATCTTTGCTGCAAAGATGATGCTTTCTAATCCAATATAATTATCTATTAATTAATGTGGGAGAGAAAAGAATCCTTCAGATGGTAAAGTGAACTTGACACCAGTTTAACACCTGTCTTAGATGTCAACATAATGTATGTTGACTGATTGTGGTGTGCCCTTGCTGCTATTTTCCCTTTAACAATGACTCTTCCAGCTTTTATACACATTTTACCTTTAAAGGTCCCTGCCATCTAAATCTATGCTAACCTTTACTGATGCCCTTGGATTGTACATAACTAAATCACTAAATATGTCTTGTAAATCTTCATCATATATTTTTATACATTATTTTATCCTTTTTTGGCACCCTATTAGATCCCACCTAAAAAAAAAAAAAATCATCCAGATCATCTTTTTTTCATATTCCAGTTGTCACATCATCCTCTTGTAGCACTTGAGCTGAACAATAGACACAGTCATGTGCCCTACCATGCATTGCCATTAACTAACTTCACTTTACTCACAACAGCATCACTTGTTCTTTTTTATGCAATATAATCTGACAAATTTTTGACATAGCAGTGAAGGAGCGGAAACAGCATTCTTATTGTAGTTGTGCCACATTTTTATTCCTTGTCACTTAGACTTGTAGCACGTTGAATAGATAAGAGTTAGAATGCCAAATAAATTAGCTATTTCATGCGTTTGGTCATTGCATTAAACCTGTAGGAAGAAACATGACGATCATATAGTATATCTCTAGGTCAAGCAAGTTCAGTTTACCTTACTGTGCTGTTCTTTGGCCAACTTCACACAAGTTTTGTACTCTGCAGATCTTCTTCCACTTCCACCCCTCGCTACATCAGGTATCTTCAATTACCTCCATGTCAGAATTGCTTTGTGTTATGTATATCTTTACGGGTTTTTCATCCTAGTGGGTTACATTGTCTCCTGGAGTATCCATTAGACGACCTTTTCAGGGAAGTCATTGGATATGTCATGAATATGTCTGGGCAGAACTACTTGTATGGCCAACAAATTTTGAATAATTGAGTACAAGCAGTGCTTCTCTTAATCTTGGTTCCCTTCATTTGTCCCCCCCCCCCCCCCCCCACCGGTCTCACTATCATGTCACCTGTTTACCCATCTCCCTGCCTCTCTTCAAATATATCCATATATCTGTTATCCATATATTTTTCCTTTTATCCATATATTTTTCCTTTTATCAATATATTTCTCCTTTCATCCATGTATTTCTCCTTTTATCCATATATTTCTCCTTATATCCATATATTTCTCATTTATTCATATATTTCTCCTTTCATCCATATATTTCTCCTTTTATTCATATATTTTTCCTTTTATCCATATATTTCTCTTTTTCAATTCTCTTCTCACCTGTCAACCTCCCTGTAGGGGTATGCTTCCCGAGGCCATCCAGCCTCCCCACATGGACCACGAGTACGCCCAGTGGAGACACCGGGCCCTGCAGCCGTCGGTCACCGCCCAGCCATCCCCATTCAAGAAGCTACCGACGCCTAGGAGGAGGCACTCCATCATCGGTGAGGAGGAGGTCGTTGCCGTAGTAACGGATGATGTTGGGAAGGCATTTCATTCAATTATGGTTTTTGTTGCCACATTATGGGAATTTGAAATGAGACGAGAAGTAAGAGGGATGGCAGTTCTCATAAGTTCGCTGGCGAAGGACCACAGTTTAATAGAAAAGTCACTCACTCTAAGTGTTACCAAGCAATACTTCTTGTGAAAAATTTGATGCATCTCCTTAGGTAGTAGTCAACCCTGCATTTAATGTATTTTATGAGCATTGATTGTTAAGAAATATCAGCAACAACCAAAAAAACCTTGTATAGTGTCATATCACACACCAGCTCCTTCAGCAACACACACAGCTTTTACCTTTGTGAGTGTGAAGAGTTGATCAAAAGATGCTATTATGCCAGCAGAGCAGGGCTCGATACTAACTTTTTTTTTGTCTGGTGGCCTGGCCAGACCACTAAAATCTTTAAATGTGAAATTTTAATGACCTGAAAAAGATATGTAGTGGCCCAAAATAAAAGCAAAAATAACAATCCATTTTGAATCTCAGTTCCCAATTAGGCCACCAAAAAGATAAATTTGGTGGACCCACACCAATATTTAGTGGCCCCGGGGCCATTGGGTCACTGGGTCACCGCTGATGTCAAGACCTGCAGAGCTATCTCATTTGCATAGATGCAGATATCATTTCCTCAGTTTTGCAAGCAGGAGTGAACATGCATGGGCATTTATCTAGGTCTGCCAGAGTTCAAACCATCAGCATAACTGTTACAAGTACGTAATTAGTGTACAGTCTGACCTCTCCCCTCCGGACGTGTCAGGACTGGCGCTCATACGGATAAGGGGTTTTGCCAAACAATGTTGGGAATAATATGTAATTCATGTGAGTTTGTGTAGGAATTTTGTTTGAGTGAGAAATCCCCCTTTTCCCAATAATTATTAGATTGGGGGGGGGGGGGGGAATCGCATCTGGATAATACTGAGATTCGTATAAAGGGAGGCCGGATAGCAGAGGTCAGACTGTGTATCACTTTTTATTTCTAGATGGACAGGTTCTTTTACAGTGAACTTTGTCTCTCTGTTACATGCTGATTATGTCACTGCTTGCCTCATCTGCCATCTCTTCTGTAGGAGGTAAAAGGTCAAATGAGGATGACCCTTTGACCTCTCCGGACAACATATCTGACCCCCGTCGTTGCTGCCTCTGCGGTCAGATGGGTGATGATGACCCAAACAATGCTGGCAGGCTTCTGTACTGTGGACAGGTAGGCCTTCCATGTTAGATGTTTATCCCCTTAGGGCCTCCAGCTCAAAACAAAGTTCACATTTTATGTAACATGATTGCCGATGATACTGGCAGAGTTAATGGAATGGCTTAGTACTAAATTATATATTGCATTGAGTTATGATTTCTTTATGTAGCCACTCACGAAGTGGTGAATGCTTATAAACAAGTCGGACATATGGCTTTAAAGGGATGGTACAGATATGGTTTAGATGGGACTTCAGGTTTCCAACTCTTGTGTGTTTGTTTGTGAGATAATGAGAAAACTCCTATGAAATATAAAAGAACATGTAATTCTTGGAGGAATTCACAGTTTATTTGATGAAAATTGGACATAAAATGGCTGAGATGTCAAAAAAACGTGATCCTAATAAAATATGAGAGGCCACATCTTTTATGAGGATATCTTAAGTTTACTTTGTTTTTGGACATCACAGTCATTTCAAAACCAATTTTCATCAAATAAACTTTCAGTTTCCCTTAGAATCGCGTGTTCTTTAACATTTCGTAGAGAGGTTTCTAATATCTCACAAAACGTTAAAAGCTGAATCCTGACTTCAACCGATACTATACTATCCCTGTAGTACCCTCAGTAAGACTGGGCAATGAGGATCAAGTTCCTTATGTTCGGGCACAACCGCTGTTGTCAGCGGGACTGGAACCCCAGACCTCATGACTGCTAGTTTGTGGTCTTGTCCCTAGAGCCACCACAACTGCTAATATGCACATTTTCCTACATGTCGACCCCTTTTGCTGTAATTTCTTCAGCCTTATTATAGTCCCATGTGCCTCTGTCCATGTTAGTGTATGCTGTGCATAACTTCGGCCAAGGTTTGTAAATTCACTTTGAACCTCAACAGGAGTCAGAAAGTAGTCTGGAAGTTAGCAATTCATAACAGATATTCTCATCCTATTCTCTCTCAGTAACGGAGTCACAATTTGAAAACTGATCTTTCATCTTTGTATGCCTTCAGGACGAGTGGATTCACATCAACTGTGCTCTGTGGTCAGCAGAAGTGTTTGAAGAAGTCGACGGCTCTCTCATCAACGTCCATGCGGCGATATCCAGAGGTCGCATGATGGTGAGTGTGCCACGAAGACCACGTGAACGTGCGTGTTCAAGCGCTCTAAAGCGAACCAAAGTGAACTGAACGAAAGCGTACAATACTGAACTGTGCTAGATTTGGAGCGTCCGAGCGCTCTGTTGAGAAAGCATACCTCATTAGTTATTACTTCTAGCGGGGGGTCATGCATTTTGTGGCGAAAGGGTCATTCTTCTGGTGCGCTTGAACTACTTGCAGCTGTCCCAAGCAAAAAGGAATGAACTCTCTGCATTATGACGTGTGTGCAAGTTACGTGCATTCTTCACTTTTGGTACCCTTTTGGAGCACATCAGGAAGTGTTATGGGTTCAGTTCAGTACGGTACACTTTAGGAGCATCTGAGCGCTCCTCTGTTGCAGGTACAGTATTGTGTATTTGGCTTTAGGAGAGCATTCAAACATCCCCGTAGATTTATTGTGTCTGTGAGTCTAGATGATTACTTGAAAGAGACTGCTGCTCTGCCTTGAATCACATGCATTTGCAGAAGAGCCCAGTCTTCCTGATTCTCCAGGAGGCTGTGTGAAAACTTCAATGTCTCCTCAAGTTGAGATCAGAGATCATCAAAAGCATTTACCTGACTTGGAGATCATTTTTGCCTAGTGAGTTGCATGTAATACATAAGTATCTTCCTGATCACTCTTTGGAATCTCTCTGATTTTGATATGTGAATGTTGGCAGTTCAGGGGGTCATTTCATGAAGCGTTTTGGCCAACAACTCTGTCAGACAAGTCTGCTCTCAGCCAATCAGATGCAAGGATATCGGTCACTTATAACAGCTTGTCAAAAAGAAAAATCCGACAAAACGCTTCAGGAAATGCCCTCGTGGTGTTGTGATTGTCCTCTTGGTCCTCTGATGGGAATGTTACCTTTTTGTTGCATTATTTGTGTACTGTTTTTAGCCATAAATGGTGCAGGTTTCATGAAAAAAGACTCCCCCCCCCCCCCCCCCAAAAAAAAAAAAATCATTACTACAAGTACTACGACTCCCATACATGAATATTGTAAGAAAGGTAAAAGTACAGGGGGTTTTTTTCACCAAAAATACACCTTTTTAGCCCTCAGAATATTGCAATGCTGTTTACGGGGTGGGCATTCCCCATAAAGCTGTTCTAAAATCCTATGCTTTACCATGAGCTACAGTACAGATATGGTGTTCAAGTAAATCATTGTCATCATGCGCTGCTTTTATAATCAGATGGGGTATTCCCCATCTTTCTCTCACTGTCTATCATGCATTTGTATAAACTGCTCAAACATGTTTACATCTCCCCAGCGATGCGAGGTTTGCAGTAACCTAGGGGCCACCGTGGGCTGCTGCAGTAGGGGCTGTCCCGCCAACTTCCACTTCATGTGTGCCAGGTCCAGGAGCGCCGTGTTCCAGGAGGACAAGAAGGTCTACTGCTTCGCCCACTCGGACAAAGTGGACAAGGAGGTGAGTCACCCTCGACCACGTCCCGTTTCTTGGAGATCGGTACCGTTCTCCATGCACGTCTCTCTGATTGTGATGACTTCTGTGAGATTACCTTGGTTTTTATGTCGCATCAAGACAGTTTCTGCCCCCCCCCCCCCCCCCACGGAAGAAAGCAGTGACTGCATAGCTGCTGAGCTGAGATAAATGCGATTTTGTGTTTTTTGCAGATTCTTTAAAAACACAGGAACATTCAAAAATAATTTTGTGGTATGATTATGCACCATACCTAGTTGTCTAACAATACCTAGGAAAAAATTATGTTTCCGTTATTTTTTAAATGTTATTTAGGAAAATGCAGTTACTGCGGTGGCTCACCCTTGATTCTGGGTAGTTTCCCCACGGAAAAAAGCAGTAACTGCAGACGGCCAGGAGTCTGCTGTTTTCCCCATGGAAAAAAGCAGTAACTGCACATGCCACATGACCATAGGAGGAGAATTGTTACCACCACCAGGTTATAAAGTTCTTCTACTTTCTGGTTAGTCTAGATCTATAAGATCTAGGACCTAACGCTAGACCTAGACTAGGTCTTGTCGATTGAATGGCATTCTGTGTAAAAATAAGGTAATTGAAGTTGAACTTTGAAGTGCCCGGCCTGGCCCCTAACACATGACCCTGGACTAGACAATAACCGTTAAAGTCAAGTCTCTTCGTCTTAGATCCTAGTCGAACTCTGACGTTACACTTAAGCTAGACTACAGATCTATGCCCAATGTTAGTGCTAGACCTAGATCTATTACGTTAGATTAGGCCTACTGACATTTTGTCTAACACTAAACAGTTAACAATAGATTAGACTCTAGATCTACTCTGTAACGTTAGATCTGGTAGACCTAACTTTAGGGCCTACATCTAACGTTAGACTAACGTTAGTGTATTAACCCGTTGAGGACGAGTCCCGAGTATACTCGGGCAGGTGTCTATGGGAAATGCGTGTTGTAGCAAAATCAAACCGTCCCCAACGGGTTAATACTAGTGCTCATCTCCCTTCAATATATTTTCAGCTCACCTAGATTTTCTGGTTCTGGCCAAAGCCATGGCTACCATGACTTTTCCTCTGCAATTCATGATAGATTTACAGGCATGCCTGGACCGCAGAAACTGTGTGACAGCATGGTTAGCACTGGCATGATCATTCAGACTGTAACAGACCTGCAATACTGTGCAAGTGATGACTGTGATGTGATGCAATGTTTAGCTAGTTACTGTATGCTGCAGAATTTATGCGCATGCAGCTAGCTGCACGCGTATTCTGCACTCTGAGCGCGCTGAGTCTGCCAGGTTTGCTAGTCTCCAGAAAGAAGCTTTTTCTACAACTTTTCATAATTATGATTCCCTGCGGGCAGAGTCAAGTTACTGGTGAATCAATCTTTTTATATCTACTCTCCTAAATTATGGAAGAAACTGCTGTTTACATTGTTTTAAAAAAAAAATTAGTAGAAAAAAATAAATGGTATTAGGGAAAAAAATATACAGGAAGGACTATACAGAGTCTGAATGATTAGACTAAATTGTTAGTTACTGCTTTCTTCCGTGGGCTTTGTTAGTTACTGCTTTCTTCCGTGGGGAAACTTGCAAAGTTTAATCAACTGGATGCAGTTACTGCTTTTTGCAAAAGTGAAAAATTGCATTTTTGGTCACTTTCATTTTTGTTTTTGCAAAACTGACCTATTAACATTGGAGAGCATTGGGTAAACTATTCATTTTTGCAAAAAAGTAAACATTCATAAAAATGTCAGTTACTGCTTTTTTCCGTGGGGGGGGGGGGGCAGGTTTGGAGGAGATGTGGGACAGAAATTTGTGGTAGTGGTCTTTGTTGCTAGGTGTTGAGGCCTGGTAGAAATCAGATATGAGCAGTACTGTCTGACCTCGTTTATCCAGCTATCTCTTATATGGACTTCTCTATCTTCCAGAAAAAAAAAAGAAAGAAAGTGATTTCAACTCAAAACTCCTACAAAACTCACATGATGCGCCTGTAATATTCCCAACAGAAACATGATATGAATTTTACATGAAGATATTTACATTTCTGTAAAAAAAGACTGTAAAATTAATAGGCTAACCTAGATTACAACACTGTTGTGGTATACGCCAACTACCTGTACATAGCTAACACTGGGCTCCATTTACGTGTACGCTGTTTCTCCCATTTGCGGCCAAATTGCTTTATATATGGATGGGCACCAGTCTGGATCAGACATGGCCAAATAACAGAGGTTGGACTGTGTGTTCAGCGTATCTATGAAAATCAAGATGTCACCTTTGTCTAGTTCTTGTTGTTGAGATGTGTACAATAAGATGCTCTTGTAAACCTCACATTGACTGTGACTTTAATTGACAGATAATGGGTCCAGAGAGCTTTGGAGTGCTACGCCGTGTCTGTGTCAGCCTTGACAATATGAAGCCAAACCGGACATTCGCCGCAGGTCTAGAGGCCAAGAACATCAATGTGATGATCGGGTCCTGGACTCTGGAATCGCTGGGCCAACTTGCCATGCTCTCAGACCAAGCGAATGGACTCTTCCCCATTAACTTCTCGTAAGTTATAATCCCGTTAGCTTTATTTTGCATATGATGATAATAGTGACCATTATATTTCATTTCCTTTAGCTATTACCATACACAAGATTTTTGTTGATTTGTTTTATCATAATATTTGAGTGCTGGTACTTCTACACATAGAATGTAGTAAGTATGAGTATTGAAAAATTTGTTCAGTAGTTCAGTAGCTAACCTTGATTGTTTTCTAACAATGGTGTATGTATGCTTGAGAAAAAGAGTCAAGTATTATGTTATGTTCTTTTCTTTTTCTTTGGCATGGTGATAACTGTGTGTAGCATTCTATCATTCTATAGTACTTTAATAAGTAAACTCACTTAACTTGTGGATTAGCTCTGATGGGATACTTTCCATAAAATGCTCTAATGATGAATAACTGCCTCACTTTAAAACTGGTTGTGCTGGTTGAGCCTCTGCCAAACCTAAGACCTTTGATCTTAGTGGCTTAAAACATCAATAGAACACCATTCATATGCACTTCTCCATGTGAATCACAGTGTAAATATGATACAAGAATGTGTCCTTCAATTGATGATGTCTTTGCCTCCATCACAACTTGCAGGTGTACCAGGGTGTACTGGAGTACTGTGGATGCTCGCCGCCGATGCATCTACACCATGCGTATCATCGAGGTCAATCCCCTGGCTTCGCCCACGACACCCCAGGACATCAACCACACCACCGAGCACAGTCCAGGCAGCTTCCCATTCTGCAAGGGCAGGCCCCTGGGGGGCGAGGATTCCGACATCTTGACCGATGCCCTGATGGAAGCGACCAAGGAGAGTGAAGAGGCGGCGATGGCCCTCGATCAAGTCGCCGCGCTGCTCGCCGGCTCCCAGACGGTCAGCGAGATACAAACTGCCGCAGACGCGCTGGCGGCAGACTCGTCGCTCTTCGATGTCCAGCAGTCCACCGATGACGAAGTCCTGGGGACGATCGATCTCGACGGTAACTCCAACTCGGGACTTGACACTGATGGCATCATAGACATGATGGATGCCGTCGCTGCAGACCTTGATAGCATCAGCCCAGAGAACCCTGAAGAAGCATTATCGAATGATGCTACGCCCTCACCGTTGCCAGAGCCAGTGGTGCAGGGATCAGAGACATTGGATGACCAGCAATTATGTGACAATAAAGACAGTGAGACAGTCTTTAAAGAAAATGTCCCTGAACAAAGCAAAGAAAATGTCACTGAACAAGGCAAAGAAAATGTTCCCGGACAAAGCAAAGAAAATATCCCTGAACAAAGCAAAGAAAATGTTCCTGAACAAGGCATAGAAAATGTCCCTGAACAAGGCAAAGAAAGTGTCCCAGAACAAGGCATAGAAAATGATGAGCAAGGCAACAGTACTGCTGATCATTGCTTGACAAATCTTACAAGTGAAGACATTGTACATTCTGACGATACAAAGACACCTATCAGTGAACCTGTGGTCAGCAAATCTCTGTCACCAATTACTGTAATGGTGAATGAGGAAGAAGGACCAAATAGTCCAGAATCACCAAAGATAAGCCCGAAAAAGATTCCTGTTCTGAAACTTGTGAAGCTACCACTTAAGGAACATGAGAAGTATGAGGAAACTCCTCGTGAGTTTATTGATTCCAGTCCCATTCTGAAACTTGTCAAGCTGCCGCTTAAGGCACATGAGAAATATGATGAAACTTCTAGTGAGTATACTGATTCAGGACCGGATTCCAGGAGATCGTCCATGGAGAGACCCGAGAGTCAGGCTTCCATCACTGTTGACATTTCTCCCGTGACTGATCAGGAAACGGACCCATTGACCGGCGCTGACAGCATCTTGCTTCCAAAAGTGTCTACAAGCCCCAGCGACAAAGAACCGCCAACACATAAAGACCTTGAGAGCCAAGTGAGTGATGAGCAAACTACAGATCTAGCTCCAGCACACACCATGTCAGACACAGTTCCTATCGGGGAGGAAGGGCAGTCGGCGTTAGGAGATTCTCCTGAATCAGAAGCCACTCAAGTCCCTTCACCTGTGTCAGTCCTTGCAGAGACACCTGTTTCGTGTTCCGATGCAACAGCCGCTGTCCTAGAAACAAAGGAGTCAGGACCTGGCAGAACTGAGAATGTTGCCTCCCTGCAGGCTGAAGGAATATCAGCTAATGTAGGCCCACCATCTGAGGATATGGCAACAGAGTGTGCAGCAACAGAAAGAGAAAACACCAATACTCCGGTGGACACTCATCACACCCAGGTGAGCCCTTCACCAGCCAGCTCGGGCGAGACTTCTGTGGAAAACCATGAAAACTCATACCCATCAAAATCTGGATCATTATCCGAGGAGATGACTGCACCCAAGACGAGTGACCCAATTCAAGGTTGCACAAGTGATGGGACTGAAGCAAGAGATAGCAGCCCTTGTGAAGAAGCGCAGCATTCAACAATTGCTACTGACCAACCAGGTGATGAGCTGGCAAAGGACACATGTGTAAGATCAAGTCCAGCGAAAGAGCCTGAAGCAAGTGACTGTCACACAATTATAATCCATGAATTAGATGATGACAAAGCAGAAGTTGTGTCTGCAGATTCCAGTGATGTGGGAGAGTCGAAAGCAAGTCAGGAGAGCAGCTCTTTTGATAGCTTACATTGCCATGAAACATCAACTCTCATGGAGAGTCAAAACGAAGTGCCTTTTTCAGAGTCAAATGTGGCATTGCCCGCTCAAGACCGTTCGATTGATTCAAGTGCAGAAATCAAAGGAGACTCTGAAAAGCCACAAGAGGATTCAGGACCGTTTGATAGCAGAACATCAGCTGCACAGAGTGACATTCAAGGAGGTGATCTCCAGCAGCATCAGGGCAACCAAAGATGTATTGAAGACTCATCACAAGAACTGCAAGGAGAAAGAGTGGATGTTGAACACAGTGAAGAAAAGACTACAGATGGAGGAGATGTCAAACTTTTGGACTCACACATGCATGCTGAGCCATCAAACCGCTCCACTGAGAGCAGTTTACTGCAGACCAGAATCACAGATGAACCTGTGCATGAAGATGAGCTGCGTGATGGTGATGAAAACCAGAATAGCTGTATTTCGAGAGAAGCTGCTGTGTCCAGCATCTTAAAGGAAAGTACATCAATTGCTGAGACAAGGACAATTTTGGAAGAGGAGGTAGTCAGCTTGGACCTCGACACCTCTTCAAAATGTCAACAGATACTCACAACATCACCACAACCTGTTATAGAGTCAGTCGATACAATTGAAGACACCCATATCCTCATCTCTCCACACCTCTCGGAGAACATTGCAGAGAGCAAAGAATGTTACAGCTTGACAGTCACTGCAGTTGATACAAAGAATACCCCAACCGATGCAGGAGTTGTAAATGCGGATAACTCTGCTCAAATTTCAGGTGGAAGTAATTCATCGGGATTGTTTATGCCACAGGAAACTTTGAACTTGGAGACCTCAGCAAGTCACGAGAAACCTGATATCAGCAAGAGTGACCAGTCCACAGAAAACCGGCTTAGTCTTCCTGTAGTTGTCGACCACGGAGTGACATTAGATGCCAGCCCATCACATGACATGAATTTGAGCGGAGGAACCAAATGCTGCGAGGACCAACACCCAACTGCTGCTGCAGAGCTAGCATCGACCGGTGAAAGTGGCAGCAAAGAAGAGGCTGTCATTGAACAACTGCACCAGCACATTCCTTCAGGTAGCACTGAGCCCAAAGAGAGTACAGCAGAGTGTGAAGTGCAGCTAAACTCTTCTAGTCAAAGAAGTGAGGAAGATGACCGTTTAAAGGACACGCAAATACAGATGACTGACCTCCCAGTCTGTGATATAGAAGCATCAGACTCTGTCACTGATGGTGAGGGTGACAGTGGTACTGCCACAGATATAGCACAAGCAGATGTAGCAGTAAAACCAGATGGTTCCAGCAGTGGAGTTAGAAGCACAGGAGACAAATCTGAAAGCACAACTTCTCTTCGTGCAAAAGTGGAAGGTGAGAAGATACCAACTGAAGTCACTGTCCCTCGTGAGCAAGCACTTGAAGGTGGAGGAGGACATGAGTTTACACCACAAAAAAGTTTGTCATCGGACATCTTGACATGCCACAAATCACCATCCATCAACAGGGAGCCAATCCTTGCCACTTTTGCGACACAACTGCACAGAAAATCCCCTGTGAGCAGCCAGGTGGTCTTGAACGACTCCGAATGCTATGAACAGGCCGACTCTCACTCTCCCAAACCTGTCAGAAACATCTTCAAGAAAATCAGCAATACACCGTTTATCAGTGCAGTGAAGGCCTTTGTGGATGCGCAGAAGAAATCTCCTGAAAAAGTGGTGGAGAACCTCATTGAAAGGCATCTGGTTAGTGAAGAACCAGTAGGCTCTCAGCCGTCTAAGGTGTGTGCGGACAGTCATGCAGCACAAGGTGGGATCACCATGGATGTTGCACAAAAGGCAGAGAATAACAAGGCAAGATATGTGTCCCCTGGAAATTCCCTCCCCACTGTAAAGGACTTCCATTCAGGCATGGGAGGCAGTAATGAGAGTGGTAGTGATGTCCATGACACTGAAACATCGAGCAGTAACACTCGACCAAAATTAGACTTGCTCAATGGAGATGACAGATTGTGTTCCGAAGATGATTCCTACAAGCCAACCAGGAAGAAAAGTAGACATCCCAGTTCGGACTGCGACTCCAATTTGTCGTCGCCCAAACTTGATGCGATAGATACAAGTCCGCCAGGCCGAAAAAAGTACCCAATGAGGAGCACATCCTCCAGGCTGCAAAGGATAGCAAATTTTGAGGATTGTGCGGAGAGCGTGACTTCTTCATCTGTGCCTGATATGAAAGATGGTAACCTTCACTCTGCAGTGAATGCAGCAGAGGAGACTCCTGAAGACGCTGCTCAGATTCGCCGGAGCTCTCGACAGTCGAGGAGAGTATCTTCGTCAGAGCAGTCTGAGGATGGTATTCATCAAGACTTGAAAGGACAGCAAAATGGCAATCTGCTCATCCCAAGCAGTAAAGAAACTCGAAAGCGAGGGCGACCAAGAAAGCATCCTGTTGGAAATCAAGAGGTGGAATATGATGATAATCAAGAGGAGAAGGAGAACGAGGTGATCACAAGGGGTAAAAATCTGTCGAGAAGATTGCCCGCAATCGAGAATGTTAGTGCAGTTGGTCAAGAGCATGAGAAGGTTGCAAAGCGAGGCAGGGGCAGGCCGAGGAAATCTGATGGGGATATTAGAGAGATTCTGGATGGAATTCAAGAGGGAACTGATGTCGAGATCATCAAGACTGAGATAGAAAGATCAAGCATATCCGAAGAAGTCCTCGATCGCAACCATGGGCAGGAGGGTGCAGTTGTAAAACGGGGTCGAGGCCGCCCGAGGAAATCGCCCAGAAATTCTCTGTCTGTCACAGACATCCAAGAGGAGAAAGAGAAGGATGTGTTGATTGGGCGAGAAAGACTAAGTTTTTCTGATGAAGTCTTTGAAAGTAGCCATGACAGTGAGATTGCTGTCCCCAAACGAGGAAGAGGCCGCCCCAGGAAGTCGGATGGAGGTTCCTCCAAGTTAACTGATCAAAACCAAGAAGGACAGGTACTTGACGGTGTCAAAAGAAGAGAAGAGAAGTCTGTCTTTTCGTCAATATCCCTTGCAGAGACTCCTGAGAAAGACAATGTCATCACACGAGGAAGGGGGCGACCTAGAAAGTCAGATGGGGATGAGGTAAACTGTGAAGTTCATTCAGATATTTCCCATCCGAGAGGAGGGAGACCAAGGAAGTCTTTGGACTCTGTTTCAAGGTTAGATTCATCTGAGGAGTTTTCGGAAGTGAATCATATTCGGACTGAAGGGAAAACAAGGACCATCTCACTGAAGGAAACACATCGAGCCTCACATGAGGATGGAGAGATGAGTCCTCATCAGCTGAACCAAGATGTGAGGAAAAGAGGAAGAGGAAGACCCAGGAAATACCCAGTTGTCCCAGAGAACGAAGCGAGGCCAGGCCTGGTATTTCAGCTTGTTGAGAAGAGGAAGCGAGGCAGACCAAGGAAATCACAGGTGGTCAGTGATGAAGAAACTGCTGGGAGTGATGGGGAGAACGTGACCAAGAGGAGAAGAGAGCATTCAAGCATTTCAAATCCAGATGACAAGGATGAAGTCTCGGAGCTTGATGTAGTTGAAGATGCTGACAAGAAAAGAAGTAGAGCCACTTTGTCCACATCGTCAGATGAGGAGAAATGTGCAGGAGAGACGCAGGCAGGCAGACAGACAACAAGGAGCATGGCAAAGCGAATGAAACCAACAGAAGAGCCTGGTGCAAATGTTGACCAGCAAGGCAGTGAGACAGAGACGAAGGGTGAGAAGCAGTCTCCGGAGAGGATGAATCATCCCCGGAAGCAGGTCGTGGTCGCACGAGAATTTCCCAGAGATGAGGAAGCCGTTCTCAGAGTCAAGGAGAAGAAGCGTATGCTTTCCGACGACTGCACCACCAGTCAGGATGGAAAGGTTGCAACGAGACAGGAAAAGAGAAGTAGAATTGAAGCTGATGCTACTTTTGAAAACACCCCACTGACTTCCAGCGCAATCGAGGCAAAGTCACCTGACCTGCCATCCGACCCCAAAGTGGACCATGTGTCGTTGGCAGGGCCACGTGCTCTGTCTTCCCCAGCCAAGATAGTGAAGGTTACTGTCAGAGTTGACTCAGAGTCTGGAATGATATCCGAAATCACAACCAATGAGGATGGTGCCGAGGAAGTCAGCGAGCTGCCGATCACAGGCTCTCCTGGAGGACTTACTCCACCTGGCAAGGAAGGAGCCGTTTCCGGCCATTCACATCTCATAGGGATGCAAGAAGCCAGCCCCTTGAAAGCGATGATCCCTCCCCTGCCATCAGTTAATCTTGATGGAGAGGCATCTCGCGTTTCGTCAGGAAATTCTGCCTATGGAATTAACGGCCCTACGGTGGTCGGGCCAGACGACCTTAAGAAATTCATGAGCTCACATTCTGACTTCAAGCAGAAGAGAGTCATCGTCGGCAAAGATATGCACACAAATCAGTACATCATACGAAATGACTTGCGACAGACCTCACCAACTAATGTGAACTTCAGGAACAGTATGATTGGGCCTAAACTCTGTGGACCTACCCCTATTAGACTAAAAGCAGCAACTCAGGAACGAGTAAGAATTCGTGGCCCCTCTGTCAAATTTGCTTTGAAGCAACAAAGATCGAATACTCCAATGTTAGGTTCAGCAACCATCAGGCATGGGGTTGCACCCCAGACAACCCCAGCTTCTGATGCTCCTCCAACGGCAGGGTTAACGTTGAGGACATCACCATCCAAACAAGTCTTTGAAAGCCAACCCCCTATGCAGCCAGTTTCAACATTGCTCCCAAATGCTAACCCAGTCTTTTCTGATCCTGGTGTTAACCATGTGGTGCCCAGTGTCATTCCAGTTACTCAGATAGGCTTCCAGAATATAAACCTCACTTGCATCGCTATGACACCTTGTACAACAATAGTGTCCACCAGTCAGATCAATTCTGTCAGCACCCAGAACCAGCTTCCATTGCCAACGTCGTCAAGTCCACCCACCAGCTCAGCTCAGGATCACTATTTGTCCATCTTGCAGAAGTCGTACATGGCCAGTCAACTCCAGCAGGTCAGTGCACTTGCTGGCGTGAGAGCTCAGCACCTTCCATCTGCAAATCACCTACAACCATTTGGCCTTCAGCTGCCTGGGGCGGCAGTGCCGTCTCTGGTGCCGGGCGTCACCAATCCAGTACTATCTCCATTCATCAGCCCGACAAACGCCCCACTCATGGCCTCACCCACACTCCAAACCCTCCAGGCTATCATCCAGCAGGCTGGAGTCCAGCCAAACCTCGGACAACTCAGCCCACACTTCCCGGGTGGGATCAGTCCTCTACCAGGCGTCCAGGCCACCCAGAATCTTGTCTCGCCGCTGTCTAGTCTGCAGACTAGTCAAGCGAGCGTGACCGGAATTCTGAGTGGCTTGGGCTCACCGAGCAAAGAACCGGTCAATGCTCAGCTCAATATCTCTCTACCTGATACCACGAGCCCATCACTCAACAAGGAGCACGCGTACACTAGGCAGCCCCAAGATGCCAGCCGACAGAGGCGGAAATCGCCCCACCAGATCAAGGTGTGGTTTGACTCTTATGGCAGCCTGATGGGATCCGACCAAGAGGAGAAGGACTCTACTGATGAGATCCCGGGACCCTCTCCTGTCAAGAACACCAAGGTCAGGATGAAGAATCCCTCCAGTGCGCCGAGAGCCAGGGTGAAAAATCCCACCGTTAGCGTCAATGAAAGCAGGAACAGCGCTGTTATCAAGCTCAAGAAGCGCTCAAAATCGAAGGAAGAGTCAGAGGGAACACCAACAGGCTGGGCTGGAAACGAAAACCGGGACATTTTGTCAGGTACGTCAGTTTCTCAGTTTCCAATACACATATCTTTTGTCACAAGTGTTGATACTGTTTTCATTCAAAGATTGCCAGGCTATAAGCTTTCTTATTATGTCTGAATATTCATGTTCTTGTGCTTTTATTTTTCCATACTTACACTAGCCTGCACTGCTTTATGCAAATTTAAAGATACAACGGGAAAATGCTACCACTCAAAGTGCTGCAATGTGCCTCAAACTTTTCCTACAATTGTAAATGTGACACATTAAAATATGGTGTGAGGGATTTTCAAGGGGGCATAGGTGAGGATGGAGGACATTGCCTGCAAAACATCTGTTGATACCAAAGCTTCCATGAAATCAGAGCCCAGTGATAGCTCTGTATTTACTTATATTCAATGACTGTCTAATATTTGAAAGAGACCAGTCTAGCAGTCTAGCAATCTGCCCAATCAGAAATGTACAAAAGGGGGCTGGAAAGCTCCTAGTTAACTCTGTGTGTGTGTGTGTGTGTGTGTGTGTGTGTGTTTCTTTTTTATCGATCAGATCTTTCTAGAGACATTTCCTGTTAGACACTATAAGTCCCTCTCATATTTCCTTTTGTTTTATTTGATTTTTCTGTTTTGGTTAAGGAGGATTTTGTCCTTCCTGACCTGAGGCTTAAAGCTTGTGTGTCCTTGTCAATTTCTTTTTGTAAGCTGGTACAGTATATTGTAGGTGTAGGTAATTCCGATCTTTCACTGGAATAATAAAACTGGAAACTTCTTTATGATGGAGGGGAAAATGATGCTATAGATTTGGAGTAAGTTTATTCTTACCTTGAAAAACTTCCAACCATTATTTTTAGTACAAAAGGGGAAGGTATTCTTGAGTGACAGGGGGTTTGTTTTTCTTCTGTTTTTTTTTTAAACTCAAATGTATTGTTGTAAGGTGTCATATATACGATGTTGTGATATGTTATTCTTCAACAATGCAGAATTTCTACATGTTCGCAAAAACGGATGTATGACCTTTAAGTCTTCCCTCATTCTTCTTGTTCATGCAGGCCTGTCTGCTGATGACGCCTTCTTCGCTGCCATGCCAACCTTGGGGCAGCAGTCTGATCACCATGACGACAGCCCCTCCCTCCTCCTCACCCTCATGGAGCAGGAGAAGCGGCGCAACCACGGCAACACGCCGCGCCGAACGTCCAACCGGCCCCACCTCGTCTTCGAGATCTCGAGCGACGACGGCTTCGAGACGCACGCCGAGACGCTGGAGGACGCCTGGGGCCGCGTAGTGGAGCGAGTCAGGGAGGCACGGAGTAACTCCAGGATGAAGCATCTCTCATTTGACGGTGAGCTCATCTGTTTGATTCCTTAACCCATTGAGGACGGTTTGATTTTGCTACAACATGCATTTCCCATAGACACCTAACCGAGTATTCATTCTATCATGTATTCATTCATTTATTTTTTTTTCCATATCCAACAGAACTTTTTTTTTTTTTCACTTAAAACATACAAAAGTACATGTGTATATGTCAATATTACAAAATATAACAAATGGAATTTATGGATATACAAATGATAGGGTGAAAAAGAAAAAGCACAGAGAACATTCTGCAGTTTACAGGATGCGGGAGATAGGGAGGAATGCTGAAGAAGTAAAGCTTGTTGGGTGCATTCCCCCAAGAGTATACTCATGATTCGTTCTGGGTTAAAGTGAATCTTTCAGGGATGTGAGAGTTCAGAGTTTCATATGTTGTCAGATCATTTTACTCTACCCAAAGCCCACTTTCCAGACTCTTGAAATTCAAATGCATTGAAATGTAAACAGTTAAATGCACTTCAAACTTTTCTTTTTTCAGAAGTCTCTGATTTTTTTTTCAGACTTTTTTGTGCATATGCTCTCATTGCCCAGATCTTTTTGCCACCTTGAGTTTGATTTTGATTTGTTAAAGATAATATGGACATGCACTGTAACAGTTCTGAGTGTCTCTAGAATTTTCAATAGTGTGTAGATGTGTATGACCACAGAAAACATAAAATTGGATTTTTTTTTTTTTTTTTTTTTTACCTGTTCATATAACAAAATGAAAACTTTCCCTAATACGTTAATGAGAAGCCTGACAGAGAATAACGAAAATGGTGCTTTGTAGGGCGTGCATGTCTGTAATTTGCTATCTGAAATGGTGATGGAGTGTCTTGGTTTGATTGGTTTATTGTGGCAGGCGTGAACGGGATGAAGATGCTTGGAATTACGCACGAGGCCGTCATCTTTCTCCTCGAGCAGCTGTACGGGGCAAGGAACTGCCGCAACTACAAGTTCCGCTTCCACAAGCATGAGGGGGGTGATGAGGAAGACGTGAGTCCCCCTTCCCAGCTCTCTCTCTCTCAGAGCTTTGGTTGATGATGATGATGATGATGATGATGATGATAATAATGATAATAATAATAATAACAATAATAATAATAATAATAATGATAATCATAATCATAATCATCATCATAATTATAATGAGAACAATAATGATAATGATAATAATAATAATGATAATTAGTAGTAGTGTAGTGATAGTGGCTATTTGTATAGTGCACAGGTCCACCTTTCTGTGCTCATGGCGCTTCATAAAAGTTGTGCAAAGTGGAAATTTTTTGCAGTGTGGAAATTGTTCGCACATTTCGTGAGACATAAAAAACTAGTGCAAAAATAAAAGCATAGGAATATTTCTGCACGTAGTATGTAATAATGTTTTATCTATTTCATTGTGCGGAATTAAGAACACGCCAAATTTTATTTTACCCAGCAGAGCTTAAAAAATTACTCACATGAAAGTTTCCACTTTTACAGAACTGCCAAGAAAACTTTTTTTTTGGGGGGGGGGGTGGGTGATGGGGAAAATGTTTTGGGTGGGTGGGAACGGTGGTATATGGAAACAAACGGGAAGCACGTAAAATTGGTCTTTTTATTTAGCTCATGTTGATTTGCCTATCGTTTGCAAATGAAGCAAAAAGAAAAATCCCCCCCACATACACTCATGTGTATTTTTGTCATTTTGATTGGCTCGGTAATCCAAAAGAACTGAGTTTTGATTGTACCAGGTCTTGACAGTAAAATTCCTCATCTACGAAATATGGCTAATGGCCTCCAAACAGATCAAGCACATTGTTACAGTTACATTTGTTACATTGTTACATTTTGTAAGCTTGTGGCATTCAGTCTTTATGAGCAGAGAAAAGGAAACTCTGAAAGATTCATAACTGCTGTCACATTGTCAGTGCCGACTCTGAAATGACTCATCACAAACTCCTCTTGTTTTACAGGAACCGCCGATCAATCCCCACGGCTGCGCCCGTGCCGAGGTCTTCAAACGATCCTCGACCTTTGACATCTTCAACTTCCTGGCCTCCAGCCACCGCAGCCGACCAATCTTCAGCGAGGTTGACCAGCAAGAGGAGCCAGATGTCCAGCACAAGTCATCCAGGTCAGCATTTTATCATTTTCTTTTCTTTTTTCTTACCCTGGTCACCACTTGGATCTTCTCAAATTGGCAACTTGGGGGGGGGGGATTTAAAGATATCATATGTTGTTTTTTATGTTCACACAAGGTTGAAGCTCAAGTAGCAGTGGCATCTGGCACAAAAAGCAAAGTTTTTCCTGTAGACAAAGTTTCCCAGCCAAAATGCCATAAACTTTGTACAGTAATTTGTTATCTGGTGATTCTGAAATAATGAGTTGCCAATTTTAGGCTTTGTAATCTCTGTCTTTGTTTCTGCATTGCCAATTTGAAGACACTGTCATTGCTCTCTCACAAGACTTCTTTCATGAAACAAACTCAGACACTGTCTCCTTCGTTCATTCCCCAACAACAGGAGGGCTACCAGTCTGCAGGACCTGCCCATGGCGATGCGGTTCCGCCACCTCAAGCAGACGGCAAAGGAAGCTGTTGGAGTCTACAGGTACGCTTACCCGATGATGGCAAACACCCTGACCCCTTAATGTCTAGCCTTTAATAGTTTAACTGATTTTTCAGATGGAATTGAGGGTAAAAGTCTCAAAACACACCCTTTCTTTGAAAAAAAAAATGCATGAATAAATAATAACTTGAACACATTCAGTCATGCTGCACGTCCTCAGTCTGAATTTTATAATCAGAATTTTATTTGACTGTATAGACGTAGTCTATCATGCGCCTTCAATAACATATCCCTCTTAACCCGTTGATTTGCTACAACACTCATTTCTCATAGACACCTACCCAAGTATACTCGGAACTTGTCTTCAGCAGGTTAATATTAGAAATATGCCTGTACTCTGCAACTTACAAATGTATGCTTACATATCAGCAAGTGAGGCGGATTTTTGTTTTTTCGATGATTACACTTCAGTCACCTCATGGCGTGCCATTTTCTCCACAGTCATACGTCTTGCAGGCCTACATAGTAGTCAACAAAATTTCACTCTGAAAATCTGGTTTGTAATACTCCAAACTTTGTGTGGTGAGCAAAAATCAGAATGAAGTGTTGATAAACACACTGACATAGGAAATAAGAACGAGATCGTGAAACTACAAGGAAAGTGAGTAGTATTCTTTGTGACTCTGATTGCACATGTTTTTATTGAAATGCAGTCAGTGCTATGAGGTGCATTAGAAATGTCTAAAGCAATTATTGTAGAAACTTTAAAAACCAAGAACAAACATTCTCCTGCCTCCAGATCTGGAATTCACGGGCGTGGCCTGTTCTGCCGCCGCCCCATCGAGGCCGGCGAGATGGTCATCGAGTACAGCGGGACGGTCATCCGGTCCATCCTCACAGACAAGAGAGAAAAGTACTATGAGAGCAAGGTGAGTGGTACTTTCCTCTTTAATCCTTTCAGGACTGGCATTCTCAATCCCTGCTGACTTCCTATGCAGTGCAGTTTTCATGGTAATGAAAGAGTTAATCAGCCAGCCCTCTCTTTCACTGCCTGCCTCACTGACTGATGTAATTGTCTATACATTAGGACCCTTCATAAAAATATGACATATGATGTAGTCCCATATATTTAATTTCACGTTGGGTTTGGGATGATTAGCTCATATTTGTTTTAATGTCAAAACTTCAGCATTTACATTCCCTGTCGTGGTATTATTTTTTATGGCAAAGAATGGATTGGTGAAAAAAAAAAAGAAATAAAAATCTCAAGTGCATGCATGTTTACACTCTTCAAAAGTGTATGGAATGTAATCACCATTCCATGGGTTTATGCACATACACGTTGTTCATTCAGACAAGAATGGTTGAAAGTATAGTGCAGTTCTTGGATCATTATGTATCAACCCAGAAAAGTGACTCAAAGAATTTGAAGGAGCACAGCCACCTCTTATTCTGCCGATTAGCTTCTCTTTTACAATTCCACCTTAAACTAATTTTTTCATGCAGTTTAATCATCCACATGTACATATAAGGAATAGTTCATGCACTTATTATACCATCAGATTCACCAGAAAGGAAGAGAATTATGTGGAAAATGTCTCATCTCTCGCATATACATTACATGTATTTTACACTCTCTCACTGCCATCAGGGTATTGGCTGCTACATGTTCCGCATTGACGACTACGACGTGGTGGATGCCACAACCCATGGCAATGCAGCTCGCTTCATCAACCACTCCTGCGAGGTATGCTCTCGTGTGCTTTCTGTTGCCATGGCAACCACCTCTGTATCAGTTTAAGGAAGAAGAAATTAAAAACAGAACAGTGTTTGCCCAGATTTTTATTTCATCTTTGAACAACATGAGTGGAAGAAATTGGGATGTCTAAAGCAGATTAGGCACATCTCTTGATGACATAAATGATACAATTCAAAACCTCATGTGCCATATTTCTTTAATTGTTGTCAATTATCGTAATGTATTATTCTATAAATGTGATGCACTTGTTTGAAAATTATCTGTGAGGCAATTTGTTGACAGCATGAGGACATTAGAGAATTCTAAACAATTATTATCCTCCCTCTTCCTCCTCCTCCTCCTCCTCCTCCTCCTCCTCCTCCTCCTCCTCCTCCTCCTCCCCCTCCACTCCTCCTTCACCCCTGCAGCCCAACTGCTTCTCCCGGGTGATCGAGGTCGGCGGCCAGAAGCACATCATCATCTTCGCCAGCCGCCGCATCACCGTGGGGGAGGAGCTGACCTACGACTACAAGTTCCCCATTGAGGAGGTCAAGATCCCCTGCAACTGCGGCTCCAGGCGATGCAGGAAGTACCTCAACTGAGACGACGATCTGGATTTGTCCCCGTCCTCTGGAGACACCACGGAGGATGAAGCTGGGTGTCAATTCCTTGAGGCATTCCTTGGGCAAGTCCCCCTTGGGGAATAAGCGAAATGGAGAGCCTGGGAGATGCGGAAAAACTTTGGACAGGTTTTGGATGGAATGATGCTCATGTGGAGATGTATGTTGCAGTTTCTTTTATCCTGAAATACCTTGGATTCTGAGTCTTAAGAAGAGTGTGAGGAAATTCGCAATATAGAGAGATGAGTAAGAGGGCAGGAATTATATCAATGTGACTGTACGGCAATGGAGGGTTGTCAGACGGGTTCCAGCCCCTTTGATAGCGAACCATAATTTGATCCCTGATCTGCGTAACACATACAGTTGTAGTGCAAGAAAGGAGGTCCTTCCCTAATAGCTTTCCACCACCCTTCCCCCTCCAGTAAATACAGAAACAAAAGGAAATACACCGTTCGATAAACGCTGTAACTACACACGAGGTTGAGCCGCCTGTTTGCAATCGGTGTATCCAGAAATATGACTAATCTACATATGTTACATTCCTGCAGTTGAAATATAGTCATGATGTGCCTTATAAAAATCCCATGTTGTATTTCTGGGAAACAGTGCAAAAATGGTTGAAAATTTACCCCTTTGATTGGACACCAGGCAATGAAAAGACAGTTGATTACCCCAATGAAGATGTGAAGGAGGTTTTGACAAGTTAAAGGGGGAAAAAAAAACGTTTCCCGAATTGTACCCCCCCCCCCCAAAAAAAAAAAAAATCTGATACTAATCAAAGAAAATGGAGGGGGAAATCCAAAGATGCGTCCACATTTGTTTTGAAAAAAAAAAAATTGTCTATGATGTTTACCTATCCCCAACAAACACCTTACATGACAGAAATGAGATACACTTTGTAGATGATGAAGACGTAACTGTATACTGCCTTTTTGAGGGTGTGAGCACTGGTGAGGACAGCTGGGGCTATAATCACACGAGAGAAGCCTATGATCAAACATTACCGGTCTGACGGTATACTGTAAAAGTGGATATTTTCGTGTTGTGGAAATTTTTTGCGCATTTCACGCGACCGGAAACCAGCGCAAAAATAAAAGATACAAATATTCTTGCACGTCATATATTTCACTAATGAATGTTTTGATTCTGTGGAATTAAAACCATGTGAAATTCATCCAAGCGCGAAAAATTACCCACGCGAAAATAACCATTTTTGCAGTATCTTTTGCTGGAAGCCAGAAGTGGTATTGCATTTCCTGCGTGTATTACACCCTGCAAGAGGAGTGTGTGGGTTGCTCGACTTTCAATTGACTGCCAGAATGTCGACTTTGAGCTTTAAATGAAGACAGTGTATGATGCAGAAAACAAACAAACATGAAAACAGAAGTACATCTGTCACAGTAACCTTGTGCAAACCTCTGTTATACGGTGTGAAAGTATTATAATTCCCAAGTATGAAACCATCGACCTGCTTCCATATTTTTCGTTTTCCAACACCTCAGAGCCCAAGACACCGAACACACCCAACTTGCATTATTCTCTGATAATGCCAGTAAGAGTTGATCTACTTACCCATGTCCAACAATTGTTATTAACCATCTGTGTGCTTTGAGTGCTAATGGGCACAGAAGACTCCTTAGTGTTGTACGCACTGTCCAAAGTCCCTGCCAGAGAAAGGGTTACCATGCCAGTAACCCCCTGTCAAGCTACCATCGAAAATTTCCTTCCTAGATGTCGGTTGAGAGAAGCTGTCCATTTTTTTTTTCTGACATCAATACGTGTTTCTGCACTCAATGTTCGTGTGTGTGTGTGTGTGTGTGTGTGTGTGTGTGCGCAGAAAATAATGATTCTCTGATTTCATTCTTTGAGTTGACTTTCCTGACCTCAAAAAAATCCCCTCCGCAACACTTTTGTGGGTACACCGTGGAGCGGCTGTGACCGTTTCTGACAGACTTCCTATAAAAGACGAGATTTGCTGACTTGGGAATGTGATGGAGCTGGAACTCTTTTGTCGGTCACAAAAGAACTCTATGTGATTCTCCACCTTCATGTAAAAGAGAAGCCCTTTTCACTGCTAACATCAACTGCGTGTAACGAGAATATAATATAGTTCTGTCTTCAGATGCCATGGCAATAAGATATCAGTGCTAAAGAAAGGCAAGACTGAGTGTTTTGACATTGTACCTATATCATGCTAGTACTATGTGCTAAACAGTCGCTACCTCATATTTTGAGATATGTCTTTGTTTCTCTTTTTCAGTTTTTCCTCCGTTTGTGTGTACAATGTTTTGTTTCTGTGTGTCTACAAGAGCAGCTATTTCATATGTTTTATCATTACAATGAAATAGAAATTTAGAAATATTTATAGAGTCAAAAGAGTTGGAGGATGTTTTTTTATGTACAAGTGCTTACTGCTGCAGTATATATCTTCGTGTTAGAAGAAACTGCTTTAAGAAGCGATATGTGTCATATATTTGCCGTAGATGACATGCAAATGCTTGATGGGAAATTGTTACTGATGTCATGTAGGGTCACAAGGTCACTGGAGCCACTGCATTATGGTCCGCTAGGAAGCGTAGCTGGGAGATGCATCTTGCGAGTAAATCTTCTTGCCATTGAGTCAGGTCTGTGGGTTTGTGGCACATCAAAATATCCATCATGTCTGGTATAACCTCTGTGAAAAAGTTGTTCATCACAGCGTCAGTTCAGAAAGATAAGGGTGCTAACAGCATAGGGTTAGTGTAGCCTTAACGCCCTTATCTTTCTCAACCAACGAACAAGTAATCAAAAAATCTAAAAGAGTGTTAAGTGCACAACAAAGCTTTGAGAGAGAAATCTGAGTCGATACTTGACGTATTCGTTGGTGTCTTTTGAGTTGGAATAGTGATAACTGTGATGTTGCTATAGTTTGTTGTGGTCACTGAAAAATATTACCTGTTTGTATTTTTTCCCCATTTTTCCTTATGTTTTCTTTCATGTTGTAAATTTTTCGTTTGTATATAAAGCAAATAAAGCAACTTGGCTAGGCTTCGAGTGGAACAAGTATTTTTTGTGCTACAGACTGAGTATAGCATACTTGCGACATTCCACACTATTGCACTGTCTTTAGAGCATGGTTTTTTACTGTGAGCGATATTTTACACTTACTGTCCCCAAACCCAAAGCCTCCTTTTCCACTTTGGTCCAAGATGCGTGTTCCGAAGCAAGTCCAAATGTCAAAATTAGACGAAGTGTACATTTGTTCAGACAAGAGATTGTGAATACTTATTTTTGAGACAACACGATGCATTGTTTGATGTGAAGTATCATACAACAGTGCAGCCACCACCACTACCACCAAAAACAAAAAAAGTGTGTTCAATTCCTATTGCATATTACTCCCCACACTTCAGTCTTAAACAAACAAAAAAAAACTTTCATTGTTGAAAAGAGATGCTAATCGGGGAGTGCAATATGGTGAGAGGTCATGAGAGTTTGACCCATCTCGCCTGGATGATCATCTATGCTTGCGAAAGAAAAGGGGGTGTTGGTGGGGGATGTTCTTTCTTGGAACAGAAGAGTATTCTTCATGTTCATACTGCATTGGCAACTGACTTCTCATCTTGGACTTCTGATCCATTTGAAAAATTTGATGTTGAGAGGTACTACTTTTTCTGATTATTACTAATTACAATTGTATTATGAATTTCAGAGAGAATAGACTATTAGATTTGTTTTCTCTCTTTAGTGTAGGAGCAGAAGTGATAGCAATATCTTTTGATGAAACTTTGGACAGGAATAAAATACGTAAAACAGGTGACTCTCTTTTAGCATGGTATGGTAATCATCACGTCATACATGATGAAGCTCACATAGCCAGAACATCAATGATGGCATAGCAGTCTCATTCTAAGTTCATGTTTCCTTTCTCCTCATAATCAGTCCAGTCAGTAAGTCCATATGGGTAGCTCCTTTAAATGTTCTCGACAGACAAATGGCGCAGTTTAAATGCCGTTTATCATCATCATCGTGAAAGATATTTACTCTCATGTAATACAAACTCTAGTAATCAGCGTTTATGAGGAAATCCATATATACACAAAATAGTGCCTTGAGTGATTTGTATTGAGTTTATAAAGACAAGAACATGAAGTATTTGTATACATATGGTGGCTGTAAATCCCAAATGGAGATCGAAGCCAGTGTCTCCACTATGTGCGTCCTTGTCTTGATGTCCCATAAGCTACCTGCAAAAGCGACTTAAAGTTTGATTAATTAAGAATGATCTGTTTTTGCGTGTCCAGAATCGTCAAAATTGTGCTTAGCAAGAGCGATCATTGCATTATCTCTCTTGACGTACAATGTGTTGTTGTGAAGATTTGAATTGATTCATCACATTTTATACGTAATTATTAAGTCATCAAGATTCTGAAGGCAACATCAACAAAATTATGTATTCAACAAGAATGCAAATAAACAAACCTTGAAAGGGTATTCAGCAACTTCAGTAGTGAATTATTTATCTTTATGGGGGGAAGGGTTGGGGCTGATATGGCAGTATAATCAACATACTTCTTACTTGATTAAAAAATGGTAGGTTTATCTGTCATATGCTATAAAATGCCAAAATTTATATAGGAGTAATTCAAATTTGGTAGAGTAATGTCAAATATTACATAACCCAGTAGACATGCTCCTTTTCACAATTCTTAGGTTTTTCATTCTTTGATTGTACATAAATTTGATAGGTTAACAGTACCCACATTTTTTCCATGTTCCTTTCAAACTTATAAAAGTGCAGATTTCGGTACAGTTTGAGTGGTAGCATTTTATTAAAAACTTGATACTTGTACTTGCTATAATCATAGATAGGATTTGTATTCAGTAGGCTTTGGGAATCTGAAGTTAAAGAGAGAATAACGGGAGAGTTAAGGCAATGATTGAATGGCAGACGTTTTAGTCTTGCAGTTCTCTCAGCTCTCAAAGTGAATGTGCCAAACAAGACCACAGATACCGTGGTCACTTGTTCTTGTCTTTTTGTGCATGTGCTTGTTTGTTTGTTTGGATGATTTTGTTTTGCTTTTCTCCAACCCAATTTGCTCACTCTGGGACATTTTATCCTTTGTTGTTTGTGTGAAGAGTTTAGAAGCAATATCCTGCCTTAGCTTGCATGTGTATATTTAGTGTGTATTTGTTTTGTTGTTTGTTCTTTAATGACCAGTGTGACAATACCCACATGTGATAATAGTCTTGTTTCAGGATTCCTCGTATTTATTTAGCAACATAGACAGTGTCTCTACACCAAAGATTGTCATGATGAGCTGTGTTAGACCACCACACAGCCAAGGCATTTCTTATTGCGAGTTGGTACAATAATGCAGTCGGCAGTGGTGGAAGAATGATTGTGTTTACAGTGTACTCAACTGGCTGACCCTCACCTTGGTCATGTGACCTTGTCATGTGACCATGTCACATGGTTAGTGTCCTCTTCAATGACGCAGTGTGGATGGACAGAGGCATCTTTCTTATTTTCATCATTCTCATATGTGATTTTCATTTCTTGTAGTTCAAAGAGGAGGTTATCGTATACATTTTGTAATTGCCCTTGCGAAGCTATTCTAGGACACACATAGACCATACAAGTTTGCCTTTCGGTATGCTAGGTGTCGAAGAATTGTGGACACACATGAAGGTTTTTCTTAGAGTTCATGTGTTGAATATGCCTGCCTTTTGTCATGTAGAAAATGAAAGTTCCATTTTTCGTACCCAGACCAAAGGGGAGTGTTGCATGAAATCAGAGTTGTGGATTGGTAATCTGTGTTGCTCTCCCATAAAATCCTCAAAAATCTTCTCATCTTGTCACAAAACTCATCCACTTTGTCCTAAAGTTTGAGAAAATTGTGTAAAGATTGTTCCATCCCAACCCCCCCCCCCCCTTCGCTGGTAGCAGTATTGATGAATTCAGATCAGTAGTGTACACACTGCACTCCTACTAAACTTTTGCAAACACATATGTAGTCTAGTTTTGTTGTGCTGCTAGAAGCACTCTTTTAATCTTTCTTTTATGGACTGGACACTTTCTGTTCTTGGTGGTCAGTTTGTAAGATGACATACGTGAGTTCCGATTTGTGGCACTTTATGCCATGTGAAAGAGCCCTCTATTTTTGCAGAAGTCCATGTTCGACTGTATCTTTGATGTGCAGAAGGCTAAATAGGGGAAATACATGTATATCCTGTTGATGTTTTTTAAAAAGAAAGAAACGTAGTTTGTAACATTTTTTGAGCCTTTATTGAGATGCTGTGTTGTTCTGTAATCTTTCCATGATGTTGATGTTAAAAAATCAAATGGCATTTCAGTCAAGGAGAATGAATTGATGAATAAAAATCCAGTTTCGGTCTGTATTGAGAAATGATTGTATGACATACTGCACTTTGCAGATATTTTTTCAACATTTCGATTTTTAAACTCAGAAAGATATTTGACGGTAGACTGTTCACGTTTATTAATTGTTGACTCTGTACAGTATTCAAGCGTTATATAATCCTGAATTACTTGTGACCAAAGATGGTGATTTTTTTTCTAGCCTACGGGGCTGAATATTTTTTCATTCATAGCCTTTCTTGTTATTTCCCACTCACAGCTGTTAAAAAAGCACAAACCTAAAGTCCTACTTTATCCCAAGTAGCCATTGATGCTCTTATTCAGTATTCGTGTTGAGGGAGTGTCTGTAGCTGAGAGTAGAAGCCCTCACTGATATCCTATTCTTGTTATTAAGTCTGTGAATGGCAGTGTTTGTGTCTGCTTTTGTACTCCGTAGCCATTTAAATGCGTTTTTTTTTAGAACGACTTTATATTTTATTGTACAGTGAGATGAGAAATGCGGAGAAATCCGTGTATTGAGACTATCGTCTCGCACATTTCGTAATCTTATTTATTCATATTCAGGAGAGAATTGCGACTGTTTGATGATGAATGTTTTTTGACGGGAAAAAAAGTAATAAAATGATGAATGTATATTTGCCATGTTTTCTTCACCTTGTTTGATTTTTTCTGCCACCTAAGGTCCAGCATGGTGTAAGAAGCAGTGTTGATAGTTGAATGCAGAAAAAAAAATACATGTACACACATACTCAAAAGAATATTAAAGGGATTGTATAGTTTTAGTTGAGACCTAACTTGCTTCAGGTTTCTAACATTTTTTGTTGAGAAAAAGAGAAACCTCTTATGAAATGTGAAAGGACATGTTATTTTAAGGGGAATTCAACATTTATTTGATGAAAATTGATTTTTAAATGGCGGAGATATCCAAAACAGATCAATCCTAATAAAAGGTGGGGCCCCACATTTTATTACAGTCACTTTGTTTTACTTTGTTTTTTGATGTCTCAGCCATTCCAAAACCGATTTTCATCAAATAAACTTTGAATGCCTCTTAGAATGGCATGCTCTGTACTATTCCACAAGTGGGTTCTTGGTATCTTGCAAAAAGTTAAAGGGGCATAGTCCCGGTAGTGTAGAGGGCGCTGTTGATGATACTGCCGATCACCGTTAGCATTGATACGAAGATTACCGAAGTTCAGCTGTCATCAATAGTAAAGTGCGCAGCTGTTGCTAAGTAACGTTGCCTTCGTTGTCTTCTCTGCGCATCGCGCAGTCTGTAGTAATGCCAGGGTGCGTGCATATGTGTTTGTTATTATGACATCACAAAAGAAGTTTGCTAAAGCTGTCATCCCCCTCAGCCGAATCATGAGCCGAACTGTGATCCGACCACTGACTACAGTGAATCGGACTTCTTCGGACTCGGGGGGGGGGGGGGGGGGGGGGGGGGGAGGGGAAAGTGGGCCAAAGCGTAAGCGCTAAAGAGGAGTCGATAGCGTAGGTCTCTATAGGAAACTTGTGCCGTGCGCCCGCGTACGCTTTTGACTATAAAAACACCAGGACCATGCACCTTTAAAAGCCCAATATTTTCATCTCGACCATTAGGGGCCTACTATACCTCCCTTTAACCAGAGTGAACTTGCCAACTTACATACCTCATTATAAGGGTTCCAATGTAGCAATGAAGTACTGTACATACATGTATATGTATGTCACATCATCATACAAATTTCACACACACACGAAGAAAAAAAGACTGACACAAGTCTTTCACTTCCATACTGTGTAGTTGTAATAAAATGTTCTACTCCTGTCAAATAGCACATTACAAAATGTTGCTTTGAGTGTTTTTGTTTAATTTTTTTTCAGTCACTGTACTGAGTCTGTTACATTGGTATTTGCAGTATGTGGTCATAAAACTTCCACATATTTCCAAATCACCAACATTTTAAAAATCAAGGTACATGAAATCTATCAAGGCACAAAGATGCATTAAGATGACTGAGTCCAATGCGTACAAAGATATTGGAATGTTGATAATCACCATGCAATATCCTCCCCTCTGTAATGCTGTATGCACTTTTTATTACAGGAGCATAATGTATAGCATACATGCTGGCTTTGAAGACAATTTCACAAGTGGCTGAATGCACAATAAAGAACACAAAGATGGAATTAGAAATTATAACTATCCCTTTCCAAGAGACGAGTACATTGTAAGAGCGATTTCTCACCTTGAAGGTGATACACATTAATTGCACCGGGTTGAATAAGGATATAAAGGTTATAATTTGTCACATTTTTGCCATTTTATAATGATATCACCCATGGTGGGACCCCACCCCTGGTACTCTTGTTAATATTTACCTGTTTTTTGTTTTTTTGTTTTTTTTGCCTGCAACAGATGCAGATTGCTAAATATGTGCATGCATCCATTGTACATATTGGTACAATCAGGCATACATTGTACATCCTACACCATTGTACAAACTGTACATAAAGGTACAGTGTAGGCCTATCCTGCACAACTGTACACATAGGTATACATGTACTTGTACATCCTGTGGGAACACCTTACAGGGTTACAGCCCTTTACACATACATTGTATTGAAATGTGCAATGCACTGAAGGCAGCTTCAAGAGACATCTCACTGCTTAACATAAAAAAATCAAAATATATTGCATGGTCAGAGACTCCAACTCTCCCGTTTTTGACGGGAGATCTCCCGCCGAAAATCCATTTTTGCAAAATCTCCCATTCTCCCGCTTGAGATTTAATTTCTCCCGCCCTGGCTCTTTGTCTCCCGTTGGAAAGGATTTCTCACTTATTTCTATCGTATGTTGAAAAAATAAGCCTTAGATAGCACCAGAGAGCATCTAGAACCCTGGGAATTTCGCGCTTCGCACACATCAACTTGGAATCTCCCGTTTGCTAGGGGTTTCAGGCGGGAGAATCTCCAGATCAGAAGGTGCTTTGGGTTGGAGTCTCTGCATGGTTCTGATAGACAACTAATAATACACACTCCTACAATACAGTGTCAGCTTCAAAGCATACAATGTAGATCTGCTCATGGATGTCATTTACAACTGGTATAATGCATGGTCTTCACAAAGGCAAATGTTTAATACTTTCAGACTTTAAAAGCAAGAAGACTATCATCTTAGCTGGCAACTGGTTGCTGAATTAACCATCGAAATGTACATCATTTCAAAATACCACTGGCATTGTATGCAAACACATCACCAATGGAAACTGCTAGTATACAGTGAACATGTATAATGACACATGCTACTAAAAATAGCCATCAGTAGCATACACATTATTTGCCAACATTTCATTTGAGAAAGTGGTAGAATCCAGACTGCCTACACAAGCAGCGCTAGCTCAAAATCTCTCAAAAGCGGTAGAATTGACAAATATGCAGTAGGCTGTACTAAAAGTAATTTCAACATTTGGTTGTTTGAAAATGAAAAAAAAAAAAAAATGAAGGGAATGTACAGTATTTGGTGGGTGCAGAATACCATTGGATTACAAAGAGGGGCTGCTGACTCTTCCACATTCATCTCACTTTATGTCATACTTGACTGACATTGAATGCTGGCATCACACCTACAGGTGTAACAAATCGACAGAAGACTTACTAGAACAAGATTTAATTATTCCTGAAATACATACAGCCAAAACTGCCCTCCACCACACATACAAAAGCACACACAAACTAGCAAACAGACGACATTGTGACCAAAAAGGCTCTCGCACTGGACAATTTATACATGGATTCCATGTTTCCAAGTTCCTTGAGTGACTGTTAGTGATGATGAATAATGGCCTCTCATCACTACTTAAGGCTAAAGGCAGTTTGATGATAGAAGATGATAGACTATTTTCTGTGAACCTGATGCTTACATAATATGCTATCTACTTTGTAATTTCTTCAGGGATTAAATTGACAGAGAGAGACGCGTTGACGCATCTGCAGATTCCCAAATTCGTTGACAGCGCATTTGCTCAGAAGCACAGCTTTGAATGCTCTGTTTTCCCCCTGAAAATATTGGCACGATCCTCAAGTTTAGGATAGCGCTCTCTTGATCTTTAAAAATAAAAGTCTCATTCAAAGTGCAAGTCACTTTTGAGTCTTTTCTCTCTCACTTATTTGCACTGAATTTGAATGACTGGTATGGGTATGGAGGAGCGGGGCTATACCTCTCCTTTAGGGCCCATCTCCAGCGGTGCCAGTTAAGGCTGGCCCAGCTCTTGGTACCGACACAGTCAAGATTCCGTTGGATACCCATGCATAAGCAGCAAGGCCGTCATGCAACCAAAACCACTATGCATATCCCATTCAAATTTTAGGTACAGTGAAACAAGAATAAAATCAATGGGCTAAGTTTGTAAAAAAACTTATAATGTACCTCTATGGCATACTGGTCGGGAACACGTTGATATTGGCAACATCAAAGGCATGAAATGGAATATGCACAATGTACATGTATATGAAGTGTATCAAGTGTATCAAAATCCTTCAAAAATCCATAAAAATTCCTGGATCACTACAAAAATTAAATCATCTGTTCCTTGTGTCATTATCAACGTTTCCTGCAAGGTTTATTCAAATCCGTTAACAACTTTTTGCGTTATTTTGCAAACAGACAAACATACATACAAAATGTACAAACAATTGCCAATGAAAATGTAACCTCCTTCCTTGGTGGACGTGATAACACTATAAATAATGAGGATGATGAAGATGATGATAATAATGATATCAATAATAATAATAAAAGAGCAATGCAATGAAGTCACACATTTAGACTTGGTAAGGCTTCTTAGTTGACGTATTCATAGATTTCAATACATCATAAAATATTTGATGCCTATACATGCACGCAATATCTATTATAGACAAAAAAAGTAGGAAGCACAAAGCATTCTGGTATTTCATAAAATATGTCTAACTATAAAAAAGAATCTCAAAATCCCACTAAACATTAATGAGAAAAATTCACCATACAATGAAAGACAAAGAAAAGATATTTCATTAGAGAGCTTACAAAAGTTCATACATTCAGAATTACATTATATACATGTGTATCTTCAAAGCACTCTATAGTAAGTTAATGTGCATCATGCCACTGAGATGTCTGATGAAAATATCTTCTAACGGGAAGACATGGAAAGATCTGCTTGGCAAGGTATCCTTTTTCAAGAAGATTTTAAAAAATACATCAAAATAGATACTATCTTGTCAATTCAATTAGTACTTAATAGATATCGTAGACACTAATACCATACACATTTTTGTTCCTTCTTTATGAACATAATACATTTGTAGCATCATTATTTGTTTTTTATTCGGTTGACTTAAGTCAGTACAACTCTAAATTGGCAACACCTGAGCAAGCTTATTGCAATTAATAAATACCATGATACACGTGTAGCTTTCTAATAATTACACGTGGCCCCATCACCGCTCTGCCCTATTAACCCATTGAGGACAATCTGATGTTGCTATAACAGGTATTTTCATAGACACCTGCCCATTGCAAGTATACTCGGGATATAGTCTTCAACGGGTTAAAGTGACAGATACCAATGCCAAGAACTCTGCCAGAGGTGATCAGATGAAAAAATACTTTATCAGCCTTCTCTCTTTTATCTTGCCCAACTCTTGTTCAAACTTTAAAGCCTAAGATATCATTGAAGTCAGAATTCATCTTGGCTTTAGGCAACACAGTACCATGGTGTTTTCAAACGGCCCATCATATTTACATGCCCATCAAACCAATTATATCCTGCACACGACTATTGGTACATTTAAAATTTAAAAGCCCATGATTATCACGAAAGAACTTTATTCAACTGGTAGTTAGCTTTTCACATACTGTTTGCCTTGTAGGTTAAATTATTACACATAAAGTGAGACATATCATTTGAAATTGGAAAAAATTACATCTGGAGCTGTTTATTTACACCAAAAGTCAGGAAACTGTAGCTCTGTGACTTATCAAGGTTTAATGCATGGTGATGGATCATATAAGATTATTGCTACACAAGGACACTGCCACATGTCTGTATGACCTTAAGTAGCAAAATATCTCTATAAATATTATGTACATGGTTGCATGGAATGTTGATGCTGAAATACTTGAAATTTTGTCATGATGAATAAACACACCCCCCCCCCCCAAAAAAAAAGAAAGAAGAAGAAATAGAATTAGAATTAGAAATGAAAAGCATTTGTGTTTCAGCTTTAAATTTCAGAATGTAATCATCCGAAGTGCATTCATCACAGGGAGGCACTTAAGACCTTTCCATTTTGGTATCCGAGTACTTCATATATGGTCACACATAAATATTCAATCAAACTCTGTCGAGAAGTTGAGTCAGTAATGATTAAACACACTGGATGGCCTGTAAAGCAAATCCCTGTGGACAGGTAAATGTATGAATTAGAAACATTGATATTTTACTGTGTTCCCAACACCCAAGCCCTTCACAGAACACAAGTCTAGCCTCAATAAATATAGCAAACTACTTCAAGCATCTATACTGTTTGAAGTCATCTGAAATAGAGAGATCCTAAAGGAAAGTCATGCTCTTTAACTCTCAGCTTGCCCAAGTAGCAATTTTGCACCATACAATATGCACAAATCAAATAGTGTAGCAGTTGGTCTGGTATGTTAAGAGTTAAATTAAGCTGCATCAAAAAGAAGTACTTAACACTATTGAAAGAGAATCAATGGTACTATTTGTACAAAAAACCCAATGCAAGTAATGACTAAACAATGTTAAAACTCTGAGATACAGAAAGACGGTACTACGCAGCCCTCTGCCATGCTGTTCGCTGCGTTATAACTCGTCATGCATTTCGTCCGCCGTAGGACCGCTCGGTAAGTCCAGGTAGCGCGCAAACGACTTGAAGATTTCCACATCCATCTCCACAATCTCCTCGCGAGTGACGTAGCCTCGGCCCTCGGGATCAAATAAGCCAAATACCTGTCATTTAGATAGAAATGAATGGTACAAAACAAAACAAGAAAAAGATGATTAAGGAGTGGTGAGATTCTTGTTGCATAAATGCTTGTGAAATGCTTGAAACATATTATGACTTTTCAACCTAGCAAAATCTACCGGAAACAACAATTACATGAATAATTTTGTGGTGATACCGAATCCTTATGAGCGTTATGATGGCATAAACATCAATATTCATGAATACTCATAAGCTCCCACGGCATTCCCAAAACATTACCGCATGAATCAAACACACACAAAACAAAATACAGTTCTGATGAATTTAGTGGCTCTTTGGTACAAGGAATTATATTTTCCAATTTAAAAACAAAGAAAATAATAGGAATATACTAGATATTTCTGATCATAACTTTAAGAACACTTCTGGTCATGTAACAATTGGAGTACTACTGGAAAGGCATTATTTTGCTCTACGCAATGATGGAATTACCGGGTACTTTAATATGTTTAGAAAAAGATGGTGCTCTTGATAATAAAACTCTTCATTTTACTCAACCTTACTCAACAGTAACCACGAATGGTAAAATTATGATAAAAAGATACATCTCTAAACAACAGAAATATGATGGCTTCTGGGATTGACAGATTAAAGCAATTTCCTTGTCCCCCTCCCCTCCCCTCCCCTCCCCTCCCCTCCCCTCCCCTCCCCTCCCCTCCCCTCCCCTCCCCTCCCCCACCCCTTATCACTCCCACTTTATCCCCATCATCCCTGAGATGGACCACAGGAGGTATCATCTCTCTCCTCACTTCTTCTGTAACAGGATACTCCAAGGCTCTGGGCATGTCCTCCTCCCCCTCGTCTATGATGTCCTGGTAGAAGTGGTCAAAGCGTTGCATGGTCAGCTGGTTGTCCTCCCCTAGTATGGCCAGCAGACCCTCCCTCAGGGTCTCGGGGTTCATGAAACCCATCTCAATCACCTGGAGGTGGGAGAGAGGGAGGAAAGTAAGTACCCCTCCATAAACCTTGATACCAAACCTTGATCATGATGATGGTAATAACAGTAACAGTATCAGGATTAGAAGTGATAACATCTAAAAAAATATCCAATGTCTAGCAAGGTTATTGTGTCAATCCCAATGTGAATATCTTAGTGCACAGCATATCTCATAAGAGAAGTGAATCTGCACATAATTGGACAAGTGAAATATAGGTTCATAGCTTTATCCAACTGGGAAATGAGAGGGAGCTTTCACACAAAAAAAAATTTAAAAAAATCATAGGTTGCTAAATCATAGGTTGCTACATTTTGCCAAGTTTTTCCTTGAAAGCAAATATGAATGAAACCCGACAAGAACATAACACATTTTTATGGTACTACAATAAGGGTGACACTGTTTGCCTAATACCCCCATTCCACAGAGATTTTTCTCATCGGTCACTCATTGGCAGTTTGTTGCTTCCGGCCACCCATCGAAGTGTATCAGATCGCAGTCTGATGAATCCAACTTGTGTCGGTCGACTATAAGATCAGTGACAGACATGTCCCGTGTGATCCTCATCGGACGATCTTACCTCATTGGATCATCGCCTGACACGTCTTGACACTGACCTTGATAGTAGACCAACACAAGTCAGATTTGTCAGACTGCGATCCGATACACTTCAGTTGGTGGCCGGAAGCAAAGAACTTTGCTTCCGAAGAGTGACCGAAGCGAACAAAATTTGGTGGAATAGATGTATAAGGTAGCATTGCTAGTCACCTAGAGCTATATCTCCACACAAGAATCCTGTATAGGAGGCCAGAATCCCTGTCCCCTAATTTACAGGATGTGTGGGGGATGGATCATGTACCCAGGTTTGCATCATGCTCTCTTCACAGATCTGAAACAGGATCTTTAACTCACAGGAGTCCTGATTCTTTCAAGCACGGGATCCCCCTTCCAATGTCCCATCTAATAGACAAAGTGTTTGGACTCTTAGGCCCGAATTCACAAAGGTGGTACAAATGAAACCATGGTTTAAACCATGGACAAAAACCATGGAGCGCCAAGTGTCGCACGGAATATTTTGCTACGAAATCAGTCATTTCGTCGACAAAATGACCGTTTCGTTAACGAAGTTATCATTTCGTGGACGAAATGTTCAGTTAGTTACAAAATGTTGTAATTTCGTTACAAAATAATCATTTCATCGACGAAATGACTGATTTCGATATGAAATATTCCATGCGACAATTGGCGCTCCAGGGTTTTTGTCCATGGTTTAAACCATGGTTTCATTTGTATCACCTTCGTGAATTTGGGCCTTAAAGGGCAAGTTTCCCAAAATATACAGGTGGACTGAATGAATGCTGCAATACTAGTAGAACACATCAGTGGCAGTTTGAGGAAAATCAGATAATCCATTCAAAAGTTATAAAACACTTTTTTTAAGTCTTAGTGCTGCTATGGCTGGATGAGAAAACTACAACAGTTGGTGACATTACTGCAGAAAGACGATATAAAGAAAATATTTCACATGTGACTAAATCAGTTTTTATGTTTTGCTCTAGCAATCTCACACGGTGCGAAAATGTGAACAGTGTTTTCAAAATAGATTAATACCATATGGATGAACCTTGAATTTTACATTAGCGAATATCATACTTTTACATTGAACCATTTTTCAATGACAGATTGTCAAGGAGATATATGAGCAAAATAAAAACTGATTAATCACACACAGGGCCTTCAGTGACTGAGTGGCTGGGTGGTGAACATCCTGCAGAGATTTATTACGACCTGTTTTGTGTGTACTTACCTTGTCGCCCTTCTTGTATGTCCACAACACCTTGACGTCACTGAGGGCGGTATACGTGTTGATGCCTTCGCTGGTGCAGTCCGAGTCGTCGAAGGTCGGCTGAGAGGTGAAGAGGATGGTGCCAGAGATACTTCGGCCCTGAGCTCTCACCTGGTGAAGGTAGCCTTAAAGATAAAAACAGACTAGAAACTAGAAAAGTACTTGTAGTGCGCAGACGTATTAAAGCAGCTCATTTCCACCCATTATACACGCATGCTGAAATTCATCCGATTTCCCACTAGAGAAGCCTTTTGTTTCCGTCATAAGCATCAATCTAAATAGTGTCACAAATGTACACACAAGTAGTTATGTACATGTATCAAGGCTGTATGCATGGTTGTTTAATGTGTATGTACACAGGGTGACCAGATTAATGGAGAACATTCTATATGATATAGATATAGTACATACAGGCTGACCAGATCAGTGGAGAATTTTCTACATGGTATACAATGTAGCTACAGTACATGTATGCATGTGAAAGGAAATACATTATAGCTCACTCAATCTAGAATGATTTAACCCATTCCAGAAAATTCTAGGAAGTGCTGGCTGAGTGAGGCACTGCCCTTGTAACCCAATGTGATTGGTAGTTAATTTTGGCAATGATGTTATGCACATATTAGGCAGTGAGTCATCCAGGTTTCCTGGAATTTGGACTTGCTAGTATGTTCAGGTATGTGGCCCCAGGTTGGAGAAAATTACAGAATGTACTAGAAAGGGGTGAATGGATAGTATATAAGCTGGAGAAATTCTGAGGTAGGCAGAGTACCCGACACCTCTGCTCTGAGAGTTACGTCACTTTTGGCTCTGAAGCGACTTGTTATAGTCAGTCCTGTGTTACCTGCTGACCTGCTATACAAACTGTGTTTGTGGAGATAAGGCCTGGGAGACATTTTGCCTGCAGAGAATTAATTTGCCTACATTGGAGAGAGACTCCATATTTTAATGTCAATGGACATTATTACGGCAAAGCTGTGACGGGCTGGATTCCTTGCTGGACATTATAAAGTGAATCATTATTCAACGCATCAACTGGACGTGGTCATCATAACATTTGGATTCTGCACGTTTCGCTGTGGACGTATATCCTGGATTGTTACCCCGGATTTATACTGTGGATTAATGCAACCTGTGCTTCTGGAATTACGTCGGAGGAATCATTCATCGGTGCGTCAAGGATCACTCATCTGTGCATCAAACATCGTATCTGGACACTGTCAAAGGATTACTTGCTTTCAAATTTGGCTGTAAGTGATTTCACTACCGATTTATAATTGTTTTTATCGATCATTATTGTACTGATGTAAAAACTGATTACGAGTCTGTACCCACAATATCACTGTTAATAAACCGCCTGAACATCAGTTGATTTTTTCTTTTGTGCGATCATTCTCAGAGTGATTTTGGTCGTAACAATAGCAAGCAGAGCATGCACTTTAGAGTGCGTATGCAAACCTCAAATATGTGAAGCTTGAACTCCCAAGTTCGTTGACCCTAACTGAAAAAAGATTTTAAAAATCCCTCAAAAATCCATAAAAATTCCTGAATCACTACCGAAATATAATCAAAACTACAGAATAAACTGCACTCATCCCCTTCTCTCACAAACATCAACAGGAACAGCTTATTGTAACACAATTCCTACTTTCACCCAAAACTTGTTTGTATTCTGCATTTCACACAAAGCATGCCAATGAATTCTTAATCAGAAATGTGCTAATCAAACAGCATTTGCATCTTTTTCTTCCTTTTTTTTAAGTCCTCACTAGTTGTCTCACCTGCTGGTAGGTAGATGCAGTCTCCCGGATCCAGAGTTGCCCAGGTCCACTGAACCTTGGCTACATCAGGATACTTAAACATGTTGATCATATCCACATCCAAGGTGGAGTAACCAGAGCCGACAAATGAGCTCTACAGCAGGGAAGAATGATGAGTTGGAGATGATTTGTGAATCTTATCAATATTATTATGAAAACAATGAAATTACAAGTGAATATCTTTGGATGTACTACATTTTGTACAATACATTTGTACAAAAATAAGATACTCTCATCCACAAATTAATAGGAAATTCACTGAAATTAGCAGTGAGAAAAAAATTATTGTATGATAGTTTTTATCAGTTAATTTAAGACTTCTTTCTCATCTTCTTCTTCTGCTTGAACTAGATTCTAGTTTTGCACAAAGAAAATAAGCACTTCTATGGGATCCTGGTATTCAAATGAAGAAGGAAGATGTCTTCAAATCTTCATAACAGATTTGCAATATATCAGATAAATGTCACATTGTGATAATGATATAAACATCTTCAAACATATACCAGGTACTTGTTTCCAACAAGAGTTGAACATTTCTTATACCACATTTATACTACGGTCAAAATCGCGAGACTCCTCAAACCATTTCTAAAACAATTTTTACAATGATCTCTTGCCTGTTTATTCTGCCCTTTTTTTACCACGCATTATATAACCACAAACATGATTGAACATAAAAATGTGCAAGTTGTGCTGTGTTTATCAGCACCGGTCAGTCATGATGGCTGGTTTGTTTATATACATTTGTGAGAGATGACCGTCAGGGATTAACTTCCAGATTGGCCAAAAAGCCGCTTTTCGAAACTGGTAGCGTTTATACCGCAGCCGAAGGTCTGAAAACCACCTCGTGTAGGTGGTTTCAGAACCTGATTGGATCACATCCCCTTTTCCATATTGTGTCTGTTTATACTGAATTTTTTTTTTTAATTCTTGGAAATGGTAGCATTTATACTGTAGCCGAAGCTGTGAAACCACCTCACATAGGTGGTTTCAGAACCTGATCAGATCAGATCTCCTTTTAGACATTTTGTCCGTTTATACTGAGCTTCTTGTAAAAGGCTGCTCAAGGCTGCTACAGGAGGCTTCAGAACATAATTTTAGCTTCATATAAATAGGGTACAGTCACATAAAACCCAGAGCATTTTTTTTTTTTTTTTTTTTGGAAAAGGGTCACACTAATCTTTTGATCCCTGCAAGGGGGTGAATCTCTCACCTTATCAGCCATCTCCAAGTACTTGGCAAACTTAGGGTGGATCATGATGAAGTTTTTGCGGCCCGCCAGCAAGCAGTGAAGGTTGTGGTCGGCGTCATAGTGGATGACGGATGCCGTGCCCCCGCTGCTCATCCAGAAGTTGGTCTCCTGGATGTAGCGCTTGAAGGTGCCACACAGTAGACTCTTGGGCACCTTAATCAGGAGGAAATCCAGATGAAGAAGGAGTTCATTTACAGTGTATGTCTCATATATCTTGTACAATGTACATACATCATGCAATTTCAGGTCTGCCAACATTCCCACATCCAAATCCGGGAGATTCCACACAGCAATCAGGGAGATATTTGTGTGTTACATGCATTTCAATGGGCGAAAGTAATTCCCAAATCAGGGAGATTTTAATACAATGGATGTGTATTCTCTTAAAGGCATAATTTACCATTTGCATATGAAACAAAAACCCAGCATTAGTGCTTTAAAATAGTTCTAAAATGTGAGTTAGGGATAGAAACGACCACTGTCAAAATTTGAATCCGTATAATCGATGTTAAGTGTTGTTTAATACACAAAATGTGAACAATAGTTATAATAAAGATGTTTCCAGACTAAACCGTATACAGTTACGGTTTATGAAGAAAAACCCTGATATCTCCTTATATTTAAGGTTTCATTGCAAATATTTCATATGGTAGGATGTTTTATGATACAGCAGACCTACACATATGCATCAAATGTGATATCTTGAACATTTTTGAAATCACTGCTCCCAAAGGTAAACTGGACCTTTAATCAGACATGAACAGATTTTGACATTTTCAGGGAGACTCCTGCAGAATCAAGGAGACTTGGCAGCTCTGCAAATTTACCAAATGCTCCAAGCTCATGGGACACAAAAGTGTTGCTATGGTGACTGATATGACTCCCATTACTGTATCGCCTTATTCTTCCAATAGGTCTATGTAACATCCTGACAGAGTGAGACAACAGTTTCAAACAATTGGCAAGAAACTAAAGTTTTGATGCCACAACCCATGTGTTGAGTGCTAATACATGTATATACATAAACTGTACATTTATTGAACTAAGTTTCGTTTGACCGTTTACCACTGACCTTTGACCCCATGGATCAAACTTTCTCCAAATGATCACCATCATTATATCTACCTCAATTTTCATTAAAAAAAAAATACTTTAATGGCCATTTTCAAAATAATGGGGGGGCCTTGCACCGTCATCCACAAAATTGATTACGTATGGACGGACAACCCCCAAACCTGATGCCTCTGCCGAGACTTTACGACATATGCGTAAGAACAGATTGTGGACCAATATTCACCTGTATGTCTGGCCTCATCTCATCGGGTAGAACAGTGACGATGTACCAGTCTTCTGTCTTGTAGCCGTCGAGGAATGCGGAGATTTTCATCCGCTTCGATCTTACTGTTCGGTCTTCCTTCTTTACTTCAACCAAGACATCCAGGTCGCCGTACCTTCACATAAAATAATATGAAAACCTCAATATTGTCACTGACGTAGATTGCATCTTGATCATTCAAGTTACTATTACAAGTGTTTGCACAAAGATGAAAACGTTTCAAGTTTTACTATTGAATGTGATGCTAGGGTATATCAGTGCTGCCAACAAACAAACACTGAAATCAGGGAGGTCAGGCAGACCAATCAGAGAAACGCTTGTGTGTTACACGCGTCTCCATCAGCAAAAATAATTCACAAGTCATAAAGGATTGTATAGTCTCTTTCAAAGCCTTTCTGTTTATTTATATCCAGGGAGCCTCCTGCTCTGGTGCATGAATAATGTCAGTTATAACCATGTATGGGGCACAAATTTCAGTATAAGTTTTGGTTGACCCACCTCAGCAATGAGAAAAATTATCACTTCCTCTTTTGGTTATGCTGAGTGCAATGGAACACATGACTGCAGAATACATTACCATAAGGATCACCTACTAAAAGAATTAAAGAAGACTAAAGATTGTAGAAGTATCATTATCCCTTTTGCACAGGACATGAAATTTTACATGGTTGAAGCATAATGACTTCTAACATCATGCATAAAAGTTTACCTCTGCTAGACACAGATATGAACTACTCAAGAGATCCAATTAGAATATCACTTTAAGATATATTTAAAAAAAATTGTCATGCCTTACTAATTTTGAAATCCATACAGAGGCAGAGGCCTCCCCCATCCCCCCAAAAACAGAGAAAGTGCTTTACTTTTCTCGTAGGTATTCATCCGTCCACTTTTCAATGGCGGGCGACTCCTGGACTGCCTTCCGATAGACGAGGGGCTCGCGGGTCCTCACGTGGTCCTCCCAGAAATGTTTGGGGGAGAGAGGCTCTCGGTATTCCTTGACTCTACTTACAGGCTTTTTTTGGTAACCTTGGGAACATAAAAATGATGATAATAATAATGATGATGATGATGACGATGACGACAATAATGATAATAATAATAACAATAATAATGATAATAATAATAACAATAATAATAATGATGATAATAGTAATGATAATAATAATAATAATAATAATAATAATAATAATAATAATAATAATAATAATAGTGATAATAATAATAATAACAATAATAATAATGATAATAATAATAATGATAATAATAATAATAATAACAATAATAATAATAATGATAATAATAATAATAATAATAATAACAATAATAATAATGATAATAATAATAATAATGATAATGATAATAATAATAATAATAATAATAATAATAATAATAATAATAATAACAATAATAACAATAATTGTAATTATAATAATAACAACAACGATTTTACAAAGTCAAGATGAGAGGAGATTCAGCATAAGGGCATAAGACAGCTTTTTGGGGTAAATGTTTTCAAAAGAAGTGTATGGCCTACAATATGCTTGATTGTAAACTGTGTTTATGGCTATGGCAGTTGGTAATTTCATTCACAGTGGAATCCAGCACATGTGCATATTTGACAGGGTAAGCCAGGTAACATTAGAACTGATAATGACAATATTTCAATGGACATTTACATGGAAGGTGTGAACAGACTAACATGCCATTTTACAAACTGGCTCTGCAAGCAGTTCAGTATGGCCTGAATTCAGGCGGCAATTATATACACAATAATGAGAAGCAAAACCACAGAGACATTGAAAGAGAAATTGTATGAAAATGGGCTTAGAAACAGAAACATCAAAACAGACAGACAGACAGAGAGAGAGAAAGACTGAGAAACAGACAGACAAGCAGAGAAAAAGAGATATAAAGAAGATAGATATACCCAAAGAGAGATGAGGATGCAGAATCAAACACATAGAGAGAAAGAGAGACAGATGGAAAAATATACCCAGAAGAGGGAGAGGAGATAGGGGAGTATATGGAAGAAACACAAAACCATAGGACAGAGAAGGTACAGAGAACAAGAGAGTGCTAGAAATTCACAGAGATTCCCAGCAAGATTCCCAGAGAGATTCAAACATATTCACAGATTCAAACAGAGATTCAAGCAGAAATTCACAAAGAAATTCAGGGAGAAATTGACAGAGGGATTCAGAGAGAGATTAACAGAGATTCACAAAGAGATTTGCAGAGAGATTGACAAAGAGATGAACAGAGAAATTCATAGAGAGATTAACAAAAAGATTCACTGAGGGATTAACAAAGACATTCACTGAGAGATTAACAAAGAGATTGACAGAAATATAAACACATCTAATACAGAGATAATCACAAAGAGATTTGCCAACAGATTCACCACCATAAACTTATCACCCATTATTCCTATCATAATGAACCTTTCCTAAAAAATTTCATCAGCATTCATGCAAAACTTTTCAGGTCATATCACTTCAATAACAAACAAGTTTACAGGGGGGGGGGGGGGGATTGGGGAGGGAATCTGGTCTGGGAAAGTAATACATTGGTAACTGACTATACATCATATACCGTTTTGAATAAAAAGAGAAGTCTCAACAATGATCAATAACAATATAAGAAAAGAAAAAGTAACACTTGTAAATGGTCAAGCATACCAAATGGCCGTAGATGACCAGTGGGAATAACGCCGTCTCGTCTGTACTGGACAACGGGTGGGAATTGTACATTCAGCTTGTCGTTCTTTGGATAGGAGACCTTTGCCTCACAGGACACCGCTGCCAGCAACACAATGGCAGCTAGAAATAACAGCACATCTAAGAACGTTTCCATAGTTACATGTATCTGCAAGAAAGGGAACATACAATAAGTTTTTGGTTGGGTATTTTCTGCTGAAAACATGCACTGCTAAACTTCATACTGTAAAACACGATATTATATATTCGCGGCATGAAATGTTTGCGAATTGGAGCTGGCAGTCTATATCATGGCTTGAAATTTTTGCAAATTTCCTCTGGCATTCAGTAAAAGGAGAAATTTTTGCGATTCATTAATTTTCGCTTTAATATTTCGCACTACTTCAGGCTAGCGCAAATTCTAAAACCCGCGAAAATATCTCCACAATTTTCTCTGCACATTTAAAATGGGTTGACAATCATGCAATATGAATTCAAGAACCCGCGAATAATATGTTTTTGAGCCACTCAGGGCGAAAAATTAATCACACGAAAATACTGACGTTCACAGTAGTGTAGACAAGAACTTTCAGGTTCATTTTAATTTCGGGAATCATGGCTCTTGTGAAATTAAAATGCACACAAACGTTCCTCATTTTACAGTATATGGAATTCACTTACCTGACATCCACTACACAAGCCTCCCCCCCCCCATAAAAAGGAAAAAATACAAACAAGCAGTTAAAATACAAACAAAATCAGAGATGGAAAAACACACTTCTCTATACTTCTGTACATTGCTGAATACTTCTGTGGGCAGAAAATTGAAATTGTTTCTGACAGAATGCACTGGCATAGAAAGGCACAATTTTGCAAAGCAAATAAACTCCTCCCATAGTCACTCACCTCTGTCCTGGTTGTCTGTATACCTGCATTAAATCCCTTTTGAACAGCCTCCAAACTTTTGTTGGAAGTCCTCCTGTGGACAAAAGGCGAAGAAATATATCATATATGATCTCCTTGAGGCGTGTTAAGGGAGAGTTTACCTCCCTTTTTAAATCCTTTGCTTGCAGCTCATTACAAAAAACTGGGGGATTAGAGTTACGTGTATGAAATTCTGAGCCGTTGGTTGATGTGGCACTCACTGTTCACGTGTTGTGCAGACATTGGCCCATTGTATGTAATTAGCTCTCAACAGCTGAATGAGAAAATGCCACTGGAAAAAAAAAAAAAGAAAAAAAAAAGTAAACTTTACAGAGCGGTGGTATTGATTGATGGAATAAATCACGACCTATTTGCTCTCGAACCCCGGCTCCTCAATGAACATCTGGCATCCGATCAAGGGGGGATGCTGCTGGATCAGCGGTTGCTGGGAACATAATCGGCTGTATGCAGGCAGCACGTCGCTATTTACACTGCACTGTGATACCCGTTCAATGACGACAAAGGGCCATAAATCCATCCGGGACTGAAAACGGAGCATTTCTATTTGGTGTGACTTTCTGGATCATACCACCTTGGCAACCAGTGTTAATTTACAAAATAGGATCTGATTGCTATTAATAATGCTGGCTGTCAATATCATGTTGCCTTTTACATTGATACATTGTGTGCCATTTGGTTAGCAAACCTATGTTGTCAGGATGATTATAGTGGAGTTAGTTACCACCTTATACTTTTCAACCTTAGAATGTGTGCATAGAGCACAATATTGACATACATTGTGGTCGTTTGGTAAAGGGTACTCATTTGTTTGCCAGCATCAGTGGAGGGAGTTTAATCTTCAAGCTCAGAAGAGTTTAATTAGCAAACAAGTGTAAGGTTTTAAGAGTACAATCACAATGATAAACTTGGATGTTCATCATTACCCAGACTGGTAGTATACCTCAGTATTAATACTAAGGAGCTCATTTATTTCCAATGTGCATGCATATTAGAGAATGAGTATTAATTTTGTAATTTCTCAGCACCACCAATACTAAGAAAATGTGACATTAGGCGAAGAGATGATATTAAGCACACTTCCATTTTAAGGAAAAATGTCATTTTCATGAATGCAATTTACATTAAAGGACAAGTTCACCTTCATAAACATAAGGATTGAGAGAATGTAGCAATATTAGTGGAACACATCATTGAAAGTTTGAGGAAAATTGGACAATCCGTTCAAAAGTTATGAATTTTTGAAGTTTTTGTGCAGTAACCGCTGGATGAGAAGACTACTGCAGTGTATGATGTCACATGCGTATGCGTACAACAATATTTATAAGGAAAATATAAAGAGAATTTCACAAAATTTCATCTTTTGAAAAAAGTACACATTCCCTTGACTCGTTACCGACATATGTTATGAGTAATATTATTCCCCCTGCCTTTATAAAGAGAAAAGTCAAGTGCTCTGACTTTTATTATGCGAAAAAGTGAAAATATGTTGAATTTTCTTTAAATTTTCTTTATACTGTTCTACGCATATGACATCACAAGCTATAGTAGTCTCCTCATCCAGCGGTTCCAACACAAAAATTTTAAAAATTCATAACTTTTGCACTGATTGTCCAATTTTCCTCAAACTCTCACTGATGTGTTCTACTAATATTGCTGCATTTTCTCAATCCTTATGTTTATGAAGGTGAACTTGTCCTTTAAACAATCATTTGATACATTAATGACAGATTAAGCTCTTTATTCTCAAGTAAGGCAAATTTGCTGTACATACCTTTTGAAGGAAAAGCTCAGGGAATGTGTACTTTTTTTCAACAAATAATTACCTTTCTATGTCAGTAACAAGTTGAGGAAATATGAACATTTTTCAAAAAAAGAATTTACTTGGAATTCTTTTTATATTTTCCATATATCTTGACATTAAAAAACTGTGGTGGTCTTCTCATCCAGCAGTGACTGGACAGAAATTTTAAAAATTCATAACTTTTGAACGGATTGTCCGATTTTTCTCAAACTTTCACTGATGTTGTATTCTATGCACTGCATTCACTCAATCTACGTAGTATATGAAGGTGAACTTGTCCTTTAAAGTCACATTGGATTTTTATTGTGTTATTATTATCATTAATATCATTATTTTAATACACTTTGGAGGCTATTCAAGCAATGGTATGTGTTATAAGGCTGGGTCCAAGGATTTACTCAAATGCTTCTTTTTCTCACTCCTGTAAGTACTGCTTCAGTCAAATATAATGAGCAAGCGGTCAATTATGGCATAGTAGGCATGCAATACCATGCAACTCTACACAGGTCCAGTGTGAAAGCTCCTTAAATGATTAACAACTTATGACACACACACACACACACACAAATAGATGTTATGGATAGTATCCAAACACATTTAAATTACTATAATAAATGAGAGACTTCATGAATGACTGTGATAGATAAACTGAAAGATAAATGGATGAAAAAACACATAGAATGATACAGAAATAACTGTAAAAGCAATGTATCATACATAATATGATACATTGTGATCAATTATCTCAACCTCCAGTCGATGTGATTTCACCTAGATGGTACTGGTACATTATAGTGCAATAGTTTACGAAGTATGTATATGAATCGGGAAGTTAGTTACTTCTCTTGGCACTTGTATTGACGCTGAAGTACAAGTTGGAGTCTATTCTAAAGACCCCATGCCAGGGACTTTTGGACAATGTGTACAACGCTATGGGACTTTTGTGTTTTCTATGCCAATCGACAAAGCGCACAAAGGGTTTACAGCTGGCTACAGGTGCAGGGAGCTAGAAAGCCATTCACATCCAGCAAGAGAGCCTTTTGATATCAGAAAAATATAAGATAATTACTGTATATACCCGTATATGCCATATATTTAGCAAGTCTAATTTTTCATGAATTGGGACTTCCTGACAAATTTACGTGTGTTAAATTCGCGATCACGGAGTACAATACTGAATGGAGAAATGTATGCATGTATGTTACATTCATGTCGGGATCATAGTCAATATTTTCGCACATCTTTAAAATTTGTGAATACATAAGTAGCACCTGACTTGCAAAATTTGTGAAAATAAAACAACACAAAATATTCAGCGTATACAGTATTTAAGCTCATTATCAAATTTGAAATCAGATTATGCTCCAGCGATCGGATAGCCTCAACTTGGTATAGGAGCTTCACACCGACAACATTATGGCTGGAATTCACAAAGGTTTAAACACAGTAGGGTGCCTAGCTTCAATATTTTCTATGGATTGTGCAAAGTTTGATTGAAAAGAAAAACGCACATGGCACATCGCATAATCAGTATATCATAGGCCAACAGACACTGCATCTAACATTGAATGCAAACCCACACATCGGCGCTGGGGCGACAAGACCTCGTATCTACAAAATGTCAAATGTTCAGGAGAGCAAAAAAACATGGCAGCCAAAGCACTGTATCCAATGGGACAGACATTCCTTTGACATGCTATGGTGGCTTCATTTATGGGGTAAGACAGTTAGGATTTGGACAGGACATCACTTAACCAATTATTTGAGCATTAATAAAAAAATAAAAAATTCAGATACAAGGTCTTGTCACCCCAGCGACGATATGTGCAAGGCACAAGTACGCATGATTTGCTCATTTTGGTCCATGGATTAAAATTATTCATGGATACTGTAAAAGGCAGGAATATTCATGGTGTATAAATTTTTGTATGCTTTGTGCTACTAATTATGGCTATCGCACATTCTAATCTGCCAAAATCTCTTTGCGATTTTATCTGCACATTTTGACTGGGTTGAATCGTCTGCTTTGTCGGCTTCCCTGGTACCGGTACAATGTATGAGTGTGTGCCCCAGTACTATTTGAGTGCATGTGTGCATAGAATTATTTCCTGTGCAGGCTATACATTCAAATTGATCAAGCAGCTACATCAACTTTCATGCAGAGAAATGTAAAATTAAATTTTGTCTCATATTTGTGAAGTGAATGAAAACATAGGCCCTACATAATGTCAGCAATGGCATATTAATAAAGAGTGAATTCAAGAACCTGTGAATATGTTTTTGAGCCGCCCAGTGCGAAAATATGGATATTTACAGCAATAAAATACCAAAATTCAGGCCTACAAGTACTGTTAAAGAGGAAATTTTTGCGGTTTTGACATTTTTGCGCATTTTGCGCAACCAGAATCTAGCGTGAAAATAAAAGCACATGAATATTTTGCTTGCCATACGTTCCAGTAGTTGATGTCTTGATTCCGCGGAATTAAAAACACGCGAAACTCTTCTTACCCTGCCTAGCACAAAAAATTACCAAAAATTTTACTGTTGTGATTAAGTACTATAAAAGTGGATATTTTTGCACGACTAATTTTTTGTGCTTGGCCAGGTGAGAAGAGTTTCGCGTGCTTTTAATTCTGCGGAATCAAGACATCAACAACTGGATCATATATGGCATGCAAAAATATTTGCATGCTTTTATTTTCGCGCTAAGTTCTGGTTGCGCAAAATGCGTGAAAATATCAACACCGCGAAAATTTCCACTTTTACAGTACTCCAAAAATCAAATCACACTAAAACTCTATATCACTGGGGGAAAAAATAAAAAATAGCAAAGCCTTAAAACATCTTCTCACTCTTTTTTTTTTTTTTTTTTTTTTTTTTTTTTACTGCTGGTGAGTGGTTTCCCAAAACCATCAATGTTCAAGTGACTTGTGGTCTCAAAATAGGAAATTCTTGAAAAGATTGGTGATATGCAGCGGGGGATCCAGAGGGGGCTTGTCTCCAATCTGGGATGGGATCAACTGCACACACGTCGCCTCCACGCACAGAGCACCATGTTCTAGACTATAGAATACATCACCAAGCTCCATATGTCAGCAGAAGAGATCATGTGCTCAAGCTCACCGTCCCCGTAGCATCAATTGATTCTTATAAATTCTCATTTTATCCCCGAACCACTCGCATCTGGAACCAGTTGCCAACCATGGCAGTTACTGCCCCAACAGTAGCTGCCTTCCAGGAGGCTGCCCTTCCTGCCATCAGAGGGCTGAAACCTCCTGTGGGTTCCATGTTGCTGTAAATCTTACAGAATTTTTAGTGTGCACATCACTATTTTTATTGTAAATATGCTACGACTGCACCATCACCCACTGTCACAGCACATCCCATCCCAGTTTAGTTCGGAAAGAGCTGCTTCAGGGATTATCTCATCAAGGTTCAAGGCTTTATTTTTTTGTTAAAACAAAAAAATAAAATAAAAGGAAAAAAATGGGGGGGCACGTGCGCCCCACTTCAATTCTGTAAAGGCTCCTCCCCTTTACAGAATCCCTGGATCCGCCCCTGATATGTGATACAAAATAAAGGCACAAGAAGGACACATCATGATGATCATGTAACCTTCTTGGAAATCAAGTGTTGTCAGTGCATTGTGTGGTCAGTCTCAGTGCACATTCACAGGTAACTACCTGGCCCCAGTGGCCAAAAACAAACAGACAAACAAAAAAACACACGAACAAACAAACAAACAAACAAACAAACTGAGAAATATTCTTTACCCTTGCTGTGCCTTGAGTGCCAATTTTCACTGACATGTATGAAAAGTAATTGTCAAAAAAGCAACTTAAGAATACAAATTAAACTTTACTTTTAAAATACTCCATTCCATGACACCTTAGTCTTACCAAGTAAATAGACTGAGGCAAATTGCTAACCTGAGTGGGCATGCTACCTCTTACAACAAGGTTCAAGTTTGGAAGGGTTAATGGAATAGATCTGATGAGATTGAAAAAAGTTTGCAAGCCAATCAAGTGTCAGGCTCTTTACTATTTACTAGCAAGTGTCTTTAGACCAGGCTCTATATGGGTTTATTAGCTCTAGCCTATAGTATTAGTGACCAAACGACAACAAAGGTTAATGGGACAGGTGTTTGCTAGAGCTAGAGTGACACAGAACCGAATCTACCTCATGACCTGTGAATCTAAATGTGAAAAAAGAAATAAGCAAAACGTCCAGTCCCAATTCCGTACGGTCAAGTCCAAAATCACTATGTTGTATTGCTTACCACAAAACGGTGAAAATGGGACTATCAGAATGAATCAATAGCAGAGATCCGAGAGAGGCTTTATCTAAACCAACATTTAAAGAAGCAGGTCGGTCTTGATCCCGCTGTCAACGGCGACGCGACGCTACTGGGCGGCCTCGCGCGCCGCCGCCGCCGCGGCAGAAGCATGGTTGTAGCGGCTGCCGTAGTACCACCACCGGTATGGTCACTCACCGTTCACACAAAGCTCTACACGACCTATCAACAAACACTCCCAAAAACACTTTCTTTCTATGGTAGCATCTACTTTGGGGCTGAACTTACCACTCCTTAAAAGTTTGTCAACAAGATGAACGTGATGTTCTTGATCATTTTGCCTCCAAAGGACGAGAAGTTGAGTCGCAAGTCAGATGATCAACATGTGTCTGTTTCATACTGGTTCCGAAAACATGCAGATTGAATGACTGTTGTTACGCCCACAGATTCACAGCGCGAGTCACAGCATACTACACTGGGCACATCTTCCGATGATGATGATACAGTGTACATGTGCCGTATACTGTACTACTATAATACGTGCGTGCATAGCATCAACGATTTACGAGTCGCAAAACCTAACGCAAGACAAAGGGGGAAATCCCTGCTGATTTTTTTTTTTTTTTTGGGGGGTTGTTGTTGGTTTATTTTTTGGGGGTGGGGGATCACGGATCGCTATGTCTAGAGAAAGTTGCTGTTGGCTTCCAAGAAGAAGCTATTAAGAGAAATGAATGCGTTTGAGAATATGAATATGAAGTTGGAGGCGGATCCAGGAATTCCGTAAGGGGTGGAGGGGGGGGGGGGGCACGCGCCCCCACTGCGTTTTCTTTTCTTTTGTTTTGTTTTATAAAAAGGGGGGGGGGGCGCCCGATGCACCCCGCCTGGATCCGCCACTGAGTTGTAGCTTTATCTATTTTAGTATAATACGCCTAAATAATGGGGGAAAAGTGGATATGGTATCTAGTTCAGAAGAATGAGGCATGCAACTTTATAGCAGAGCTGGTAGAGCGGCAATAAGACACAGCATACTAGGCCCGAGCCTACTCGATATCATGGGTATAGAGGATCGAGGAATATATGATCTGTTTTTTAGTGATCCTGCTAGTGTGTAACTCTAAACTTAGAAGACTCTAGAAGGGAAGAATAGACCCCCCCCCCCCAAAAAAAAAGATCAATGACCTTTGTTTGTTTGTTAATTTTCGAACCTTCGATGGATTTGAAGTGTGTTTTTTTTTTTGGGGGGGGGTTGTGTGTGTGTGTTTTGGGTTTTTTTTTTTTTAGGAGTCAGATAAAAGTGTTTTAGTGGGGGAAAGGGATAGGATAGGATATCTCCTTGATGGTTAGCCCCCACCAAGCGGCCTTGGAGAGAAAAAGAGGGATGCGCTCGACGGATTACTATAGCGCCCCTCTGATCACTTTTCTCTAGAAATACAACAAACCAGGGGCGGATCCAGGAATTCTGGAAAGGGGAGCGCAAATTTTTTTTTTTAAAAAGTGCACGGGCACCCTTTCATTTTTTTTTTAAATCTATTTCTTTCATTAAAAAAAGGGGGGGGCACGCGCCCGGTTCGGTTCTCCCCCCCCCCCACCCCCCCCCACCCCCCCCCCCCCCCCCCCCCGATCCGCCACTGTACACAAGTACCGTACCGGTACAGTAATGTGCCTACGATCCATACAATGTGAAAAGGCCTGGTAATCTTCCCATAGCCATCTGGCATCACTGCCCCCATTCCCATCCTTTACAAAATCTGGCCATGCCTGCGAAGTGAGTACGTATTACTATACGTATACGACCGAGCTATATAAAAGTGTCCTACTCCAGTTTGTGGTGACACCCCGGCCCTGGTGAATAAATGCTGTTGACAATTCCACTGTAGAATCTGGAACAAGTAGAATAGCACCATATACTATAGATAGTAGAACCTCTTTGAATAGCACCTTTCACTGTACTACTGATACCGCGTTTGGACAGCCTAGCCCCCCTATGTACACCTGTTTACGTTTGTATCAAAGAGTATAGACACTCTTTGGTTTGTATCCCCTGATTGCCTGAAAAAAACACTGACCTGGATTTGGAATAGTTCAAGAATAGGTATACTAACCAAAAATTAAACCTTGTATTCATATATATGGTTTGTGTATTATCCATTAATGAGAGAAATTTATATTAATTTTTTTAATTTAAGATATAATCTATATATTTCCTTCCTTATTTTAATGAAAAGAATGTAGTAATTAAATATGATTTCATCTTTTGACCCCCATATTAATAATGGTCTATTCCGGATGTGGAGTTTCCCGCGTTAGGTTTAAAGAGCATTCAGCGCGCCTCGAGTACGCCATACGGAAACTGTATCCATTCTGCAACGTACTACATGCGAGTATACACTTACTGCTGGCTGGAACAACGTTTGATGAGGTGACATCGCATTTGGAAGACTGTTCCCTAAAACTTATCATTTTCAATGGCACCAAGCAAAAAGGTTTGTTTGTAACATATTTCGGAATAAAGATGATGGACGGTCGTACCTTAGAAGTAGAACCGTGATCCCTAGATCGCCCCGACGACGTATCGAAACTGGCATTCGCATTCCTAATCCTAGTCTAATCATAGCGTGCATTATGAACCGAGACTTTTAAATTTTAAATGGCTGCATGTATCGTTCGATTAATAATACAGGTATTAGAAGAGTCGTCAAGATCTCGTTGTCGTGATCGAAGTACGACGATGTAATAGTGTTGTGATATAGGCCTACACTGACCGAATTGTAAGTTTAGGCAGGGACTTCACAGGTCTACACATTACACAGAAAGAGTAAATTCTACTCTGTCTCTAATTAACTGCAACCGGCTAGCCGGCAGCCCGAACGCTCACACTTTTTTTTATAACATCATTATTGATAAACTCACAATAACTAAACTGTGTACAAGGAGCGCCCCGGTCCGGTACCGGGGTTTCTAACGTTAACGTCGTTAGATTTACAATGTACTCGGTCCCAAACCTATAACTATAACTTCTACCAACTACTGTGGATATAGTAGCTGTTGGATGTTGGCACGCAGTGCACAGTGCAGTGTTGATTGGCGATCGATGGCAATGAGCCCTGAGCTGAGCCTGGCTGTGTTTTCACTTGATCATCGATCACGTCACATCATGACATCACATCGCATCTGATTCTGATGCAGAAGTAGCTGGAGGACTGGTCTTGTACATCATGTAGAAGTCTAGAAATACGTCGGGCAATGGTTGATGATTCAAGCCATTTTGTTCTCTTTCAGAATTCCTCCTTGTCGGATCTGTTCACGGCAGATCTCTTCAATGGCGAGGAAATTGATGAGGAATCGTACGAGGACAGGAGGCGGAAGAACATCCAAGAAAATCAGCAGATGGTATGCATGCCTAATCTTAACCCTTTCTGTGTCAGGGACATTGGACAGTAGACTATGTGACCCGCTACAACAAAAGGATCCTAACTTGTTACAGTTGCTGACGGGCGAGCTAAGCATGGCCCAGAAAAAATGCTATTTTCAGGCCTTTCCTTTAATCATTTAGGTTCGAAATTTCGGCAGATGATAGAAGATACATTACACTACAAAATTATGTTAAAAACAGAAATCTGAACGTTTTGACAGATTTTGGTGATCTGACTTCAAACTCGATTTTCTCGGCTCACCCGTCAGCGACTTTAGGATCCTTTTGTTGTAGCGGGTCTCACATATTCTATGCTGTGACTTTTTCTCTTTTTTTTTTGGCACTCAAAGCAGCAGAGTTAGTGCATTAAATTAATGTGACCAAAATAAATAAATAAATAAATAGATAAATAAATTTTAGAATTCTTACCATAGGAATACACATTTTGATACTTAGTGTGTGCTTTATATGAAGGTGATGTGTCTGTGAAATTTGTATACAAGCATTATTTCAAAGCCTTCATGGAGCTGTGACCAAAATAAATAAATGAATGAATAAATCTTACCATAGGAATACACATTTTGATACTTTGTGTGTGCTTGTGTAGGTGATGTGTCTGTGAAATTTGCATACAAGCATTATTTCAAAGCCTTTGTAATAGAGAATGAAGCAGTTGTTGAAAATCCTTGTAAATCTGAACACATTTCCTAAAACTGTAGCGGAGTTCTGTGTTTTCTACACCTGGATAAGCAATGGATTCAAGCATATTTTTCTTCCTTTGTATGCATCTATCATGTATTGCCTTTAATTTTTTAGCTCACAAAGTTGTTGGCGGAGATTAAACATGTTCCCGGACTGCCCGATCTGCCCATGTTTCGACAGTCTCCGGCTGCTGTGAAAGCACCAAAGGTAACATAACTAAATTTACCAAAATATTGTGTAGTGATGTCGCAGTCTAATTGCTATCCTGTTGTCATGAGAACTGAATGTGCTGAAGTTTCAGATAAATATGAATTTAAAAAAACAGCAACAAGCAAATTAAATTGAAGATTTTAAATACACATGTGCAAGATGTCAAGTGTGATATTTTTGGAACTCTCACAGATTGCACAGCAAATAGTTGTAGAAGACATATCCCTACTTCACCCCCCCCCCCCCCATTATGATATCAGTGAATAGAATATGTGGCATCAGAGACAGTTGCTAGTAGTAAAATAGTAAATCTACAGCTTTAGATGCTTTCATAGTCTGTGCAAGCCTCTATAAAGGCTCTGGTATATTTTTGGTATGTGTAGCAGTTTCTCAGTCATTGAATATTTGTTTAATGAATAAACAAACAAAACATGTTGTTTTTCAGCCAAAGTCATCCCGACCCAGAAAATCCCTGGAGGTCCAGAGGGCCAGTCCGATCAGACGGAATCCCAGCCGCCAGGCCCGCTTTAGCCCCACCAAGGGAAACACCCCAGCTGCAAGAACCAGACTCTCAAACAGACTCCAGAAGAAACAGGAGGAGCAAGAAGACGAGTTCTTCCCACTTGTTCCTGGACAGGTATACAGAAATATACACTCTTTTTTAACTGATGATATTTATTCTACAAGAAAATTATAAGTGACATGTGAAGAGTATCTCTTTTTCATCATTATTGTGACTGGCAGAAAAAAAAAAAAGAAAGAAGAAGAAGAAGGAATAAATAACTGTTTAGTCCAGGCCTTACTGCAGCACTTTACAAACATGTTCAAATTTTCTTATGATATTTGTAATATGGATAATTATACATTGTAGACTATATACCAGGAAAGTTTGCCGGACATTTTTAATGTATGTGGTAAGGGAAAGGGAATTTAGTAGCTACACGATGTAACTCTACATTGAATCCTGAAGAGAAAGAGCCTTGAAATGATATGATCTTGGTGATACAAATAAAGAAAAAAAGCTAGCTTGTTGTCTTGGACTAATTGACAGCCAAGACAAATTCTCGGCCATCGTCCACATGTGTTTTGGCATAGCCAGAAGGTACAACACTGTATCACACATTGTGTAGTCTTATTTAAGCTGTTTCCAGCTGTCATTTAATACTGTATGCACCATATATTTAATGAGTCTAAATTTTCGCGAGTGGTTAAATTTGCGAGTGGTTAAATTAAAATTACAATTACTGAACAGAGAAATGTATATGTGTGTGTCACGCTCATAACGGGATCAGAGTCATTATTTTCATGTGTCTTTAATTTTGCAAATAGCACCTGACCTGCGAAATTCGCAAAAATAAAAACCTTGCAAAATATTCGGCTTATACAGTAATAGATCTGCTCTCAGCATGAAAGTCTTATCAAAAAGTTCTTTGACCAACAGATTTCTCATCAGATATGACCAAATAGTGGATGTCAAATCACATGACACAGCCTCTGTCTCATGCTCATTTGCAGAAACTTGTCATCAAGTTCGGCCCCTCTCCCGCCACACGCAAGCGGCATGCCTCGGACGGCGAATCGGACCTTGACAGTCGTGGTGATGACTTTGAAGTCTTTGAGGTTGGTTAAAATTCATACTTGTTGTTTGTTCAGTTTTGTTGTGTTTAGTGATGAGAATATAAAACATGAGATAGGATACTTGCATGTGGGAAACTTCATCATGAATGCCATACCAATCAATGTCATGCAGTTTACAAGCTATTTTGCTCTGACAGACCCAGAAAATTAATTGGGCATTGTGCGATCAACCCTCGATTGTCCCTAGCGTACATTTCTTCACGTTAGCGTAAAATATCATTTTCATCTCACGTCTTGTAGATCATAAAGCGGAAGTGGCACGAGAAATGGAAAAATTGCACACTGAAGCATTTGTTTGGGTTTTTTTTTTTTCTTGTCAGCTGATGAAACCTGTAAGGGGCACCCAGAAATATGTGGTGCCCCCCCCCCTTTCGAAATTCCTGGATCCGCCCCTTTAGTAAAACAATCTCTTTTTCCTTTAAATCTATTGTTCTTTCATTAAAAATAAATTACTCTTAAAGGAGGTGGTGTATAGAAAATGTAATAGTTTCTCATTTGTTTTCTAATAAGTGTTTAAATTTCAATGCAGAAGGCACAAAGGAGAAAGAATATGCAAGAAATAAAAGGAAAGATCATTTTTCAGAGAGCAGATTTTGACTTTTGGCTTATAACTATTTATGCAATATGTAAAAACTGACTTTTCTTCTTTTTTTTTTCTATGTGATAGTCATTATATATATTCTTAGCTTACGTTCAGTGAAATGTCTTGTTTTAGATATTTCCTCACCTTTTAGCATTTAATTTTATCTAATATTTTTCCCTGAATTGTGGATACATCTCAGGATGAACTTCCTTTGGATGGGGCTGGAGGGATGCAAGAGCATGAGGAGAGTGATGATGATGAGGAGGAGGAGTACGAACTGCCGACGCCCACCAAGAAACGGCGAAGCGCGGTTCCCGCCGCGCCGAGGCGGCCGGACGAACTCACGGAGGAGGAGCTGAACCTCGTGGCGAATTCGGTGAAGGAGAAGAGTTATGACTCGGTCTATGTAAGTTAACCAAGCAATTATGTCCACAGAGTGTTTGATCTCAGAAGGATACGCCGACTTGAAAACAGAGGATTCTCTCTAAAAGTAGGATTGATATCAAATTACAAGTGTCCACCTGCATTTGTTTCAGTTTCAGTTACATATGAGTCAGAAGTGAGTAATACATGGGAATGTGAAATTTAGACAATGCCGGCCCATTTGAATGCTATGTAGGAAAAAATAGATGCACCTATTTTGCAGCAGCTGCATTTGATGGCTGGCTTGTACAAGAATTTTAGCATGTAGGGGAGATATATGTAAGCTGTTTGAGTCAGAAGACTTGGTGCATTGTCACATGCAGAACAAAGGACATTAAAGACTCATTTGAATCTTCAGAAAATTGAATTCCAGTTCCTCCATAAAAATGGTATTCAGTTTAAGAGAAAAAAAAATAAAACAAAAAAGCAGTTAAAATTTTATTGAGTTTTAAAGACAGAATATGAATTTGTTGGATTTTAGAGTTTTAAATGTTAAAAATAAAATGTTGGACCACAGCTTCACATTACGAGACACAGAGTGAAACAAAAACGCAACGCTAAGTTTCTTTGAAGAGAGCATTATTCTACATGCAAGATTGAGATTATGACCAAAAGAAAATAAGGTATATTATAAATTGTTTTTAACATTCACCACAAGTTCGTTCCCGAACTTTCATTTTTCATTTTCAGGGCACCACATGCCACCAATGCCGCCAGAAGACTCACGACACAAAGACCATCTGCCGCTCGGGGTCATGCACAGGGGTCAGAGGTCAATTCTGCGGACCCTGCCTGAGGAATCGCTATGGCGAAGATGCGCGAGAGGCTCTCCTCGACGAGGTGAGAGAATGATCAAAGTTCTGAAAATGCTGACTTTCACCCAAAATTTATAAATTTCCTCCTAGCATATTAGGACACTGATTTGACATCAGTCATATAACACAATTTGTTTAATTGTGTTTGATTTCATTCATTCTATCATCATAGTCTTTATGAGGATTGAAAGATAAATCATTTTAGTGTTTTTCTCAAGCCTGTTACAAGTGTGCATTTTTACTGTACATAGTTATACAGATATGTAACAATACTCTTCATCTTGTGATACAAAGTTGACAGTAATTTTCATGTAACTAAAAAAAAAAGTAAGTCATTTTGTCCTCATTCAAACCTCGAAATTATTGTGGCACTTTTCAGTGTTATTAGTGATGTATTAGGGATGAAATCACAGGAACGGTGTCATCAATGTCAAAATGGCATTAAAAATCATTGTTTGGTTCAAACAAAAGGAAATCAGTATCTTCAAACTCTGAGAAATTGCTAATGCAGTAATTTAACTTGATGAGAAGCTAATTGCAATGCAAAACAGAAATTAACAGTAGTTTGCAAAAGTTTAGATGGTGTTTGATCAGGTATTCTCTGAAATTTGATTGTGTTCAATTGGCATGCAACTTTATTTGTATTTTTTGGTGTACTAAAAAAAAAAACAAAAAAAAAAAAAACAGAAGTTTTTGTTTTTTCCACTGATACAATATTGAAGGACTTGGTTTGAGCAAATGAAAAACGAAAACTTCAACTATCCAAACAAATGCACAAAGAAAAAGCAAACACACAAACTAAAAACAAAATGGTGTATAAATTTTTCACTTTCCACAGAATTGGATCTGCCCTCCGTGCCGAGGTAACTGCAACTGCAGCTTCTGCCGAAAGAAGCAGGGACGCCACGCCACGGGAATCCTGATCCATCTTGCAAAGCATCACGGGTACCGCAGCGTCAAGGACTTTCTTGAAAGGTGAGGACTTTGAGCTAAGAGTCACTTGCTTTTGTTTTTTTATTTTTTTTATTTGGTTCTTGTTTCTGATTGGTCATCAAGCTGAACCGTAATGCACACATTTCACTTGATTGCATGATAACCAGATTTTAAAAATGCCTGGCTTTTGATGCCCTGATTACCAAAGTGGAGTTCACTGTGGCCAATCAACTGGTTTGAAATGTTTATATTCCTTCTGTTAGTACAATATGTCATGCCATTTTATAAGCAACATGGAGTTGGGGTTGTTTTGTTTTGTTTTGTTTTGTTTTTCTTCTTCTTCTTCTTTATTAGTTCAGGGAGTAGTATATTCATGAAAAATTGAATGTGCAAAATCACTGCCGTATGCAGGATTTCAGTAAAAAGTCATATTTGTCAGGACATGTTTCTAGAAATGCAATTGTTCTCTAATTGTTTTCTGGCACAAGTTTAGAATACTTTGACGTGCGTTTACTTTAATGAGTATATGTCTCGAGGAACATACATACGATGTGAAAGTGACTTGCGCTGATAGATATGCCAGTGGAAAAAATGAAAAAGTAAAAACAAAAACTTGAGGTTTGAGAAAACAATTTTGTGGTTATGATTTTCAAGGAGCATTTATCACAGCTTGTACTTCCAGTTTTACAGCTTGATTAAATATGCTTTAAAGTCAAATAGTTTACATTCCATGGAAATAGACTCTGGTGTGAAACACCATTTTTACACTATTTACATTTGTATTTTTTCTTCTGTCTCTCTGACATCTGGCAGCTTTGGACGTCACTAGGGATCATGACATGTTCTTAGACTTCAGGAATAAGAAGAGCATAGTGATGGGCTGTGATGCCCAATGTCGCCCACTTTCCTCGGTCAATGTCTGCCCATGTAGACAAAGTCACCTTGTCCCCGCTTCTGACCAACACATCTACAGAGCAAGGTATAACTGCGCCATTTCTCAACCTTAACTTGTGACAATCAAAATAAGTAAAACTGCTACATTTTGTTAATGTCTATGCATGATATATGCAACACACTTTATTTTTGATGTGCTTGCAACTGTAAAGTCTTGTAGAGACCTGGTCAGGAGCCAAGTGCTTTTTACAAACTGTATCTTTATTCCTTTCAGAGATATTATTGTTTGTGTTTTTAACTATACTTTTTGCACTTATATTAAAGGGGATGGCTAGTAACTGATCAGTGGGAATCAGTGGGAATGCTGAGGGATGATTGTTCCAATCCTTGTGGGATTCATTTAAGAGTACATTATATATCTTCTGTTGTGTGAAATTTATTTGCTTCAGAACAGTCTCATATTCAAGTAATGTGCAGATTAATGCCCCATCACTGACCAGGCACGCTAACCTGGAAACATTAAACTGCACATTACTTGAATATGAGACCATTCTGAAGCAAATAATTTTCACACAACAATAGATATATAATGTACTCTTAAATGAATCCCACAAGGATTGGAACAATCACCCTCCAGCATTCCCACTGATTCCCACTGATCAGTTACTAGCCATCCCCTGTAAGACAGGAAGAAAGCAAAGGTCAGGTTGAAGAAAAAAAAAAATTGCCATGAATTACCAGAATTAACCATGTTTTGACATGGTTGCAATTCCCTAGAGATCCACTGAGCCTCCAATTTTTTTTTGTATGTTTTTTTTTTTCTTGTTAGGTTGTTGATTCCACGCAAAGTTCTTGTATTCTACCAAGAATCTTTACATTGTCAATGTTCTTTTTTATTCTTGTTTTGTCTCTGTGCTTAGGTACAAGGTTGTATGTACATAAAACAGATTTTAACGTGTATACATGTAAACATGGCTGTAACTTGTGGCTCGATTATATAAAATGTACTCATCTTTGAACACTTCGTGCCCCAATTGCATGGTGTTATTTGTTACACCATATTCTGCCTTTATGCAAGTACTTGATCAAGTTGGATTTTATGTGGTCTGATCTCATTTTCTGTCTGTAACCACGAAGAATGGTAATATCCTTGTAACCACGAAGAATGGTAATATCAAAACCTTGTACAAGTGTATGTTCAAACCTTTCCTCTAGTCAGTGTTAAAGAAATAAAAAAAAAAAAGGAATGCTTGTGGTATCTTCTATGCATCATTTTTTCCAGTGCTGCAGTAATTTAGAGGTAATAAAGACACAAAATGACACTGGAAAATTTGAATTTGATGGGCTGCATCTGTCAGTTACTGTAGCTCCTTTCAGATAAACGTGGTATCTATATCAGAACCACATGGCCGTTCGAGGCCAGGTCATTTGGGCTTTTATATTATCTTTTTACGTGTTGCCAAATTGTCATTTTATGGAGTTGTTCAAATTCATCATTGCACAGATTCATGTATGAATTATGAATTATGTTTTACCTTACAAATTCCTCCAAGCATGTGCTTATTTTGTCAAAAAGATAAATTTTACTATGATCTTATGATTGACTGTAGTCATTTGAAGGTTTTGCATTTTTAGCACTGGGACATTGAAGGCATGTGGCCATTGCGTGTAGTGCCATGCTTTGCAATTTGCAACATATACGATACGTTGTTTCTCTGAAAATTTCATTACATATTTTGAATTCCCGCAAGACAGCGTACATTACAGTATTTGAATGGAATGAGATATTGCTAACTGCCATTCAATTAGTTCAATTTTCTTGTAAATAGTTCTAACTTTCCTGAACAATTTGCACTAATCTTGCATTAACAATGTCAGTGGGGATGCTGGTCCTACTAAAAGAGGTGGACGTATATTTTGCCAAAGTTTTTAATTTGTGTGATATGAATTATTCTATTAACCAAGTTTCGAGCAAGAAAGATGTTCATTCCGTGTCTGTACATAAACTGTTTAGTGCAAGTAGAAGTTTTGCTAACATGTTCCCAACAAGATTGAGATATATTCATGGAAATGCAATTTGTACACGGCAGATCAGGTGCCTGTAGGCAAGGGTGTTACACTTATTTAGCTACGCAGAATTTTCAGACTAAAATTGGCCGTGCTAGCTTCCAGTTATCAAACTTTACAAAGATTTTTTTTTTTTTTGAATGATCATTGATAGGAAGGTTTGCTACACCTGAATGGACTTGATAATCTACTACTGTAAGTTAAGATTGAATTGATTTCTGAATGCTGATGAAAAAACTTGGCAAGTTAAGCTAGTGTAAGTGTCTGTGGACATACTGTATAAAGAGTTAATGACCAAACAAGCAATGTACTAATGTGCAGCTGTGCGAGAGCATGATCTCATGCATGTTTGCTTGGTGCTTTTATTTTTATGTTCTTTCATCTGTCTGGATTTAAATAAAACTCTTCTCTTCCCCATAAGAGTCACCTCTTTCGTTACTGCAGACAACTACACGTGTTATGATGTCAGTCATGGTACTTCTATGGAGTGATCTAGAGGGGTTAATAGGGAGCTTTAGATTTGCGGCACGGACGTTTGAGACGACGCTTGCGTTGGTCATTCTCCTCTCTCCCTGCGTCGTGCTGAAAAGTAGCTTTAGATTATGCTAGGATGCAGCCTATAAAAAATAAAATGGCGTCCCCATATGATTGGTGCATGAAGTAGCTCTGTACGTCGTGAATTCAGCGGACGTAAAAATAACCCAGAACGTGCAGTGAAAATTCAGACGACGCAAGCTTTAAATAGATCAACTTTGATATGCGCTTTTGCGCATGCGCAGAACTTTTTTTTTTTTCTTCTGAACATCCCCGTCGCGAAAATCTAAACCTCCCTATTGTCCCACACTGACATGCTCAACTCATTCCACAATGTGCCAAATTTGTTTTATGTATTCCATCATACAGTGGTGCCAAAGAGTTGTAATTCTTTTTAAACCGTTCTGTGCCAAGGACTTTGGACAGTGTAAATACAATGCAATTGGGTTTTCTGTGCCAAGTACATGTAGCACTCAAAGCATACAAAGGGTTCACATGAACTTGGTATAAAGAGACATAGTGTGATAAATTACCTGATATAGTGAACTGTTTCTACAGTTGTAGTGGTCCCATTGTAGGCCTACGCGTGTTGAATGTTGTAACAGCTCAGGGCAGGTCTGAGTAGATTAGCAGTTAGGCCTGTGTATAGAGAGTACCAAAATCGCAGGATTTCTTGTGAATTCATGCATTTTGATCTCTAATGTGCATCAAATGATGTGACAAGATAATTCACTGTGATCCTATGATATGCTCACACACTTTTTATTAATTTGTTACGTCCTAATACAGACAGCAGTTTCCCAAATGTTGCCAACAAATTTGATCAAAATATGCATGAATTTTGAAACATGAATTGATAAGCCACACTTGTACATAGAGGTTCAAACTTGTTCACTGCAAAACAGTAAAACAAAATCAAAGAAAAAAGTTTTTAATGTCTATTACAAAGTTCTGAATTTGTTGAAATGTTACTGTCAGAGCCGATTTTACTCTTTGGTAGAGTAAAAATTCCTTTTTGAGAGATCGTCTACCAAATACCTGATAAATTGTTCGTCCAATTATGTACTGGCGTGCTGCAGCATTGAAGAGCAGTTCATTCCAATTGTGGTTCTATCATAGAATATCCAGAAAGAAAAGTAGGGTCTAGAAGTGGTTGGTACATTTGACATGTCTGCCCAAAACAAATGATATCTCCCTACCAGAACAAGCCCAGAATATTTTTAGAGTGAACTGATCTCTCCACAGCAGATCATTCCAATTTGCTGTGAAGTTCAAAGAGTCTTGAATTTGTATTTCATTGTTTTTCAAGCTCCAGTGTTTCCAATATAATACAAGAGTTTGTTATGATGAGAATCTGTGTTTGCTAGTCTTGATCAAGACTTTCTGTTCTATTTGTGTAATGCACCAATATCTCATTTCAATTGTGGTATTCTTCAGGAAACTTTGAGTACGTGGTATTGTGTATAAAGCAGCTGCCAAAGTTTTCATCACTATTTGCCAAATACTTTTACTGTTCTGATTGTTACTATCAAACTTGTTCTTGCTAAACAACAATAAACATCTTTTTAATTTTTCTACGAATGCCATGTTCTTTTGAGTGTTCATTGTTTGGACTAACACCACTGACTGTGATGTGTCTTCTGACCTGGGTGACACATACATGTTGTAAAGAATGTGTTTAATGTGTGCTTTTAACAGGGAATGAAACCCAAATTCTACATATATGTGGATTGAGTGAATGCAGCAATATTCGTGGAATACATTTGTGAAGTTTGAGGGAAATCGGAGAATCCATTGAAAAGTTGTGAATTTGGGGAATTTTGCCGCAGCCATTGCTGGATGAGAAGACCACTGCAGTTCATGATGTCACATGTGTACAACAATGTAAAGAAAATATACATTGTATATGAAGAGAATTCCACAAAATGTCACTCTTTTAAAGGGACTGTACAGTACTGGCTGAGGTGGGGATTCATGTTTTGAACATTCCTAAGCGAGATAATGAAAAGCCTCTTATGAAATATGAACGAGCATGTAATTTTAAGAAGGATTCAACGTTTATTTGATGAAAATTGGTTTTTAAATGGCTGAGATATCCAAAAAAGTGCTAATAATAAAAGGCGACATGCCACAACTTTATTAGGATCTCTTTGTTTCACCTTGTTTTTGGATATCTCAGCCATTTCAAAACCGATTTTCATCGAATAAACTTTTGATACCCCTTAGAACTGCATGCTCTTTGACATCTCATAGAGTGGTTTCTGAATATCTCGCAAAACGTTAAAAGCTAAATCCTCACCTTGACCAGAACTGTGCACACCCTTTAATATTAAAGTACACATTCCCTGGACAGGTGTCAAGGCCAAATTTTATTCTATCTGCCTTCTGGAAGATGGAAGTCAATTATGCTAGGAAAGTAAAAGTATGTTGAATTCTCTTTAAATTCTCTTTATATCCTTGTCCATGTATGACATCAAGAAATGTTGTAGTCTTCTCATCAAGCAATAGAAGCACTGAAATTCTAATAATTCCGAACTTTTTAGCAGATTGTACGATTTAACTCAAACTTTGCTGATGTGTTCTATTAAAGGACAAGTCCACTTTCTTATACATGTGGATTGAGTGAATGCAGCAATATTAGTAGAATACAGTACATCAGTGAGAGTTTGAGGAAAATCAGACAATCTGTTGAAAAGTTATGAATTTTTGAAGTGTCTGCTCAGTCACTGCTGGATGAGAAGACTACTACAGCTGATGATGTCACATGCGTACAACAATATAAGGGAAATATAAAGAGAATTTCACAAAATGTTACTTTTTGAAAAAGTACACATTTCCTCGACTTGCCACTGACGTATGTTAAGGGTAATATTATTCCCCTGCTTTCTGAAGGAGGGAAGTCGAGCATTCTCTTATTGTCCGAGAAAAGTGAAAAATATATGTTGAATTTTCTTTATATTTTCTTTATGTTGTTGTACGCATGTGACATCATCAGCTGTAGTAGTCTTCTCATCCAGCAGTGACTGAGCAGAAACTTCACAAATTCATAACTTTTCAACGGACTGTCCGATTTTCCTCAAACTCTCGCTGATGTGTTCTACTAATATTGCTGCATTCACTCATTCCACATGTCTATGAAGGTGAACTTGTCCTTTAATGTTACTGCATTCTCTCAATTCACATATATCATATATTTGGTTTCATTCTCCTTAAAATAACAATGTGGAATACATGTATTATCAAAGTGTTGAGAAACTTGACACCTTGATAGTATTAGCAGTACTAAAGACACTAAAGCAGCACACACACATCATAGTACACACATTCACCCATTAAAACACACACACACACACAACGGAAAAGCTTACATTGTATGAGAATAACACAAGACCACTACCGGTAAATCCTCGCCAAAAACAAGAATACCAACTGAAACCACATTGAAAACTTGATCTAAATAAACAGAATAACGAGGGATTAACAATTTGTGTATCACAATTTTTATTTCTTTAGGCAAACACAATAAAAATGGATGTAACAATGACAAACACATATTAAGCGTCAACAATCATATCGCCATGTTAAGCTCACACATACATGATGTATTAGGAACACAGGTGAAATCTCAGAATGATGTAATCATGATGTAATCACTGCCATAATGAACAAGTTTTCAACATTCAATGTGTCTTAAAATACACAGCATTTACATCTCAACAAAATTAATGATTGCAGACTAGATCCTTCATGTTTATCACACAGCATGGATCAGAGTGGCATGATTTGTTCAAGTTTACCCCGACTGTAAAATCAACCACCCAGGAAGAAGTTTGATCACATTTGCGAACACACTAAATCATTCCTTACCAAAAAGAAACACACAAGCATTCATGGTATAAAAACACATTCAGTATCGCCAACTAAAATCGCCACATTAGGTTCACACACATTGCTCATTTAAATGGACGATATTACAGTAAATACATGTAGCTGCACATATGAAATCACCATTGCACTGAGCAAAGTTAAAAACATATTTAAAAAGTGCACGCCATTAACATCACGCCACATCTACAATGACAATGTCCTACATTTTCTGGGTTGTAAAGGGTGTGTACAGTTCTGGTTGAGGTGAGGATTTAGCTTTTAACGTTTTGCGAGATATTCAGAAACCACTCTATGAGATGTCAGAGAGCATGCAATTCTATGGGGTATCAAAAGTTTATGTCATGGAAATCGGCTTTGAAATGGCTGAGCTATCCGAAAACAAGGTGTAACAAAGAGATCCTAATAAAAGGCGTGGCCTGTCGCCTTTTATTATTATCACTTTTTTGGATATCTCGGCCATTTGAAAACCAATTTTCATTAAATAAACATTGAATCATTCTTAAAATTACATGCTCTTTCATATTTCATGAGAGGTTTCTCATTATCTCACTTAGGAATGTTCAAAACATGAATCCCCACCTCAACCAGTACTGTACACTCCCTTTAACTATGAGAATAACAATGCCACCCCATCATTCAAGTGAGCTTTTTAATATGTAGTGGATGTAATAATGATCAAACACTAGTTGAGATTTTGTCACATCCTTTCATGTAACCTAGTAAAAATATACCCTACCTGAAGTCAATTTCTCACCTAGCACACACTTCATAACATATGATGCCATTTGCTTCTCTCATCTCTCCATCTCAAAAAAAAAGAAGAATGCAGACTTTTACACAAACATAACAGTAATTGTGTAATGTGCATAATTAGTTTTAAAAAAAAAAATCTCTTTATTGTAAATGCAACTTGTAGAAGTTGGATAGCATTGTAACACAAATTACTATTTAAGAGTTAAGGAAGTGAAACATATACCCCATTTAGAGTCCCCCTGTCTAGGAGGACCTCAAGAGGACATGCTAGATGAAAACTAGCCATTTTTTTTACACAAACTCAGTAGGTTTAGAGTTTAGAGTTTAGAGTCCCCCTGTTGTCTAGAGTGAGGTCCGTATACATTTCTGTGGAAACCAGTGAAAGGGTATTTTTTTTCCACCACAAACATTCATCATGATTCATAACTTTTGAACAGAGTATCTGATTTTCTTCGCACTCCACTGATGTATTCTACTACATTGCTGCATTCATGCCATCTACAGAGACATCTGGACTTCAAAGCTCACATTTATATATGTATCACATTGCAAATGCTATTTTAGTCCCGTCCAAAAACTCTGGGTATATTTGGGACTGGTTTATGTCCGTGCAAGGAATGTACCCTGTGTTTGGTTAATGTGTGTGTGTGTGTGTGTGTGTGTGTGTGTGTGTGTGTGTGTGTGTGTGTGTGTGTGCATGTTTTCTTGCTAGGTTTTCTCTTTATTTTTATTATCTCTGGTAACAACATTTACATACAAAATATAGTTCTGTACCTGACATTTAAAAGTGAACATACCTTATGAAATGGTATACAATGTACTGATGTATTCAATGAAATCTCGAAAACTGACAGCTGCAGTTAACCCGTTCCGTACAGGAACCCAGTGACCTGCATGCTGAGAGTATGGGCATTTCAGAATTCAGTATGGAACGGGTTAATTCACGAACAAATTTTACTATGTCAACAATAAAACAATGCATTTTTTATCAAACAGTATTAAAAGAGATAAAAACATCTGACTTTATGGATTGCGAGGTATTGCACAGACTTGGTATGGCATGGGGATTCGGGTGGCCCCCACTTTCCCCACGGTGCTAGGGCGTGGAGCGCCCTCTGGTAGTCGGAACTCGAATCGGTGGAGGAGGTGGGTGAAGAAGAAGTAGAGTTCCATCTTAGCCAGCTGCTCACCCAAGCACTTCCTCCGACCTGTGATGACCAAACAGAGAGAGAAAAAAATGTAAACACAGGAAAACTGGTTTATAACGAGGACCTAAAAAGCATGATGATTGCCTTGTTATATCCAAGGAGCTTTTCCCCAGTAAGTACAAGAGTGCAGAGTATGCATACGCCCTGTACTATTGCTTTGTGAGCGCACGGGGAGCACTGGAAGACGGCGGTAGGCTCACCCCTCATGCTAACACCCTAGCAAACGAGCAACCAAGAAGCAGCCAAATCTGGAAGTGCGTACTTGCGAAAAGTTCATAAGTTGAAATACGTGCTGTATAGATGTTACTTCACTACGCAAAAAATCTGCCATTACTAAGTGGGTAATAGCAGCCCCCATGAAATCTCAGACACCATTATATAGTTCGCCCTCTAGTGGTGGAAAGGAGAAAAATCTCTTTGGTCATATCAGATTTTTCATGGTCTCCGGAAGAAAAAAAAAACAACAATGAAGAAATGTTGAGGGTTGTGACCTGCAAAATCTCCTTGTTAAAGGGGAAATCCAGTCCAAATATAAGTTTGTCTGATATGAAGAAAAGAGTAAAATATCAATATTCAACGGTAAAATTTTGATCAAAATCGGGTAAAAAGTAAGAAAGTTATGACATTTTGAAGATTTGCTAATTTTTCAGGAAACAGTTCTCGAACGGTGACATTATAGGAATATGCAATTTGTGGCAAAGTGAGCATGGTCATATCCTCATAACTTGCCATACAGTTCATACCATATATATATGAAATTTGGAAATTTCAGATTTTTAATTAAAACGCAATTATGCCCGAGGCTCAAAAAAACATCTAGAAAGAAACAACTTACTGGTACTAATGCAGAATGGAAAGAGTTCATCACTTTGGAAAACAGCACCATCATTGTATCATTAGGAGTTTGATTCTGAGAAATTGCATTTGAATATCACATCTTCCCTACGGAACAACACTGCCAATAGCCATCCCAGGCAATCTTAAACCATTGGGTACTATTGGGGATAAAAGAGAAACAACCTACCAATGCAGAATGGAATGAATTCATCCCTTTGGATCACAGCGGTCCTATCCTCATTCAGAAATCTCTCAGGGACAAACTCCTCAGGGTTCTTCCATGTCTTCGGGTCGTAATGCACGGCCCATAAATTCGGTAGCACCAGAGTGCCCGCAGGGATGTCAAAGTCGAAGAGCTTTGTGTCGCAGGTGGAGGCGTGAGGGACCGCTAGTGGTACAATGGTGGCCATGCGCTGGACCTCCATCAGGACCGCCTCGGTGTAAGGGATGTCCTTTCGTTGCTCCAGGGTGGGCATCCTGTCCGGCCCAATGGCTCTGTCCAGCTCCTCGTGGACTTTGCGCTGGACGTCCGGATGCAGGACCAGGTAGAGGATGGCCCACATCAGGGTGGTTGCTGTGGTGTCCGTTCCCGCCACGAAGAGATCCCCAAGCGTCTGCCGCAGATCGTCCTCGCTGAAAGGGACCCCGCCCGTAGAGGGACCGATGCTGCCATCGCTTCCATCATGTGGTGGATTTCCATTGCACGCTTTTTCCCCCTGCACCCGCTTGAGCTCCTCCATATACATCTGCACGAAGCAGGGCTCCTCCGACTCTGGTCTGTTGAGGGCATCTTTGATCATGGCGCTGTCAAATTCCTGCCACTTGCGGTGGTTGTTCGCCAGCTTCCTCCAAACTGGAAGCGGCAAGTACTGAAGGACAGGGATAAAGCCTGTCACACCGGTCGTCTCCGAGATCTCCAGACCTTCGTGGATGATGTCAAGGAACTGCTTGAAGTAGATATCGTCATGCTTGAAACGTTGGCCGAAGACAATCCACGAGATGATGTTCGAGACAGACACATTGAGGTCATGAAATGGAACAAAAGGTTCTGACTTTCTACTGGTAAACAGGTCTGACAAAGTCTCAATTTCAGAGACAATGTTCTCAATGAGGCGGGACTTGCCCATCCCGAGTGAGCGCAGAGCTGCCAAACCAAACCGCCTCCTTTCCCGTTGATTCTCTCCGACATGGGCTGAAATAATGCCTGCATATGAAGCAATGAAAAAATTATTAAAATTAAAATTAGATGAATACTGGTATGAAAGTCACAAATAATACAAATATCTGAGGTCTTTACAGACCTGCCTTCAACACAGATTGCTCTCGACAATACAGCTATATTAAATAACCAAATTCTAATCGCACTATGGCCATGCAACCTGGCTTGAAAGGCAGGACGTGTTCCCTCCTCCATTTTCTTTTAAGGAGTGGGGGGGGGGGGGGAACTCCCCCCCAAAAAAAAAAAAAAAAAAAAAAAAAATCTTAAAGCTTGATATTCTTATATTTCTATTTTGTTGGCATTATCTAAAGATTTTGCAGGATCTTAGCTGTGAACTTTCTTATTGAAGGTAAGCTTTAAGAATTTTTTTTTCCCGCTTGAAAATTTTCAAAACATCCACCAAAGTATGCTCCTCATTGTTGAGATTCAATTTAATTCTAAAAATTGCAAGAGCTCCCTCGTGTCCAAGGGATACCCCTCCCATAGACCTCCCTTTGAAGGGGTACATATTACTAGACCTCTATTACTAGTCAAATGGAACGAGAGCTTGCCATTTATTTCACCAATGATGCATTGTTATTGCAACTATAAAGCATTTTCTCTCTCTCTCTCTCTTGTAAGATGAACTAGTTTACACGTTACTTTGAAGGACTGGATGGGGATCGGGAGAAAGGGAAGATATGGGGTGAGAAAACCTGACGACAGGTAAAGAAAACGTGTAAACAAACTAGGACCTAACACTGACTGTCTACACATTAAATACCTCGTCCTTTGGTAATGTATTCCATCATTCCTAGCTTCGGTCTGTCGGCAAAATCGTCTCCGGATCGGGAAAACGCCTCTCTCATGGAAGAGAAGTCGTTGAGGATTAAAGTGGGCACCACTCCTATCCTCGTGTAAAATACCGGGCCAAATTTCTCCGACATCTTCGCGAACAGCTTCTGCGGCTCGTCCCCAATCAAGCTCGGCATGCAGCCTATCACCGGCCAGGTTCGGGGCCCGCTCGGCGGAAGCTTCATCGCCGACTGCGCCTCATATCTCGTCCTGAATAGCTGCCGTGAGACGTAAATACACACCAGAAATACTGCGAAAGATATTAGAAATGTCGTCGAATCTACAATCAGCAGGTTTCCGATCACTTCGCTGACCATGGTGCGCTATTTCTTGGAAGGATTTTGCCTCCTGTTGACGTAAAATCAGTGAGAAAATAGGCCCTGTCGGAAGGTGCTTCCAACGATGGTTACGTACAATTTGTATGTAATCATTACGTAGCAGAAGTCTTTTTGGCGAATGAACCGGTTACCGCGTGCGGCTGGCATTGCTATGCTTTTACAATACAACCCGGCGATCGTTGAATAACGGTGCCTGATAGTACACGTGTATTCTATTTCCAGGGACGGTAAGGTAAAAAAAATAATAATAATAATACTATAAAGCAAAAACGAAACAAAACAAAACAAAGCAATGCCTTACACGCTTAAAATCAAACTCTAAACAGATGAATTAGGTTGGTTTTATTGAAGTATTTTTCCCCAAATATAGATATACGACAGCAAGAGGAAATTCTCCTAAGCATAATTTTCTTTTTGTCTGAAGATAGACTATGAACCACACAAAGGCGATTTCTTCACTCTTGAGCAAATTACCGATTAGATAAGGCGAGCCTTGTCACTACAGTGGGCCTTTTGTTTTTTGTTTGTTTTTTTTCACATTATGTGAAGCGACGTCTCAATATAGGTTGTATCAATTATTATGTCAATATGATGAAAAGTAAAATGAGCTGAGAGAATGAAACAGAGCGCGGTGAATATTAATTGACCCTATTGTAAACTGATTCAGATCCTAATTAAGCATAATTTCCACCACTCCCCCGCAGTACGAGAATTCTCAAGTTTTTGATTAATAATTCTGTGATAGCGGTTACACTGGCACATTCATTTTAATGCAACTGTGATTAAATGAAGGGATAAAAAAGAATTAATAACCTAAGTTTCTAAATATTTCGACTAGTTTGTTGTTTTTTAAGCAATTTTAACAGTTTATAGATTATATATGCTAGCTATTCAAGGCAACTTTATGATTATACTAGTAACAGTCCTTTTTTTTTCGCAGAATTGGCCTGTGTCTGTGACATAGCCTATAGGCCTATGATATAGGCCTATGACTCTAATCAATTGCAATATAGCTCGAAGGTTAATAGTTATGCTCTTAGTTTTGCTTCCCGTTACTTCACTGATGTATGTCCAAAGTCGACATCATACTTTGTAGGCATATATTCCGACCGGGGTGGGGGATGAAAATAGGGCACAAGACAAGACACAAGATTCTCCATTTTTCTCCATCATTTTTAGCCTTTATTGAGATTTTGGGCTTCAAAGATATTGTAGAGATCGTAACTTTGAAACTTAATTCATGTATCTAATTGCGTTAAATTGTCTTTGGTTCTTATTGTTATCTCGAAGAGCACTTTACGCATGAATGATAACTTGTTTATTCTTGCAATTTTTACTTTTGTGCCTTGGAAGAGAAACACAAAGGTGTCCACTCATGCGTAAAGTTTCACTTTTTATTGACTTACCAGGTTGATAGCCAATTAAATTACCTTTAATATGATATACAGTGTACAATGCATTAACTTTTAGCCAAATATTACAGGTTGCCCACAGTATGTAGGGCCTAATAGTTAGATTTCATATCAATCAAACAATTACATGCAGCTAACATTATGTTGCTTTGTATAAAAAACAACAGAAAAATCTGAAGTAAATCAGTGATTTTTTTTTTTTTTGGGGGGGGGGGGGGTAGACATACATTAAAAAGCTTTGAACTGAAGATTAGAGTAAGACAAGTTGGCAATGCTGTCTGATGTAGGTGCTGAGCAGCTTTCCATTCAGTTTGTACACAAAAATTCACCAATTTTCATTTTTCTTCCAAGAAATTGTTCATCAAAATTCTTAAATGATATGCATACACAAGTTCTGTCTATGCCCAAATGTTTGCGAAAGGTGAAAATTGGTGATTTAATTTTTAAATTATTTTAATTATTTTTTGTACAAACTGAACAGAGAACCACTGAACACAGTTGCCAATTTGCCTTCTGCTCTAAACTTTTATAGCTCATAGTTCCTATGTGTGTCTAGATTTTCCCCCAAAATGTTCATTGATCTACTTCTCTTGATTTATCTGTTTTCATGCGAAGCAGCGTAAGATTAAGACAGCATTTCCCTTTAATTATAAGGCCAGTATATATATGACCAAGGTTGTCATTTTGTTTCCATGAAGACACTATTTTAGACTCATAACATTCTGCACTCATAACATTACGCAGAGATGGAATTCCCTACCATTTATGTGACTTTACTGTAAAAGGAATATGAAATGCATTGTGGCTTTACTGTGTACAGACAAGTAGGCCTACATGTATCATTATCACACGTCTCACTCCTTGTGGCTTTAACCACTATTGTGTGACTATGGCATCGTGCCTACCGAATGTCACTTGTACTTTAGCATGAAAATGTTTGATATATGTAGACTGACACACGGCAAAGACCCCTTACATTCACAGCAAGACGCACTTTACACGCAAACAGCAATGCACACACACAAGCACCCATACCCTCAATCGTAGACTTGCACACTCAATACTTAAAACAAGGTCATCCTCAATGGCATCGTGTAAATAAGTTTTGTTTGCACTGTATGAGGTTCTTTGTTGTATTTTGTAGTTAATGGAGGATACAGATATATCATAGATCATAGATATATATAAATTCTTGGGACTGCAGAGGATGGTTTGTTGTGTCTGGTATTTTGTTGTGTCAGACCTAATCATATCGAGGTTCCACTGTATATATCAGCTCTTGATTTCATGGATCCAGTGTTGACAAATTTAAGTATATTCTAGGCGGTGCTTTTAACAAACCTGTATGTTTGTGTTTTATCCTGAAGTACATGTACTGGCAAGCTTTACTGTATGTATAGCCTTTTGTAAAGGCAACTCGCAATAATTTGTGGACGTGCACATTCACAGCGAGTGTAGTGAGCTGCAATCGCTGCGTGCGAGTCCACAAACTATTGCGAGCTGCCTTTGCAAAAGGCTATACTGTTAAAATACCAAACTTTGTAATACAAAAATTCACCCTTGTTATTGTCATTTAGCTGAGCTACTTGGCTAGATTTTGTCAAATCAATCTGCCACTGCCATTTTGTACATCACTTATTTTCATGTCTTGCATTGTTTTTGTAATCACATACCCCAGTAGGGGTCACTGAGTTAATAAACTTAAAACTTGAATCGCATGTTCACATACAGACATACAAGACACACTCACAAGCACACACGACACACATACACACACACACACACACACACACATATATACCCACACATAAGCTGCCTCCGACCACACAAACTGACACAAAATGAATCTTGTGCTCTCACAGATGCATGCATGAGTGCAAACGACAACAAATGGGACCCAGACAGGTGCAAGATTTTTTTGTCATATAGATATTTATATATACAAATAATCTATGTTCTCTTTTTTTTTTTTATTTCAGCATTTGTGATCTAGTGAATTCAATAACAAATATAGATCCATCTTAAGGATTATAAATAATGCAATATCAATATTTGGCTAATTTGCAAAAAAAAAAGTCAGAATAACCCTTCCCTAGTAATTAATGAATTGAAACTTTTCTCCATTGTTGTATACCATGATTCAAAAACACTTCTGCAAATGCAACAGCAGTACTTAGTAGTGACATTTCCACATTACTGTGTGTTCATACAGTGATAGAAATTGTGCTTGAACTTTCCTCCGATTTTTAGAGACATATCCCTTTAAAATAACAAAAACGAGTGCCACAGTAAGACATGACAACATCATGATTCATGTCACCTCTCCGATCTGCAAGCAGCCTAATCGCTCGCTCGCTGCTGACGAGTCTACCTTTTCACCGGCACGCACCAAGTAAAGAAGGGAAAAGACGTGAAATGTTTGTGCATAATGTAACAGTGTGTGGAGGGCTGAGATTACACAGTGTTATGAGAAGAAAATTCACGAAAGTCGATACAGTTAATGACATTGAGATGCGGTCGACCACTAGCACTAGAATGTTCTTCTTCAGATGAGACAACCACAAGACAAAAACTTTACCACTATGCATCAAGAAGAAAGGTGAACATACACATACAAGATAAACAGAATTGTTATTCAGGTTGATGTCTGTTCTTCCAGTGTCTCTATGATCGCCCCTAACACCACTCTCATTTCTTGACTTAAGAAGTACAAAAATGCTGGTTGTGATGTTAACATCGGCTTTTAACACCATGGAGAAATATCCACACTGTAATCTGTTTGCACCATTTATTACAAAGAAAAAAAGCATGTTGAAACCAACAGGCAGTCGTTTTTCCTCTCTCTTTCAACCTTCTTTAAAAAAAACTTCCCATATTTTTGGGGTCGTTTGTTTCTAATTCTACACTAGTTCAGGGTAAGCTGGTGAGATGGAGGGGCGATGGAGAATTGAGGGACACACATTATGGATGTAACAGCATGAGACATTAACATGACCACAGAGTGTGCATACGATGTGAGGTTCTCTTTTAGAAGCTTCCTTCTTTCGTCTCTAATAAAAACGATGTCACGATGAACGTGGACGCTATTGCAAACTGCATTCAAAAATCCCCTGTAAAAGGAGGTGTGTGGGGTATGGTGGGTGGAGACACGGCGATTATGAACACAGTTTGCTTCATATTCACACCTTTCTCGCATAAATTACAGCTGATCTGGGACTACAAAATACAAAAATAGCTAGACATGATGAAATTTTCAGCAACTTGTGATTTCAGGAAACGACTGAGAGTTGGGGAAAAAACCTGAAATCTGTTGGCGTAAACCATTTTCCACATTTCCCTATCGAGTAAAACGGGTGCTACGGTGCAAGTAAAGTGCTGTATTTCACACAAAGGACTAAAAACATGGGCAGTTAAAAATCACACATATGCTTCATTTTACACAAGGCAAGAAACAAACAAATCAGAACTTTTTTATGAGGGTTTCCCAATTTCTTGATACACAAAATATTTTGTTGGAGATGGTGGCTTCCCCGTATTTATTTGGACTATCATTATCGGTCACAAGAATGCAAAATACTCCCTAATTGTCATTTTTTCTTCACTCTTTTCTGAAATATAATGCAAATATTCTTGACGATCACATGCTAAAGAGCTGACCATTTCAATTCTTCTCTTCATTCTTTGGAATTGAACACGCTCTACGTACTTGACGACATTCACAATAACAAATAACGACATCCTGACTCGAGATCACGCACAATCCCGAATCAAGTCGTCGCACAAACATCAATTCCAAAGCGACAGCATCATCGTATCTTTCCCACCTCTCTTCTTTGTGGTGATTTCTCATCCACATAGGATGTTCGCATCCATAGCAACCTGACTGGATGTGTGTGGGTCTATCGCTCTTGCTAACATCACTAATGTTTAATCGGTGGAGTCATAAATCTGACGATACCCAACCATGCAATTCACACTCGTATTTAAACACTCCTAATCAATTTTGCACCATTGGCTCATTTTTTTTTTTCACTCTAAAAAGCATTAAAAAACAGACAAACAAACAGGATCAACTTGGAACACACAGGATTTTCCTATCCTCCCTCTACAAGCTGCTGCGACATCTAAAATCAGCTCACGGTCACGTTTGTAGTTTTGCATTACAGACAACGAATTAACCTTCAACAACACCTTTTAATCATTTGCACTGCACAATGAGAGACACTGTAAGAGATCTGTTTCAAAGGGAGTGCTGTGTCCAGAAATCAACCTTGACTTGGGCATAGACAAAGGAATTCACATTATGAATGAAATAACTTCATAAACAATAACTTCATAGACAATTAATAGGAAAACTGTGTAGTTATGTGTACTTTAGTGTCAGGGTGGTCAATGGATTTTGAAGTAAAAATACAAAGAAAGGGCATGAGAAATAAAAAAAAAATACACAGTAAGAAATGGAGAGCTTTCAGAACTTCTACACGAAACTGGTCATACCAAAGAGAAACAAAAGAAAGCATGAAAACAATAACGGATGCAACACACACACATGTGGTGAATAACATGCATAACTTAAAAAGGCAAGACAAAGAGTGTCACATTAGCTTGCATACAATGAAATCAAAATGTATCATTTTTTTCTTCTTCAAACAGAAATGAACAAAGCAATGGAAACAATAAAATAAAAGAAGGCAAGGACAAGGGGAGAGGAGGGGGGCTACAATTTACACAGCCTTAAAAAAAAAAAAAAATGTGTGAACGTCAATTACATTACACAGGAGGGTAACTGGAACATTTCTATTACAGATGTTAGCGATTGAGCTCTTTTAAGAAACTCTTACACTTACCAGCCATTTGACACTCAAGCAGTCAGAATCATACTCTGTTTATCTGTTTTTGGTTTGCCAGATTTTTTATTTTTTTTTATCTTTTTTACGACTGACTGTCCACACTGCCATCTTGACTGTCCACGAGCTGTGGGGGCAATTGGGGGCTTGGGACACAAGCCCTGTGGCATAAAAACCAGACATTGCGCATGCCACCACATTTGATGAACATAGGTGGGTGCTATCAACTACGGCCTAAGGTCACTCTCCCCTCCAAATTTTGTCCCCGTACCCATCTGGCTTTGTGGCGGAAGTGGGGACAAGTCCCAGTAAGTGTCCACAGTATGGTTTTGGAGGGACAAGTCCTGCAGCATGGGACTTTCCCTGCAAGGCAGAGACAAGTGCGTATGTCGGGAATGGGACACTGGTGCTCTCCATCCAAGAATGAACAAGACATGGTCTTTAATGAGAAGTTTAGAGTTAGCATTGCCACTAGGGGCACCAACAACCTCTGGAACCACAGACTTTACAAAACATTGAATAATCTTTTGAGAAGAGCTGTTTAAAAAAAAAAAAAAGCCAGAGCAGAAAGTGGTAATTTTAGACATAAGTGTGGCATAAATGTTCTTTTGTCAATTTGGTTGAAAAGAATAAACATTCACAAGTTCCTTTCGATATGCATCCGGTTCATACATCACAAATATCTTTGTATAACATTGTTTTTATGAAGACCACTCCAGTTCTTCAATACTTCATTTACAAGTCAAGGTCACAAGGTCTGAAATGGCCTTTATCTGGACATGCTCGGGTTGTATCTGTGAACCAGCTAATTTGTGTTTCAACAAGAGTAAGTCCAAGTGATTATCCCTGGATAGATGCCGTGTCTATTCATCGCAAGGTCTTTAATGTCATTCTTGGCAGTATTTCATAGAGCAAACTGGAATAGTCTCTTTCATTCATGACCGAATCTGGTCATATACCGCTGTTCATCTCAGTAGCAAAATCATCATAATCAAACTTTATCCCTGGATGTGTAAGTGATCACAGCATTGACATTATCTTAGAAGATTCAAGTTAATATTTTTGTCTGATATTGACACAAATTGTTGTTGTTGTTGTTTTTTTCTTTTTATGTATGACACACGAGAGAGAAAGCCAGAAAAAAAGAAGAAGTTCATTCGCAAATTTCCTGATGTACAAAGAATCTGTAACAAAATTAAACTCTCAGCAGTGCAACACCCAGGGATTTCAAATATTAAAAAAAATAATAATAACCAACATCATGGAACACCTGACCAAAAGAAAAAAAAAAAGAATTGGTCAAAAACACCATTACCTGTGTAACTCTGTCTGCAATAGATTGTGATGTCGGCAGCAGAAAATTGGTTTGTATTCGACGTGATTATTATGCTCACATTCACACTCGTATCCTCCCCGAATCTTTTATTTTGCCGCCTTACGCACGGCTGGTTTGCGCAAACATGATTGCAAGATTAATAGAGATAACACTTGGAACTTTTTGTTGACTCAACATCAAATCTAAGGCCAAAATGGCTATCAGTCGTATGCCAGCCGAACGAGGAAGTGTTTGATGCTGCTAGTCACACTGACAAACTTTAAATATTCCATTTTCTTGATATATTTCAGCACTTCAGCATTCCAAGAAATGATATAAAGACTTTTTCTTTTCTAAAATAGACTTTCAAAACTGGGAAGGATGTGGATGGGGGGGGGGGGGAGGGTTGGGAGGGGGAAGAAATGTGCCCCTCTATAAAAAAAAAATGCACACACAAATCACTAGATGACTATAAATATGACAACATGGACAGAAGCAACACATAACATGGACAGAATAAGTAAAATGCAACCATCGCAGTGAGAAAACATATGCATGACAAGTGATGACAGAATGCAATACGGGGAATGAAGGACTACCAAAATTTTGTATCACAAGTTGGGAGTGGTGCTGGTCGTGGGGGAAATGACGGGAAAGGGGGTGTGACAAACTATTACACATGTCAAATGGCACAGCAGGGCAATATCACGTTTTCAATTTCTTCCACCTTTTACAAGGGCCTTGAGAGTTGGAGAAAGGAAAAACTCCACGCTCAAGGTTTAGTATGAAAAGTGCCACACTACCAATTAAAAAAAAAAAAAGACAAAGTGTGGCAAAGAAATATGCATAGTTATGCATGTATGAAATACGTATACACACCAAAATATAGGCATATTTGTACTCACACACGTATAATTACACACTAAATCTCAACATCTCAATCCACAGATATGTCATGAGAAAAAAAAAAAAAAGAGAGAGAGAAAAAGAGAGACGTGCCAATCGTAATCAATGAGCGAGAATATCTGCAGCTTCGGTGTGAAAAACGAAAAATGGAAAAAAAAAAATGCAGTGTAGACAATTTCGTCTCGACATTTTAAGGTACACTTAAAAGATACGAAAGTAAGTGGTACACCTATCTACAGCACAGTGTCGTTTGCGAGATATATAATACGTGATGCTTCGCAGTCGTCGTTGGTTAAATGACAGTAAGCAACTCCTTCCCACACCAGCTCCCGCCTTTTTCTCACTTGCATTCGCCCATGCACAGCCAGGAATACTATTCTGATTCAAAAGTTTGGGCTGTAGCATAATACCAGATACCATGGCATCCATTCAGGAGAATAGTTTACATTGCATGCCAATGTAATAATAGTGCAAAGTTTGTACACATAAATACAATAGAATCGATAATACAGGTAAACATATCAAGGTGTTTGTTAACATACTATAAATGTACATCTCTATATAAAATGTAGGCTATAAATTAGCATTCATGTTTTCACCATTTTCTCTTTTCATTTCTTTTTTTTAATCATCTTATCTTTAATTTTTTGGTTTTGATCTCGTCACACAAAGATCCACGTGGCATAAAAACACACCATGCAAACACTGAGCCTAGTGTCACTCAGTGCTTTGTGTCAGTGAATGGTAACGCATGCTTTTAAAATAGTACACACTTTGATTAAAAAAAAACAAAGGCCCAGGTGGGACTTTACTCACAAACCTCTGAACTTCTCTCTGGCTCATACCCTGGTCACTGAGCCAGGAACCCAATTATCTTAGTTGTACTTCAATTATGGCAAAAAATATAGGTTGTATAAAGGAAAAAACAAGAAACAATACCCTGGTTCCAACATCGTTTACAGATTTTCGCAGAGGACAATACAAGACAACGACAAAATCCATTTAATCGTTTTCCACATCATGATACACAAAAAAAAAAAAAAAACACAAGAACACATGGACTTGAATGTCTGTAATACTGATAATTGAACACAACACATTGGTGTCCATCGCAACACCATTTGGATGGAGACCGAACGGTCAGTGATTGGTCAGTGAGCGGTCAGAGGGTGGACACAGTAAAGTTTGTATGCACGAAGATGAGTAAAGATGAAAACCAGGCGAACTCTTTCAACATTGTGATCTTTATCTTGTCATAACCCTTTGTGCAGTTGAAGTGTACCAATATCCTGAGAATTAAATTTGTTATATTTGTAGAATTTACTTGCCTTCTGCAAAATATTAGAATTTTCTGTCACTCCGATTGCTTTTCACTAGGGTTTAAATGTAAATTTTCACAAGTACTGTATACCAAAACAAAATGACTTGAAATAGACTAGTCGATCACCCGATTCTTTCATTCGAACAATTGCGCTATCAATATTCTTTTTTCCAAATATGTCTTGAATGATATTGATGTGCAACGCTTGGGCATGATCAGCTCACTAAACTGATCGACAAGGAATCTCGATATTATTCGTAAAAACGTGCCCGTACAGCTAATACGCGCACACATCAGTACCAGCTCTTACGGAACACAACTTAAATGCGTGGAACACATGTGCCAAATTGTCATTGAGATATGATCTGATTTATTGGAATACTTGTACGTATACTTTCAGGGGCTATCACAGCTGAATTATGGCTGTTTTTGTGCATTCTAGCTGTACACAAATTTGATCTCCAAGGTATTGGTACACTTTAACTAAACATTCAAGAACATCCTATACTGTGTAAAACTCCAATCACTTCATCATCTGACAAATCTATTCACACATATCAGGCAAAGGCATCTTTTTCCACTAAAATAGCTTGTAGACTCAGAAATACCCCCTCCCCCTTCCCACCCTCCCCATTCACCCCCAAGGGGGAAACATCAAGTAAATACACAAAACAAAATTCTCTTAGGGATTAATGTCACTTGCTTCATTTTGTTTACATTCTCTGAACAGCCGTACTATCTTTTGCTATCAATATTTCACAATAATCTGAATGCTACTCAAGGTTTTCATTCTTTCTGGCAGAGATAATGTTTCTTCTTTCCCTCTCACAATTACACTGGATTTATAGACACAGGAGAGACTGAGGGCATTATTTTTCTGAACACTCCTTCTCAATGTTTTGACGAGTATTTGCAAAGTGTAACCGTATCACCCCTCCAACCCTCCCCCCCCCCCCCCCAACACACACACGATAACAAGAAAAAAGAGAAAGAGATGAGAAAATACCACAAGCTTTTTGATGGCTGAGATTTAAGTAATATTATCAAACGAGAGAGAGAAAAAACACACACCATATATAGAGCCATATGAACACTATATTCATGACTGAAAGCATTGAGAACTGTGTTATATCTTTCCACTATCATGTTCACTGGAGAACCCCCCCCCCCCCCTTTTTGCCTCTTGTGTGTGTTTTAGAATCAAAATGTCGCTGGCCTCAACTTCATACCAGTTACCACCAATATAGTAATTGTCATGGCCACGCTGAGAACAAACAAGCGAAGCCTTTGGACTCTTGTTGATAAGAAAAGTGACTATGTGAGATGATGCACTTGGGGCCTGGTGAGTTGAAAATGAGACCTTACATTTCTGGGATCTTGCATTACAACTATTGCATTATTTTTCTTTTGCCTATTACACTTCATAGAACTTTCTACACCTAAACACCAAGTGAGGATGCTTGGTAGATGATAAACATTGTGACACTTAAAAGTCACACAACCCATGCACCTATGCACCCACAGTACTACAGACAGACCAAATCGTCTGGGGTGACTGAAGTGAAGGCTAGCCACTTATCTCCCATCCATAGTCCATGTTTCTAAATGCTTTGGAAGAGCAGCAGCACTCTTGACCTATTGAGGACGTGTCCCAAGTATACTCGGGCAGGTGTCTATGGGAAACGCGTGTTGTAGCAAAATCAACCTGTCCTCAACTAGTTAAAGTCAAAGACACATAACTTCACTTCTCAGTGCAAAATATAGCTACTGTAGATAACAATAACCATATTTCTCAAGCTGATAAATAGCAAAGGGCAAAGGGCTCAGAAACTCTCACAGGGAATGAGGGGTATTAATGAGCTTGTTGAAGTCTAAACCATACTTGACCCTTGAGCTAATGCCACTGGAGTTGTCTGAAACCTGTCATTTTGAGGCTTAGTCTGTATTTGGAGGCAATTTAACACATGTCCAGATGGAAGGACAGTCTGCTCCAAGCCCACATCAAATATCAGTTTGGGGGGGGGGGGGGATCTTTTTTTCCCCACCATAGATGAGACAAGTAGATGCCCTCTTGAGAAGAGTCTCTCAATGCATTAAACTAGAAATTTTCATGAGCATGAAATGCTTCGTGAATTTCGTGAAGAGCCAAGATTCGCGAAAGTAACATGCACGCAGAAGTGTTTGTCTATGCAATGCATTGAATGCCAGTGGCAATTGGGGCAAAGCTTCCTAACGCGAAAGTTTCATGCCGCAAACGTTTCTGGATTTTACAGTATAACGTATCTTCCTAACCAGCAATGGGTAACCAACAGGAGAGAGAGGGGTATCACATTGTTCAGGATGAGACCTTCCTCATAGATTTGAAACCCTGTCTTACTCCTTCTTCCTACCAGTGCAATCATGGCATCACTTCATGCAGTCTACTCTCAATAACCCAATTAGTCTGAAGAGTGAAACATGATTGTAACTAGTCCAACTGATATCATAAATATCACGAGCTATAATTAGTCTAGAATTTTCATTTGACTGTTTGTCTCTTTCTCTTTTTTGATTTCCCTAACACACACTTACAGTAATTACTTTTTAAAGTGAGAGCTGGGGCCTGTCACACGTTGTTTCCTCTATCCAAAAGCTTTCCAATACTCCACACTTGACAGTTGGTGGCTTAACAATCGATCGGTTCACAAATATATTCAAATTTTATGCATGATCTACTGAAAACAGTTCTTCTTACCAACTCTTAATATCAAAGACACCTTGCCCCGAAAAAGAAGAAACAAGTAATGCATCTACTAACTGGACCTTACAGATTGAACAAATTTCATGACAATGGGTGAATTCAATAACTGGCCATTTGGTCTACTGCGGGGGAAGGATATATCTATGAATTTGAAATGTAAACACATGCGTCTCACTTGAGGCCGCGTCACATGGCACGTAGTGGAGCAGTCAAAATGTTTAAAGTGGAAAGTAGGAGAACACGGAGGGGGTGGATCTTCCCATTCATTTTGAGAGCTACTTAGAACTCTGAGGTCATCCTTTGGAACATACAGTCAATTCTAGATTACCCATGGAAACATCTTTATTTGGGAAATTTAGAAGGGGAGAAGGGTTTTTGTTGAAGGGGACTGGTATTTGTTTGCCTTTTCCCTATTTCATCCCATTTTCCTTCAATCATTTGCCCCATGGTAACTATTTGTGGCTCCTGACCATCATTTTCTCTACACCCTGTACACCCTTTTCACAGTATAAACACACTGGCTCCAGCGAAATAGAAGAAAAAAGTACAAGAAAATGCATGCATTGTACAATAGATGTCATGCACGCTCCAACACACTACTGATCGAAGAGGACATTAATCTTTGGGATTTCAGCATACCTTCTGACTCAAGACACACTTACTCCACGCTGGGAGGAAATTAGGGAGGAGGCGGATCGTTTCCATGGAGATGCTTTGCTCTCGAGATGCCTGCCAAATCGCTTCTCGCTTGAAAGATGCTCTGTGATGCAGGAATTGTCAGGGCACGGATTCAACAAGTGCAAAGGTCAAGATTCTACTTCTGCCTTTTTAATAAGTCTTTGTGGAGATATTTACCACATCACAGTGGACGACGTACTGTATCTGAGCCCAATGTAGAATCATTTTGTAGGATTTCCTGAACAAAAGTGGAACAAATTCGAGGGAGAATCCGTGCCCTGCCCACTTGTCGTTTTCTGAATTACTGTGTTCTTTCTCTTTTTCTCAAACTGTGCATTAGACTGTTGGCAGATTCCTAGCATTCAATGTTTGCAAGAAGCTTCCCCATCTGTTCACAAACAGCATCTTTCAGCAATTTACTCGAGAAACTGTCTCTTGATTTGACAAGGATGGCAATGGTTTGATACCAACAAAAAAAAAAAAAAGAAGAGTAGATGGCCTACAAAGCTGAAGTGTGATTTCCATTCAAGTCAATGACGAGGTGTGACGCCTTTCAAAAGTCAATCAGTCAAAATGAAATTTGCCCCTTTTATCTCTACCACCACAATTTAGTTTTGTTCTTGCTGACAAATCAACATGTAAATTAGTTTTCACCACTGCAATCACATCAATCAATGTCAAAGCAATTCATAGTGGATGCCACAAAATGAGAAATACCAATATCTACTGTACCAGCATTGCTGTGTAAATGATTGCAATTCGGTCTCAAAGAATCCGGGCAGATTTCTCGAAATGTCCTTTTGCTTTTGGTAATGTGCATGGAGGTATTCTTTAAACTTTTGGTTGAATGACTGAAGATGCTTTAGTCATCTTGTAATGTCTTTGGGATTTAAAAAAAAAAAAAAAATTTCCTTTTCAACACTGACCTCACCTTCCAGTTGTGTATCAAATCTAAGAACATGTTTGCTAGCTAAGCAGTTTTAAAGTTGAATGATGCTGGTTTCCCCCCCCCCCTTTTTTTGTGGAGCGTTTCTTGAAGTCTTCTGTTGCTCATGCACTTGAAACAAATTAACTGATTAGAAAACTGTTTTCAATCACTGAAAGGGCTTACGGTGGCAGTACCCATTTATTATCACCCCACTAAACATTCATTCATGATTTGTGGTCGGCATAATATTGTATTTAGATGGCGCTGTCTCTGGTTGAAATATTGTTTGAAAATCTGATCAAATAATCCAAAACAGGAGGAGCGAAACGAAGACTTTGGAAACTATTCCACACTCATCATTAATTTTTGTGTCATGATCAGCTACACTGCAAAATCACATTCTCAACCGATGCCTGTGTTATGGCGTACACTCGAGTGTTCATGGGATCAATACGCTACCAATCTAGTGGTATCTTATCAGCAAAATAGAACTGGCCAGTACTGTTCTAAATAATACTTGAATCACATGGAATCTTATGTGTACATCACCCATGATAGCCGTATTCATTCGGCATTCAGTTGACCACTAGCTGTGGTGTCAAGTGCAGTGTTCTTAGAGAGTGACCAACATGTATATAAAGGAAATATCGTTTATTTAGCTCAAGGACTGACAGCACTGTTTTCATTTGCATTTTATCACCTTTTTTTGACAACTTCGACATTGTAACATTTCAGCCCTTTTTTTTTTTAAAAACAAACAAACTAGAAGGCGAGGTAAAAATGGGCAAGCACCATATCAGAGCAGAATATGATCCCAGCTGATATTGCACACATTTGCTGGATTTCTTTGGGAGGCCTGTAGAGGGCACCAGACACAGAGCCATCTTACTTTCTCCCCATTCACAGACCATTGGAAATCACACCTCTCAGATCAGAATGGATCACAAAATGTCTACATGCCTTATCCTTCTTCCCCGCAATGCAAGAAGAGAGAGCCGCATTCCCTAGAAGCTATTTTTCAAAAATTTCCTCTTACACACGCTTTTCGCCATCTCCATGGTTACGCACCTCTCGACAACAAAGCTGTTGCCCCGGGCGACCGATCTAGCTACCTCCCGCCACTCCTCCCCGGCTGCTATTAAATCACAACAACTCGCACATGATCCAGAACGCTCTGCACTAGCAATGACGTGCAAACACCAAGCACTGGAGTGTTTGTAACATTCGTTGTCCTAAACCTCACGTGTACATGTATAAATAATATTCTTAAAATGCTACACAGCACAAGAGAGAGAGCTCACGACGGTCTCGCTTCGGCAGCCCAGCGAAAATTCCGACAGACACTCCTCGGCTGAGATGAGAGATGAAACGAAAACATATGAAATGCAACAGATGATTTTTCTTTATGTTTTTTTTTTTTTCAGCTGCTGCTAGAGATTCATGGTCTGTAAGATTTCGCTACACAGCTCCTTGTACTGGCTGGCGTCGCCAGCGATTTTCCGCAGCTTCAGACCGTTCAGCTTGAGCCCTGGCACTCGACACACCTCCATTTCCATCTCCACACCATTCTGTTGCAACATGAACATGCAGTCGTCGTTCCTGTACACCAGGCCCGGCTGCTTCTTGTCCAACGTCCTCTGAATCTCCGCCACAATCTCGTTGAGGTCCTTGTACGTCGTCATGCTGAACGACTTTGCGTGCTTGATCGGCGACGGCTCGCTGGCGAGGTCCGACGAGTCGCTCAGCGACATGCAGCTCATGTTCATGCTCTGCCGGATTAAGGGCGGGATGGCGCCCTCGTAGTCCAGCTTGACGAGTCCGATGGCCGTCATGCCCGAGTTGTTGTTGTTGGCCATGTTGAAGATGCCCAGGTCCCCCGAGGGCACGCGAAACGTTTGCTGAAGTAGCTGGGCCCGTACGTGCGTCGTAGAGGGCGCATTCGCCGAGTGATGCCGTTGGTGGTTGCGCAGCTGACCCTGGCTCCCCCGTATTCCGCAAGGGAAGAATCCTAATGGAGGGGGAAAGAGACGGGGAGAGCGGGAGAGAGAGAGAGAGAGAGAGGGGGTGGGAGGGAGAAAGAGAGAGAAAGAAATATAGAAAGAGGAATGGGGGAAGGGGGGAAGACAGAAAACGGGTGCAAGGTGACTGGTGCGTGATGACTTCATTCTCATACATATGCAACATGGAGTGATGAATATTCATGATTTTGTGTCTACTGCCTTGACGCTTGTGATAAAGTCTTATTCAAGCTCTTCTATCATCACATTATTTTTTTTTACAACAACCAATTCAGCCACTTCAATTTTTCAGCAAATAGATATCAGAAGAACATAAACAAAGGTTGTGGAACGGAACAAGTTACAGTATTGATTTCACTTCTGGCATGTTACAAAAGTCTATCTTACTCAGAATATACAATACAGCAAGAATAATTTTGGGTCTTGCCTTTGAATTCTACAAGCTATGATCTTTCAGTAAGAAAAAAAAAATGAGAAATTTCTTTTTGTGTTAGAAAATACTTTCCACAAGCTAATTAGAGATGAACTCTGCCGACTCTCTCACAAGGTCAATCAAACATAATTACCAAAGCAGCCAGATGGGAGACTAGATACCAAATTCATTCTGAAATAAAAGCCTGTGCAATGGACTCTGTAGCTAATGGCAACAAGAGCCTTACACACACACATTAATTTCTCAAACGGGTGTGCTGCAAGGAAAATTGCCAAACGCTCGAAAAAGAGTCGAGAAAAATCATACAATATAAAACCGTGGACGACTTCATGCAAACTGATGATAATGTGGTTTGTTTATAGCCAGATTTAGCAGGCTTTTACCAGTACACTACAACACAAATCTGTCACATTTTACCCATTCATGTGGAGGAAATAAAACATAAATAGAGACGTCATGTATGCACCTTTTATATGACAAAGAAAAATTATTCAGACCCACGACAATGATACAACTATGATGGGGAGAATGATGACGATGATGATGACGATGATGGAGAAAGACAACATTGAAAACTGAAGTTGGGGTATAATAACAACCAAAGTTTGACATCAAGATTTGGTGTCAAACACCAGGGAGTGGTGGCAGGGTGGGGTCTGGGAAGGGGGGGGGGGAGGGGTGTGTGTGATGCAACGATGGCTACTTGGGGGCACGGAGATCGTACGATCACATGACCACAATCTTGCGTTCAAGGAGACAATGCATGGCCTGCATGCGACACAGACGTACAGAACAAAAGACTAAAAAAAAAAAGTACTGACAAAGATTTGGTCGCTATCGGTTGGTCCGAAAAAGTGGGAGCGGGTGTGGTCACACAGGTCGGGGGTCATCTCCTACACATTTTGCATAAATCTTCCTCAATGCAAATCTGAATTCATTTGACTCTCCCTTTAAGCACAGGAAAGCCATGGACTTACAAACTTGGAAGTGTTGTAGAGCATATATAGTTGGACACAGGATTTTGATTCAGTACAAAAGGACACACAGCTACATGGCAAATGCCAATAATGAAGGAATGGCACAATGTAAGATACTGTTAGAGTAGATATTTTCATGTGACTATTTTTAGTGCATTAGCCGGATGAAGAGTTTTTCATGTTTTTAATTCAACAGAATCAAGACACCAACTACTGGAACCAATGGCAAGCAAAAATATTTCTGGTAGCGGGAAATGCACATAAATTTCAACATCATGAAAATTTCCACTTTTACAGTATTTGTTCTTGGTATCAACACAACTACACTTGCAATTGCACTACAAGACACATTTTACTCTGATACTCTACAACTACACTGCTGCACACTGTCAGGTACATTGCAGGTTTTCCGTTGATATGAAGTTAAAGTTCTTTACAAGTAATGGACGCCGTACAAATGGAGACTTTCAGCTCCTTCACACAGATTTTTGGTTAGCTCACGTGTGTTTGCCATGTAAGACTACTCCCTTTAAGATGATTATCGTAAAGGAGACTCCGAGTGAGAAGCACCATAAGCTGAAATTGATCCCAGACAACTTCCTCAGCTCTTGGAATGCAGCAGCGGAAGTAATCCCACAATGCAATCCTAAGCCTCCCAGAAGCTGTGTGACGTTACCATGACGATATGAGGTTATTGGCCGGATGGTCGACAGCCTTTATAGAACCACTCCTCACGCCACTCCACTGTATACTTATAAAAAGGGACTGACAAACGTATTTTGTGACTTTGCATCCATATGAAAGCAAAAAACCTCTCAACAATATGACGTCACATGGCGCATCAAATTACACTTGTGGCATGTAACAGTATATTCATGCTTGCTACGACAGATTTAGACAATGGGCTAATTCCTAACCCGTCAATGTTGCTATGCATGTTTCTTTGCATCCCAGCCACATTCCCTTTTTTCAGATGATGGACAATCATAAAACCACCACTGCTTGAAGCAAAGTTATTGAACTTGTCATTGACGGCAGATTAATGCAACGCGTCAGCCTCAGCCCTTTTAGCATTTTGAGTGCCATTTGGCACAGAAATATAAATCCAACAGTGTTGTATACATTGTCCAAAATTTCCTTCCACAGTAAGGGTTAGAGCAAGTATTTACAGTCCATCTCCACTGATGAATGCTGAGTAAACCTCTGAGAGCAAGTGACTGCAATCTGCATATATGAAGAGTAGCTTTCACATATTCTTGCTTCTTCTGCGTATGTAGTTTTCTGTTCCTTTGTTTTCCAGACGATCGGCCCCAAATCCCTTATACGCCAGACAAAACTAATCCGCACACTTCCCATGCACCGTCGACATGAGTACAGACTATGTGGTATCAAAAGGGAAATGTGGGATCAAGCGCTCTTGGAGGAAATCGCCTAGCACTCTCCCCGATCACATCAAAGGAGCTTGACAGGTGGAGCTGGAATCGACTGCACTCAGAATTTGCCAATTTCAGAGAATTTTCCTCTCCTTACAGGTGATTCAATAACAGTGTCCTATTGTGGTTGTTTTTTCCAGTTGCACTGGACATTTTGTGCAATTTTCTCACTTCAATGGTGATCAATAATACCATGAAACAGCAAAAATGATACAAGTATGCCGAAAAATATATGCCTTTTTACAAGATGAATACATCTAGTGCCACTGCTTCTGGCATTGAGGCCAATATATCCATCTGTTACATTGAATTCAGATAGATAAGTGAATATATGTGCCTGTTTATTACTCCAGTATCAAAATCTTTCAGAAATACACATTACGTGCAAAAATGATGGGGATATCATAAGCATAATTTTAAGGCTGTTTTTTTTTTTTTTTTTTTTTTTTGGGGGGGGGGGGGATTTCCCTTCCAAACGGAATCTTGAAAATAGCACCTTCTTTACTTTTTAGTATCCTATCATATCAATAAAAGATTCCCCAAAGGGGGAAAAAAAAAGAGAAAAGAGTGATAATACAATATTTTCCTGTCTTATTAATTTTCAGCCACTCTTGAAACATTATTACAGAACTTACATACATACCATAAATTTCACATATTACAATACCATCAAATACAACATTGTTACACTGGCACCACTCTTCACAGTATGTCATTTCAACACCTACATGTATTACATATATTCGTGAAGGCAGCTAGTATCGACATATACACTAGAATGACTTTTCAACACATCTGCACATCTACACTTATCGCGAGCAGCGATCAGATTATCCATGAAGTCTTTGTTACAAAAGAACGATCCCTACACCAACGGACTTGCGACTATTCACCTCGTACGAGTTTACACGCTACTTGTCATCAATCGACACAACAGATAATACTAACCACAACCAGTGGAAGAATTCATGATCTCCGAAAACAGCTCATATCACCACACATGTATAATTCAACAGTGACTTCAAAGGTGTTTGATACTTTAATAATTGCACCTCTTCTTTCATAAACATTGCATTGAATTCAAGTTCAAATTTAGATTGCATTCCATGTATGTATGCGCTTCAAGCAATCTTACAGAGTGGATTTGGCGCAATATGAATTCATACTGTTATCGTCATTATCAGTATGTTTACATGATCGCATGGTGGTAATCCAATTTTGCTAGCCGTGTCAATTTCCACCAAAGTTGGCGTATTTGCTTTCAAAACACATGAGTCAACTTCGTATCCTAGCTCACGAAATCTGACACTGAGAATGTGAATTTGTGCATTTCTTATCATTTTTTTCACCCTTTCCTGCAGAAGGCATATCCGTTTTGTCACACGAATCCTAAAAAAATAGCAACAAACAAAATTTCCAGAGTTGCTCATCTACAGTGACGAAAAACATTGCAGGGGGGGAGTATTCATATCAATAATTTAAAAAATTGGGCTGATCAAAGGCTTATTGTATATATATGTATCCGAGATATCCTGTTCCCACACAGCCTTCCAAAGAAAGGTTTACCACCAATGCGTCATCACGGCATTTTCTTTTTATTCTTTATTTACAATACTACTCATCATGTGTCCAGGGTTTGTTGTATTCTTGACACGGCACTTATTGTCACTGAAAAAAAAAATTTAAAAAAATTAAAAAAAATGGCAAAGTTCGTAGCATCATGTAGATACTGCTTGAATCAATGCTTGCAGCTGATGTCAAGCATATACTGACACTGGCCGCAACGTGAACTGTAAGAGTAAGGCATTATCACTGCTCTGTATCCACACTGACAAAACGTTCCTCCTCAACAATTGGCACAGGTCAAAAGCTAACTGATTTATATGCATAAATCATACTTATGTTGACAAAATACAGTTTTATCGCAAAACGAGCTAACTTCATAAGTTGAGATATTTGCAATTAAAGCCGCTTAAAACAAAGGAAATCTTTTACACAGGATGTTCTTAATCGTAACTTCCATGAGTATTCCTTATTACAATGTATGTTCCACATATGGTATCACTGGAAAGGTTTTATTTCACTCTATCCAATAATGGAATTACTTAATGTTTGAAAATGGCACTTAGCCCATTTTGCGATGAAACTCTTCAAATATAGGTGAACTTTAATTTAAAGGGGAAAAAATATGTTGTTTCTTTTGTCAATTACATACATATCTAATTATGTTGAGTTGCTTTAGGTGGCGTTGTGCCTTGTATGAGGCAAGGCCGTATGGAAGGGATTATATAAAGCTTTGCTACGAATAAGTGGCTTGCTTAGTTACCTTGGAAACCACCACTGGAATGCATATCTTGGTTCTGTGTGTTTTCTAGCTCCTGCTGTAGGCTTGCGTCCTCGTAGTCTTGTGTGGAGAGGTGGGGCTGTAGCAAGGTGGCTGGGTAGGCCTGGCTGAAAGGCAGGCTCGGGATCTGGGGTGCGTGGTCCCCCGCATCAGACGTCGGGGTGTTCACCTCGTGGCTGTTCTGCGCGGCGATGTACGCCTGCGTCACCGAGGGCATGTGAGAATAAGGCCCTTGCAAGTGCGGGTGGGCGGCCAGGGATGCCCCCAGGCCCGGCAGCCTGTCAGTGTGTGCCTGCGACAGGCCCAGCATGTGGGGCAAGTGTCTTTGGGCAAGGTTGGTGAGGTCCATGGGGCCAAGCTGCTGGGGGTGCTGCTGGGGGTGCGGCTGGGGGTGCGGGTGGAGGGTGTTCTGCTGGACGGTATCGGGGCTGCCCGTCATGCGCAGCGGGCTGGGGTAGTTGGAGTTCTGCTGCTGCATGAACTGCAGGCGCTGGAGGGCAATGGCCTGCATCAGCTGCTCAGTAGTGGGGACCGCACTCCTCTGCTCCCGCTCCAGGCTTTGGTTGCTATCATGCTGCTCGCTTCGCCCGTCTGTCTCCTCCAGGAGCGGTCCGTTCAGCCCTATGTGCTCCAGACTCCCTTCCCCGAGGAGGTTCCCCGAGCCGGGATTGGAGCGGTCGTGACCGTTGAAGTTCACCTCCACGCCACGGTGCGAGTGCACCGAGTGCGCCGTGACGGGACTGGGCACGGACTCGTCCGGCTGGCTGCTGACCGAGTGCGGCGAGCCGACCATCGTGTCCAGCAGCGGGTTGACCGGGAAGCTCGTGTCGGTCGGACTCTCCACGCCCGTCTCCTCGGGGTGGACCGGCAGCGAGCTGGAGAGCGGAGGGCTCCCTCTGCTGCCGGGGCTGTGCAGCTTGCGCAGGCTGGGCGGGCTGTCCGACTGGCGCTGCAGATGAAGGCGCTGAAGGTGCTGTTGTAGGTGCTGGGTCTGGAGATCGTTGATGGGGGCGTCGGAGCGGAGGGAAGAGACGGGTGAGATGTGGGGTGAGGCACTGGCCAGGCCCGTTGGTGAGTGAGAGAGCTGCAGAGGAACAGGATACATAGACAAACACACATCACTAACAAATAATACACAATGAGATTTCTGTACTCATCATGTCTTCAGAAGTGGCATTAACAGACAATCTAGGAATAGATAAATGCAACATGGCTAACAGTGTAACAAATCTGTCCCTTATTTGCTGATAGATGTATTCTGGTACTTTGACCCCTCGGCCATCCCCCGCCCCCCCCCCCCCCCCTCCTTCCATCTCCTTCTCCACCTCAGTGTTTTCCATAAAAAACCATTAAAGCTAACAACAAAGAGGAGGCACACAGCAATCTATCATGTTGATTGTCTACTAGCCCACATTTGGATATCTCTCTTAAACTGAACTACTGTAAACGTGGAAATTTTCGCGGTACATTAATTTTCGCGGATTTCGCGCTACGCTCGGCTAGCGCGAATTCAAAAACGCGCGAATATATCTTCACAATTTTCTACGCACATTTTGAACGGGATGAATTGTGTGCGCTTCATCGATGATACTGCTACGTAGTACAATGTACAGGCATGTTTACGCTATTCGTACTGTGCGAAGAGATACCCTAGATTGCTGTGTACTGTAGCATGCATGTGTGCACCGCACGCATCGATGCTACAGTCCCCCGTGACTACGGTACTAGAGTCACAGCTGTACTACGTATTTGAGTGCTTGTACTCGCAGTCGAGCCGCTCGCTACGTCGCTTGTCGTACGCTGGCATAGCAAGCTATGTAGCAGAGGCTTTGGATGAAAGCAGTGAATGTGTACTACAGTAAAGTAACCTGCTGCTGAGCGCGAATTTAAGAACCCGCGAATACGTTTTCGAGCCGCTCAGCGCGAAAAATTAATCGCGCGAAAATATTGACGTTTACAGTATGCCACATTTCAAGACAACAGATGGGAGCATAGTAGCAAAATGGCAAAGATTCTGGACTCTTTAAAAAGAGGCCGTGACATCAAATCAAACTCAATAAAACATCCTTAAACATGATATTTTTCCCACAATACTCCTCTTGATCCAGTCACAAAAATGGGTATGTAACAAACCTTTTCTAATGATAACAGCATTACTTTCTGGAACAGCAGAGCTACTATCACTAAAGAGGTCAACCTAACTACACAAGACCACACCACAAGATTTGACATCGGCAAAGAATTGCCAAGCATGTGTGTGAATTGTCCCTCCCCCATTCCCCTTCCTCCCCTCCCTGCATCCCCAGCCAAACCCCAGCAAAGTGAACGTTACCATGACGCCCTGCATCTTCTCCTTGTGGAGCTGGTGCTGGTGCTGCTGCAGCTCCTGGGTGCGGGCGTCGACCGGCGAGCTGTACTGCTTCTGCAGCTGCTGGCACTCCTTGTGCAGCTGCTTAAGGGAGCTCTTCTGGCAGCTCCCACTGCTGCCTCCGCCCGCCGCCGCCACCTGCTGCAGGTGCGCCCGGTAGTACTGGAGGTTGGGCATCCCGTCGGAGGCCCGCCGGGCGCTGGTGCTGTTGGGGTAGAGGTGGGGCTGCAGGAAGCGCTCGCGACGCGTCCGCACCGACGTGGGTACCTCGCCGGCCGTGAGCATGTCGGGACCGATGGTGTGCCGACATCTGCCACGGTTTAGGTATCTGGAGAGTTTGACACAAGAATGGCGTATTAGAATGCAGCAACTTTTTCTATTTCCTGAAGGTCATTACCTGTTTTAGTTTGTGTAAACATAACATCTGCAGGCAAATCAATTTGATAATTTTGATATTGTTATTTTCAACAAACTTGAAATATATTTCTATAAACTGATCAAATTCTAGGTAGTTCTACTAAATCCACAGCTTAAACTTTCTCCCCTCCACTGTCAATTCAAGATATGGTGCTCCTCACTTCAAAAACTTCAAAGATGGTGTCAAACAAAGGAAGAAATAACCTTCACAGTTTCATACTCATTAATATTATTGTGACTTTGATAAAATCTCCCTGTGACGACTCCTGAGGATAGGTCAATGATAACATTCTAACTACTTCTTTGGAGACCCTAAACACCATTTCCAAGATTGATGGCAGGATTCAATCAATTTCAGTTGTATGGTCACTGAAAGATGGCCCAACCACAACAAGTGCTTCATTAGATATTTCAAGAAAAAATTTCACTTTTCATAGTCAACTTAAGTCAATCTTATTCTAACTTTGTCACATGCAAACTCCCTTTCACAAAAAGAACTCTTTTAATGAATACAGGCAACTCCCATTATATTGAAGTCCTAGGGACCAGCAATTTTCTCTCATAATATCAAAATTATGTTACAGCCAACTAGTATGGTGTATAAAGATATATAGATGATAATTTGGGGGCTTGAATTTATACTCTGTTGTAATTAACAAGAATTTCCTAAGAACCATGTTTGTTATAACCAGGGCCAGCTGATAAACCCCAGAAGTTGTACCAGACAATTGCGCTGCTGGAGACCTTTTGTTTTGTTTTTGTTTTGTTTTTTTGCTTGTTAGCTGATGAAACCCGGAAGTGGCACCAGAAATATTAACTGGGCCCCCCATTTTTAAAAACACGGCGCCAGCCATGCTTCCAGGGTAAAAAAATAAAAAGTGGTGGGGGTCCCCAAGTGGTTAGATCCTATGTATTTCTATCTATTATGCAAAAAAGTGTGGGGGGGGGGGGGATGGTTGCGCCAGCCCAGATAATCGGAGTGCACTGTATTGCGAAAACTTCCAAGGGAGGTTTCCCGCCCCTGAGGTTATCTACAGCCCTTGATTACCGCTTCACTTCCTCCTGGTCTGGCTCCCCGTCAGAATTCTCATCCTCCTCAGGCATGGCGGTGGCTGACAACCTCTGCTGCAAGGTTTCTGCTGCAGTCTGTGGGTGGGGGCAACAAGTAGGTACAACATGTGGTATAGTTTCCTCAACACTTTTCTAGATTAACCATCAATGGCTAAAACTGGTTGACACATTCGAGGTAAAGAATGAATGGCCGCTACCGCAGATACGAAATCAAGAATGAATAAGCAATTATGATACTTGGGATATTGGTGATGATGATAATGATGCAAGAACCATGAGGATTGGGATGATAATAATGATAATAATCATGGCGGCACAATTGATGATGATGTTAATACTGCAATGACAATGAAGCTTGTGGTAAGCTGATGATGATGATAATGATGTTGACAAAATCATTTACGTTGACATCATCATTTAATGATGATGATGATGATGAGAGTGAAGATGTGATGGTGAAAGGGATAGTTTTAAATACTAAATGCCACTGATGTATTAGATACTCACTGAGATAGAATTTTGGCCCTACATAAAACACAAGTGATACAAGAGTAAAATCTCTAACATTTATGAGATTCTTTTACAATTCTGAAAGGAAGAATGATTTACTTCCAGCCCATCATTATCCTAATGGAGGGGATGTAATCTTTTGATATGAATTGATGTGTGAATAAGTTCTGAAATCAGTTTTTAGTAGTAACCAAGATAAAAAGAAATGGTCATACAAATTCGGGCAAGATTCAAGCCTAAGACCTCTTGATCATCTAACAGGTGTATCCACTGGAACACCAAGCTTCTGCCCAATAGTCAGCAACTGTTAACAAATTACACATACTAGAGGGATCGAGAGATGCTTTGTTTCAAAAGAGCTTGAGGTATTGCCACTCCCCCTCTCCCACGCACCTGTCCAGTGGCATCAATGTCCCCTGGCTGGCTGGTCCGGACGACCGTTTGTAGCTGCTTCCTGAACTGCTGGATGTTAAGGTACATGTTGGCGCCCCCGTCCGACGCCCTGCGCCCAAAGTTGGACTGGCCCGCCGTGGCCTCCAGAGCCGGAGGTTTCAGGAGATGCTGCTCCTATTATGGAAGCGGGAGAGAGCAGGATGTGCAAATGAGATGAGTGCACAGTTACCAAGATAACCGTCTCTTACTGGACTCTACACTGTTCACTCTATAACTACTCTGCATTGCCAATTTGGGTGAGAAACAAGATGAGCTCTTGGGTATTCATTGTGATGTCACTGCATTGCCAATTTAAGAAGTGGCGAAATAAACATTCAGCTCTTTCATCATGATGCACAGTAAGTATTGAGAACAATAGAACATAAACTTCATTTATGTCATGATTTTCCTTTATCTTGCCCACTCACAATGTGGCTTTTAAAAGGTAGAGAAAAGGGACAGCACTGCTCAAAATGCATGTTAGAACGTTGGCTGTAAATATAATGCATGTTGATCTGACATAACTGTGTTTGACATGTGGCGCGGGGGAATGGAAATAAGCTCATCAACCTCAGACACTCCTACATATGAATAAAGAGGGAAGTAACATCAATATGGTGATGGAATATCTACAGTAACTTCAGGAAATGAGTAGTACAAAGCAGTGAGGAGTTGCTCTCGGAAGCATAAAAAGATTCCGATCATCTGAGAGTGGCAAATGTTCTCTTGCCTTGTCCGAATTACTGGTACATTACTTCCCCTAGCAGGGCACAGGGCAGTACTGAAATATGATAAACAAATGAATACAGCATAACCTTATCAGGGCAATTCCCCCCCCCCCCCCCCCCCCCCCCCCCCCCCCCCCCCCCGGAATTAGGATTAGGGTTAGGGGAAGGGTCTGGGGTAATTGTCCAGGGGTTTATTATTGCCCTAGAAACAGCTTAACAAACCTTACAAAATTACTTGATATTTGCATTCAACTTTAAACAACACCAACAAAAGGTTCCGCAGCCCCGACATTGGCTGGAAAGACTAACATGTCTCTGATAAGTTGACATTCAAAACCCTTGGCAAACCTCACACAAAGGTCTACTCGCATAAGTGCATCAAACACTCAAGAACACTGAACAATGCAATTTTGAGGACTGGAAAAACAAATCAGACACAATTCAGGCAATGAGTCACTGAAAGCCTGAAAAAAAAAAGAAAAAAAAGCATGTTGAAATCTAAACAAGGTCTAAAGCACAGCTGAATGGGAATGATGATAATACTTATGTTATAATAGAATGGGGAATTGTTTCTTTGCTTTACTATCATCATTTTTTTTGTTTTAAACAGGTGTGAAACTTAAACTGGATACCTTATACGTAAGCTGTTGCTCTGGCTGTTGGGCATTGCTGTGAGAAGGGGCAAGTTCTGCGGCAAGTTGCAGTTGATGTTGAAGGCGGCGGCCGCCCCGCCCAGCGGTAGGCCCAGCAGGCCGTCCAGCTGGGCGTCGCCGTCCCCACTGGCCACGCCCAGCCCCATCCCGGCCAGCTGGGGCGGGGCGGGCAGCTTGGCCCGCAGGGCGGCGGGCAGCTTGTGGGAGGGGTCGCCCGTGATGATGGTGTGCCGGCGGATCTGCAGGTAGCGGGCCAGGGCCTCGGGGCTCGGCTCCTCCGGGTCACTGTCCATTTCTTCCAGCTGGTCGTTGGACTGACGATGAAGAAACATCACACAAAAAAATCAGATAAAATCTATCCATTCGTGGAAACGTTAACTTCCTGGCAATTGTTTCAACAGTACTCACAGTAGGAAGGTTATTCCATGTTATAAGAAGGAAATTTCCATATTGTTGAAGTTCAAAATCCTTCTGAAGACATTTCTGTTTAAAATGTATTTTGAATAAGTTTTAGTCTTGCAAACTGCAACACCTACAGTACATAAAATTCATTTTCTTTTTCCATTTTCATCCCTCTCCCTTAAAGCGCATAGAGACACTAAGGTAGTGATATAATATATATAAGCATTGTAGTATCATGTGAGTGTAAGAGATGGAAACAAAAACATAGGATTCTAAATAAATGTTACTGTCCATGCACAGAATACCCGAACGGAGGAACTTCATCATATTTTCTACAAGGACAGAACTTTTACTAACACAATAAATTGTAAATGAATAAACAACAGAAACTCTTTTTGTTAAATCTACATATTTTATGTACTCTTTCAACATTACGGGTTGATTAATAAACTTGTTTTCCTTTTCTACAAATTTTCATCAATTCCTGCCATAGTCCCCTCTGGTGCCTACATCCTAGGATGAGATGTTTTCACCCACACTGTCCTTCTTTAACTGAAGGTTTGAGAAATGGGCACCAAGTAATTCTAATATTATAATAATGGGCAGGGTCCACTGGCATAACAGTGGCAATACTAAATATGACCATTATCGAATCGCAGTGTGGAGTGTCTAATCCTGTACGATCATCAGGTTGGTCCACACTCCCAACACGAGAGCTTATAACGTGTACATGTATGAACAAACCTACATACCTGTATGACCTGGTTGTCCTCGTTCGTGACATTGACCTGCGGGATCATGTGGTCCGGCAGCATCATGTTGCGCTGCGCCGCGGGGGCGCCCTTCCCCACCGCCATGGCGTGGTACTGTCCCAGCAGCGCGGCGGTGGACTCGTCCGCATCAGCCAGTCCCCGCCCAAGCGACGCACGCATGTGCCTGCGGTGTTTGTCCAGCAAGAGGTTGTAGATTGCACTCAGTTCGTCAAAGCTTTGGTTTGTGATAGACTGGGAAGGGAGTGGAAACAAATGCCAATTTTCATATACTGGTAGAACAACTGAAAAATACTAACAGTACACATATTTTTGCAAAATTACACACAACATAATGGAAACCATAAAGCCTTACGTGGCAGCAATACCAATATATACAGTGTATATATATATATATATATATATATATATATATATTAATAAGCATATAATTTCATAATAACATTAACAAGAACAATGCCCCCAAATTTGATAACGCACATTAACTGGCTAGTTTCGTGCGCAAAGCAGATGATGGAGGTAGAGGTTTTGGAGACAAATCGGGGGAAACGACGGAGAAAGTTGCCCATCGATCAAAGCTAAACAAACTATTCAAATGAGTCAAGAAAACATCCTCCCTATGCTCTCTACACGTGAGTCTTCTGACCAGAGTTAGCAACCTGTTTTACTAGTTGATGATTGCTAGATTCATGTTCCAAGCGGCCACGGCAGCCCCATTTGCCCAAAACGGAGTGCTCCGTGATGGGTAGATGAGATATTCTCCGGTTTCCCCCCCCCCCCCCCTTCGCATGCTAGCTTTGTTCATTCCAGTCCTCGCCCCAGTGAACATATAGCTATCAGACACTGTTTTCACGGCGAGTGGTCAGGCTAGACTATCAACATTTTCCGTCGCATCCAGCTACGGACCGCCTCCAGGCTTTGTTACGGCCTCTTATCCCGTCGATGTTCATCCCGTTTTATCACGGCATACAAGATTCCTCCTTAGCACCAGGACTGCAGTAGCAAATTTTTGGACACTTTATAAATCTAACGCGGCATCCACGGCAATCACAGCCTGTCATGATTGCTTATCCCATCCCACTGTGTTGTTTCACATCCATCCCGTTTTGTCCATGGTGGCATGAAACATGGCTGCCATGGTTGCCGAGAACATGGTGTAAACGCAGCATTAATGTAGGAGTGTGTAGTAAAATCATCAACTTGAAGAAAAACCGGAAACTCCTATTGTTGAAACAAGAGCTGGGAATGGTTAAAAAAATTCAGATTCTTTCCTCCAAAGTCAGAATGGTTGGGATCTGGGCGTGTCTCTCCCCCTCACCTGCAGGATCCTCTCCCTCTTCAGGCCCATGGACACCATCTGCTGAAGGACGCCCTCGTTGACGGGCTCCTCGCAGTCTGTCTCCGCGTTGTGCTCGGCGAACATCTTGTCGAAGACGGGGTCGGGGCCGTCGGCCTTGGTCCAGCGGTGGCTCAGGACCTGGTCCGTGGTGTAGCGCCGGCCCGCATCCAGGACCAGCATGTGTCGTATTAGATCTTCACAGCCTGGTGTGGGAGAGAGAGAAGTGGATGAGCAATGATTGGTTGGAGCCTATCAACAACAACAACAAAAACACAAACAAACAAACAAATGCATCATATTTGATTTTTTTTTGATTTGATTTGTTTTATTTCTGCATTCAATCAAATACAATTTAAATACAAATTTCAAAAAGAACAAAGACAAAGAGTAGCAAGTGCAGTGAAATAAATCGATAACAGTACACAAATAGATACACATAGGTGACTAAGTGTATTGAGCAATGTAGATACACAAAAACATAAAATAAAATATTTGCAGTATTTTTCAGTAAATAACAGAGATCATTGAATGCAGGAGACCACCATCGTAAGCGATTAAGCTTGAAATGGATGGAGGCCTCATGCATCATATATTTCAGTTCAGTGCACATCTCATGAATGTACACACCAATCCAAATGTAAAGTTGGTATAGTGCCCTCCTGTTATCACAAACAGTTACAACAAAAATTTTGTTACACCGAAGTAAAATGATTTAAGTCCAAAGATTGTTTATATCTTCTTTTCGTACTTTACCGTTTGGTTTAAATAAATTTTGGTGTAACGAAAGAAGTAGAGTTGCCTGTAAATATATATACATCACATAATAGATAAAGGAAAACCTTGATAATACTCTGTTTAACAAAGTATTTATAGAAAGCATTGCCATGCACCAGCCTATGCACTGGTTAGCAAGGTGAAAACACACGTTTCATTACTCATCATTCATAACCACATTAGAGCATAATGGTACTCCAGATCAGGGGTCGCACTTAACTTTTTTTTTTTTTAACTAGCCAGGCGGACTACTTAGAATCAATTTTGACACTGAAGCAATATTTTGGCTAGCCGGACGGACTAGTAACTTCAGAATTTTTTGATTTTTGGCTAGTCCGACGTGATTTCGGGTGGCTAATGGCCAGCGGACCATCGCCAATTTCGAACCCTGCAGATACAAAATGTACCACATGTAAAAACTAAGGCTGGTGAACGTAGTTTCTCATTTTGTGGGCCACAGGCATGGAATACCTTGCCAAAGGAACTTCGCTTATATCACCATCTGTTTTGATATAAAAAAAAAAAATGAAAAAGTTTTTATTCTCACTTTAAATATGAATGTAAAGTGCATTGATCAACTTAGTGGAAACGGGCAATAGAGAAGACTATTTTTCTTAGTATTATTATCATAAAATGACACAGGGAAGAATACAATGTATATTGATGGGAACATACTCATATACATGTCACATTCATGAGGATATAACGGGAACTGTCCATTTTAACATATGTACAAAGAAAATTAGATGGCCAAGATGACCTTGTACATGCGAATCATTATCATATGACAGGAGTTATACTTCAGGTCTATACTTTTGATCATAATAATACTGGTAAACAAATCTCCTTTACATATGAAAGATTTGGCAAAGACCTTGTTTTGTTTGACAGGTTTTGTTACAGAATATCTTTGAAAGAGTTCATTTGAACACATGATCTCATTTTTGTATGAATGCATCTTCTCTGGACTCTCGGAGCCTACCACTAGCAGCATGCTTTCACTCATACACATTCTGAATGAAAATCTGTGCTTTTCTCAAAATCAACAGGGGATCAAAGAGCCACCTTAAAGGTAGGGAATCCCATTTGCATGCCTTAAATGAAGAGTTGTATAAATACAGTGGTATGTTGAAGAGAGTATCATTTTAGAAACTCCCATAAAGTATTGAAAGTGGAAGGTAACATTTAGTACATTTTTATTGACCGTTAGATTTTGAATTGATTTTTTTTCGGGGCTCACTGTAAATTCCAGTACATTACTAGTCTACCTTTGCAGACCCATGCACTGCATGTGTGTTTATCATGTATACTTTGTGAAGAAAGTTCATCAAAACTTACAAACATTTCTATATACATTCTTGCCACACACTCTATATGTTATTACATCAGCTCTTATACTTTTAGATTTGTTTATTGATAAAAAAATACAGAAGACTGCAACAAAAAGGCTTAAGTGTGGCTGACACACAGAACTACTGAGCAGTTGAGTTTTGTGCACTATTCAATTGTAGATAACTGTTGACTTCCAAATTTCTCAGCAGTGGCCTAAACAAGTCCCCTGAGGTACATATTTAATGTTTTGCTGCATTTTGGGAGGTCTGTAAAAGGTATCCCCTACCCTTAAACAAGTACATTCGCAATAACCATGATATATAGCATGAACGCACGACACACATCGATAAAGGGAAACTGCCGTGCTGTAAAGAACAATGTGCTTCCCTCCCATTAAAGATATTCTCACATAACACCTTCACTAGATAAAATGCACCTAGATCCCTTCTGTACTATTTTGACCTCATATAAATGCTCTCTATTGTGTCACGTAAATCCGGTATCTGTCGAAACGCAGGTGTGGCGTGGTATTGAAGGACAATTCTCTGCCTTTGAAGTCTGACATATGAAAGTTCACAATCACATGTCTAAAGTAATATTGATGACACTTAAAAACACGCAATCTTCTTCTCACCATCAATATTTCATTGACCAGTATGAAACCTGTGGACATTTGTTACGAGATAAACTAACATTAAGTGACAATGGCTATGCAAATTCAGTGTAGAATTATAGGTTTCTGAAACACACACAATCTATTAAAGCAGCAGTAATTACTGCAAATACTGCAGAAAAAAGAAAAGACTGACATTGAAAGAGAGAGGGGGAGGGCATCCATTATCCAAAAAATAAATAAATAAAAACTTTTCATTTACCAGGGCCCTACTTCGCTTGCGATATCACGCTCATTTCATGATGCTTAGTATCGTAGTAAACACCCTACTGCAAAATGAAACTGCTGCCCACACAGCACACTCAGCTAGCTTAAACTTATACATCAAAAGTTTACACATCCAACTGGACCCCACGGAAGACCAGCTTAGCATAACTGAATATGGACTATCCAGCCATCTGCTGAGATGGAAAATGAACAAACAAACAAACAAACAAACAAACAAACAAACAAACAAACAAACAAACAAACAAGCAAACAAACAAACAAACTCACCTTCTGACATGAAGAAAGGTATCCTAAACTGGCCGGAAAGCACCCGCGCCCTCAGGTTGTGAAGGGTCTTCCCATCAAAGGGTAAAGCACCAGAGACTAATACATACAATACTACACCCAGACTCTGCAAAGAAGAACAAAATATTTGTTAGAAATAAGTTAAAATTACCTCCTTTTCTATTTTAATGAGGAACTTTCCATCCCCCACCCCATATTCAAATACTCTATTTCTTTTTTATTTATTTATTTATTTTTTTTTTTTTGGGGGGGGGGGGAGGGGAAGGAGCTATACTGTACATACCGCTGACTATTAAAGGCAATAACAAAATCCGTACACAAACATATTTCAAAATACGACATCAACACTTCGAGTCTAAGGTAAGTGACAGGATGACAAGACACAGTTATAATTGACTGGATTGACTAGATACCACTTCTGTGTTCCCATATGGAATCATAAGAATCAAAAATTTACTCATGAATTTTCTGTTGCTACCTTCAAAAGTTAGGGCACTTTCTTTTCGAGGAACACACACACACACACACACATCTAGAGTGCAAGTTTACCCCATTTTCTGTAAATTTACACGTGTATATAACATTAACAGAACTGAACATATCCAACAGTACAAGTTTCACCAATATACATCATGTAGGAATACATGCAGAATACTTTCTAGTTTCATATCTGTAAATGGATTTGCGATATTGGCTGACATTCGCTGCATTTCAAATTGCGTTTTATGTAGCTCACTACACTTATTTTTGCCTTCTCATGTGTCTGATGAATCATTTTTAGCTCTGTAAGTAATCAGACTGGCCTCAGAAAGACCACCATATCTTGTATGTATAGTTACCATGTGCAGTTATCTAGTGTACACCCTCCTGTCTTTGCTCATTACCATGTCAAGCAAAAATTAAACTTTATTGCTCTTGTTGACATTTTGAACTACACCACGGCTGGGGCAGTAGCTTCCAATGACAACCCTTTGACACATAGATGCACAATTCTACAGCAAAATCAAATGCTACGCAGATTTTTGCTCACAAACAGAAAGAAGAAAAAAAAAAAGGTAGAAGAAACCATAGATTAATTGAAACATCTTCAAAATAGAGTCAAATGCCAAAAATAAAGACAAAGACAGAGAATGATATGACTGCACTGGGGGTTGGAAGGGGTAGAAAACCTATGGAAAACCTATGTTTTTATCTTAGTATTACTGCCGGAAAAGGTAGAGAATTTGAATGGCTTGCTTGACACTGAAGGAGCAATCAGGAAGAGGGCATATATCGGTTTCCATGGCAACAGAGACACATCTTTCCTTGCACGCATGGCTTAATCACTCTTCTCCGGCTTCATACACCAAGGTTACGCCGACGAGGAAAGGAGGCTGAAAACGACGGGATGAAAACAAAATACAGAGCGAGACAGGATACCCACACACACATGATGATCTCATTAGCGCAGAGAAGTTCCAATCTTTCTAGGAAGAAAGGTCCTTGGGAGAAAGGATGCAGTGGGGGTGGGGATGGGAGAGAGAGAGAGGACATGTGCCACTGAAGACGAGTCACGTCTCAGAATCTCCCACTCCCCCGGGTGAACGTGTGCACGGTTGTACCCACATATCATCTCTTACGCCAAACTCTATTGTCAACTTCTGATGAGTGCAAGCCTAGGGCAGACTTAACATTTTAATCTCTTACTGACTGAATTCACACACACACACACACACACACACACACACACACACACACAGTCTGCAGTGTACATGACTTTATGAATGCACAGGATGCAATGCACTCTACCTTAAGATCAGACTTGACGTGCTTGCCCAAAACAATGAGCAGATCACAAAACAAAACAAAAAGATCAAAATAAAAAAACAATATCCCCATTCCCCTGTGTGGAATGCACCATTCAACTCTTGACGAAGAAAATTCCCAGCTATCACCGCACAAATTGGAAAGTGAACTTCTCGCAGCCCTGTGTAGTATGCATCTTTTCATATGTGTTCTCTCCTTATCGTGTACATGTGTGCTTTTGTACATACCAATCCGTTGCATCTTCATACATGATGTATTTGCGTGTACGCTTGAGCGTATAGTGTATTGATATGTATGATGCATTGTATGAAAAATTGAGTTTTAGCAGTATCACTGATGTTCAGAGCACCAATGTATTATTGATAAAAAGCAGTAAGAGCACAATACCAAAAGAGAACTAATTACATTAAAAAGTGCCGGGATACCAGACATGATGGACAAATCGACCCAACATGAATTCTCAGCCCCAATCCCCACATGCGCACCAATGCGTTACTTTTTATGAAGCCCTGCAAGTATGATACTGGTTTTTCCGATATCGAATACTGGAGCCCCAGCGGACTGCTTTCTGCTTACCCAGACGTCAGCCTTTGGACCATTGTACTCCCTCCCTTCGAAGAGCTCGGGGGCGGCGTAGGGGGGACTGCCACACCACGTCTTGAGCAGGTGGCCCTTTTCGAAGAAATTGCTAAAACCAAAGTCTGTGTTGTCGCAGCGAGAGAGAAAGAGAATAGGAAGGTGTGAAAGGAGAGAGAGTGGAAAGAGATAAAAATGAGAGCCAAGAGAGAATACAGGGAGAGATATATATAGAGAGAGATAATATTATGAAATTTGATATTTCTAAGTACTCATATAACGAAAACATGAACATTGGGTACATAACATTGACTCATTAATGAGTGAGTCAAATAACGTGGGTTCCGTAACGGGAAGCGAAACAAGAAAAACATATCTGACAAGATTTCAGTTAAAGACATAGTAAAAAAAAACAACAACAACAACCCGGAAACATAACGCCTCCGGCAACACTTCATGGCGGAGGCATATTAAAATGGTTACAGAAAAAAATAACAGGAACGGTTATGAATATGAAAATATTCACGTACTGAACATCATCACCTAAAGAGCCCTACAGCACTGTGGACACACAAATTGTATCATGGTTTTTTAAGTGGCAGTTACACTTCAAATCCTCTCCAAAGCAAGGGTGGACAACAAGTCATCAAAGGACAGCATAGTATGTTTTGCAATAGGAGCATAATGAATACTGGTTTACTGTTAATACAAGATATCTTCATGGCATGGAATTTTCGCGAATTGAAGCTGGGGAGTCTTTTCCGCACCATGAAATTTTTGTGAATTGCCACTGGCATTCAATGCATATACAGATGTAAGTGTAGAAGAAATTTTGCATGCATAATCATTTCACATGGTGTATCTTAGCTCTTGCAAAATTTGCAAAATTAATACGCACGCAAACATTTCTGGATTTATAGTAACTTTGCTTTGACTGCTGAAGTGACCACCCAACCTGCACTGCACAAATACTCTATGGATTACAATGCAAGTACAACTGTATAGTACAACAAAATTTACCATGCTTAAAATATTTTTCCTATTTACATCAGGCAAATCCATGTTTTAATGGCCAGCATGACTTACTGGTAAATTGGCTTAAATATCACAAATTTCAAACCTTGCAATACCAGTAAAGGGGTGGCAAAAGAAGAGTATATTAACTAAATCAACCGATCATCATAAAAAATAAGGGATTCGAAAATCTGAAACATTTTTCGCATATTGCAAGGAATAAAGATCTTATAAAAACATGGATGAAACAACCTCGAGCAGCAACAATGTACATTGTATGAAACAATGATTAGCAAGTTCACACTATACACAAACTGTATCTAGCAAGAGTGGTGCCAATTTCTCTTTCGGCTTGTCACTCCCTTTACAGTAATTTGCCAATACAAGTGTACATCCTTCCGCAAGACACATTTTGTGGTGAAAACCTCCAGGAAATGGTAATGTATTAGGGTATCAGTGGTGACAGTGTGATGTATAATGAGGTAAATCTTGCGAGTGGGCAAGGAGAACGTTACCACTACTTCTTGTGAGTGGGCAAGGAAAACGATACCACCACCTCATTCAAAAGAGCACTGTTCTGCCCGCACATGAGCGTTACATCAGGATTAAATGCAGGCCTTATCGGCAAAACCATCAACATCTTAAATGAATCTATCAAAACAAACACACAAACGCAGCCACTAGCTCCTGTATGCACACAATTTTTAGGCATGTGTACCTTATGATACACACACAGTGCTGTAGCAAGCCATTTGGAATTTCACAAAATCTGACGGGAAAATTGATAGGCAGTTGGCTCAGGAAATCATGTGCTCAATGAATGATTTTAAGCAAAAATAAGAAAACTTTATATCCTGTGATGAGAATCTTTTGGTTGATCTTAATCTTTGATACCTTTCTTCAGTAATCCAACACTTTAACACAGCTTCTCACTTCCTTTCAAGTTTTGTATGATTCACCATGTGACTTTTGTCATGTGACTTTTGTCATGATGAACTTGCATTGTTTGGAAAAGTAGACATGTGTGCTACTTATAGAGATCATTCTAGTGAAAAGAGAATGGGTTATTTCTAGTTCAGTGCTAGTGCTCGTGCTATCTCAGCACTCACACTGGCGATACAAACCAAACTTGAAATCCGTCCGTGTTGGTAGATTGACCTCAAAATTATGACATATTTCAGGTAGTTGGTGCTGGGCCCGGTGTTGAATGACATTTTCTGAACCAAGCTCCACTTTTTGTGTTTTGGCGATTTACATGCCTCTTCCCCACTGGCCAACACTAGCCCCCAGGATTATCATTTTTGTCATTTCAAGTTCGGCACTAGACTCCCATTTTAACTTCTCAGGCATGCATGCTCATCACTGGCTATCTCAAGTTCTATTTTGGCTTGTAAGATATTTTTGTTGGCTTCTACTTGAATGCCATCCAACCATATCTGCCACTTTTACATTCTTTTTTTTTCACTCAGCATTGCCTTCCCAAGGGCCTTTCTTACAAGTACCAGCCTGTCTAACCACCCAGCAAACCAGCCATTTTTTTTTTTTTTTTAATTAATGTGAAGTTGCTTTCTAGAGAAACATATACCAGCTATTCTAACATTCGTCTTGGCTCATTCAGTAGTCTCCGGTACCAGCTTCTTTTTCCATTTAACGCTGACCTCTTTTGACATTTATGTTAGATCGGTTTTCTATGCTGCCGTTGCAACTTTCCGACACGGTTCATCAGGATTCCGCTATCTGCTATTTTGACATTGCATGTTGTTATTCATTTATAGCTTTCAGTTTGTTTGTTTTTTGCTCTTATTGTTGTTTTGCAATTGTTTTGCTGTTGCTGTTGTTGTTGTTGTTATTGTTGCTGTTGTTGCTGTTCATATAGTTGTTTGTTGTTAGTTGTTGGTTTGTTATTTGTTGTTTGTTGTTTGTTTGTTATTTGTTGTTTGTTGTTTGTTGTTGTTGTTGTTGCAGCCATCATGCATTACTTTGACATTTATCCTGGCTTCTTCATAGCAGCAAAGCATGGCCGCCAGTTTGATTCCGGCTTCAGTACACCGGAATACCAGCTGTTTCTTGACACTTCCATGTTGACTATTTCATCTAAGCCAACTGTACTTGCTATTTTGACATCACATGCTGCTGGTTCTTTTTTTTTTTTCTTTCTTTCTTTCTTTCTTTCTTTTATAACTTTATAGTTGTTATTGTAGTTAAAGCTAATCTTCACTGCCAATTTGCTTTGCTGACATTCTCCACAGCTGTAAAACAGCATAATATTCCTGCTATGTTGACTTTCGCGTTTAATGACCTCCTCAGTACACCACCCTATCAGCCTAGTTTGTTTTACTTTTTTTCTTTCTTTCTTTCTTTCTGTCTTTTTGGTGGGGGAGGGGGAGGGCTGTTTTGACCCTTCAAATGTACTTTTTGATTAACAGCCAACTGTATTTACTGCAAGGAAGATTATTGTTGGCTATTTTCCAGCCAACAATACCTGCTATTTTGATACTTCATGCTGCTGGAATATTTTTTTTCCTGTTGTTGTTGTTTTGTTGTTTTGTGTTATTGTTGTTGTTCTTCTTCTTCTCCTTGTTGAAGCCTGTAACTTGACTGCCATTTTGCTGATTTTGTTCAGATTTTCTGCTGCTGCAGTTCAGTTCAGTTCAGTTCAGCTCAGTCATAGTTTATTTCCAATCAATCAACGAGAATCAAGAAAAAAACATAGTACAAATTTCCAATCAACGAAAATCGAAACATAGTACAAAGCATACATGTCATGAAATGATATTGTTCGAACATTTGCAAAAGATTCGTGTAGTATCCGAGATGAATTATATAACAACATACTAGAACAATAAATATATACTTCGTGGACGTGCGGAAAATAGATTCGATTGTGGAAGATAGTGATCCACTAAAAAGCAAAGCTTGTGGGACGTGGATCGCTAGATAAGTAATGAGTAAATAATATATTATTCGAGGGTTTTTTATAGCTATTATATTTGATATAGATTATTTAAATCATTTGTAAAAAAAGATATATATGTAGTTATATTGAGATACGCAGGTCGGGAAAAAAATATATAAAATATCAATGCTAATGCCCAGACACTGTTAACTGACCTCGTGTATCGGGAAAATATGACAAGGACAACACACACGTACGCGCATTACCCACACACATATAAGACACGAGACAGTACCGAGAGGAGAGAAGACAGTAACAATACATTCCCGCTGCATGATTTTTGCATTTGCTTCTCAGGTTCACTGCCCTATCAGCCATGCTCTTTAGTGGGTGGAGGTTAGTTGCTCTGACCGCTCACGTAGACTCAATCAATCAATCAGATCAATTAACAGCCAATCATACCTGCTGCGACGATGCTTCTTGCTGGCTATTTTTCAGCCAACCTTACCTGCTATTTTGACGTTCATGTTGGCGTCGAGGAGGAGGTTTTCAGCCTTGAGGTCTCTGTGGACGATGCCTCGCTTGTGGCAGTAGTGGACGGCGGCGACGATCTGCTTGAACTTCTGCCTCGCTTCCCGCTCTGTCATTTTGCCATGTGATATAAGATGATCTGCAAAAAAATAAATAGAAAAAATAGAAAAAATAAATAAATGAATAAAAAAATAAATAAACAATAAATAAATAAATAACATAATGAATAAATAAATAAATAACATAATGAATAAATAAATAATGACAGTACCTAAGGCTTACTGTATAAGCTGTTATTTCCGTGAGGGCTTGATTTTAGCGAATTTTGGGAATCACAGTAGGATCACAAATTTAACAACATAGGGAAATGTCTCCATGTGCTAGGGTAATAGTGCATTTATGTTTATAGCATATGCATCCATTCGCGAAAATGTCTATGACCTCCTCATTCGCGAAAATCTCATGCACGCGAAATAACATAGTATACAGTATACTGCACTGAAAGACAAAATTATTCCCTTTATAACCATAATTACAATGTCGCAATCAGATACAATTAAAGACAATCAAAGTATGCTAGCATGTGGTAAATCAAGAATTATTTCATAAAATGAGTGAAATTTCAAATGAACTGGCCCTCATTACAAGTGCAACATGCCAAGGGACCGGTCAGAATTATTCGCATTTGGGTGTCTTTTCTGCGGTGTTTCTCTTTCAGACCTTGGCAATATGTAATCATGCACCCTGCAGCAACTTTGAACATTCAGTATAATGTTTCACACTGCAGTTTACATGTATACCCCACTTTCAGTTCAGCAACAACCACTCAGCGGCAAAAAACAAACAAACAAACAAACAAACAAATAAATGAATGAATAAAAAAATAAATAAATAAAAAAAAGCCAAGTGTTTCAGCATTTGGGGCTAGCTCTTTTTTAAACAGAGGAGATCAGTATAACATATGTGTTACATAACAACATAATATAGGTTGGAGTGCCTGACAAACTGGAATTTCATAGGAGATGTGTGGATTGCAGTGCCAACGTTCACCTTTGCCAAGTAAACAATTATAAATGTTCAAATTGTATCCTTTTCTTTGTATCATTCTTTTAAATCTTAATTCTTAGAAATGCCACAAAATTCCATCTCCAATAAGCAAACGGCATCGAAACAAACAGCAAATAGATCACGGTGCTCTTCCCCCATTCTGCCCTGAAGTATTTTCTGCAAACACATTAGAAAGCAAAGCCATTTCTCCCTACAATGCATTTAAACTCAGCAAGTCGGTCTCACATTATGGCAATCAATTGTACCCTCTGATACCAGTATACCTGCAACTACATTTTTATATTAAAACAGTCATCTCCTGCTATGCTTTACGCTAATCCGCTCTCAATTCCTATGGCAAAATTTGTAAATGTCAACTTGTACCTTTGTAGAGCCTCACGCACGCACCTGGAACGGCTCTTCAGATTGCACGGACAAGAAATAGAATACTAACAATGACAAGTTCTCTTCCCTTGCGAAGCAAATTGAACTTAATAAAACATTTTATGCACCGAGTGCTGCCAACTTTAATAGGCAGCGTATCATTTCCCAGTCACGCATCTACATTTGTACCTTCCACTATCGATTTGTTTGAGGGGGAGTTTTACAGGAGTACTTTGGTATATTGCTCATTAGGAGCTAAAATCATGTCAGCCAGGCTCACAGATCGAAGAACTTCACAGGCTTTTGTATTTTAATAATGATTTGCTACTCATTTTGGGGAAAGAGCTGCAAAAACTTGAAGAGTTGATTTGAAAGATTTGTTAAAGTCTAACATTTGCTCCTTAAGATGACTGCAAAAAGTGTTACTGACTTCATAATACCATCATCTATCTTTTCACAGAATTTATACAACAACTATTGACCAATATGAGCATTGTCAAAGACTAAACGATGGGTCACAACGTGGCAACCTTCTACGAAAGACGCAGCGACTACATAGTTATCTCCAAGAGAGGGCGCTCTCTTGATATCTGCCCGCTCTGTGGTCCACTAACCGAATATTTCTCCTCCGCTCGCATACTCGGTGACAAGGTACATATATCTGTCCGTCTCCATGACCTGGTAGAGGCGGATGATGTGGGGGTGGCTCAGCAGCTTCATCACTTTCACTTCTCGCACAATCTTCTGCAGGTTGTCCCCCTCCAGTTGCGTCTTATCGATGATCTTTATAGCAACCTGCAGAATGTAAACGAATTTTGACAATAATAATGATAATAATAATAATAACAGTGATAATAATAATAATGATATCTTGTTTATCCAGGGTAGCCTCTTCAGTGTTGCCACAGCTCTACCAGAGGGCCCTGCTATTATCATTACCCTAGTGTCGCCAGTTACCCATTTTAATTACTAGGTCGAGAGGGACATGGTGGGTTAAAACATTTTGTCCACGAACGTAAAGCACTGGGCGGGATTCGAACTCGGGTCCTCCGATCAGGAGTTGGGAGTCTTATCCACTATGCCACAGCGCCCCCACTATGGTGACAACATAGATAACAACAATCTTTGCCACCAACATCATCACCATCTTTATCAATCTCAACATTGGTGTCATCAACAACATCATCATCTTCATCATTCCCAACATTGGTGTCATCATCAACATCATCATCACCATTATCACTTACTAATATACTGTAGGCGGGTCTCAGAGCCTCGTCAAGGAGGTTTGAAAGCCTGCTCAAAAAGTGATCTCTTGTCTGTCTGTACTACTCAGGCTGGTTTCACCCACACAGGCCCGATTGGCTCTGTTCCCATAGTAACCGAGTTCCCCTCCCATACACAGTTCAGCCTTTTGAATTTCTCACATAACCACAAATTAAAGGCATAATTTACCATTTGCAGATGAAATAAAAATCTTGCACTAGTGCTTCAAAATAGTTTTAAAATGTGAGTTAGGGACAGAAACGACAAACATAAAAATTCGAATTAGTATCATCAATATTAAGTATTATTAAACATACAAAATGTGAATAATGGTTATAATAAAAATGTTCCCAGTCTAAACCGTCTACAGTTACGGTTTACTGAGAAAAACAGTGATATCTCCTTATATTTTAGGTTTTATTGCAAAATTCTTATATGGTAGGATGTTTTGTGATACAACTGACCTACACATGGAATCAGATGTGATATTTTGATTTTTTTTTTAAATCACTGCTCCCAATAGTAAACTGGACCTTTAATGTGATACATGTATCTTTTTGGAATGAATTCTCATGACAGCAGATAAACTGTGTGGCAAGGTCCCACTGGTGTAAATGCCACACTTTACACTGACAAGTTATTACACCTTTCCTACAATTGTAGGTACAGTGTAGGTATTACACCTTTACTATTAAAGTTATTACATCTTACTAAAGGTATTACACCTCACTAAGTTATTACACCTTACACTCGGGAGTCAGCAAATGTGCCAAACTCTACATATGACAAGATTGGCTCATTCATACAGCTATCACTTCCGTGATATACAATTGTAATTGCTTTAACAGTTTGTGTAAGTTGTCCTTTGATCAACTCATCAACAGAATGGAGAATACAGAAAAGCAATAGTGATTTTGGTTTAATTGGTGTTGTTTTTCTTCTGAATGATGAAGCATAGGCCTACACAATGTAACCTTTGGAACAGAACTCTGGAGATTTTCTTTTTATTTCCATGGGTCAAGGAACTCAGTGATAGAGCAAAACTTGCTGATAAAAAACAAAACGTTTTAAAAATATGCTGTCTTGGTTCATGCCTTGTGGCTAAAATTTCAGGTCAACTTGATACAGGCATATCACATCCTACTAAGCTACACATTAGTGGATTCATGACCAAAATTGGTTTACAGATTCAATTGGGTCTGCTGAGTTTACACTTTAATGGGAATTGGGAGGCTCTGTAAAGGGGATGCTCTGTCAAGAAAACTGTGAGGACTATCTTAAGTTTGGCAAGTTTTCTGCCGGTAATAGCAGAGAGGCAAGATACAGGTAGCTATGCAGATCCATGCAAACAATGGAACACAGACAGAAGTATAAAAGAGTGGCTTCTAATTATCTCGCAAAAAGCGGAGATCTGAAACTCCATCTCAATGAAGACTATATGATCCCTTCAATCCCTTTAAGGGTAGTGTGTAAAAGGAAAAGAACTGAAATGATCATGTAACAGGAACTTGAATGTCTGAAATCAAGGTTTCAGTTATAGAACATGATGACTGTTGTCTAGCTTTTTTTCAATGAGCCATACAAAAAAAAAAAAATGGGGGGGGGGGGGGGGTAAAAAGGCTGAAACAGAGCGGATTAAAGGGATGGTACAGTATTGGTGGAGATGAAAATTGGGCTTTAACTTTTTTGTGAGATACCAAGAAAACACTTACGAAATAATACAGAGCATACCATTTTAAAAGGAATTCAAAGTTTATTTGATAAAAAACGGGTTTGGAATAGCTGAAACATCCAAAAACAAAGTAAAACAAAACGATCGTAATAAGATGTGGGTCCCACTTTATTAGGATCGCTCTGTTTTGGATATCTCGGCCATTTCAAACCAATTTTCTCATCAAACAAACATTGAATCCCTCTTGGAATTACTTGCTCTTTAATATTTCATAAGAAGTTTCTCTAAATATCTCACAAAAAAATGATAAAAACCTGAAGATAAGTCTCAACCAAAACTATACAATCCCTTTAAGTATCTAGGATGTTCTAAAGCTGGATAACAGCGAGGAGAAAGATAAATGAAAAGAGAAGTACATGTGAAAGAGTAGAAAAAAAGTGTCAGCAGCTTAGGTGTTTGAAAAAATGAAGAAGACTTTTGAGGGAGGGGGTGTCGCCACTTGCAGTCTTGAGTCTTGTGGACATAGCAATTAACAAACTTGGAAGGTAGTACAATGTATGACCTTCCCTTGAACCCCATTCCCCATTAGCTTCCAGGTCAACCTTCAGAATGTATATCTGCAGTACACTTGCATACGATCCACTATTTCACATATTCACATTCACCCCTGCCACAATTTCAACTTTCAGACAATAAAATTTCCCCACGAAAAAAAAAGAAGAAGAAAGTTCTCTCCACTGACTTTTCCAAGGTACTATACAGCTGTAAGCTCTTTTTCCTATGAATTCGAAAAATATACAGAAGTTGACTGCAATTACTCGAAAGCTATAATGAAAGAAGTACAAGTTACATAGCACAGAGAGTCCCTGAGCTACCAACGCTACTGCTGAATGGAAAAAATATCACAAACATATAAGAACATTTTCATGCACTTTCAAGATGACTTGAGACAACAAGCTGACTAATCTTGCTTACAAAGCGATGACTCATACAGCAAACAGTTGATTTTGAATCATACACGTACACAGTTGTATGATGAAAATGGGAAACTTACAGGTGAAATCAGTTATATATCTTTTATCTTCTCAAGGCGCCAGAGAAAATGGCACAGAATTTTAGACACCATTATTCAGTTTTGTTTTGTTCTGCTTTAAGTCTGAGTGTTGACAAAGTTAATATTTCACAGTTTATCTGTCAACACCTCTTGATCAGAATTTTGTGGAAAAGATAAAAACAAAAAAGCAGAGTGTGATACAGTGATTTTTATCTGGTGCACCATCCTCATCGTCACTCCTCAGCTCTGATCTGTGAGACCGGATGAACGTGTTGTTGGCAGCTACGTACCCTCTACATGTGTATCGCCAGGTCGGCAGTGTATCGCCGTATCTATTTGGTGTAAATACGGATTAGTGGGAAATCCTTCTCTTATCTTCCTACTTCTTCTTTTTTCATCCTCTTTTCTCCCCAAAGCTTGTTTGATTGCTCCCCACAAACATTTTTTCCCCGCTTCTCGAGCTTCTCGAGCATGGTGTTGGGAAACCGCTTACTATGGTCGACCTTGCACTTACTGTAAACTCCCCATTTTCTTTCTACCCCCCCCCCCCATCTCTCTCCGTCTTTCTACCTTTCTCTCTATATATGCCTACAAATGTACATGTGTACCATATCAGGTTTTTTTTACTAAATTATATAAAAGCATAACTCTCTGAATTTTCTTTTTTCCTCTTTCATTCAATCTTTTTATCTTTAAAGCTATACCATCGATACACTGTACATGTATCTCATAATGACATCAATCTGTACAGTCCATTCATCAATGTACAACTGCACCATTTCATATGCCACAATCACGTTGTATTTCACAGTTTTCATTTTCGCAAATTTCATGAGTTGGGGGGTTACTGCAATTTTTAAGAATGTGCAAAAATATTCGCTCGGATCCCGACACAAAAGTGACAAGGTGTGTGATAATGCTGCACTACAAAATGGCAAAATTTAATCACTTGCACAAATGTCAGGAAGTCCTGATTCTCAATAAATAAATGAATGAATGAATGAATGAATGAATGAATGAATGAATGAATGAATGAATGAATGAATGAATGAATGAATGAATGAATGAATGAATGAATGAATGAATGAATGAATGAATGAATGAATGAATGAATGAATGAATGAATGAATGAATGAATGAATGAATGAATGAATGAATGAATGAATGAATGAATGAATAAATAAATAAGTGAATGAATAAATAAATAAATAAGTAAATAAATAAGTAAATAAATAAATGAATAAATAAATAAAATGAAATTTACAAAAAAAATAAATAAATAGGCTTGCTAGAAATGTGGCATATACACCATATGTTACAAATTTAACAATCATCCATCCATTTACCTTGATATTCCTCCTCATTATCAAGCTATAGATAATATAATACACTGAATTTCTTCCATTACCATACTCTCCCAAAGACCTTGTGGCCATGTCTCATTATTGATGATAAACATGTAAAATCAGAACATTTCATAATCTATTATGTGTTCTGTGTAATAACATCTTCAAGAAGTCATTTTTTTTTTCATTTACTGATTTAGACACAAATGTTGAGCATTCATCAAATCCATGGCTATTCGGGGTATAGTTGTTTTTTTCATTCTTTTTATATAATGCCATTTCCATCAGAAGAGAAATGTACAAGTTTGTTTCTTTTTTTTGATTTCATTCCTGAGCAGTCTCTTTTTCAACTTAAATTCTTTATCATTTCTCATAGGCCTCTTTTTGTACATACATTCCCTATACACATTCATCATGATTCTTGTGATCATATGAAGTTGGAGCAAAACATTACTGACATTTACAGATTGGCTAAAGAGCGCTTTCAAGACACTGTAGAGTTTCTAGTTTATTACAAATTCATGGTCTTACGGCAGATGCCTCATTACTTGCAATGGAGGCTAGTTCTGACAAGATTGCTCCAAATTTCAATCATGAAATCACAAATACACATATCTTGTGAAAAACGAGATACATATACGTCCAGCAACACAATTATGTCCGGCAGCGCATTTGTCCACCCACTCAGGCCCACATGATTAGCCTACATACGAGTATAATGGTCTTTCCTACGTTCCTGTTATTTTGGCAAGATTACATGTACTTCTGCTGGATTATAAAATCCATTATGTATGTAGGAGTATGAATTGATAACAACACAAGCATGCATTCGGTATGAAAACAAATATGTGTGCTTGTGTGATATACAGTGTGTAGTTGTTTTTTTTTTTTTAATACTACAGCTTCAAGTGGCACTTTGATGCTGAAAATATTGCCAAGTGCAATAAAGTTCGATTTGACGGGCATGTACACTTTATTGTAGTCATCTACAGCTAGAGAATGAAACTCAAGTATCAAACCCGTTTTGTACGTAAAAAGGACTGATCGATGAAACCATTACAAATTATGCGTAATTGTGCAATCTCTTGCACATAGGGGATGGGCCATGCATTATATGTACACATGGTATATATACTGAATACTTTTGTATGCTTCCCGGCTTTTCACTGCATTCTGACATACAGAATGTACAATGTAGTGCAGGCTCAGCAGCACATGGCCATACATGAAAGCTACTTGTATGTACACACTTGTATCTCTGCGGATCAGCAGAATCTCAAAAGGAGTTTATCAGTACACAACAAATACGCTCGAAAGGGACATTTACTTAAAATCTGTGTATATACTTCTATTTTCATTCCCCATCTCTCCTTCTCTCTCTCTTTCTGCCTCTGTCTCTCTCTCTCTCTCTCTCTCTCTCTCTCTCTCCCCCCCCCCCCCCATATGCCGTATTTACAGAAAAGATGTATCTAGTCCTCCAGATAAGGGAACCAAGACAGTGATTGCGCTACGGGTTGATATCGGGTTGATATCGTGGCACGTTGATGGACATGCTTTCCCAGGACCCGGGCTGAGGGATTTAGGAGACGTCTCCAGCCAGACGCACAGACTCGCTGCATGCCGATCACACCGCCTTCAGTATTTTTGTAGATATATCTCCTTTTTTTTATCCCTTTAGATTTTGCACCAGATCAGAACTTGATAAAATTCCATGAACAACTATCAATGGCGGTGCACCTCATTATGGCTTGAAAACTTTAATCATATATGAAATTCAAAGGCGGTTGCAACACAACAAGAAAATGCATGTGACATACAAAATATGTATTTTCCCTAATCATCTCCGCCAAGGAGGTTATGCTTTTGCCAGTGTTGGTTTTTTTGTTTGTTTGTCTGTCTGTCTGTCTGTTTGCAAAATCAATCAACAAGTTATGAACAGATTTGGATGAAACTTATAGGAAAAGTTGATTATGACACAAGGAACAGATGATTAAATTTTGGTAATGATTTGGATATAAAACCATCTGGATCCAAGATACTTTTCAATTTTTTTTTGAAGGATTATCGTCGGTGAATAGGACCAGGGAGGTGGGAAGAGATCTCTTCCCACCTCCCTGATAGGACCAACAAATGAGGGAGTTCAGGCTGCATGTAATGGAGGTGTGCATTACATGCGCACTAATAGCACAGGCTCAAAGTGCAGCATGCAGTACCATAGAAGCTGCTGATAAGGTAGACTCATGAGACACAACATAAACAGAAAGGTTTCTCTGTCATTGGGCAATAAGGGTGATTTCCAGCATGCATAATCTACGGGTTGAAATGAGCTGCTGGGTGGAGGTCAGGGCTCTTCGAGCGCTTTCTACAGTAGTTTCCTTTAAATCACCGCATAACCAACATTTCTCACCATTTCTGTGACCCATTCCACAAATCTGTTCGTAACCATTTCAACCTGCCCTATGTTTGAATATCAGCAAAACAAATCTACATGAGTCTAAGTATTAAGGACAGTCACATACATAGTTATACATTGTACAATAGTAAAATACTATTGTAATGAATAAAAGTGATTAAATTTTGTCACAATCTGTACTACAAATCATCTGCATTAGTATTATCAGAACAGTTATCATCATTATCATCACTACTACAGGTGAATACAGCACCTCAGCTAAAGAAAATAAATTCCTGCCTCTATGTCATGCATGTAAATGCACACGAAGTAGGACCTTTGCCACAGTTAATTTGTTTAAAAAAATAAATAAATAAATCAGAAACACAAAAACACGTTTTGTTTAGTTTTTTTTTTTTTTCCTGAGCAATGTTCATGGTTGTTCTATAATAAAACTCATTGAGGACAGACTGATCTTGCTATAACATGCATTTTCTATTGACACCTGCCCGAGTATTCTCAGGGCTAGTCTTCAACATGTTTTAAAGAACAAATGGAGCATGTCAACACACATAAAGCGAGGGCCAGCAGTGCAGCTTTAAGCCACTGCTGCTGATTGTGACAATGCCCAATCAGACTAATGGGGGGAAATGCCCCAAGATGGATTGGAGAAACCAGCATTGGCAACCTCTTGGCTCTATTCCACAGGCTGCCGCACAGACGCTCAGACGCAGACATACAGACAGACACACACACAAAGACACACACAACGAAAGAAACATACAGGGGTACAGGCTGAATGGATAATGGACGAGATGAAGAGAGACAGAAGAAGAAATAGAGAGAGAGAGAGGGAGAGGGAGAGAAGGAGAGAGACAGCCTCTCTTCTTTCTTGTCAAGCAAATTATCACATTATGTCAATGTGTCAAACTTGAACAGGGTGAAACCCTCCTGCGGGAATATATTTTTCTCTCCCTGGGCGAACACAGCTTCTTGCTGCTCCTTCCCGCACAGGTGAAGGGAAATTAATTGAAACGTTCTGTGATCCTCCCTCTCCCCCATCCCCCCTTCCCTCCTCCCCCTTCCCTTCCTCTTTCCCTTTCCTCCTAACCACCCCTCCCCCCCCCCCACTTAGTCTCTTCACCAGGTGATTATCTCCTTACCATTATATTCCACTCACAGTGCAGTCTGACATAGAGAAAGGCAGTGATGCAGAAAATGCAGCCCTCCATTTATTGCTCATAAATGCTTCATCTGCTTTGACACACGCCCTACGCCTCATTACTTAATGCTCTGTTGGCGTTCATTTCCACTCCTAGCATTCAGGTGATTTCAAAGTATTAAAAGTCATCATAAATGCTTTAGCATCTTTTGCAGAATACAATAGTGTACTATGTGTTTGTCTCTCATTGCAAAAAAAGTAATTCAGCACATTTTTGTTGAGGTCATATTTCTGGGGGGGGGGGGTTAAATTCTCTCTCTTTTTTATGATGACTAGTATGTTAACACACAACAATACTAACAGAGGAAGTACTTGATATCAAATGAATGTATATTTGGAGAGTATGAATGATTGTATGAAACACGATACCATCGACACTACGGGCATCCATCATAGCGTCAACTAGGGGCACACGATTCATGATTGATCCAGTTTCATTGCAATGCTGTGCTAGAGATCTAGAGCTCGAAACCCCCAGCATGATTATTCACTGGGAGTGCTACTGAGGCAAACGTGACGTTTTGCCGTTATTCAGGATAGTACACAAAGGGGTGTGCATTCCTGCCCTGCCTAACTCAGCTTGAAGCGTGTGACGCATCTGTCGCGAGAACGAGCGTCAATTAAATCACAAATTTGATGTTAATTGGCCCTACCCACCACTGACCTGGAGATATTTTCTATTGACATAAACACGACGAACTCAATGTCCTGAACATATTCATGCATGCCTCTAGAAAAATGCATGGCCAGGTCATGGAGGAATTTAATAACAGAAAATGACAGCTGCACATGAATGAAGAAATCTTTAGCCATTACTTTGAATGAAGAGAGAGAATTCAACAAATTGTTGGAAGTTGGCAAATACATCCCAACCCAATTTTCAATGCATGGGACTAAACAATACACAGTGCATCCACCCTATATGCAAATAAACCTGAAATACGAATGAACAGTGACAACAATAGTGTTTCTATTGCGAGTGAAAGAATGGATGGAGACACAATGCACATAACTTCATAGCAACTCTGATGACAAAAATGTACATTTCGTCATGCCTGCTCTTCAAGTTCTCACGGTTTGGTCAAGGTGAAAAGGGAAAGGGGGGGGGGGGAGGGAGACTTAACAACAGACTATCGAAATATTGCAATGTTTGGTCCACACCCTAGCTTGCGAGCACACGTTGCTTGCTATTTCTGAATTGACGAGACGTCGGCGCCTCTGACAGGAAGTCATTATATCTGCTCGCTTTCGCTGCACTACATTCATGGACAGGCAGAACGGTCTGTCTCGGGGAATTCCCCCATCAAAATACTATCCGGCCACCCACTGTCTGCTGTGTAACAGAAATGGGCAGAAAAAGGAACATCAACTGATTGTCTGAACTTCTGCAAGGCATATTTAATTCACTGAACGTTGCGTCTGGATGACATGAAGAAGAAAACAGAAACGAATTTGTTGTCTGTACGCATTATTTCCACCTGCCTGTAAACCCATCAAAAACACATGTATACGTCAATTCAGCGACTACGTATCAACCTCATATTATAGCTGTATCACGTGAACCATCCTTGCATCATTTGCAAGATGTGAAGGGGAATCACCTACATGTATTAAAATTAAAGAGCTGAATAGACTTCAAAATAAAGCCATCCACCTTAAGAAAAAAAAAGTGTATTAATTATGCTCACAAGCGCAACGACATTCATTGGCCATGGAACTTCCACCGACCCACGAATACAGCCAGATCTCCCTCTCCTTATTTCGAATCTTTGAACGGAGCAGAGGTGTGAGGATTTTGAGGCAAAGACCTGCTGCAAATGTGCCTGGGGTTTCTTTCTTCCTCCTGGCAGCTTTGCAAATCACCATCCACCTGATTCACAGCAAACAAATCGATCGCACTTGTTTCCAACAGGTAAAAGAAAAATATGGGCAATATCCAACCCCCACCCCCTTCACTCACTTGGCTTGCCTTTGTATCGTGATGCAGGAGGATGGGGGTGGGGGTGGGTGGGGGGGGGGAGGGGAGCATTGGGGCTGGGTATAAGCATGAATTTGTTTCATCAATTTGTCTCCATGCTACAGCAGGCAAGCATTTGGCAGGAGTTCACATGGCAAATTGAAAAATCAATCTGCATTATGGGGAATATATTAGTGCCGGCTGGTTGAACAAAAGGCAATGCCCTAGTATGTAGCAAGCAATCTCAATCCCCCACTCAGCGCTGCGTCCTCCTCTCTCTCTGTCTTCCTGTCTCGTCGAGGATGTTTCACACTCGCAGAAAGAGCTCGTTCGTAATGACGTTTCTGAAGAGTGTTCAGAGTTAAAATATGAAGTATTTGGATGCCGAAATGGGTTCTGTACTTTACATACAGTATGTATGCAGCAACCATTGATAAATTGTGTAAAGCCAAGCTCTACACATTCAGTTGCCATGCTATAGAGCCTACGCATAAATTTCAAGTTGCGAAGAGATTCCACTCCTTCTCGGACACCTCCCTGGCTCCACCTTATTGACTATATCGGGTTGCGGTCAAACCAGTAACATTACCAACACGACACAAAAATAGGCTGAAGCAAATGCAAAACGTATAGACTATGCATCAGAAAATGACTACCACAAACCATATGGGGGGGGGGGGAGAATACTAATTCACGATTGCTGCATTAAATCTCACATGAAGAGAGGTACAGTTGGATGAAAGTATGACACACATACATTTTGAAACACGCACCAAAACAAGTTCTCTGCTAATCTGAAAGTGATCTTCGTCTGTCTGTCTCCCTCGCTCTCTCTCTCGCCTTCTTTTCCTCTTCATTCTATGTGACGCACGGGCTGCGTACGTAGGTGGACTGATTCACATGATCCTGCACTACTGTAAAATGTGAGACTTGCATTTGATTGAAGTGTTCGTCAGAGCACGGTCACACAAATCAGAGCATCACATACAAATTATCTAAAGACAATATCGGCCAATAAAGAAAGTGTGTCTGACCCTGATTTGATTTGCACGCACCTCTCTCTTCTTTCTTTTTGTGGATATCCCTTTTCTGTTGTTTTTACCACAGCAAATGGACAAAACAGAAGAGACTCACGATCTATTATAAAGAACCATCTCCGACTCTCCTTCAGGTTTTATCACTGTTTCAGAGATTCTTTTTCATCAGCGTACAAATCCCTAGTAATGCAGACCAGTGTGCATGTGTGTCCAAATGTCTGTCATTCTGTCTGTATTCCTTTCTTTATTCACCTTAATTGCATGTTTTTAAGTCACCTTTTCTCATGAACGCATCATACTCCCTACACTGTATTCACAGGAATACACAGACCAAATACTGTGAAGCAAGAAATATTCGCGGCATGAAATTTTTGCGAATATCCACTGGCATTAAATGCATTGTGTAGGCAGACACATTCACACGTATGCATATTACCTTCCTGAATCCTTGGCTCCTCACAAAATTCTCTAAAGTTTCATGCACGCAAAAAATTCATGGTTCAAATTACAGTACTACTGATGGAGACATCAGCACGCATTATATACACACACACACACATGTATACCAAAAAAAAAAATGTAAATATGACTGATTGAAGTAAACGGTACCAGCCAGGGAAGGATGTGAACTGTTGAATGCCAAGACAGACATACAATGTACGTAAGAACACACACACACGTGTACTCAATTACATTGCATCTGCTGGGGACATCGCAGCAGAATGTTTTTGTTGTTTTTTTGTGAGAGTAATGAACAATTAACCTTTGGCAGGTATCGAGCCCCCCCCCCCCTTCCACCCCCCCTTCCCCACACACACACTGAAGAGCAGTCTGCATGAGGGGCTACAAAGCAACACTTTATTGCTAATTACTGCAGCCATACACACCAAGACTAACAATTCATTCAGCAAAATGCAGTTGGTGTGTGGCTTTCTGTCATGCCGGGGAGCGGAAAAATAAACATGAACATCCAAGTCGTTACCACATAACAAGCTTTCAACGTGACCACACATCAATCATGGAATCTATCGAAAGCGCGGAGAAGGATTTAATGAATAGACATTGTATTTAGGCAAAGCTTGATTTGCCTTCAATGCTTTCTTTTGTGGTGCAATGAAAGAAACATTAGGTACATTCACATTTGAAATACTGTGGTATTTAAAATACCACAGTATTCAAAATTCTCGGCAACATTCTCATTGGCGAAATACCACGGTAATACACGGCACCGAAGATAATGTACTTGGTACCGTTCTCATTCACAAAATAGCATGGTATTTCTGGTATGCACTGTGCATGCGCACATCTACAGGGGAAAAAAAAAAAGGAAGTGTGCCGGGTAAGTGATACTGATACATACCGGTACACCACTGTACAATCAGTGGTGTTTCGGGATACAGTTTCCTCTCAGATCCCCCTAGCATATATTTCTTTTACTGTGTGTGTGTGCAAAGTTCGGTTACACACCTTACATGTAATTATACAAAGATATTTCTCGATGTATTTTGTGGTATAAACTGCATTCGTATTACAAATTCACGAAGGTGGTACAAATGAAACCATGGTCTAAACCATGGACAAAAACCACGGAGCACCAAGTGTATACATGTATTTCGTTACGAAATTGGTCATTTAGTCGACAAAATGACCGTTTCGTTGACGAAATTATCATTTCGTGGACGAAATGTTCATTTAGTTCCAAAGTGTTGTCATTTCGTTACAAAATAATCAATTCATCGACGAAATGACTGATTTCGTAACGTAATATTCCATTCGACACTCCATGGTTTTTGTCCATGGTTTAAACCATGGTTTCATTTGTACCACCTTCGTGAATTTTGGCCCTTGTGTGTGCTTTGAGAGTCACTTGGCATAGAAAACTCCATAGCACTGTACACAATGACCGTGGTCCCTGTCACAGAAAAGATTTAAAATGAGTGTCTCTTCACAATATGCATACTGTGCAGCAGCAGAGCATGGACACACATTGCAAATGTTAATGCAATCCATTACTGAATGGGCGTGAACCAGGGGCAGACCACATCACTGGACAGGTGTCACAAATTAGTTTGGACACATTTCTTTGAGTCTAGAACAGTCAGCAGACTGACTGCATGCCATCAGCTAGTTGCTCGTGTGCATGGTAAACAGCATCTGGAAAACTGTCTAGTTCAATTCCACCATGAGCTGGAGAAAATAATAATATAAAAAAAGAAAGTGGGCATAGTCAGGTCAACATTAACCCACTGAGGACGGCCCAATTTTGCTATAATGTGCATTTCGCAATGACACCTGCCCGAATATACTTAGGACTCATCTTCAACGGGTTAAAAGTTAATAAGTCTGCATGATACTGTATACATGTGTGTCTGGATGTATAACTTACAATGTGAATCTTATAGTATATTGCACGATGTTGTGTGTGCATGCATACACGTGTAGTATGTGTGTGTATGTGTGTGTAGTAATTACCTACTGATATGGATCAGGTACTGTGGATATGCATCACAGCGTCCTCACTTAAAGGTACAATGACCCCATTGCCATCTGTAAAACTGACGCTTATCGAAAAATTAAAGGTCAGAAGCCAATAAAACAAAGGTCACTGTAGCAGCAGAGGCAAGCTTTTTTTTGGGGGGGGGGGGATGGGAGAGGTCCCCCAGTGGGGGTCCCTTCCTCTCTCAGATAGTACCTTCAACTACCAGAAAAGGGGCAAATGTGTTATAATAGAAAGACTGAGTAGATCATAATGTGCCCTGATTCCTGTATGCTGTCATACCTGCACAGCCCAAAAGCACGCTTACCAAGTTTAAGACCGGGGAGTTACGATACAAGGCTCCCCATTCATGACTCATCCAGGCTAGGAACAATCAGATAAGTGATTAGGCGCACGTCACTCATTAAACCAAAACGCTGCCAAAATTCCCATGCATCTGCCACATGGGTAATGAAGGAAGGCACCACAGAACTGCACCCCTCAGGAATTAGTTTGATGGTTGCTTGTCCATTTCAGCTGCAAGAAAGGATGCCAGTTTGCCAGACTGTGGCTAAATGCTGGTTCTGCAGCAAACAGTTTTCAGTGCCCTAAATACCACAGAACAGGGCAAATAATTCCCATACTGTTGAGAAATCAAGTCTTAACAGTAGAGATGTACCTGCAGAACAAGTAAATGATCAGAAAGATATGATGGAAACTGTAACATCAATAAGACAATTAAAGGGATTTTTAAAAAAAAGTGGGCAGATAAATGTATCGACAGACTGATGGACGGACAGACTGACTTGAAAAAAGAGAAAGTTGATAAAAGATAGACTGATTGAAAAATAAAGTTGATAAAAGATATCACACATAAAAGTTGATAACAGGTAGTCAGAATGAATACTCCTAGCTGCATGTGTACATGGATGACAGTGGTTGTACAGAAATTGAAGCCACATTCAAGAATTTCGAATAGTATTGCACTGAAGATAGGGTTGCCACATCTCAATCTTCTGCTTTCTTCAGTGCTCACAACTATGAAAATAGACAATTATACTTGATGTTCACAGAAAGGTCAGCGAAGAAAACAGGTTTGGATAACTGACGAGCCATTTCTGCCTCCTTTTCCAAGTGGAAGAAAACTGATGCACTTAAAGATCTAATCACGTGAATACAATGATGAAATGTCTGTGATAAGTGTCCTGATTTTTATGACTGCTCCCACTTTGTTCAATTAAACAGCATCATTAATCATCCACAAAGTTGAAGCCTTCAGAGATTTTGATGACAATGACTGGGAACACTGGTATCAGAAAAAAAAAAAGTTTCAATCTGTATTTCTGTGCTTGGTAGCAAAAAGTGTACTATATTCACATCTTTGGAAGATAACTCTCAGCAAAACCTGACACATTGTTACCATCTGATATTTACTTTGCGCTACATGTATGACATGATACTTGTTACTATACATTATAGTTTGCACCTTCATTGCACTATAGTATCCCTTTGCACATAGATACACATCATGTTTGTATACGCTATAGATACTTCTTTGTGCTGCACATACACGGTATTACTCGGTGCTACACACATTATGTTGTGCTATGCACATTACTTTGTGCCATGCTAAGGCATATAGGCCATAGTAAAGATGTTGCTATGGAAACTAACCCCTCCCAACAGACTCTGATGCCTCCAGCTCCCCCCATGCTGCACTGCACACGCAATGTAGCAACATTGCAGTACCAATATGTGCAATACTTTAGCCCCTTATACTGCACTGAAATTCAACTGTGGTGTTTAAAGCTTTGTCACGCAACCCCAGTTCGCCTACACTGGGAAAACAAAACACTAGGACACTAATGAAGAACTCTACCCACTACCTCTTCTCCCCCCCCCCCTCCCCTAACAAACAAACAAACAAACAAAAAAGGAAAGACAAGGAACAGAATTTCATAAAGAGAACTTGTTTATTTGATATCAAAGACAATCTCTTTAAAGGGATGGTACAATTTCGGTTGAGATGGGGCTACAGGTTTCCAATGTTTTTTGACGATGATTTTCTTTCTTTCTTTTTTTTTAGATAATGAAAAGCCTCTTGTGTAATATGAAAGAGCATATATTCTACAAGGAATGCAAAGTGTATGTGATGAAAAGTGGTTTTGAAATGGCTGATATATCCAAAACAAAGCAATCCTGATAAAAGGTGGGACCCACCCATTATTAGGATAACTTTGTTTTACTATGTTTTTGGATATCTCACCCAATCCAAAACCAAATTTCAGCAAATGAACTTTGAATTCCTTTTAGAATTGTCTGCTCTTGAACATTTTCAAAAAGTGTTTTCTACGTATCTTGCAAAAAAGTTAAATGCTGAATCCTTTTAATACCTCAACCAATACTACCCCATCCCTTTAATGAGTGAGCTAGAGGCCGGAAATCACACTCCTGATAGACATTCTGTTCTATGCTTTGAAGGTGAAGGGGGAAAAAAATACAGATTAATCATTTACAGCAACTATTCATGCAGAAGGCAAAATTCCTGGTAAAGCCAAAGAAAAAGCAAACAACAAACAAAATCTGTTTTATTTTTCTCATACAGTACCAGCAAAACAAGAATCATGCATGACCATGAGAGCCACGCCATAATTACATTGTGTACGGGGAGAGTCAAATTGCACAGTAACTTCAGCTTGCATATGTTGCGGGACGACTGGAAGAAATCCTCCAGAAGGATGGGCCGTCATCTGTCGTGTTTAATTATCTGCAAGAAGGTCACTTCTCATCCCGTGCGCAAAACAAGGTGCATCCTTCTTCGACACTTAGCATTTCAATTGCAATGCATCACAGAGGTAGGCAGTGTTTCTTCACTGCATTGTCTCTACAAGAAGAAAAAAAAAATTCACCTACCGTAATTTCAATACATTGACATTTGTCTTTAAGGACATTTGTTACATATGCGACCACATTTCACAGGTCCATGCATACTGTTTCAGGTGACCTGTGCAAGTATCGCATGAAATTATGGTGCGGTCTTTTACCAGGTTCGGCTGACTGGAAACAGAGGGGTTCGGGGCAAAGCCGGGAAGAGCGATCGGCCATGCTATAGCCACATCCCAGATACACATTTATCTGTTCACATCTTAACATTGTACAGTATCACATTAGCCTGTGAATGGAATATTGCAAACATTTTATACGGTTTGCTAACGTAAAAAGAGATATCCGAGGTTCTGCCGGTAAATGAGTAGTTGAATAGCAGGTGTGCCAATGCTGAAATTCAAAATGGCTACTGGCGAGGCCGCTTTCCGTAACCTCCCACACTGGCCAAGAAATATCAGCTGAGCTGAGCATGTAGAATGAAGGCCGATAAAAACTGTGGTCCAGCTTGAACAGAAACACGAGTGGACCGCCATATTCCATGTTTTTCAAGGCAATTTCCTGACTATTACACTGCACTGGCTTTTAAAGGCATTATGTATCATTTGCAGATGAAACAAAAACCCAACTTTAGTGTTTCAAAATAGTTCTGAAATTGAGAGTTAGGGATAGAAACAACCATTGTAAAAAAGTTAATCAATGTGATCAATAAGTATTGTTAAATATACAAAATGTGAACAATAGTTATAATAAAATCGTCTCTAGACTAAACCATTTACAGTGAGAAAAATAGTGATATCTCCTCATATTTTAGGTTTTATTGTAAAAATTTTCATATGGTACGATGTTTTGTGAAACAAATGACCTACACATAAGCATCACATGTGATAACTTGATCCGTTTTTTAAATCACTGCTCTCAAAGGTAAACAGTACTTTTAAAGGCAGTCGCCTGCAAACCACTGACATGCCTTGAAATGGAAATGCCTCCATGCCACCCTCACATTCTGACATCGTACAATATTTAGCTGATAAACTTGATTCAAGTAACTTTATAGGACAGGGGGATGTTAGACAAAAAAAAACCCTCTCCAACCAAGAAAATAAAAGAGGGGAAAATATATCTAAAAGTGAATAGGTTGTTTCCACCTTGGAATGAAAGCACAGGACAAAACATAATGTACCGCAAAAAGTAAAATTTGGCATTACTGCATCCAGATTTTCAAATAAAGCTAACAACTGAACCAAGCCAAAGTGGAGCTCAGGCCAGGTAACAACACAATCTCATTCACACCTTATCCAACTGCTATCCAGCTGATTTGCTTCACTGAGAAATGAATCAAATTGGTGTCAGCCGGCAGCGCTACTCCTTCCGAGCGCATTACGTCCTTAAAAGATCGCACGCCGAATAAACGGGGGCCCCCAAATCACCACTTACCGCACATGATGCATGGCAAGGGTCGGCGTTCACAAAGGTGACATTATTAAGCAATCAATATCTCATGTACCAAATGGATGAAGGCGAATCTCGTCCCTTCCTGGTACACTTTCAATTTCTCACTCACTTTTTCTCTTATCTTTATCTCTCTCTCTATCTCTCATACACACACACACACACACCGACATACCCACACACACACCGACATACACACAAACACACACACACACACACACACACACACACACACACACACACACAAATATACTCTCACACATGAGCAGGACTATATCCACCTATCGATCTTTCTGTCGGTCAACTTCACACATTCTCTTTCATCACCTTAGGTTAACAACTGTTTCACTTTTGGTGCAGTTCCAATCTTCAATTATTTATTTTGTCGATTCCAAAAGAATAACCGAGTTTCCGATCACACGTAGGCATGAGCATGATTGATAATCGGGAGACATTTATCCCACTGAAGATTAGCTGATTTTGCTGTAGCTCGTGTTTCCTTACAGACACCTGGCCGAGCATACTTGGCACTAGTCTTCAATGGGTTAAACAACCGCCTAGTTTCTGATTTCTCTTTTGATAGTTAAAGGACAAGTTCACCTTCATTAACATAAGGATTGAGAGAATGTAGCAATATTTGTAGAACACATCATTGAAGGTTTGAGGAAAATCGGACAATCCGTTCAAAAGTTATGCATTTTTGAAGTTTTTGTGCAGTCACCACTGGATGAGAAGACTACTGCAGTGTATGATGTCACATGCGTACAACAATATAAGGAAAATATAAAGAGAATTTCACAAAATTTCATCTTTTGAAAAAAAGTACACATTCCCTTGACTCGTTACTGACATATGTTATGGGTAATATTATTCCCATTGCCTTTAGAAAGAGGTAAGTCAAGTGCTCTTTTATTATGCAAAAAAAAGTGAAAATATGTTGAATTTTCTTTACATTTTCTTTATCCTGTTGTACTCATATGACATCACGAGTAGTCTCCTCATCCAGCGGTTGCAACACAAAATTTTGAAAAATTCACAACTTTTGCATCGATTGTCCAATTTTCCTCAAACTTTCACTAATGTGTTCTACTAATATTGCTGCATTCTCTCAATCCTTATGTTTATGAAGGTGAACTTGTCCTTTAAGTCTTGGGTGGACAGTTCGTGTCCAGACTCCCAAATATTGCATCATCTGTTTCACAAGATGCCATAGATATCAACCATCACCTGCAATAGAAATATCCTGCCTTTTTCCAATGTAATTCATATCACTTCTTGTGTCATGTTTTGTTTTGTTGTTGTTGTTGTTGTTGTTGTTGTTGTTGTTGTTGTTGTTGTTGCTTTTTTAGATTATGGCGTATGGTTATGTCTTTCAAAAATGTCCCGAGAATGCTTTTAGACTTTTTTTAACTATGTTGAGATGACAAGTTTTCTATATCTGTATAATCTTGCCTCATTGAATGTATGTCTTCATATTGTTTGAAATACGAGATGAGAACAAAGAGTAGGATGAAATCAGAAATGCCGTATCGTCACACTTTGATTTTTCTTATGGTCTCCGGCATAATGTCCTCACGCTCAAAATGACTTTGCAAGTGTCTCGATGTAAGCAACGGTCTGTCTTTTGTGCATTTCTTCCTATCTGCTCCTCTCTTGCATTTCCCTCCTTTCTCTACCACATCTTGTTCTCTCGAAACACTTTATTTTTCTACCACAATATCTTGTTCTCTCGAAACACTTTATTTTTCTACCACAATATCTCTTTTTCTACTATAATTTCTGGGAACACTTTTTCCTACCACAATATCTCTTTCTCTAGCACAATATCTCTTTCTCCAACTTTCTTTTCATCTTTTTGTATGTCTGCAACCTCTCTATTTGTTTTCTTCTGCATTTGTTTCCTTTTCCCTTTTCTACACCTTTCTTCCTAGTGGCACTCCCCTCATCCCCCTCCCTCGCTTGTTCTCACTCTCTGTCTGTCTGTCTGTCTATCTATATGTCTATCTCCCTATCTTTCTCTCTCTCTCGGTCCATCTCTTTGTTAATGGATGATATGCTCCCTTGCCCCTGGCTCCGCATCTCTTGTCTGTCTCGCAGAGCGAACCTGCGACATTCCTGACCCACTTGCATCTCATTGGGTGATACAATTGTTGCTCTTCGCCTCCTCCTCCGCTCCACCACCGGGAGCGGTGAGTGGCCTGGAAAACGACGAGCATGAGGTCAAGACGGTCTGCTGCTATGATGGACTGTTGCTATGATAACTGTGTTCTCATTGTAGTACTAGGCACTTTTAGATTGTGTGGACACGGCAGCGGTCAGGCTGCCCGAAAGTGCGAGCCAACCGTTCCCGGCGACTCCCGTCGACGCCAGAGTAAAACCATTTTAGATTTCAGTCGACGGTAAGTACTGGTCCGACAGACGTGACGTCATAATCGCCACGCTATTATACAAGCTATGCATACTGCCCGTCCTCAATCTGGGAGGACGTGAAATCCCTGGAGGACACGTTCTCGATTCTTGCGACGGACGTGCCACAAAATCTGGAGCATGCGCAGTATCATGAAATGACGTCATCACATGGCAGACCACGTCCTGGATGCAAAATCTGAAAGTCCTTATTCTGCATCCTGCAGTAACGGTAACACCCCCATCCCCACCCTCCATTTGGCGAAGTACTGTAAAACATGATATATTCGTGGCACAACATTCTTGTGAATTGGAGCCGACGGCCTTTTTCGTGGCATGAAATTCTCGCGATTTGCCACTGGCGTTCAATACATATAGTGTAGACAAGAAATTTCGCGTGCATTTTAATTTCGCAAATTTTGGCGCTCGTGAAATTCGCAAAATTAAAATGCACGAAAACATTCCTCGTTTTACAGTACATTGTAGTACCCAGTTCCTAGAGCTGAGAACTATCTTCTACCTCTAATATAGTACCCTTTACCTGGAGAAACCCTGGAGAACCTCTAGAACAATGCTTTCCAACCTTTTTAACCCAAGTCCCACTTTGGCTCCTAAAAGCTTTTTTCAGGCCCAGTTTACATAGATAGAATACAGATACTTTTTTTTCGGGGGGGACAACATTGTGGTCCAGCGGTTGAGAAGCAGGGCTTTGGAGAACATGCCAGACATATCAAAATGAGTGGAAGAACAGAGGTAGCCCAGCTGGGGGTGACAGAGAGCCCCCACCCCGGTTTAGAATTCACAGTTCACTAGCAAGAACTCTATAACAATTTGTGCCATCAGAGTAATAGAACTATAGAAAATAAGAACAGGAATCTTACTTCTTTTTTTTTCCCGGAACAGGAAAACAGGAACTGGATTAAAAAGTAGCTCTTCCAGATGAGAAGGTCGATACTAGTACACTTAACATATCTCAGTGTAAACTGGTCAAGGAAACATGCACTTTTTCATTAGAATTCAAAAAAAAAGAAAAAAGGTTAACTATTTTATCATCAAGCTCTTGATCTGTATCTAGTCATCCGAGTATGTGAGAGTTCATAAAGTACAATCATGTTACTGAGCTTCTGAGCAACAGCGACCTTGATAATGGATGCATACTACTCTAAATGTGGACAGCTTATCACTCTCAGTCCCATGTGATGGATTTTGTGCGGGCCTTCATTTCGCTGACTATCAGTTCAACATTATAGCCACTTTCAAAACGTGCTGGCATTTTCTATTCTTTCTGCTTCACCACTGCAATGTCTGCTGGTGAGTTTTTTTCTTTTCAGCCACTATATGATAATTTCATAAGTATGATGAGCCCTAAATATATGAGTTGTTGGTAGATCAGGCAAGCCTACAGAAAAATGCACAGCGAGCACTGGAGAAGGCACTGGTAGCTCTTGAAATGAAGTGCTGTAAAACCTGAAATGTTTGTGAGCATTTTGATTTCATGAATTTTGCGAGAACCAAGATTAACAAGAGACCCGCGGGTCTAGCGCTCACCTGAGTATCGCAAGTTCACCTTTCACGCAGTCACTAATCTAAATTATTCACAGCTCTACCAAAATTTGACCAGGCATTCTCAAACTTGTAGAAGATGAAAATGTACAATAAGGGCCCAAATTTTTTTAAGATTCCTTAATGTGGGGGGATTGGGGCCCCCTGGGGCCCTCTGGGTGGGGCATGGTGCCCATTTTGATAAATTGAGATCCTGACCCCCTAGGGATGCTACCTGCCAAGTTTGACGAAAATCCATCATGAGGTTGTAAGGAAGAAGATGAAAATGTACAATTCAGGCCCCCATTGGGACCTTCCCAACCCCCCCCCCCCCTCTGCCCCCAAGAGGGGCACCCCTGGATCTGCTATGAACAAACTTGAAACTACAGTCATTAATGTGCTCACTCAAAGTATTATCTTAGCTCTATAACTTCTGATTCTAGAGAAGATTTTTAAAGACTCCTTCATTTTGGGGGGTTTGGGCCCCCTGGGGCCCCTGGGTGGGGCATGGTGCCCATTTTAACAAATTGAGATCCTAACCCCCTAGGGATGCTACCTGCCAAGTTTGGTGAAAATTGGTTATGGGGTTCTGAAGAAGAAGATGAAAATGTACAATTTAGGCCCCATTAGGACCCCTCCCCACCCCCTCGCATGGGTCCCAAGGGGGGCACCCCTGATTCTGCCATGAACAAACTTGAAACTACAGTCATCAATGTACTAACTCATAGTATTAACTTAGCTCTATCACTTTTGGTTCTATAGAAGAAGATTTTTACAGATTCCTTAATTTTGGGGGGTTTGGGCCCCCCTGGGGGCCCCCTGGGTGGGGCGTGGTGCCCATTTTTACAAATTGAGTTCCTAACCCCCTAGGGATGCTACCTGCCAAGTTTGATGAAAATCGGTCTTGGGGTTTTCAAGAAGAAGATGAAGATGTAAAAAGTTTACGCACGACGGACGACGAACGACGGACGGCGGACGACGCACGACGGACGCCGGACGAAGGGCGATCGCAATAGCTCACTTGAGCCTTTGGCTCAGGTGAGCTAACAAAACTAAAATACATGCGAAATTCTTCTCTACACGGAATGCTAGTGGAAATTTGGAAAAATTGAATGCCATGAAAAATATATTGCTTTACAGTAACCGTAAAATGTACTCATGCTGTGGGTTTGGCTTCAAATTTTGACCTTCAGAAAAAAAAAACCTGCACAAAGGTTGCCGAAAAAAATCAACAACAATCTTGCATTGACTGTTTTCCTTTAAGAATTTAAAGTGGCACTGGCTTTCATCCTCCCCTCCTCCCTGGCATCTCCCCCCCCCCCCCCCCCCTTCCCATATGGCTTGGCATAAACAAGAAAGACAAGATAGGCATACACATGCATGTTTTTCAAATTATTTGTCTATTTATATGTTTTCATTTTGTTTTCTTTTTGTGTGAAAGCTGTTCAAATCAGAGAAAGTCTTTCCAGACCTCATATCAAAGATGGTTATTCTGTGCTCTGGTAGTATACTATGCAGCCTAATATTTCAAACTAAAACAATGTCCTCTCTTTGTCCACGTCCTTTCTATGCAAATTGAGCAATAAGATCCGCCGGTTACAAAACCAAACATTTTAAAATGCACATCCCACAGACATGCCACCCCACTTCCCGCCTTGACAACAAGCCACACATATTGAAGCATGATCTACATCTAATATGCTAATTCCCTTCACAAAGGTAGCCCCTTCACTACAGAACATGACAACTGAGTTCACAACTCACAAAAAAGGAGAAAATGGCCAAAAATCTGCCTGTGAAGATTCTCTCTCTCTCTCCTTTTTTTTTTCCTTTCAGTGGAATTGAAACCCTTCAAAGACGTACTTGTAGGATGTCGCTGCACTGACGTATGTCCTTTCCGCCCTACGTCAGATTTGTTTACATGGGACTGAGGCAGTCGCCGATATGACATCACTGCAAGTAATTCACTTTTCTCCCTGCCTTTATGGGATAATTCATATTTGTGCACTTGACGGAGGGATTCCGGCGCACGGAGACGCAGGTAAAAATCCAGCTACCCGATGGAAGCGAACGTCAGAACTTCTCCATTCCCAGCATTCCTTTTGTTAGCGCAGGGGGAGAGAGTTTCTCCTCTATTCATCCCGTCCATACCAATGACGTGCACACAGTGGCGGCACACTCTTCCATTCTTTCAGAGTAGACATGACCCAAGAATGAGACCCTATGAAAATGCCCTGCGTAATGCACTTCTGGGCAGAATACTGAACTGCCTCACAGAGGTGCATGGCTCAAACTTAACCCATCAAGCCTCCCTCCTACCCCACCCCCCCCCCCCCCACCCAACACCGATTTCTGTGGTTTGATGCTGCATATTTATTCTGACTATTCCTTGTTTACATTCCATAAGATACACATTTCTCATTTCATGTCCACGAATGTATTAAAAGAAAGAGAGGGAGAGGGATACATTGATGTAGAAGAATAGAAAGAGAGAGAGGGGGACAGAGTTATATATCGAGGTAAAAGAATAGACAGAGAGAGGGGATATATTAGAGGTATATATTGTACTTAGAAGAACAGAAAGAGAGAGAGGAGGACAGAGTTATATATCAAGGTAGAAGAATAGAAAGAGAGAGGGGATATATTAGAGGTATATATTGCACTTTGAAGAACAGAAAGAGAGGTGGAATATATTAGAAGTATATATTGAGGTAGAAGAATAGAAAGCAAGACAGAAAAATAACTAGAGGAGTACAGATAGGAAGAAAGACAGAGAAACCAGGCACAGAAGACATGGACTGGTAGGATGGGAGAAGACATTGACTGGTAGGATGAAAAGACATGGACTGGTAGGATGAGAGAAGACACAGACTGGTAGGATGAGAGAAGACATTGACTGGTAGGATGAGAGAAGACATGGACTGGTAGGATGAGAGAAGACACTGACTGGTAGGATGAGAGAAGACATGGACTGGTAGGATGAGAGAAGACATGGACTGGTAGGATGAGAGAAGACATGGACTGGTAGGATGAGAGAAGACATTGACTGGTAGGATGAGAGAAGACATGGACTGGTAGGATGAGAGAAGACATGGACTGATAGGATGAGAGAAGACACGGATTGGTAGTATAAGAGAAGACATGGACTGGTAGAATGAGAGAAGACATTGACTGGTAGGATGAGAGAAGACATTGACTGGTAGAATGAGAGAAGACATGGACTGATAGGATGAGAAGACACGGATTGGTAGTATAAGAGAAGACATGGACTGGTAGGATGAGGGAAGACATGGACTGGTAGGATGAGAGAAGACATGGACTGATAGGTTGAGAGAAGACACGGATTGGTAGTATAAGAGAAGACATGGACTGGTAGGATGAGAGAAGACATGGACTGGTAGGATGAGAGAAGACATGGACTGGTAGGATGAGAGAAGACATGGACTGATAGGATGAGAAGACACGGATTGGTAGTATAAGAGAAGACATTGACTGGTAGGATGAGAGAAGACATGGACTGGTAGGATGAGAGAAGACATTGACTGGTAGGATGAGAGAAGACATGGGCTGATAGGATGAGAGAAGACATGGACTGGTAGGATGAGAGAAGACATTGACTGGTAGGATGAGAGAAGACATGGACTGGTAGGATGAGAGAAGACATGGACTGATAGGATGAGAGAAGACATGGACTGGTAGGATGAGAGAAGACATTGACTGGTAGGATGAGAGAAGACATGGACTGGTAGGATGAGAGAAGACATGGACTGATAGGATGAGAGAAGACATGGACTGGTAGGATGAGAGAAGACATGGACTGGTAGGATGAGAGAAGACATGGACTGGTAGGATGAGAGAAGACATGGACTGATAGGATGAGAGAAGACATGGACTGGTAGGATGAGAGAAGACATTGACTGGTAGGATGAGAGAAGACATGGACTGGTAGGATGAGAGAAGACATGCACTGATAGGATGAGAGAAGACATGGACTGGTAGGATGAGAGAAGACATTGACTGGTAGGATGAGAGAAGACATGGACTGGTAGGATGAGAGAAGACACTGACTGGTAGGATGAGAGAAGACATGGACTGGTAGGATGAGAGAAGACATTGACTGGTAGGATGACAGAAGACATTGACTGGTAGGATGAGAGAAGACATGGACTGGTAGGATGAGAGAAGACATGGACTGATAGGATGAGAGAAGACATGGACTGGTAGGATGAGAGAAGACATTGACTGGTAGGATGAGAGAAGACATGGACTGGTAGGATGAGAGAAGACATTGACTGGTAGGATGAGAGAAGACATTGACTGGTAGGATGAGAGAAGACATGGACTGGTAGGATGAGAGAAGACATGGACTGATAGGATGAGAGAAGACACGGATTGGTAGTATAAGAGAAGACATGGACTGGTAGGATGAGAGAAGACATGGACTGGTAGGATGAGAGAAGACATTGACTGGTAGGATGAGAGAAGACATGGACTGGTAGGATGAGAAGACACGGATTGGTAGTATAAGAGAAGACATTGACTGGTAGGATGAGAGAAGACATGGACTGGTAGGATGAGAGAAGACATTGACTGGTAGGATGAGAGAAGACATGGGCTGATAGGATGAGAGAAGACATGGACTGGTAGGATGAGAGAAGACATTGACTGGTAGGATGAGAGAAGACATGGACTGGTAGGATGAGAGAAGACATGGACTGATAGGATGAGAGAAGACATGGACTGGTAGGATGAGAGAAGACATTGACTGGTAGGATGAGAGAAGACATGGACTGGTAGGATGAGAGAAGACATGGACTGATAGGATGAGAGAAGACATGGACTGGTAGGATGAGAGAAGACATGGACTGGTAGGATGAGAGAAGACATGGACTGGTAGGATGAGAGAAGACATGGACTGATAGGATGAGAGAAGACATGGACTGGTAGGATGAGAGAAGACATTGACTGGTAGGATGAGAGAAGACATGGACTGGTAGGATGAGAGAAGACATGCACTGATAGGATGAGAGAAGACATGGACTGGTAGGATGAGAGAAGACATTGACTGGTAGGATGAGAGAAGACATGGACTGGTAGGATGACAGAAGACATGGACTGATAGGATGAGAGAAGACATGGACTGGTAGGATGAGAGAAGACATTGACTGGTAGGATGACAGAAGACATTGACTGGTAGGATGAGAGAAGACATGGACTGGTAGGATGAGAGAAGACATGGACTGATAGGATGAGAGAAGACATGGACTGGTAGGATGAGAGAAGACATTGACTGGTAGGATGAGAGAAGACATGGACTGGTAGGATGAGAGAAGACATTGACTGGTAGGATGAGAGAAGACATTGACTGGTAGGATGAGAGAAGACATGGACTGGTAGGATGAGAGAAGACATGGACTGATAGGATGAGAGAAGACACGGATTGGTAGTATAAGAGAAGACATGGACTGGTAGGATGAGAGAAGACATGGACTGGTAGGATGAGAGAAGACATTGACTGGTAGGATGAGAGAAGACATGGACTGGTAGGATGAGAGAAGACATTGACTGGTAGGATGAGAGAAGACATGGACTGATAGGATGAGAGAAGACACGGATTGGTAGTATAAGAGAAGACATGGACTGGTAGGATGAGAGAAGACATGGACTGATAGGATGAGAGAAGACATGGATTGGTAGGATGAGAGAAGACATTGACTGGTAGGATGAGAGAAGACATGGACTGGTAGGATGAGAGAAGACATTGACTGGTAGGATGAGAGAAGACATGGACTGGTAGGATGAGAGAAGACATGGACTGGTAGGATGAGAGAAGACATTGACTGGTAGGATGAGAGAAGACATTGACTGGTAGTATAAGAGAAGACATGGACTGGTAGGATGAGAGAAGACATGGACTGATAGGATGAGAGAAGACATGGACTGGTAGGATGAGAGAAGACATTGACTGGTAGGATGAGAGAAGACATGGACTGGTAGGATGAGAGAAGACATTGACTGGTAGGATGAGAGAAGACATGGACTGATAGGATGAGAGAAGACACGGATTGGTAGTATAAGAGAAGACATGGACTGGTAGGATGAGAGAAGACATGGACTGATAGGATGAGAGAAGACATGGACTGATAGGATGAGAGAAGACATTGACTGGTAGGATGAGAGAAGACATTGACTGGTAGGATGAGAGAAGGCATTGACTGGTAGGATGAGAGAAGACATGGACTGGTAGGATGAGAGAAGACATGGACTGGTAGGATGAGAAGACACAGATTGGTAGTATAAGAGAAGACATGGACTGGTAGGATGAGAGAAGACATGGACTGGTAGGATGAGAGAAGACATGGACTGATAGGATGAGAGAAGACATTGACTGGTAGGATGAGAGAAGACATGGACTGGTAGGATGAGAGAAGACATGGACTGATAGGATGAGAGAAGACATTGACTGGTAGGATGAGAGAAGACATTGACTGGTAGGATGAGAGAAGACATGGACTGATAGGATGAGAGAAGACATTGACTGGTAGGATGAGAGAAGACATGGACTGATAGGATGAGAGAAGACATGGACTGGTAGGATGAGAGAAGACATTGACTGGTAGGATGAGAGAAGACATGGACTGGTAGGATGAGAGAAGACATGGACTGATAGGATGAGAGAAGACATGGACTGGTAGGATGAGAGAAGACATTGACTGGTAGGATGAGAGAAGACATGGACTGGTAGGATGAGAGAAGACATGGACTGATAGGATGAGAGAAGACATGGACTGGTAGGATGAGAGAAGACATTGACTGGTAGGATGAGAGAAGACATGGACTGGTAGGATGAGAGAAGACATGGACTGATAGGATGAGAGAAGACATGGACTGGTAGGATGAGAGAAGACATTGACTGGTAGGATGAGAGAAGACATTGACTGGTAGGATGAGAGAAGACATTGACTGGTAGGATGAGAGAAGACATGGACTGATAGGATGAGAGAAGACATTGACTGGTAGGATGAGAGAAGACATGGACTGATAGGATGAGAGAAGACATTGACTGGTAGGATGAGAGAAGACATTGACTGGTAGGATGAGAGAAGACATTGACTGGTAGGATGAGAGAAGACATGGACTGATAGGATGAGAGAAGACATTGACTGGTAGGATGAGAGAAGACATGGACTGATAGGATGAGATAAGACATTGACTGGTAGGATGAGAGAAGACATGGACTGGTAGGATGAGAGAAGACATGGACGGGTAGGATGAGAGAAGACATGGACTGGTAGGATGAGAGAAGACATTGACTGGTAGGATGAGAGAAGACATGGAAGGGTAGTATGGGAGAAGATATAGTCATGGCTTGACACTAACGGTGGCCCGGGGCCACTAAAAACGCACGTCGGGCCACCAAAATTTCAATAATGAAGAATTTGGTGGCCTGATCGGGCCACCAAAAAAGGTCGGATGTTTGCCTTCGGGCCATCAAAAATAAGTTAGTGTGGAGCCCTGATATAGTGAATTCAAATTTTGTTATCTATAAATCTATAACCATTCTGCTGTGCACAGTGCATAAAAAAAGAAAAGCTAGTTAATACATTGTAAATCAGATTTACATTTTTTTCATTAAGTATTCTACATAAACCCCAATGGAAAAGTAACTTCATACAATGTTATATACAACACAGTGTAGAATTGTTATGGGCCTCTTGTCAAACACATCACATTGGTAATATTAAAGGTGGTTGAAATTGAAAATTCATTCTCGTGAGGTCAAGAACACAGAAAGGCATGCAGATGTTTCTTCCAGTAACACATGGCGTGGTGGCTCGGCACACCGGGACCAGCGATTTCGGAAGCCCGCCTCTCTCTCTCTCCATTATTAACGCCAGGATTAATTAGGGTCAAGTGGCGGGGCGTCGCGGCACATCTGGCCAGGGGGGACGGAGAAAACGGAGCAACAAGGGTTGCAAAGGGAGGGAGGGGGGCGTCGTAATTGTCTCGTCTGACGCAGAAGCCTACACGGGTAGCTGATCATTTCCATCGGCGTAGAACAAGACATCACCAGTAGGCAATATGGCTCAATCAGCAGTGCATCAAGTGCTGCCATTTTTTTACAAGTTTTCGCGAAGGAAAAAAAAAAAGCCCAATAATGATGATATAAAATATGTATCGTTCATGTCTATCAAATGAGTCATGATGGCCTTTCAGTGGGAACCACTCAATTTCAACATTTGCTTGAGAGGTATGACTCTGTGTATTCTTTTACCCGCCTCTCCTGTAGTATTCGCTGATCATCGTTTGACAGGGATTAGTCAGTGAGATTTATGTTTAATTTCTACTTGTTACGTGTTTAATGTGCACATACATAGCTAGTTTCCTCCTACCCTTTTCTATATTTCTGTGAAACACAAGATATTCTTATCTTATTAAAAGCCGGTTATTACTCACAGTACTTTGGGTCACATTTATAAGCAAACTGGTACCGGTAGTATAAAAATGCAACTGGTGGCTAATAGACATGCTAAAATGTAATGCAAAAATCCTATTGAAGTACAACGGGTTTATAAAAGGGGACGGCACAGCTCATACACGAACAATCAGTAACATGTTTGCCCAACATAGCAGCTTTTACTAATTTACCCAATATTGCAATTTGATTGAAGCATACTATTGCGGTAAATAGAATACCCCGTCAGTTGGAATAAAACAGCTCTTCTTAATGCATTGATCCACAAACAGCTATGACTTTGGATGCACCCTTGATTTCTGCATCATAAAAAGTGATTGCATTCACCATTTACAAAATCCATACTACATTGTACATGTACTTCACATAAAGAGCAAAGAAAATACAATCCTATTACCTACAAGGCTTTAAATTCATCATTCATTCTCATAGGCAAAATGACCATCAGGATCCACTCAATTTCACATTACAAGCATGACACATATTACAATACTGGGATATGGTGTAAGTCGATTTATGATGTAATTAATGACCTTTATGTATCCAGGGCTCCCTGCAAGACCAGCCACAAAACTGGGCAAGCTCATCAATCCATTTAAAGCCACTGCCCAGCTATGGCAATTTACAAATGCTTGTTGTTATTTATTCTGCAAAGCAAAACTGTTTGCAAAAGTATTGCTTGAAATGATCGATTACATTGTATGCACTATAAAGGGATTGTATAATTTTCGTTGAGATGGGGATTCCGGTTTGAACTTTTTGCGAGATAATTAGAAACCACTTAAATATAAAATATTGAAGAGCATACAATTCTAAGGAGGCATCCAAAGTTTATTTTGATGAAAACTGTTTTTAAAATGGCGGAGATATCCAAAAACAGAGTAAAACAAAGGGATATTAGTAAAGGTGGCTCCACTTTGTTTCAGTTTAGAAAGCAAAAACAAAGGGCATAAAAAACAATCAAGGATATATTTTGTGTAAAAATTGTCTAATTTACCAATTTAAATAGTGTTAAAACTTTTTGCCTACAGTAGATCCTAATGCAGAATGGCCAAGTGCATTATACATACTACATCCCTAAGGTACCCCTGGGGCCTTACAAGGGCACTTTTTGATTCGTTTTAAATACTCTGAGCAAACGGGCATATGCCCAGTATGAAATGTATCCCTAATGCCTGAAGTGCAACACTACAATAACCACAACTGAAGCTGTTTACGATACACACACAGTAAATACACACAGGTGTAACTGTTGCACCGACAACCACTTCTTCCTGCTTGAACTCTTCCCTCTCTCCCTACCCCTCTCCTCAACGCATTCCGCTACGAGGAAAATCACTTCCGTTCATTGTACAAGGGCCCTCTGGAATCCGATCGACAGCATTGTTAGCATTCCGCAATGATCAACCTTTTTTTTTATGTGCCTCTTCCCTAACCCCATCCTCCTTCCCTTCCCCCCCCCCCCACTACTTTATTCTGCCCCAATACTTTCGTCAGAGTGTGCAGTGCACACTGACGTGGATATTTGGCCAAATAAACTTAAAGCAACGTGCGTCACTTCTACGCAAAGAGCTCTGGTTAGAGGAAGCGAGGTAGAGAGAAGCAGAGAAAAAAAGTATTTATAAGGGAAGAAAAAAACAACAACAACTGAAAGAAAGCATACAAGATGAAGAAAAGATGTCTTTCACCACAGAAAATTGAAAGAAATGTTTTTAAAAAAAAAAAGCACTTGATCAATGGCATTCATTTCAGACATATGATCAGTGCTAAATCTGTTTAATGGCTTGCACAGTTTTCTTAGGAGTATAACCTATCCAACATGCATCCCATAATTCCCCCCCCCCCATTCACTTGTATTAAAATATAAAGAAAGAACATACAACAAGATGGTGAGTGATTCCTTACACGTGACAAAGTCATCGCACCATCTCTTGTTAGAAGGTGAACAACAAAAGGGTGTAACTCCATCATGCAGCCTCTTGCATTCATCCAGTCGACTTCCGTTTCCTGCGCTTTCTTTGAACCATTTTCTGTGCATGCAATGCAACATCCTATCCGTTATCAGGGACCACTCGGGAAGCTCTTTCAGCATCAACGGCCTTCAGTTGTGAAAGCATGGTAGTAGTCACAATCACATTCTCATACAGTCTCAATGACAAAAGGCTGATAACTCCCTGCAGTTAGAATAATCACATACTTGCAGGGAAATGACGTCGCATTATCATCACACATATGTACCACATGAGAGAGAAAAGGCAAAAGCTCTACAATATCTTACAGCAGCTGTACAGATGACTTACAACGTACACTGTATAATTCATTCACTGAAGATTGATTAGAAATTTGGGAAAATTTGGAGCAACCCAATACCAATAAAATCACTTTGCAAAGGTATAGCTGAGGGCAAGAGCACATTCAGCTTTAAAGGGCAGCTTGACCTATATCAAGCAAAATATTTGTGTTTGACTCACTCTTTACATTTTTGACTACCGGTAATACTTCAGGTGAAATTTCACAGAAACTGCATTGTAGCAAGGCTAGTGAAAGACCATCCTACTTTCAAGTTCTACTGTAAAATTATGAATATGTGTCAAATATGCGCACATTTACTGTGCATATCTTTCTCTCACTTTCTTCTATATGATATCCAAACAAAGGCTCTCACTGTCAAATATTAGCATTTTCCCCCAGTGTGCAGTCCTGAGTACCTCATCTACATACTGTATGTAGCATTTCTAAGCATCACTTGCAATACCACTATGTCCAACATGGCATGCTCTTTAAAGGGAAGATAAACCCCCCAAAAAATGTGGATTGAGTAAAAGCAGCAACATTAGTAGAACACATCAATGAAAGTTTGAAGAAAATCGGACAATCGATGCAAAAGTTATGAATTTTTAAAGTTTTGGTGTTGGAACCGCTGGATGAGGAGACTACTAGAAGGTTATGACGTATGAGTGGACTACAATATCAAGAAAATATAAAGAAAATACTACAAAAATCCATTTTTCATGAAAATTACAAATTCCATCAACTTGATATTGACATATGTTAAGGGTAGCAATTATTCCCCTGCTTTCTGAAAGCGGTTGGTCCACTGCTCTTTCATAATTTTAGAAAAATGAATTTTTGTTGAATATCCTTTATATTTTCTTTGTATTGTTGTCCACTCATACGTCATATCCTCTAGTAGTCTCCTCATCCAGCGGTTCCAACACCAAAACTTTAAAAAATTCATAACTTTTGCATCGATTGTCCGATTTTTCTCAAACTTTCACTGATGTGTCTACTAATGTTGCTGCTTTCACTCAATCCACATTGCTCTTTGGGTTTACCTTCCCTTTAAGTCAAAAACATCTGAAATTGCTGCATTTTGCAGTTGTACTGTTTTCTTCCGGTGACATGAGCTGCACGTCAATCTTGTCAGAATGTCTCACTTTTCTTCTTCTTTTTTTTTTTTTTTTATTGTTCTCATTTGTCTGGCACTGCAGGGATTCCAAGAAATATTCTTCCCCAGAGGAAAAGTGCATGGGTTAATTAGGATACCATAAAGACATCAGGAGTTTGTTACTTCCTGCCAAATATGAAATAGGAATACACACATTTTCTTGTCTCCCAACTGTATGTTTGTTTACTTTGCTCACATACTTGGAAGTGACAGTACGAAAGTCTTTGTTGGTTGGATTACTACCATATGTTCCCAAAAATTACAATGGGAACCTCTGCAATGATAACTTTAAAACTAGTGAATAAATCCAAATACAATTTCAGGGTATGAACTATGACATATTACCCCCATCTTACAGGAAATCCCTTTGATTTGCTCACTGGTCAAAGAGAAATGAGGATCTTCGTAGAGCATGTCAGGAATCCCTTCCCCCACAAGTTTTGTTCATGAATTGCGCAGTTCGAAGAGCATCCAAGTGCTGAACTTGGAAGAAACAGACCCATGACATTCTTGACAACGATCCATACTTCTCTGTGACCACTTGACCAAATTGAATGGGTTTCTGTAAAATATAGGTAAGATGCTGTATTTTTAGATCCTGAAATAGCATTCAGACAGTCAAATCATATTGAAAGTTGTCAATGTGGAAATCAGATTTTTTTTTTTTTTTTTTTTTTTGGGGGGGGGGGGGGGGGAACATACACGTACTGTATAGTATGCACTGCCCTCTATGGGCAATTGGACTGCTCAGCAAAATAGCCACAATCATGACCTGGTGACCTTTGAGCAATACATTAATTATCAAATGAGTATTTCCAATTATGCCACCAGTTACGCAATACACTCGCATGATTCGTAATTGTAACATTCCACAGGTCAAATGTTAACAACATTCATACATTGTATGTACTACTAAAGTGAATCTTCACACCAAATCAAGTTTCTATGAGACTCCAATGTACATCACACAAACAAATTGTTCCACAGTTGATTTCTGACGGCTAGTACAATCATGCATGCCACTATAAAACATGATATATTCGCAACATGATATTTTCACAAATTGGAGGCGATGGCCTTTTTCATGGCATGAAATTTTTGTGAGTTGCCTCTAACATTTAGAAGACAAGAACTTTCATGTGCATTTTAATTTCAGGAATCTTATCTCTCCAGAAATTCCCGAAATTAAAATGCATGCAAACATTCCTCGCTTTTCAGTATATGAAATATCCTTTAGCCACACATTTGAGTGGGCAGCATTTATACCTAAAACAAACACATGCACACAAACACCTGTCAGGGCTTTATAAAAATATTGTACTGCAATATTAACCAAAAAGTATGCATATTTTCCTTAGATCCCACCCTCCCTCCCCCCCCCCCCTCCACACACACACACACACACACACACACATCATCTTTCCTATATTGCAAGTTCCCTTGTCCACGCCACAGCACTGAACCATGCCCGGAGAAAACATGTTTCACGATTGCCTCCGAGACCCGGTATGGCCAGATGAAAATGAACGCAGCGCACACGCAAGCCTGTTATGAATCGCGGGGACGAGAAACAACAATGTGTCATCAACGTCATCGCAGGGAATCCGACACTGTCGCTTCACCGTGTGACACACACACACGGAACGAAAGAAAGACAGGATAAGAAACGGAGGCATAAAAAGAAGGGGGGAGCGGGAGAAGGGGTAATCAGTGGTAATCTTGGTCAGATGGGGGGGGGGGGAGGAGAGAGGGGGAGAGAATGAGAGGGAGGGGGGAGACCACTGTACAGGTGCAATATGCTATGCCCTGATTAGCTGAGAAGCCTGCTCAACATATCGCGCCATGCTGGTCATAAAATACAACACACCAATACATGTAGGATGGAAAGTGACTCAAACTGAACAGCTCCCACTCACAAGTACACTGATAAAAATGTGTTGTTTTTCCCCATTTACTTGCAAAACACACCCTGAGGGAGGAAAAATATTGTTCACAATCAACCTCAGATCAAGGTAAGGGAAAGTCTGGTAAAGATAAAGCAGGCAGAATCAACAAAATCTTTGGTGCCCAAATGGCAATGAGATGCAGTGATGTTGGAAAATCCTGTTTTTAAACCTAGACTGTTTTGAAGCACATGTTTTTTAATAGTTGTTGATGCTTGACAGTGAATCAGAACCCCACAAAAACAACCTGGAAATGATTCAAGGAGACAAGAAAGGATGACCCATGAAGGCATAGTGACAAAGATATCTGTAGTGAAAAGGCACTGTGAACCTTAACTATATAAAGGAATCCTTTCTAGCGTCTTCACTATACAGTGTAGCTTCCTGCAGCACCTTGATTGAACACGCACTCTTCAGTGGGCATAATGCACCCCTCAAATACAATGTACGCACAGGTTGAATTCCCTGATGCTTAGGCCCAAAATGCCAATGATGAAGAATCCTTCCAAAGTAAGAAAACAGTTAAAGTATCCAGATGGATTACCATCTGGATCACTACTAACATCTAATCATCTGTTCCTTGTGTCATTATCAACTTGTCCAATGAATTTCATTCAAATCTGTTTACAGCTTTTTGAGTTATTTTGCAGACAGATAGACAGACAACAAACAACCAAACGAAACCAAATAAATAAATAATAACCTCCTTGGTGGAGGTAACAAAAGTAAAAAATGTTGACAAACACAGAGAAAGTAAAGTGATATTTCACAGATAGACAAATGTGAGACAGAATATATACTAGTTGGCTGTGAACATGAAATACTGAGAAAGACAACATCCAAGAAGAAGTCAGCTTTCTATTGGTTTTCACAGAAATCCACTTCAGACACTCTCATACCCCTTTCAGATCGGATATTTATAGTCCTCTGTTTTCTCTTGCATGGATATCTGCTTATTAATAACTAGCAGTGATTCAACTGGAAGTATCTGTGTCAATTATAAGCAATGAATCTCCTCACCTACCTTTCAGACCTGCATGCATTAAAAGCTACAAGTAATATGAATCACTGAAGAAAAAATGCAAAAAATATACAAGATCAACTACTTTTGTAGCTCTGTGCAGGCACCCTGTAGAAGTGTTTGGGTGATGCCTCACTACTGATTGGGGGAGGAGAGCATTTCAGACCATGGTGACCCCCTGAGCATGAGGCAGTTCTCCTTGAGGATGAGGGTAACATAAGCTCAAGGTTTTGTTACAACAGTGTCTCCATGGGCACTAATCAGAGAGAGCTTTCAGACTGAAGAAACAATGACTCTTTTCCAGTGTGAAAGGGATAGTTGGATACTGAAGAAGCACTGACACCATTCCAGTGTGAAAGGGACAGTTAGGACCTAGATACTGAAGAAACGATGACACTTTTCCAGTGTGAAAAGGATAGTTGGCGACGTAAGAAACAATGACACTTTTCCAGTGCGAAAGGGATAGTTAGATACCATTACATTGACCTCTTCAAAACTCTAGAATGTTGTTAGGTTTGTTCAAGTTATTGGTTTGTTTGTTTTTTGTTTTTTTTTTGTTTTTGTTTTTTTTTTTGGGGGGGGGGTTGAATCCTCACAGAACTTTCACTTTTGTTTCCCAATTGCAGGTAAAACGACTTCCTCCTGTACATCTGTATAGTCATTTTCTTCTCATGCATCATTGAGCAAGTCAAAGAAGGTGTGTACCGAAACATTCTTTTTTATTCATATGAAGATGACACTTATCATTTGATGCTCTGTGGCAGAAGCTATGAAAGTTCATCATCAGGGCAGGTCATCTACAATTTCACTCACCTTGTCATCTTGATATCACATCTATCATACAGTGTAGCTGTGAGTCCATGGGACCATACATTGTACGCCTTCCAGGGGAATACACAGTGCCATCCCCTGTATCACCAACCAATGTATGGTGAGAGTATGGAGCTACATTGTATAGTAGTTAGTTCCATGGTGAGAGATATTCCACTATACAAGTTCAGGTGTAATAACCCGCAGCTTGGCTCAGAGTAGATCACAGGGTGTAGTCTCCACCCCAGTCTTTTAAACCATGTCCTTTCCACAGGCATACTACACTGCAAAGGATATCTGATTTTTCTTTTTTTTTTTTTTTTTTTTTTTGAAAGGGGTGATGAAGGGGTTTCATGAACATTCAAAGTAAATGGTCCTCTTATATGCAAGGTCTTCTGAATACACGACAGAATTTTTGCAGCAAGCTGATCAGTGGCATCAAAGGAGTTAAAATTCCACATCACTAGCAATGTATGAGTTTATACATCAAGTGACAACATTTCTTGAGTTTTCCTTTCGCTTCCTGTGCATGCTTGTGGTGCCTTGCGGTCATCTCATTTATACTGGAAGATTGATTCGGTCACTTGAAAGACTTGGATCATAGACAGAATGAATTCAATTTCAGAATGGAACTGACTCATCCTGTTGTCAAATCAGTATACCTCCCATGTTGGGCTGAACTTCAGGCTACTGTTGAGTTCATTCCCTCTCCAAGATGGAATCATGTTAAGCAACTTTGGGCCCCTACCACTTCAAGGGATTGTGTAGTTTTGGCGGAGATCAGGATTGGGCTTTCAACTTTTTGCAAGATACCAAGAAACACTCATTAAATAATACAGAACATACCATTCTATGAATTGAAAGTTTATTAGATGAAAAACTGGATTTTGGAACGGCTGAGAAAAACAAAGTAAAACAAAGCCATCTTAATAAAAAGTGGGTCACACCTTTTATAAGATTGGTCAGTTTTGAATATCTCAGCCCTTTCAAAACCAATTTTCATCAAATGGACTTTGAATTCCTCTTAGAATCATATTATGCTCTTTCATATTTCATAAGAGGTATTTCATTATCTTTTTAAAAAAATTTTAAAAAAATCATCATAAAAAAACGTTGGAACTTGGAGCCCCATCTCAACCCGAAACTGTAACATCCCTTTGAGAATGCATTTCCAATTTCAGCATTCTTTAATTTTATTTCTTTTTTTTTTTTGGGGGGGGGGGGGGGGGGGTTATGTGGCGAGGAAAGAAGCATGAGAATGAGACACACTATTTTGCACAATGCTATAATTTGGTCAGCAAACCTTTCCTGTGCCACAGTGTGAAAACTCACACCTTGCAATCAATCACACGGTGAGTATGGGCGTGAGCAGACTGCAGCAATACAACCAGGCAGCGCAGCATGCCCCAAGCAGTAGGATTTGAAAGAGAAAGGGACTTTCCCCAAACCCTCGCATGCCCATGTTTCAACAGGCAAATGACATTTGCAACATTTACATACTGTACAAGTGGATGTCTTCTCATGAGTAATTTTTTTATTTTTTTTTTTTTTTTTGCGCTCAGCTGGGTAACATGAATATCACACGATTTTGAATTTGCGGAATCAAGACATTAATTACTGGAATATATGGCATGGAAAAATTACGCATGCACATGCTTTCATTTTCACGCTAGCTTCTGGCTGCGCGAAATGCGCAAAAATTTCAAATCCAGGAAAATGTCAAATTTCCAGTTTGTATATATTGTCATAAGTCTGCTGCATAATTCTGATTCCAAGTCCCCCCCCCCCCCCCCCCCCCCCCGTCCCACGCATAGTGAAAGCAGGTGGTATACATTGTATTGACATGGTGTTGCAAAGATCATACTATGAGAGAAACATTTAACAAATTGTTCTCTGATAATTTATCCCGTGCAACAGGTGTAGTGAAATCAGCGAGGTATGAGGAAGATATGACGATATCCCACTGGAGAACTTCACTTCCAATGAAGCCGCACCGACAGATTTTACTGAGTGAATTAACACATTGAAAGAGATGCTGGCTTCATGTATCACCACTGCAGGCAACAGGGTAAGCCTTCAGCTTTTACGCAATATCATCTTAACCACGCCCTTTCCCACCACCCAAACAAAAGCAACAACAACAAGGGCAAAGAAAGAGAGTCAAACTCCCTAACATTACATTACAGCTGCTGCAATATACACTATTGTATGTGGTTTCATTGGGCAACTAAGTACAGCTGTATTTGCTACTACATAGGTGTCAAAGAAAAGAAAACTAAGTGCCAAGGAGCTAGTAGTAGTAGTAGTAGTAGCGCTGTCAAGCGAAGAGGACTTTGAACTTTCCTCTCCCTACTACAGACACCCGCCTGATACCTGTTTTAACATCAGGATCCACGGAACCATTAATCAACAAAGACATGTCATCTTTATATACACACACACCAAGAAACAAAAAAGAAAGGGGGGGGGGGGGAGCCATGCCAGCATGTTAAACAGTAGACTCGACTTCCTGCAAAACCTAGTCGTGTCTAAAAATGCACGTTCCCACCAGAGTACATAAATGTAATGACATACATCATGAAACAATGCATTTCTATGCTCTTCATCTATCTCTAATTGATTAATTTATGAGAATAACTGCCTGCAAATCAAACATCCTTTATAGATAAGAGTGCCTATGTTTTTTTCCTGCTTTTGTTGTTTCTTTCTCAGGACTGCACGTTGGAGAATTCAGTACCGACATTCGACCTTCGAACACATTCCACGATGTATTATAAAGCGACTATGGACCAAAGATTCCCAGAACAATATCAATTATGTCATATCAGCAGCTTAATGGTGCAGTAGATGAGCCTATGATGATCTGTGTTAAATAGTAATCCTCAAAAACTGACCTCTAACCTGGATAAACAATCTATTCATAAACAATCTCTTCGTCTAATAGGCGGTTTTTGTAACATATTCAATTTTTTTATGCATACTTCTTTAATAAACAAGGGTTGTTCTTGACAACCTGAAAGCTTGTCTGAGGCCTGTCTAGGGACAGTGATTTTCCGCGATCGCGGAAAACGGACGGAAAACGCGGAAACGGCCATTTGAAACGGAAAAGTAATCCACACGGAAAATCACGGAAAATCACTTTTCAACAAAATAAAACACAAAAAGTAAAAATAAATCCAACAGAAGCTGTAAATTAATCATTATTACATGTCCACGATATTCACAGACTGCGGAGACTTAAGTTTCAATAACTGTCGAACACTTACTCAATCCAACACCAATTGAAAGTCCATTTATATTCCAAAACACAATGTGTGTCTCGCCGAATAATGTGTGATGATAAAGCCAGTATTTTGGCAGTAAAAGTAGCGGCAACAGAAGAAACTGCTGTTTTCTGCTCGCGGTAAGCTGCCAGCAGGTGAGTCGAGTGGTGACTTGCTATGCCTGCCTGCTCCACATGTGTCGTGTGTATAGAGCACAATGCATGATGTGAACACCAACTTCACGCAGAAAAAAAGAAAAATCCCACGATGCCAAGGTGCCAGACTGGGGGATGGGGAGGGGTGGAGAGAGAGAGACCATTCAACAGAAGAAACCGCGCGTATTGGCGCATTCTTGGAGGTCATGAACTGTCTGGGGTGTTGGAGATGAACAGGGAAAGAATGTTTACCGGTAATTAAAGATAGCTCAAGTCGAAGCCCAGGGCGAAGACCCAGGATTACAAATGTAATGATTTTATATTTCTTTCGTTTAATACATGTGTAATAATAATAATAATGTGTAATACAATACTATAATACCTATTGATTTATCAATCTGTAAAACACAAGTGTGACTACCAGTGACAATAAAAAAAAAGACTTGTATTTGTTTTCTGCCGAGATTTTTTTTGTCTTCATCCTAACACTTTCCAGTTCATATGAAATTTCTGATGTTTTTACTGCAGCATCAACAGTCTAAAATAAATTACTGAAATATTGTCTAATTGCATTTGAAATATGAGATGTGGATGATCGTCCACATTGATTTGTACCCTCTAAATTTGACATTTCATATGAACATAGTAGGCAATGTTTCAGTAAATTCTGAAGCTTTGTGAATCATGAAATTTGTGGCAACCATTCATTTGAACTTCAGGCATGAAAAGTTCCTAAGAATCAGCAAAAACAACTCAACAGATCAGAGATAAAGTTCCTTCGAATTGAGAAGAAGCACGCAGATTTGCTGGGCGTGAGACCACAAGGATCAGCTTTGTTTTGAGATTGTCACAATCGTGTTGTCACTGAGTATCGGGAAGTTCTCACAAACTCAAGGATCACCTCTCCCTGCCAACTCCAACATGTTGCTCCCCAACAACGTGCATGGTTGAATGCATGGCGTCTCGATGTCACCGTCTATAGGTACCCGAGGCTGCTTTGTATTTGTCTTGGAATATTGATTCATTTCTTGCCATGACATGAGTGAAGTAATCTTTTTGCATGGCTATGTAAAAATTTGTGACACTCAACTCGTCTTTTTGATGTTTTTCTTTCAGTCCAAAAGGAAGACAAAATAGTATCATGACGTTTACAATTGTTCAAAAGGTCTGCTATTGATAACTCACAGACTAATCACCAAGGGGCTGTTCCAGGCCCTCCCTCCTCCAGTCGAGCAATCTACACGCGCGCGCAAATTCCTCTGCCATGTGGTTTGCCAGCCAGCTGTCGGAATGTGCTTTGAAGTTACATGGCAGCCTGGCCTGGCTGGCATGAATGGGTGTCGAGTTTCAATCAATATCTACTGTTGTTTTATTCTTGTATTTGAACATGTCGTCTCACTTGACAGAAACACGGAAATCGGGAAGGTGTAGGGGAGAGGTTTTTGTTGTGTTGCAATGTGTGTGTGTGTGTGTGTGTGTGTTTCCTCGGTTTTTTTTTTCTTTGTTTTTTTGTTTGTTTTTGTTTGTTTTGTTTGTTTTTGTCTTTTTTTTGGGGGGGGGGGGGACCCGAGGCCAGAGTGAGGAAAGATCAGAGTGAAATGAGTGCTAGTTTCTTGTCTGGATTATTGACTGAAGAAAGATAAATTGATTGTTCCTTTAGTGCTGAAATTTTTTATCTGTTTAGACCTGAAAGAATAAAAAGACTTGACTAGACAGTAATAAGTCACTTGACTAGCAAGTCAAGAAAGAGGACATAATGATAGTTGTTGATACTGCAGGCCAGGCCTTGATAGTGATACACAAATATGTAATGCCCCACTGCATGATTAACTGGATTACAATGTATTGACTGAAGAAAGATTTAGATAGATTGATTGTTCTTTTAGTGCTGAAGTTTTTATCAACACTGCTTATTAAACTGATTATCATGTATTCTGTTTGCAGCTTCTAAAGGAATAAAAACACTTGACTAGTAATTATGTCACTAGTTGAGACTCAGAGACTTATTTCACTTTGTATATATTTTTTTTAATTTGTAGACAGCAGTGTAAACAGCCCTCTTTATCATAGCCATAATTAACCTCGCAGATTTACACATTACGCAATACTCTTCGAACATTATCACTGTGGCAGCCTAAACCGCCATTTGGCAACCTAAACCGCCCTTTGGCAACCTAAAAAACTCTATAGGTTGCCCGGCTGGCAACCAAGGAAAAAAGTTAAGTGAGATCCCTGTGCATGTTTTGACAGTCGAAATAAATAAATTGTAATCCTGATGTTTCATTTCATTTGTCTTCATGGGTGTGTGGTACAGAGGTTGGAAATCATCAGGTATACACTATGCATAACATGTGTGAATGTATACGCGATTACACAGGTACACAAACCTCAAATAGCAATCATTTAATTTTTGTTTATTTTTGCATGCAAATACATGTAAACGGAATTTGCATTTTTTGTGTGTACAATTCATATGGGAAAACGGAATTTCCGTTTTTTCACCATGTTGAAACGGAATTCATGATTTTCTGAAACGGAAACGGCAATTTTTTGAAACGGAAAATCACTGCCCCTACCTGTCCAACATAGCAACAAGTTAATATATGTGTAAACTGGATTCCAACAATTGAATTTTATCTAATATGAGCACGTTAGTGGAGTAGCTCTTCTCCATGTTGTCGGGAATAAAACATCCATAAATTTGAGAGCATTATGAAAATGGTATGTTCTCCATGTGTATTCTTTTTTTTAATCCCTTCTCCAGCTCGTATTTCACACTTTACTTTCTACCCCTCCCCCCTCTTCTTTTTTTCCAAGTGGTAGCATACTACATGATTTGACAATATGACTGTAAAATCAAAATACAAAACTTACAATCTTCTGAATGCATAAAACAGCGAATGAAGACTACTTCCAACAAGTTATACTTGTCTGGTGTATACCACACAATTTGCAAGAACATTATTTTGCGTATAAAGACTTGCACAGCATTTTGTTAAGTAGTTAAAACTCAAACAAGAGAATTAGAGTAATGGAATGGGATGCGAGTATTTTCCCTTTTCAAAGGTGCTACATAAGTGCTTGCCCAATTGAATGGGACAAGCTAAAGTCGAAGCCAGGCAAGTGTTTTGTAACAGTAAGAAACATACTTGCCCAAATTTGGCAAGCAAAATGTTTTGAAGGGTTCCACCTTTTTCACTTCATCCCCCTCCACTCACAAACCGAAGAAGTCAACCATAAAGGGGCCCACAGATAATGATGCTTAGTGATGCAGCACACTGCTTTAATTTCATTTCAGCAACTTTCTAACACTTAATGTGAAGAAGCCACAAAGCAATGCAATCAGTCAACTGAACCAAGTTTGTTTCCTCAATGTGTTTAAGCACACAAATCAACGTACCATTATGCTGTTTATTCAACTGATTGTGTGTTATTATACCCTTGACTTACAATGTACAAGTGATTTTCTACATTATTTTTCTTTTCTTTTCTTTTTTTTTTTTTACTTTCTTTCCAGCAGGTAAAATTATTGTTCAGGCAAGTGTTATGTAACAATTTAAAAATCTACTTGCCTGAGCAGGCAATATGTGTGGGGAAAAAAAAAAAGTTATGTAACATCCTGCTTCTGAAATCAAGAAGTAAAGTTCATGATTTCACATATATATTGGAGAAGATGATGTACAGCAGCTGTATAATATACAAGGCCACACACATACATGTATGTTCATTGTATGCTTGCTTTTTAATATTTTATTTTTTATTTCAAAATTCATTGATTCACGTACCTCCCCCCCCCCCCCCCAATGCTATTTCTGTCACCGTTTTCTAACCAACAATCTATCAATGCACATTTGTGCATACTGTATTTGCCCTCTAAACCATATATGTATTTCCTTCCTTCTCTGGAAGCTCTTTCTTGATGTATCCCTCTCTCTCTCTCCCTCTCCTTTATGTTCTTTTCCCCCAACTTGAGCTAATTTCCCCAAAGAACCGTCTACTTGCTTTCCGGGCAGGACTCCACCGTGCAGACGGCAAGTGTGTGAGCAAAGGGCACAAGGGCTGAGGGTGATCAAGACTGCCGTCAAATTCCACGCAATTTCTGGGAACAATCGCAGCATGAGGGCTGCCCTGGATGTCACATGAAGAAGGGGTTTCATACTTGCAAAAAAAAAACCAAACAAACTCGTTTGTAGAGTGCGTTTTCTTCGTAGATAAAGTACAGAGTCACACAGCGTTTGTACACTGAAAGGAGTATCCTTGCTGTTCACCAATATGCTACATGCGATTGACACTCCATGTCAATCATGGTACAGTTCGACGTCGATTATCCGGCCTCCTTTAATCCGGAAATCTCTATTATCCGGACACGTTCACGCAGTGAAGGACTTTTTTTTTTTCATCCAAAAATTGAGAAAAAACAGTGACTTTCATGGATCTATTTCACTAATTTCATAAGATGTGCATGATAGGTTTCTCAATATCTAATGAGGTAAAACTTGTATGATTTTCAAATAAAGATACTTTATTTTAGTGAAGAAGGGACTACAATTTTGCACAGGCTAGCATAGATTACACCACCATTGCGGGGTACGCTACCTGCCTAGCTGCCAGTGCACTTGGACGGCAGCTTGGATGGCAGCTATATACATTAACATTGTGTCTCCCATATCCGGCCAATTCGCTTATCCGGATGAGCGATGGTCCCAACATGGCCAGATAATCGAGTTTGAACTGTATCATCACAAACTCCATGGCATGCCAGTGAAACGTCTTACTTGTAGTGTCTTCATATGCACAAGTATGTTCATGTACACGTATGCATTATAATGTCAGAGGTGAATACAAAACTAAGCTTTACATTTATAGCTATAGCTCATAAAATTGAGCTTTTCAAGTCTAAGCATTCCTGTTACAAACAAATGACAAGATTGATCAAAATCTAACTGGGGGGGAAAAAAAAACACTTTTGGTTACAATTGTAAGCACTGCATCTACTATAAAGCTTGAAAACTCAAAACAGTTCTTGAACTGTATGTCATAATTGTAGTATGACAATAGCCTAATAGCATTAGCATGGGTACACAAACAGAACTTGTCAAATTCTATCTTTACTAGATGTCTGCTTGGGTGTCCCCTCCCCCCCCCCCCCCAAAAAAAAAAAAAAAAAAAACTACCAATTTCCACCAATAAAAAATGGGTACACTACTATTGAATGAAACTGTTTAGCTGTAAAAACTCACCATTTCCTGGTTTGCCAATGCAATGTTCCGACTCACTTCTCGAATTTCCTGTGATTTTCTGCGAATGCTACCAGGCACTCTGACCTTAAAGCCTATTTCAGTGCCCAGGTAAAAGATTTTCTGAACACCATGTACACTACGTGACAAAGTATGACCACGAATCATTAAAAAAAAGCATAATGCGTTGCGTCATTGGTAGCTCCATGCGGGGACTATTGAACATACCACACTGCATACCAGTGGGTCCAGGACAAATAATTTCCCTCGATCGTTCGCATATGGTTGACTCTTGTTTCGTATCTGTCCCTCACTCTATCCTTCATCATGCCTTGCCATCTTTCCTTCATTCTTTTATCTTTTTCTCTTACCTTCTGTCCATCCCTCTTTGTTGTTTTGTAATCTGCCATAAATGCAGTTTCCACTTAAAATCACATAAGATCAGTTCAGTTTGCCTTATTACAAAATCATCTTTATTCCTCAGAGAAACATTGGCATTGTGACATCTGATTTTTGTTTTTGGAACAAAAGAGTTTTTGGAACAAGAGAGCCCATTTTTTAATTATGTTCAAAGTACCTGGTATTTAAAATGCAATCATATAGGCAATTATTCTTCTTTTTTTTTACTGTTTGTAAATTGGATGAATTCGGAATACGGAAAAAAATGTTGAGATAGACTATGAAGGCCAATTACAACCAACAGATGGACATTGTTTTGCACTCACGAAACATGCAAAAATGAACTTGGGAAGTCTTTGGTTTCAATGACGTCTACTTCAATGTATACAATTGTTGAATGCTGTTTGTTTGTTTGTTTGTTTGTTTTTGTTTGTTCTACTGGTACCCACTGACCACCTACAATTTATGATCATGACTTTGCAATGCAGTGTGTTTCTCTTTGATAATATCAATACAATGTATGCTACGTGTGCATATAAATGTATGCAGGGTTTTTGACATGGGTGAGAAATATACCGGCCTACATGTAGAAATCCAGCAAGTCTTTAAAGTAGCAGCCCAATGGCAAGAGTTAATGTTAAATGCCACCAGTACAACTACGTAACAGACAGACAGCAGGAAGCGGTACGGAAAAATCTGAAAGCAAGATAAAACGTCACGTCTCGTCACAGCATCAGCAGTGATGATAATGTGTAATGTCAATATTAATTGCACGTGGGAGGAGGGAGAAAAAGTCAGATTATGCTCAAAAGATTTCACTCGATGATTCACGGCACAAAGGAGTCCGTTTTCAATGAATTCTGGATTCCGCTGCCAGAAGTGTTTTGACATGCAGCGATTAAAGGAAACCAAAGCCAAAATTATATAAAAGTGGACTTAGTGAAAGCAGCAATAATAGTAGAAGACATTGGTGAAAGTTTGAGGAAAATCAGACAGTTGATGCAAAAGTTATGAATTTAAAGTTTTGGTGCCGTCATCGCTGGACAAGAAGGCTACTTCACACCATGACGTCATTTTGGACAATACCAAGAAAATATATGGAGAATTCCACAAAATTTCACCTTTTATGAAAAATACACAGTCCATCAACTTGTTTGATATTGATTATTGTTACAAGTAAAGAGTATTCCTCTTGCTTCCTGAAAGGGGTAAGTCAAGTGCTCTTTCGTTATGCTAGAAAAGTGAAATCATGCTGAATTTTCTTTATATTTTCTTTACATTGTTGTCCAAAATGAAGTCATGAAGTGGAGTAGTAGTGCAATTATCCAGAGATGATGCAACCAAAACTTTTCTTAAAACTTTTACTGATGTGCTCTTCTAATAGTACTGTTTTCTCTCATCCACATTCATATTTGGGCTTCGGTTTCCTTTAATTACATGTATGTCATCAGCTGAACTTTCCTAACAACTCACAGATCAAAACCTTGTGTTTTTGACTCAACACTGATGTATAAAAAAACACAAATCCCAATCCATCACAAGCAAAGGGCTGCAAAATCAACGGAGCATCTCAAACACCAACACTTTAGCATCCCACACCACAGTGATTTACATTACCCACACCAGAATTACACAGACAGGATCTCAGTCTCACCTGCAGATGTGGAAAAGAGAAAGAGAGAAAAATAGAGAAATTAATATTTCGCATTTCAAAAACCCACCGATAAGAGACCAGACATGGATACAGATGGTATATCTTTGATAATCATGTCGCACTTAATACTGCACTGTTCAAATTTGCAGAACTACTATGGCAATTGAGAATATACGTACACGTACACACAACTGTACTTTTAGCACGCAATATCTATCAAATTCTGGAATGAGAGTCATTTAAAGATACAATACAAGTATTGATACATCAATGTACTTCATTAAAGATAAGCTTATTTGCACATATAATATGTAAAGGAATTTGTCTTTACAACACATTATGTACAGTGTATTGTAGATATCAATGAAATGGATCTTATCAATGTGATATACTTGTACAATATAAGCACATGCAAGTGACTCTTATGTACAGCACAATGTTTCATTCTTTATCTGCTCACAGTAAAGTACACATATTATGTGCACAAGGTACGTCACAATTGTTTCATTCTGGGTTTAATAAACACTTGACAGCAATATCCAGACAGACGCTCACAGTATTGTTAAAGTACTTGTTTGCTGTGCATCTTAAGACTATTTTACCTTGTGTGGTTTTTTTTTCACAATAAACTCAATGTTTCTCCAATAAGAGTTATATCATGTTATACATGTACACAAATGTACCACCAACACTTTGAACTTTCTGTACAGTGTAATCTTCTGAAAGAAAGATATTATATTACTCTTGTACGACTTTTGCTTCAGTGTAAATCCAAGAGGAATGTCCTCAAAATGTTGAAGGTTTGTGTGTATACATTTACACATAAAATATATCATAGAAATCAGAAATGAATTAACATTACACACACATTTTTCACTGATAAAATATCAAACTGTTCAAGACTGACAAATGTAACAACCACTTTAAAGGGGAAAACAACAACAACTGAGTCAAGGAATGAACTTGCAGGCGTAAATGCTTTTTCTAACAGTGGCATAAAATGAATGCTCCAACTGAAGAATGACGGCACAAAAACTGAGATTCTTCTTTGGTCTACAACACTGAAATTTAATCCTCATTTGTTTCAGCAGGTTTAAATGCAAAGCAGTGAAGAAGACCACAATGATTACAATAAAACATAGTAAAACATATAACATGATTATTTCATTATCAATGCGATAATATCATCAAAGATATCAACCCTATAATGATAAAGAAAATGATAAAATCTTATTACATTAGTACCATCATCATCATCAGCTACTACTGTTATTCAAGCTCTGTGAAGTGACTCCTTTCTTATTCCCTGACTGCCCCCCCCCCCCCCCACACACACACATAAAGACCACAATGCTCTATACATCCCAGGTTTCAACAAGCCTATTCCACAGGTGCTCCACCCACGCCCACACAGAACAGGATTTCACACGCAATGATACTGCTCACTCCTGCAGCTGAATGGAAGTGTCACAATGCAAAAACTGCAGCTATTGTTGGATAATGGAAACAAAGATTTTGGTGGACAATGGAAACAAATATCTAACAGAGGCTGGATCTTGGAAAAAAAAAAGAAGTGACAAAACGTTTGACCTCACAAATATTCATGGAAGAACCATAAAATTTCACGATGAATGGAATAGCAACACAACTCATCAACAAAAGAACAGTAGTTGACCTACTCTTTTAGTAAAGTCATTTAAACAGTTTAGAATGTCCTAGTTCCTCAATCACCTCCAAGCCCATTTCATTTGTCCCATTTAGTGTCTGAATGGTCTCTAAGGTCTACATTATGATGCTCAATCAATCTACCATCACACACACACACACACACACACACAAAAAAAACCCCCCAAAATATAACATCTCCATGTCTTCCACAGATGTGTCAACTTGAACATGAATTTAGCACTGGCATTGTAATAATAAACAAAATAACAGAAAATATCACAACTATAAGGCATTGTCAAAGTCCAATGCACAATATACATTTTTGTACAAGAGCCTTTGTTGGACTCTGTTAAAAAAGAAAAAAATACTTGAAATTGGAGAATCCACTATCAATACATTTTACAGTCTCAGTGCAAGGCATGTTTCATTTATTAGAAGAGTGATTCAAAGTTTGTATATACATGTACTCTGCACACATTTTATAGGAAGGGGGAAGATGTGAGGAACGAAAAAAAAAAATGGATTTAAGCAGGAAGAAGTCACAAGAACCATAATGACAGACATGAAATTTGAGCCTGTTGGAGGAGACTAGCCTGGATTGCTGCAAAAAAAAAAAAGAGACAAGCATATGACCTTGACCTCACACGCCCTCCAACACTGTGACCCCATTCTACCCCTGGCAGACACTGGAGTCATACTGGGTAGAGAGACTTGTTTACATTCCTGGCATGCCAGTAACTACCAGCCTGCTCTCCCTTCCTATCACCCAGGCCAGTCCTTGGCCCTCAAGCTCAGACTTACTTTCCCTCTCTCTCCCCCTCTGTACTAAATTTACACTCCCACACCAGACAGACCCTTTATATAATCATTATGGTGGTAGATGGTTCCGGTATTCAAATTATCTAACTCACAAGTGCAACGTACACTTGTACACTGTACAAGCACCCACTTTGTATACACACACATAATGTACATTTATGTAATCTACATGCACAACAAAACATACGACCATTGTACAGGCATGTACACAAACACTTGGACATGTGTAAACCTACACCCAATGAATGCCCCCCCCCCCCCACACACACACACACATTAACAGGCGAACTAATTACGAGCAATTCATCCAGAGTGCGTACAAACAGGGCACGTGCGTCGGACACTGGCCGTTAATACAAGATGCACAAATGGACATAGCTGGACAGCTGTTCACCTCTCCAAAGCTAATACACTTTACCACTCTCACACACTCCACCAAAAATATATCCACAGCTACTTCTATCACAGCCTGCCAGCAATGCTGCACATATGACCTTTTGACATGGCCCCTTGACAATTTCTGGTGCAGCAACAGCTACTGTTGCATCAACAATTGCATTCTGCAATGAGCTGGGCATTTGAATTTGGGGGGGGGGGGGGGGTGGCATTTCAAATATATATATTGGAGAAGTTGTCGAGGTGCAAGAAGTGCAGTTACCATTAAACTGAAACAGATTGCTAATTTTGTGTTGCCCTACACACTTGTATGTCTCATGCCAGAAGCTACGACATGCAAAATGTAGCACTTGAATAGCTGTTGTTCCTTGGCTTTTCAAACTAGAGAGTATTTAAACCTAGTGAGATAGAATGTAAATTTATCACTGAAAGTTGACTTATTATATGTACATGTGTTTCTTTTCGGGGGCAGATCTTGGAAAAAAAGATCCTACTTTCTCTACAAACTTCACTCAATCTATCAAAATTCAGCAAATTGTGTTAACAATAATCAACAACTACATTATAGCCTGTATTCAAATTCATGAAATTCTTCCGTCGAGATGTTTTCATTGCAACTGATTGACAAATTGCCCCACATCGACGGAAGAATTTCATGAATTTGAATAACAAAGCAGTACCCGCTGCATGCTATAAGGATTAGAACCAACACTTGCTGTCGGGCGAAAGCTCGGTGGTCTAGTGGAGATGACGCCTGTCCGGTGATCAGGAGGTCGTAGGTTCGAATCCTGCTCGGGTATGTACGCCCATGATTTTTTATCATGGCTACTACTAAAACACTGATCAATTCAGTGCTTATTTACGTCGATGTGGGGCAATTTGTCAATCAGTTGCAATGAAAACATCTCGACGGAAGAATTTCATGAATTTGAATAACAAAGCAGTACCCGCTGCATGCTATAAGGATTAGAACCAACACTTGCTGTCGGGCGAAAGCTCGGTGGTCTAGTGGAGATGACGCCTGTCCGGTGATCAGGAGGTCGTAGGTTCGAATCCTGCTCGGGTATGTACGCCCATGATTTTTTATCATGGCTACTACTAAAACACTGATCAATTCAGTGCTTATTTACGTCGATGTGGGGCAATTTGTCAATCAGTTGCAAAAAATTATAGCCTGTAACCACACAAAGTCATATTCCTGTCCGATGTCAATATCATTTGAAACAAGCATATAAATTTTTACAGCCACTACGCACAAACACACACACGCACTGAGATACCAGGGTATCATCTGAGGTAGAAGTGCACCAAAATACACGGTGAAGTACATTTCACTACCATGGCTGTCACACTGTACAACTTAAAAACAAACAAACAAACAAACAAACAAAAACCCTGATGCGAGATGTAACCATAAAGAAACCATCTTTTTCCCTTATTAAAAATCATTTGAACACCAAAGTATACAGAATGATACTTATGACCTGCATCATGCATTACAAATCATCTAGACAATATCAAAAAATAAACAAAAAATGACCCAGGATTCTGGAGAAAAATATATTAGTAAGACTGACTCCAGTCAACAGAGAAAAGAAGCTATGATTAAAGTTTAAAGAGAACAAACAAAGATACATAAAAATCACTTGAAAATAAGAGGCATACACATCAGTTCGATGGGGTGGGGGGGGGGGTCACAAAGATTCATTTTGATGGTAGTAAATACTGAGAATACACATAAAATAAATTTTACTTCTGTCAAAAAGGGTGGGTCTAATGAATCTCGCTCCGACTATTAAAAGCAAACTTTCAGGTACGGCGCCAAGGTCTTTCCGCAGCCAGCACGTGTGTTGCTGGTACGCGTACGTGTCAACGAGCCTTCAGCTCTTACAAAACAAATTTTAATGAAGACTACGCTTTTACTGTCATGTCGTATATATGGGCTTTTTTCAGGCTGAGTACACTGTATCTTGCAGCATACATGTACATGCTTCAGGTGTATAAAGCAAGATTTTCGCGGTATTGAAATTTTCGCACATTTCGCACGACCAGATACTCGCGTGTATTAAAATAAAAGCACACAATATTTTGCTAGCCACATGTCCTAGCAGTTGATGTCTGGATTCCACAGAATTAAAAACACTCGAAACTCATCTTACCCCGTCGAGCGCGAAAAGTTACAAAAAACTCCCGCAAATATATCCACGTTTACAACATTAAAGAGAATTTGACCATATATTACCTATGCACATGTATGCATACTTTGTAATCAGTCTTTCACAGGTTAAGATATAATGTATTATATTGCTTTTGGCTCACTGCAGTGGTGAGAAGTGTAAAGTTTTTTGTGTTTTTTTCTGCCCTTCATGCCTGGTACCCATGAGCTCTCCGGGAGGCAATGAGATTTAGCACAAATATTTCTCTGCGTCACAGATGCCTACAAATGTCAAAGGCAAGCCCTACATGTGTTGCACATTTGCTGGGTATATCTAGGCTTTTATTTCATTCTTCTCTTCACAAGCTCACCTCAACCTAAAAAAAAAAACATTCTTGAACTATCTGCAGTCCCACAGTCATTTCATTTGACTACTTGTTATGCATTTTATTGTGGTCTTATTTTGGGGAAGAGAATATGAAAAGGATTGATGAAGTTCAAGATATGATCTCTATTAAATTCTAATTGTAAATGACTATTGTATCGTGAATTCCACTCAGTGTGAAAGATTTTGTTTCAATCTCAATATAGTGCACATAATGATGGCAGCATTATGATCTATCATCACATTTAAAAGAATTGATGGAATTTCCACATTTCATGTTTTCACAAAAACTGATTAAAAGATTGCAAAAATACATGCACACTGCTTTGTGAGCCTATCTTTATACTTATTACAGAATTATTTGTAGGCAATAACACACTATACATGAAATAAGGAAAAAATAGATATAGCCATATTTGGATGGAGATTTTTAATAATGAAGCATTTGGGATGTAAAAGCGTGCAATTTTTAATAAACTGCATTATTAAACATTCGATGATACATGGACAATTCACAATAAACCGGATCCGAAGTCAACCATCCCTGAAAATACCCCATTGCACGAGTAACTTGTAATAAATAATGTTCATGCTTTCACTTTTCATAATTATTATCATTACCATTTCTATTATTTTTATTTTTATTATTGCCATTATTTTATATACACTTGGATATGTTTGATAACTCGCATGCGTTGTTTAATGATTCTTACTTTCATTTTGCTGCCTCCTCTTGGTACACTAGGGTTCGCTGCCTGCTTAGCCCCCACTCTTGCTTTTGCTATTTCACTCTTCTCCTTTCTTTATCCCTATATTGTTCCTCATCTTGTTTGATGTTGCCTCCCTATTCATCCTCATCCTTCACAGGTTGCCCCCCTTGGTCCATGTGATCATCACTGACCCTCCTCTGCCTTTTGTCTGTCCACCCTCCTGCTCTTAATCCCCCTCCCTTTACATGTCGGACTCCTTGCTCATGACCTCCAACCCTCCCCTTTTGTTTTCTTTGTTCTGTGTCCCTAGCCCTCCCTGACTGTTCTTGTTGTGTGTAGTCAATATGATTGCTGTCCCTGTCTGTTATACCCCTTTCATAAACTCAATAATGCGGATAATATCCGCAATATTTGGTCGTAAAATCGGAGAGGGGAAAGAATAATGCGCATTATTTCGACCCTTCTATTATCCGCATAATAGCAGCGTCGGGACGAGATTTTGAGTTTATGAACGCAAACCCAAATAATTTTCACGACGGGCGCTCGTAAAAATAATGCGGATTATTTTCAGAGTTTGTGAACGCATTTTTTATTGAATTGTCCGCATTATTCTTATGCGGATAATAGGAGGATGAGTTTATGAAAGGGGTATTAGTCATTTTGCCTCTGACAAAGATTCTGCTGGGATCGAAAGCTCAGGCCCCTTTTGACTCCACATTAAAATCTCAACAGGTTTCACCTTATGTGACTGTGATGCCATGATGACCATGGAAAGATAGGGGAAGCAGAGTATCTTTACTGTGAAATATAAGGCTGAACATTTGAAAACTTCTTACCATTATCAGGGCTGCCAACTCTCACGCATTAGGCGTGAGACTCACGCATTTTGGTCCTTTCTCACTCTAAAACTTTATTTCATTTGCATGCATTTCTATTGATCTCACTCATTTTGACTCCTAAATTATAGCATTGGCCTATGGGAGTCTCACTCTCGACTAGTTTCCAGTGTTGGCAGCCCTGCATTATAATATGCACTGTATCACACAAAACATTCACCACATTTTCTCGTGGTTCTGATGACATTTGAAACCTTTGCAATTAATACTGAGGGGGCAGAGCATGCCATACAATTCTATTCCACTTTGGGAGATTTTCCAAAATAATGCTGTGGGCCAATAGAGACAGCTCAGTCTGTGATGGTTGCTAAATTGCCTTAGTGGATAATCCCATTCCATAATAAGACACACGAGTCTTCCCCTATACACTACGACAGAACAACAGACATAGATTAAGGATTAGAGTAGAGCTACAGAGGTTTAACAGAGGATCTATAGGACAGGGAGGATAAAAAGGTGTGGGGCCTGGGACTTGAATCTCCATACTATATGCAAACAATACATGGAACAGAGTTAAAAAAAGAAAGAAAGAAAAGAAACCAAAGCAGATACAGAACAAACTGAATGGGACTCCAGAGCAACAAGACAGAACAGACCGTTGTTTTTGTTTTGTACAAGAGTACAAGAATGACATGAATGACCTTTCTCAGAAGAAAAATTTTCTTTATCACAAAATGTATTAATGTATTTCTAGATAATGTGGTCTGCTCTTACACGACCGTACATATCTTTCATTGTAGGTACCTGTAGGTCTACTTAGGTGTGGGTCTACTTTTATACCCAAAAGAAAAAACCTGTTTGTTTGTTGTTGTTATTTGCATGCACACACTCACACACAACTACACACAATGATGATGATGATGAGAATGTTACTAAAAGAAACTAGAGATTGTAATTTGTCATCAGTGACAAATTAAGGTGATCCGATTTTTTTTTAATCAATGATTCAAGTCCTGATCGCAATAGGCATGACCATGCAGGTTTCATCTGTGTTCAGAGACATTGGCCGTGTGATGTTTGGATTCTCATTTAGAAAAGGGAGTCATATCTGCCATCATTGGTACCAAATCTGTATACACTATAACGAAGATATAGCAACAAGTACATATGACCTTTGACCCCACTTTGCACAACCTAGATGGCATCTGAGCAAAAAGTGGTTATTTTGTGAAGTGATTCTTGTAACATGGTCTTTACGTGTGCAAAATATGGGAGAGATAGGACATGTATTTACTAAGATACAGGATGAAATATTTATGACCTTTGACCCTAATTTACATACCCAAGATAGTGTCCGATCAAGTAGTTGTTATTTTATGAAATATTGTACGTAACATGAACTAAACATGTGCAAAATATAGGGGTGATAAGGGCTGTTTTTCATGAGTTATTGCAAAAGAAAGTTGCAGTAAGAAAGAAATACCTCAATACATCGAAGATAAGTTTGATTTCAACCAAGTTTTTTGACGTGATCCCGACATCATATGAAAAAAAAACAAAGGGCATGCAACGATAGCGCAAAGACTCAGTTACAACATATTAAAATCTCAGAAAAATTCACCGAAGGGTAAGTGAGCTAGTGCTCGATAAAGACAATCATGTCAAATTTCACATCTAGAAAACTTCCCTCCCATAGAGATAACACGTCATAACGAAGAAACGGAAAGAAGTACATATGACCTTTTGACCCCACTTTGCACACACAAGATGGCATCTGAGCAAAGAGTGGTTATTTTGTGAAATGATTCTTGTAACATGATCTTTGCGTGTGCAAAATATGGGAGAGATAGGACATGTATTCACTTAGATACAGGATGAACCATTTATGACCTTTGACCCTAATTTACATACCCAAGTTGGCGTCTGATCAAGTAGTTGTTATTTTCTAAAATAATGTACGTGACATGAACTAAACATGTGCAAAATATGGGGGTGATAGGATATGTTTTTCTTGAGTTATTGCAAAGAAAGTTGCAGAAAGAAAGAACTATTTCAATACATCGAAGATAAGCTTTAATTTCAACCAAGTTTTTTGACGTGATGTAGACATTGTATGAAAAAACGAAGGGCACATTAACGATAGCACAAAGTCTCAGCTACAACATATTAAAATCTGGGAGAAATTCACCGAAGCATAAGTGAGCTAGTGCTCGATAAAGATAGTCATGTCAATTTTCATTTCCAGAAAAACTGCACACCCATAGAGATAACACGTAAATTGGTCAAATTTGACAAGATTACATTCAATCCATTTTTACGAGGTGATGCCGTCATCTAATCAAAATGTTGTTATTACATTAATGAAAGAGCATTCAATAAGCTACATCATACTGAAATTTCGATGAAAATTGGCAAAGGATTAGTGATATACGCTCGAATGAACTTAAAATTTGATGACGTCATTTTGAAAATTTACTTTTTTTACTTTATTAAGAAATTTCATATCTTTTAATCATTTTGCCAGCATTGCCGCCCCATGAAATGACATGTACAACTCATCAGCTTTCAAAATATGTAAAGAAAATGGGGGGTCACCGTCCATCCTGACGAGTAAAATCGGATCTAAAATTGGCGGTTTTTTGGCATAGTTGCACAGTATATCGCCATTGACGCGCGCGCGGAATTTCAACTTTGTCGGGCCCTTATGACGTCATATTGAGTCGGATTGACTTGAAACTTGGTAGAAATATTCCTTGACATTTCAGACATCTGATACGTGTGAAAAAACGGGAAATTTCTATTGCATATGAGCTGTGCGTGCGTATATGCGCGCGCGCGTACGCGTCCGTCCAAATTTTTCAATTTTTCAAAAAATGCTCCAAATGGTCTGAAACGTGTGCAAAAAAAATTTGAGCTCGATTGGAGCATACAAATATTTCAATGCGCGCGTACGCGCATGTTTTAAGCGCATAGATGAATTTTGAGAATATGTGTAGAATCAGCTTGACTTGAACTTTATGTGACGTAAATTTCATTGAAAAATTCCATTCCATTAATGAGATATGAATGAAAATGTGTTTTCATATAATGACGTCATAGTGACGTCACGGTCGACTGATCACAATGATTTAACTTGATCTGTCGTCTTTGTGATACGATACATATATGGTATAAGTTTGACATTGATAGCAAGAGCACTTTCTGAGCTAATCGAAACACAACTTTTGTCCAGAAAGAAAGAAGAAGAACAAAGAATCCGTACAGATACAGAAGGTGATCCGAGAGGATACTCGGATCACCTAAAAAGAGAGTAATAACTTTATCATTTTGAAGTACAAAACTAAGAAATAATACTAAAAACGTATCTCTGTATGAAATTTATTTAAAAAAATCAATCTATTCGCCATGTCCCTTTGGACTCCAGTTTTTGTTGTTGTTTTAGGGAAAGAAAGAAGAGAGAAAGAAAAAGACTCCAGTTTTAATTTTGTTGACAAATGACTTAATATTTCAACAGACTTGGTAAAGTACATTTAACCCGTTGAGGACAGTTTGATTTTGCTACAACACGCATTTCCCATAGACACCTGCCTGAGTATACTCGGGACTCATCCTTTAAATGGTTTTAATACTTTTCGTTCGGTTGGGTAACTTGCTGACATTCATCTTGTATAAGCCATTGTTTTCAGAAACCGATTGTTAAACAATGGAAAGGCTTTTTTTTTCAATATTCACATAAACATTCATGTGTGTCAAATTTTTCCTTCTGTAATAAAGCATGATTTGCACTGCACAGAATAAAGGAGGCGGGGTAGAATACTCCCGGCACTGGAAGTCACCTTTCTGCGGTGAATTAGATCAAGGCCAAATTACCACAGGACAGACAGGTGATGACCCAGACAAAGGGTCGCAGACGTCACACCAGCCCTACAGACTATTACACGGGGCATTTTTCTCCGTAAACTCATGTACGCACTTGGCGGCCTCCTTTCATGAGAACACAAAAGGACTACCAGAGTCACCACCCCTCCCCTCCTATTCAGGCATTGTGTGTGAGTATTACGTAAAACTGCAGTCCCCCCTCCCTCCCTCTCCCCGCATCCCTGTACCCCGTGATCCACCACAAAAACCACCACCACCCTCCACTGCTGCTGTGCATATAGGTGGAAAGGAGGTGGATGGAAGAGGGATGAGATAATTGATTGAAGAGGAGGGGGCGATTGAGGGGGGGGGGGGGGCAAATTAACTGGCTCCTGTTCCCAGAAGCTGGGGGGAAAGAGCTTTGCCCTGTTGGATTTGAGGTCGATGGGGGATCAATTATGTTGACATTGTAGTCTGTGAGTACAGACTGTGGCTATCCCGAAGCCATTGATAAAAGAGGACGCAAACTTTGTGTCGGTAACATTTGTATTGTATACGTACAAGTTGCTTTTGAGCAAGATGCAAGGAACCGTGTACCAATGACGTGAGTCACAAGTGGTGAATTGATTAGCATGCCCACTATTACAAGAATGTTCAGTTTCTAGAAAAACACTGGCCCACACGCCTACTAATCACATGCGACAGGTTTACATTAAAGGGGTGTTTCAGACGATTTGGTATGAATTTCCTATCATGGAAATTTTGCGCCCTCTCTTGGTTTGACGCAATTGGCAAAATATCGCAGCGAGGAAAAAGGGATACATAAATCTATAGTGCCATGTAGACCTATAGATCTGTGGACATTCTTTGTGGTCACTGAGCAGACAAGCCAATACTCTGAAAACCCAAAAACATATGTAAACACACTACACAAGGATGACATACAATGTAGGTGGCTCACACATTCACGCAATTTCTGTCTTCTGTATGTTCTGCTTCCATGAGCAACCAATCAAGCATTTTTATAGATGAAGCTATGGCATCTTGATTCACTGTGATTTGTTTTAAATTTTGAAAACATTCCTATTCCTCAGTCCAATGAATTATGAAACTCTGGACCCAGTATAACCAACGCATGTCCAGTGTAGGCCTATACATGTACGTGGAATATATGCAAAAGTCTGAAAAAAAATCCAGAAATCTCCTTTTGAAACAACAATGCTGAGTAACACACATGGGAGTTGAGTTTAATGCATACAGTCATCAGGCTCTTTTCATATGCATTACAGGTGCTTGCCTTTTGTCAATTTACACACAAACAAGACACTGGCTTCATTACAATGTACACTGTATAATCATGTCAGACAATGTTACACCGTCTTCACATTCAAGTTCAATGCTCTTCGGGTTACAACAGCAAACCATGGAGCAACATCTGTCAATCTGTGTACATATACAGGGTGCCAGTGGAGGTAGACAAACATCCCCACATTTTGTGGTTTAAAGGGATCGTATAGTTTTGGTTGAGACCTGATATCAGGTTTCTAACATTTTTTGATGAGATAATGAGAAACCTCTTATGAAATATGAAAGAGCATGTAATTCTATGAGGAATTCAATGTTTCTTTGATGAAAATTGGTTTTGAAATGGCTGAGATATCCAAAAAAGAGCGATTCTAATAAAGTGTGGGACCCACACTTTATTACAATCGCTTTGTTTTACTTTGTTTTCGGATGTTCCAGTGATTCCGAACTCGATTTTCATCAAATAAACTTTGAATTCCTCTTGAAATGGTATGCTCTGTGCAATATCGTAAGTGTTTTCTTGGTATCTCGCAAAAAGTTACAAGCCCAATTCTCATCTCCACCAATACTGTACTATCCCTTTAAGAATGTAAAACTGGGTCTGAATGAAAGGAATAACATACAGTGTACATGTACGAAATATACTCTCCATAATGTTTAAGCTGGTTTATATACATGCAAATTTTAGGTCTCACACTGTATAAATTGGAAGTATGTCACTTTGTTGAAGAAAAGTGATTTCAGGTTGGAAAAGGAGTGAATAAAGTACATGTATCATGCATCACCAAAAGCAGGGCATTATTAAGGACCTACAGTTTGTATAGGCTATACAAATTCCTCTCACCTGTCCCTCTGGGTACAATGTATTTGGGCTAGGACCCCTACAATGTACATGTACATACTTTGAACAGGCAAAGCAACCATGCAATTCATACTCGCCCAACAGTGAGTTATTCAGTTGCCCCACGAATGCATGCAAAGTGGGTTATAGAACCCTGAAAAGCATCGATAATACAGCACATTTTGTGTAGAGCACGTTCTGTGCATTGTACTGGTAGTATGTACATTGTACAGTATCGGTATTTCTGAGCACTGTGTACATACTGTCTTCCAATAGTCAGTGAATTTACACATTCTGGATCCAGGGCATGCAACTTTCAATACATGCTGGCAAGTGTTACTATAAAGCAGAAGGAACCGTGGTGTGTGTGTCGTTTGGAAACAGAGACATCTCTCCACACAATACCAGCGATTCAATTTGCTGGCGAACTCCCCCCGAACAACATTTACATTGATGCTGCCCGCCTCCCCATCTGACGTCATGAGGTCCTCGTGTGAGACCCGATAGCTAGGCACTCAAAACTTCCCTAAAGTGGATTCCTGCCTTTCTTTCCCCCCATTCTATGCCATGGCTCTTGGGAGGTGAACTTTATACGCACTTTTAGAGGCCGATGGAACTATACAAAACAAATGTTTTCTCGCTGAAATCAGAATTGATAGCTGAACTTAACGATACTGCAGCGCTCACAAACACTCACATGTAACATACTTACGCTACGTTCGCAAAGCACAGCAAGTCGGGGCTTACGCTGAATTCGAGTGGAAGGAGAGCTTTTCTGACCAAATGAGAAATCTCTCAGTACAAAAGATGTTCTCTGATAATCATATTTTCGTGCTATCAGCTCTATTTTACTCTGGAGACCACAGAAAAATAGACATTTGGTCTAGTAAATCAGAATTAGATAGCTAAAGTTAAGATACTGCAGCGCTCCCATAGACTCATACGTTATTACGGTACACTCGCGGAACGCAGCAATGAATTCAAGTGGAAAGGGAGCTTTGTTGACAATATTCGCAAGAATTTTCAAAGGTACCCCCTATCGTATTTGGTATCTATATAAAGTGGATGCAGCGAACACTCAAATGGTGCAACTTTTACCACACGAGGGCAGCATACGGAGCTTTTATTCAAGATCATAGACAGGCATGTATTTCAGCGAGTTACAACGTAACTTGCCTTTGGGCTAGAACGTGGCGCGGAGCCTGGCGAGTTAACTCGCCATTGGTCATGATAGGATTAAATATAAAACAAATTTTGATCATTTGGACATTTACAAATGCAGTATCAGTAAAATCAATCCCAGGAAACAAATTTAAACATTTTCCTTCCGATATCAAAAAGGATTTGCCTTGAATACCATGATAATGAACTCAGTTTCAGAAAGAACAGACAAACAAACCAAATCTGTCAAAAACATCACCTCCTTGGCGGAGGTAAAAATGAAACGCAAGGTCAATACCCAGGCAGCTATACAAAAGTGAACATCATTGTGAAGATTATGGTGGCAAACTTGAAGCCATTTTTTCTCATATAAATAATGTATCTGCATAAGTACACTTGTATTTATTTTAAATAACCTGTTGAAAGTACTGTTCTTGTATTGAGCGAGTTAAAAGCCATTTCAACCATGCACTTCTCATGAGGGCACTGGATTTTTACGGCAGAGAACCCTCAAAGTCCTCCATAAAAACAACAACAAAAAAAAGCAGATGTCTGAATTGGAAAGAATGCACTAAGTAAAAGAGTAGGGAAAGAAAATATACACAATTTGTGAAAGCAAAGCACCAGGGCAAGGGGACTGTAGAACTGATGCAAGCGGGGAACAGTTCCAGGAAGATCCCTAGACATTCCTGGAAATTCATGTATTGCCACTACAGCACACTTGATGAACATCCCCCCCCCCCTTTTCTATCCCTATCACCAACTCCCCCCCCCCCCCAATATACCGCACCCCTTTTATTTCTAACAGGTCATCCATTCTGATCAGAATAGCTAGCAGGGATTCTGGCTGTAAACAAGCATCCACGTGACAACGGGAGCTCAAGTCTTGGCTGGGTTGGGGCATCATCGTCGGCTTTTGGAGATGCTGGTCAATCTTGAGCTCACGGAAAAGAGGCAGGATTCTACGAAAACATGTTCAAGCTCTCTCTCCCTGTCTTACTGTCTCTTTCCCTCTCTCTCTCACTTTCTCTGGAGGGATGTTACTAGGAGAAGGGATCACAGCTCTCTCCCAAATTATCATCACTAAAAGATATATTCATTCAGATACTGGAGCAAAGGATTTCAGACCCTCGTACAAGTTGTGGTTTCATACACTGAACATGTCTCCGGAGGATCTACGAGGCATTTGTTTTGAATGATTGACAAGGCTGCTAAATTTATTCACAAATCCTCCATGGGACTTGATGGACCTGCCGCACGTAAATAAAATGGCAAGAACTCGCAAGAAATTGACTATTCTGAAACACGCAAACAAAGATTTGTGCATTGTAGGTACGTTGGGCAGAAGGGTGGCTCTGCTGGTATTTCATTTGAAGAAAACAAAGAAATTTTTGGCAATCTTATTTCATCATCTTTTACAGTGTGATATCAAACATATAATTTTCATTTAAAATTACAACTCCGCATGTACACAATCTGTCATGTACAGTTGATACTGTAGGCCTAGGATGTACATGTACAATTTGTACCTCTAACAAGCAGATAATTGCTCTGAGATTTAAGATTTAACTTGCTGTACCAAGTCTCAGTGTTCTTATTCAACAAAGTTAAGAGCAATCTCTTGTTTTGAATGTACAAAGTACACAAGTTTCATAAGCATGCTAGAGGTTCAATGTACAATTTAAAGCCTTAAATAAATTCTATTCAGACAATGCTCTTGTAAATATTTGATGATTTACAAACATGGCAAACTTTAAATGACCAGTGTGATAATATGTTTGCATGTAGTTTTGTAAGCACAACGGTTTACAAATGTAACATCTGACTTTGTAATACCAATGACACTGATTTCAATTATTAGTGTTGGTTATATGTTTGATCATTCTTCCATTCTGTCACTCCTAATGGGCAACAGAATCATTTTAACCTGAGATCTCACTCATAGATTTCTCCATCATTTCAAAGAAGTTGAAGAAAATATGCATTTTCTCTAATCCCCTCCCCCCCCCCCCCACAAAAAAACAAAAAAAAAAACTATATGCAAATGAAAAATAACCCCTTTGGAACTCTACATGGTAACAAAGAAATTTTCCAGAGAGACACATAAAAAATATAACTTTTACACAATTAGATAAGACTATAGAGAGATTAATATACATTGTCACAGTAAACCAATTCTTTTCTCAGTGAAAGTGTACAGGTATACCAAGAGTTTTGGACATACTGTAAAACCAGAAAAATTTTTGTGTACATTTAATTTTGCAAATTTCGCGAGAGCCAAGCTCCACGAAATTAAAATGCCAATGAAAGTTCTTGTCTACACAAGTGCATCGAATGCCAGTGGCAATTCACAAAAATTTCATCCCACAAAAAGGCTATTGGCTCGAATTCATGAAAATTTCATGCCGCAAAAATTCCCAGAAGTTCCATGCTGTTGAATATTTCTTGTTTCAAAGTACACATTTTACACTCCTCTGTGGGTTCTTCTGCCCAAGTTCTGCTCACAGGTCCTTAAAGACTATGGCTAGATGTACATCACACAATTTTGAAAATTATTTCATTTTTGGATTACAAACCTTCAGAAACACGAAGGTGTCATATTACTAAATAAAAAAAAATAAAATAAAATTGTATTTCATTTGCAGATTGACGAACCTTAGGAATTAAAAACCTTATTTTATTTATAAATAAACAAACCTTTGGAATAACATTCGAAATAATGAATCAAAAACCCTTTTTCATTTTCAAATTGATGAACCTTACAGGAGGAATAACAAACCTTATTTCATTTACAGATAAACCACCCCTCTGGAATAACTATCAAGCAAAACAACGCCACAAATGTTCAGATTAACAAACCCTAACTCATTTTGGGATTTACAAACTTCTAGGTATAGGGAATTTGTGTGTTTCGGAATAACAAACTGTCAGAATAATGAACCTCATTTCATTTTCAGATAAACAAACCTTCAAAATGATTAACATTACCCTTCATTACCCTTCCATTCATACATTGTAGTTCTACCCCCCCCCCCCCAAAAAAAGGGGGGGGGGGGAAGTTGTGTACGATGTATTATGAATGCAAAGGTGACCACACAGATTAACTGACGTAATTTACCAAACCTGTGGTTTTAAGCCTTTTTGTTCTTCAATGCACCTAGAAGAAAACGTATGTGGAGGTATGTACTGTACATATGCTGTCAAAACATACATACAATGCCTCTGTGGTTTGTTCAGTTTCGCAGAATTCGCCCCTGTAGATTTCAGCGGGGGTGTTTGTTCTTGTTGTTCACCTCACCTGTGCCAGTGTGAGTCACATGACGGCATGGGAAGTCAGGTGATTTAAAGTCAGGTGATATATCCAGAACTTTCTGTGCACTGTGAAAGGAGAAAAGACTCACAATACACCCTGTAATGTGCCAGAGAGTTTGGGTTTATCTCGTATCAGACAAGATAGGATGGACAAGAAGACACCCTTTAAAAAGTGCCAACATGTGAGAACAATTACAAAATAAACGCCAGTATAAAAGGGAAGAATAGGGTACAGACACTACAAGACTTTCACTGTCAGCCCTATTTGTCAAACACCTCCCAGCAGTGAGTGGGCAACAACATCTTAACAACAAGAGGGGCCATGTTTTCGCAGCACTTCATCAACTGGTCGTCGAGCGACACAACAAAAACAAGTTTGGCCCAATCCAGACTGTGCAAGCGTTGAATGTTTACAAAATGACTGTTTTCCATCAATGACCCCTTCCCCCCCCCCCCATACCATGACACAAGCAGTATTCAATGCCTTGTGGTGTCTGTGTGTTATGACAGCGCAATCCGCAGGACTACATTGTATATTGATACCTTGTGGTATGCTACATAAAACTTGTACAATGCCTATGAGTACACCAGTTGTGTAATGAACGTATACAAAGTGCTAACAGCATGCCTTGTATAGTGCAGTATATCACGGCATGAATATGAGAAAAATGTGTTGGTCACATGTACAATTTGTACGTGCAATTAGTGTCGTCGCGTAATGTCAGGGCTTCAAACACTGGAAACTAGTTGAGAGTGAGACTCCCATAGGCCAATGCTATAATTTAGGAGTCAAAATGAGTGAGATCAATAGAAATGCATGCAAATGAAATAAAGTTTTAGAGTGAAAAAGGACCAAAATGCGTGAGTCTCACGCTCAATGCGTGAGAGTTGGCAGCCCTGTGATGTGCATGTTGTTGTTAGCAGTGCTGCATGTTGTTGATAGCAGTGCTGCATGTTGTTGATAACACTGCTGCCTCTTTCTCTATTAAATTGTAAAGATCATACACATCGTGACTTGACATGTATGTTTGTAGACATGGTATGCTGTGATCTCTAATGATTTGTGGATCAAACAAACACGTTTGTTACGATGATGCGTTTGCACAATTATGAGACTGCTGTGCCTTTTTTTTTTTTATCACCATTTGTGTATCTGCATGTCCTAGTGCATACAACTTGTATTGTTGGTGTGGTTATCAGTGGGTTTAAAAGCTGCATGGTTTAATGCACACTGTTTTACCCACATACTGAGCTTCATGTTGTGTGGTTTACACAAGTCAATACCAGCCACCGCTTAAAGGTCCTGTTTACCTTTGGGAGCAGTGATTCAAAAAATGTTCAAGATATCACATTTGATGCATATGTGTAGGTCTATTACAATGTATCACAAAACATTCTACCATATAAAATGTTTGCAATAAAGCCTACAATACAAGGAGATATCAGTATTTTTCTCATTAAACCGTAAATGTTTACACGGTTAAGTCTGGAAACATTTTTATTATAATTATTGTTCACTTTTTGTGTATTTAACAATATAACATCGATTATACAGATTCAAATATCTACATGTACAGTGGTTGTTTCTATCCCTAACTCACATTTTAGAACTATATTAAAGCACTAATGCTGGGATTTTGTCTTCTGCAAATGGTAAATTATGCCTTTAATGTGGAGCACCACTTGAATGGAAGAAAAAAAAATTGTCTCCCGACCCCTCTCGATTTAACAGCGGCATCTATATGCGTTATAAAACTGTAAATACCTCACAAGTACGACATGTAATTGAGAGTCCAGTACATGATACAGCACTTTAATATGATAGGATGTTTTAAAATGAGTGACATCACATTTGATTCAAACCTCTTTTCTTCAAAATAATACAAAGATCTTGTGAAAAAAAAAATTCAAGCAAAATACCTCATTCACTGTACAGTATTTTAATACTCCCACTGCAACGCAAATTAATATGTGAGCTATTCATTGTTACATTTAAAGAGAGCTGGTTTATAGTCAAATGTGGTTCAATCTCTTCCAAGTGAAAGGAAAAATGCTAAAAGAAAAACAGTTCTCCTCAAATGATTTGATATGGCTTTATAGGTCTACAGTATATGTGGGGGAGTTAATCAATTTTCTTTTTCATGCCAAAGTACATCCAAGTAGGCAAAAACACTTGTTTTGGTTGTACAAATACATGTCTCTGATATCCCCCAACAGCCAATTCATACATGTGTCTCTTCAAAACACCAGTGGGCTGAAAAAATGATGAATAGCACCCACACAATTCTGCATGCGCAAAGGAAGACAATACAAAAATGTGTAAACACCTTGAATGAATGTTGAATAATTTGGAAAAGGATCATTCTGCATGTGTTTGCATTGTAAAGACTGTTGTCAAAGGCTAGTACAAAACAGAGACTGTGTGACTGATCCCATGTGCAAGAATACAATATAGGCATACACTCGTTACACTTTTCAACTGGCTGTGTGTAACAAAGGAAGAGACAAAAAAAAAAGGTGGAGTTTAAACACAAGGTCCAAGGGCACAATGCACAGTGTAGAATGTAATGTGACATGTTTACCGTGTATCTCATGTGCTATAGCAGCCTTTCACACATTGCGTGACAAGCCGAGAAACTTGGAAGTCCCCACAAACATTACAAATGAATACACAGTGTACATGTACAGCATACCTAATAGCGTTCAATTTGTCTTTGACATTCTAGAACCAGTCCCTCGTTCAGCCAGCATTCTGCGCATAACGACACAGAGGTCATTGGCACTGGAATGCCACAGACAAGAAAAATGTTTCCACTCTGAACGTGCATGAATTTAATGCTATACATTGTGAGTCAGGGAGAGTTATAGCCGATAGTCTTCTATTCAGGCATCTACAGGATTGATCTGCTCTTTTTACTAATCACAAATAAAGGCTGCTGAGAATTTTTTCAAATCAACATACAAAATGCATTGTATTCATTTTTAAACTATCATGCATACGTGTAGATGTTCAATGGTGCTTTCATTTTAATTCTTCTGGTATAGCATTAGGGCTTACATTGTTAGGCACAAGTGATTCTTATATATTTTTTTTTTTCATCTCTGTCGTATGCTGCATTCGTAAATGACCACTTGATGTCGACAGTCAACATTAAAAATGTAATAAACAAGGAGTGTAGGATATCCGCGCTGAATACAAGATTTAGTATACTAGTGTAGACAGGGCTCAACAGTATTTTTTTTTTTTTCCACTGGTAGTCGTTTTGGGCCACAATAACCTGCGTAAATCTTAAATTTTGATGGCCCACGGAAAAAAAAATGAAGTGCCCCGCAACTTCAACAGAAAAATGACAATCCATTTTGAATCTTAATTGTCTGATCAGGCCACCAAAAGATAGCTTTTTTGGAAATTTCATGGCCTGACATCAATTTCTAGTGGCTCTGGGCCACTGGGCCACCCTAATGTCGAGCCTGGCATAGGTGTAGTAAACTTCAGAATGCCAGCTAGGCGAAGTACAAGGAAGAGCATCAAAGAAGAAGACAAAGTCATATTTAAATCATTGATGATCCATTGATATCATTGATAAATCCATTGATGATCTACATTTCTAATGCACAACCTGTAATTTAAGTCAAAGTAAAACAAGAAATTACTAAGCAAAGGATAATGAATAATGAATGTGAATATTGTTCTTTAAAAAAAAAGATGTATGTACAGTGGTGCCTATGCGGTATCTGGTTTTCTTGTTGCAAAGGTCAGGGACAGATTGCAAGTGAGGAACAAGTTTTAGAGAGAGTGAAACCATCAGGCACACCACAGACCTTGACTTTCTTGATGAAATGCTACCACAAATTACATTTTCATATACATGTATGAACAAATTGAGGGGGGGGGGGGGGAACCTTCCAACTTTGTGCATTGAATGGTCCAGGAGCATTTCTCACACGTGGCCTGAAAGCAAATCATATCGAGACTTGGGGAGAATGCAGACGAAAGCTTCGCCCGACAGACTACAGCAGCAGGAGGGGCAGAGCAGCTAGGGCGTTACTCAATACGCCGCAGACTGCCTGCTGTAATTGATGCGTACTGCCGACAGAATGAAGTACTGCAGCCCTTCCACTGACGGTGTCAGGGCCAGACGAGTTCTGAATGCCTCCACGCACAAACGAGGCATCTAAGTTTATGGCCTGCTATGCTATACCAATGCTAGCACTTGCGCATTAATCAAAACCACCTCCAACATGCAGATCTACATGTACATGAACACATTGTACATTTCATACATCTTTCCACAGCCATGTTTGTTCCCATGCAATGTTTCAGTTGCCCGGCAAGGTTGCCTGACCTGGTAATAAAGTTCTCTTGGGTGTGCAATCTCATTTATGTATCATACAAAATACAGAAAATCATGACACAGTTTTGACAGGATTGGTTTTGAGTGAGAACTAAAGCTGCACATTACATACAATTGTACTTGAAACATAATAATGATCTTCACTTTGACCCATTGAGGACAAGTCCTGAGTATACTCGGGCAAGTATCTACAGTGTACATGGGAAATAAGTATAGTAGCAAAATCAGTCCATCAATAGGTTAAACACACATAGTGTATTAATAACATGTTATTGCCATAGATTTAGTTCATCAGGCCTGGGTTTTATGTACAGTATATTGTACCCTCGTATCACAAAAGCTCTAATTTTCTCATGCAGATATTTTTGCAACCCAACAGTGATTCGCAAAATTCATGAAAATTGAACTCTCACCAAAATATTAAACAGCTTCTACAGTTCTGCAATGCATTATAAACTACTCGGTACATTCCCCAAACATTTTTTCACTATCTAGGGCATTTAAAGACAAAATGTTCCTTTAAACCTTATGTGGATATTCAAGCGAGGGCCCTGCACTATTCTTTTCAACAGCCAAGTGCCCATTTAATGTCATATTACAATTTGCTGGACAGAGGATTTTCTACAGTACATGTAGCCCCAGGCTAGTGGAGACATGGATGTGTAGCAGTCTGGATTACACAGCACACGATTAATGACTGAGACTTCAATCATGTCACCCCATGATTAGAAATGAAACATGTGAAATACAAAATTGTGCATTTAATAATACAACATGTATAGAGAAATCAGCATTTTGTTTTTGTTTTTGTTTTATTTTGTTTCATTATCTTTAAATCCAGAATGTCATCTACAAATATCAATGGCTGAAGAGTAATCAATAATGAAATCCTGTTATTTCTTCTCCATTTATTTATTTATTTATTTTTTTTTTGGGGGGGGGGGGTAGGGGTAGGGGAACAGATTGGGATGTTTACTTTCAGTTTAACAGATCAGCATCAATATTCCTAAACCTAACATTAATAAAATAATGTTTTTGTCTTTGCCATATTGCATGTTGGCATGTCTCTATAAATACATTGTAGACATGGGAAGACAGCTTTAAATTTCATAACATTGTAAACCAGTCTACAAATTACTTGATACACATTGTACATTGTATAATGTGATTACAATCTCCTTCATGTAACATCTCCAGGAAAGAAATGAAATTTTATACCTCCCACTATCTGATAAACAACTACTTCACACAGTCTAATCAAAATTTTGCTTTTTACGTGAATAAAAAGTTTTTCCTGGAGCACAATGGGGAAGGTTCAGGATATACACTGTACAGACTGTAAAGCAAAGCCACATATAATTAAATGTAGGATTGTTTGGATTGTACGTGTATGGCATGGGTTCCAGAGGCAGTATGTAAAATAGGTTTAATATAACAGTCGTTGCTATGTGCATACAAACATTACACACATACACATGCACACAAACACACACACACACGTTTTGTGTCTAAAATGTTTTCCTGAACAGCTGAATCTCCCGCTGAACCGCACAGAGCCAGGAAATGTCACGAGCTTGGCGCGGCTTACTCGCTGGATATCGCGGACGTCTAGCTACAGTCTGGCAGGTTATTACTCCTGAAGTCGGCAGTGCTGCGTTGGCATCCGTGGCCAACACAATGTCTCTACAGCATGGTGCATACAAAAAAGTCCCCTCCCCCCCCCCCCCCACCCTTGGAATGTTGCTCAGTTTCCAAGGGGCATTTTGGCACATTGGCAGGTACTGCACAAAGTTCTCATATTATCTCTCCCAGCCCAGTGTTGTTGCTTGATTCTTTCCTTACTTCTTCTTTCTCCTTATCTTTCTCTCTCGCTGTGTCTCTTCTTCCCTCTATCAATCTTTTTCTCTCCCTCTTTGCATGTGTGTGTGTGTGTGTGTTTGTGTGTGTGTCTCTCCCACTCTCCCTCTCTAGCTCACTCTCTTTTTTTTCTCTTTTTTTTCCTACCTTAGACTCATCCAGGGTACTGAAAATTTTACATAAAGCCATTAAAGGCAAAATACTCTACACTGAATATTCTCATTCATGCTTGACTTTATCACCACATGCACACATAATGTACACTGTACCATACACCGTGTATATTTACTGACATCACAGCAAAAATTAAGAACTTTCTAACCATCAAAATGTTCATTTGTATTAATGATCCAGAAATGAAGAAACAAGATACTGTATACATGTATCTTGCCACCTTGACAAATTATTGCTATACAGTACTACAGTGCAAGGAGGTTTTTATCAAATAAAGTCCAAGCACTTTGGAAAGTTCAAATTTGCTGTTGTATTGAAGTTTGTCATCACATCTTAAGGAGATATACTTTGTAGGAGAAGAAAAAAGAAACAATATATACAATCCCAAATATCTATTCATGTGTGTTGATACTCATATAATTCATATAATTATTTCTTTTACACAATGTGTCTCAGCATGAAATTTGATATAGGGCCTATGCTTGTTTTTGCAGTAAATACTGTATTATGTGAATTTGAGCAGACCACCAACAGGTAGTGGGCTATGGGGCAGTGTATTGTGCACAGGATGGTTTTTGAAATATTACATCATCAATCATTTGATCAGCATTAGTTACAAGTTTACGTTTAAATTTTCTAAGAGCATGCAACTGTTTGAGGAAATCTTCCACCCATGTTACTGTATCTAATATTTTGTGAAGATGTTACTAATAACTGTGTAAGTTTGGCAATCAATTGCAGGCCAGTTTCCATTCTTCATATACTATGTACTACTCCACTATTAGAAAAGGAGGCACAACATACAGCGTACATCGAATACCTTCTCAGTACCACACCATACACACACTGTACAACCTCTTCCTACCTTTTAGGCAGAGATCTGAATAAATTCCTTCTGGAAAAATTATGCACGCTGATCAGATGAATGCTGTATGGGCCCAGGGACCGCAAAATTGTCCAAAAAAAAAAAAAACACAACAACAACAACAACAACAGTGAGGACTCTGGACATACAACACAGTAGTTTTATATCAAAACACATAACACCATCATGGTTAAAGGGACGATACAGTATTGGTGGAGGTGAGAATTGGGCTTTTAACTTTTTGCGAGATACCAAGAAAACACTTATGAAATAGTACAGAGCAAACCATTTTAAGAGCAATTCAAAGTTTATTTGATGAAAATCGGGGTGGGAATGACTGAAACATCCAAAAACAAAGTAAAACAAAGTGATTGTAATAAAAGGTGGGTCCCACACTTTATTAGAATCGCTCTGTTTTGGATATCTCAGCCATTTCAAAACCAATTTTCATCAAATAAACATTGAATTTCTCATGGAATTGCATGCTCTTTCAGATTTCATAAGAGGTTTCTCATTATTTCACACACACAAAAAAAAAAAAATGTTAGAAACCTGAAATTAGGTCTCAACGAAAACTATACGATCCCTTTAAAGCCTTGCTTCTCAAAGCATCTTCACAACTGCTGACATGTATTTGCCCTTTGCCTGAAAACAAGGAGGACAAATTTCGTTGGATTTCTCAATCTCTAGAGTCGGGGGGGGGGGGGGGGAGGAGACGAGCGAGGCTTGTAATACCTGAATGACATCATCTCTGTCCTGTTAAAGTCTACATTACACAGCTGCCATCGCCGGCATCTACATGTACTACGGTAGAAAAGCCGCGCCGACAGCCAACTTGAGTTGCTTTGCGTATCACAGAAGTTTTAAAGCAAAGTAACATTCTTTGTAACACATTTGTTTCCCATGGATTTCATTTCTCTACTTCTGAAACAGGAATCCATCCAGATATTTTTTCCAACAACAAATAAGTCATATAGACTGCAGCCGGAGATCATCTTTTCCATGAAATGTGTTATTTTTTTCTAAAGTGTGGGTACATCTTTCTATTTCAGGAGTTTTAGGGGAAACAACATACATACAATGGGAGTTTTTATCCATGCCTACCAAGGATTTGGTAGAGAAGACTATTTAAAAAGAAAATGAAATAAAAAAAAGTCCTTTCTTGCTTTATACTTGAGTACTGTACATTGTACATATTAACACTGTACATGTGCTGTAATGTGATAATAATGTTATCAATTAATAATAATAATGATAATAACAATTACAATTATAATTAGAGTGATAACATAATTATAATTACAGTCGATAAATCTATATTGCGCCAAATCCATCAAGGAAAATGTTCGATGTGCACTTGAGAAGGATAGAAGTACAGTTGAACCTCTCTTATCCGGCCTCCCTTTATCCGGATCTCTCTATTATACAGACGCAATCTCGCCGTGATTTTTTTTTTTTTTTTTTTAATAATTACGGGAGGAAAGGGGGATTCCCAACTCCTTGAGAACTCCTACACAAACACACATGAATTACATATTATTTCCAACATTAACATACACCTCTATTTTGGGGTCTGTTACTGAGTGTAACAATGAAAAGGTTGCAGTATACACATTACTACATGTGGTACTACATGGGCTACATCAGTACATGTGTATGTATATATGTATAAAGCATTGAGTCTCCCGTATCCGGCCAAATCCCTTATCCGGATGAGCCCCGGTCCCGACTTGTCCGGATACGAGAGGTTCAACTGTAATATAAAGAAGTGGGAAAAGCTGAAATATAATGAAAGAGATATGAAGTTTTCTTCTACATATTTCTTTACAAATTCCCCATGGCTACTGTATATCATCTCATGAAACCTAAAATTTAAGTCTCTTTTAAATCCTTCATTTTATATGACTGCAACCAATCCATTATTAGGATGAGGACTTCACCACAGTGTGCACAATTTACTGTATGGCTTTATTGCTTACAAAATGTAATATGAATGGGATCAATTCAAATCTCCTTCAAATGTGTACAGTATACATTATGTGATGTAAGTAAAGTAAAGGTGCGGTGGAGGGGGTGGGGGGAGAATCACTTTCTGGGTCAAATGGCACTGTCAATTAAACTGTAAAGGATACCCTACATTTGTATTGAAACTCATTTGTGTGACATGGGTGACTGCACTTGACTGTGTGTGTGTGTGTGTGTGTGTGTGTGTGTGCATGTCAGCTTTGAACAATTCTACAAATACTATGTATGAAGGGTTGAAGCCATACATTGTACCAGAGTGCATGAAGTTGTCACACACACTTTTCATACAGCACACAAATGTAGGACTCTGCAACTCCTGTTGTCAAGGCAACCACGATGAGACACAATAGAGAATATTCTCTCTTCTTCTTCTTCTTCTTCTTCTTCTTCTTCTTCTTCTTCTTCCTTTTTTTTTGGGGGGGGGGGGGGGGGGGGCTTGGAGGGGAGAATGGAGAAAGGGGGACTGTTCTTAATAGCTAAGAGTGCATGAATAGACATGAACTACATGTACCTCAGTTCAATGCACTTCTACATCCCACACGTAATACATCACATTTTATATTTTCCCCATCATATTCAAAGTTGTGGGGAGAGAGACCCACTGCAAACCTTTGCATTGAAGTTTCATAATCACATCAATACTGTAGTGAACATGCTATATGTACAATATGTACACAATATTACATGTAATGTGTCTGAAAGTGGTAGTAGGAATAGAAACCTGTTGTAAAGGACCAACATTTGAAAGAAAAAAGAACATGATGGGAAACCATGCTGTCCTACTTTAAACTTTGAATAGCATGAAAAATGCTTGCCCTGGTTCTACAGTACACAGTGCTCTGTATCTGCTTTGATGTGTGTCAATGCACAAACATGATCTTTTATAAATTTTTCAGATTTTGGTTTGGTTGGTTGATTGCTTATAAACTTTGGTAGTTGTTGTTGGTTTTTGCGTTTGTTTGTTTTCGTTTGCTTTTGTTGTTTTTGGTTGATCCATCTTGATATCAAAGAAAATTTAGGTAGTAGTAGAGCCAAGAGGGACTGATTGTAATAACAATAATACTCCACACCATAACAATAATAAGTTCAGGAGCACACAGTATGTACATTGTAAATAAGTGCTTTATACAATGTAAATCCAAATACCTTATCGAAATGTTGTTGTTTTTTATCTGTTTGATACACAGTTTTAGATTATTAAGTTTCCCAGTACATACATTTGTACAACTGTAATTTTTTCCTTTATAATAGAAATGTCTCTTAATCTTGAAAATGGAAAAGAATGTGGGTAAAACCAGAAGAAGAAATTGTTCTGTACTGTTGTAGGTATTGCAAATGAGTTCAGCAGACCACTGTGTACTGTACATGGTGAACTTCGTAATACTGATGACATCACAAGACATTTCACCACTATCCAATATTCTGCTGTGATAGTCAAATATAAAGCAAACAAACAAACACACAACAAGATCTTTCTCCATGCAACTGTGCATGAATCACAAGTTAATCCACAGTAGTGCTGCATCTTTCTGCCTAATCCATGATTGATAGGTCAAACTTCTTGATGACTCAAGCAGCTTCACCGTTAAAGTTCATGTGTCCCTTTTGCAGCCCTGAAAATTGTAGATTCCTGTGGAAAGGTCTGAATTACCTAGTACTTACATTCGTACTTGTATTTAAACTACAATATGACAGGACCTGTCATATTGTTGAAGTACAATTGTAGGTAATTCAGACCTTTCCTCAGAATGATAAAACTGGAAACTTTATGATGGAGGGGGAAACAATACTACAGATTTCTGGTGATTTTTTTTTTTGGACCCAAATCATAAATTCCAACCATTATTCTCAAAAAAAGGGGCTTTATAGTTTTTTATTTCTCTTTGAAAAAATCTAAAGGTACATTGCCATATTATTAAAGATCTTATGCATGATGTTTGGATATTATTCTTCCACCATGCTAAAGATTTTGTCACATTTGGAAAAGGGACCTTCAAAGTTCAATTTAACACCATCTCCTCATGTGTAATACACTGAAAGTAAATGTCCTCATAGTCCTAAATTTTATCATTTTCTGTACTGTGGTCTACACAGAAATCTACACAGTTTAATAGTAAATTTCCTTCTTTAAATTTTCAACCTTTTTTTTCTGTTTTGTTTCATTGCAACGTAACTCAGAACAGACAACATTTACTTTTATAGTGGGTAAAGAGTTGAATATTCTATCAAAATCAGAAACCCAAAACATGATTGGCACATTTGTGTACAATCACACTTTTGAAGCGTAATTCATGTTTAACTCGTCTTCTTTGAATTTACCAGGTACAGCAGTAGACATGTCAAAGTCTTTTTGCGGGAACAGGACAAGGCACGCTTTCGCAGGCATTTGTACATTGTACCTTGAACAGCAACAGGTTGTCTATTGTCTACTACTGGTAAACAACAGCTACAACAGCCTTTAGATTTCACAAATTAAAGGTAGGAAAAAGATGCTCACTGCTCAGCAGCTTTCTAGGTAGGAACCATACCCCCCCCCCCCCCTGACACACACACACACACACACACACACACACACACACACATACATACAAAATGTACATGAACACACACTCACACACAATGTACAAATTACAAAAACTAAAAGGGCCTTACATTGTAACTTCAAATTTTGTGTACAATGTATTGAATTGAAACAAAACACATAACAATGAATTAGACATTGGTATGCAACTTGTAGCACAGGTTTGAATAGGGTTTTCGCATTACCAAAATGGGCAGTATCTTATCTACAAAATAGTGTAAGTACTGTACTTTTCTGAAATAGGTCAAAAAATATTACAGTAAGATGGAACTTTTGGGGATGAAATACCTTTAAATTTCAAGTAAAATGTACAGCAATTCATTAGTCCCAGTACCATGTGTAGCATAGCTATCAAAGACATCAGATTTCCAATGTTTCCGCGTTTGGGGGGAAAAAAATAATACTAATCTCCAAACATTTTAAGGTCATATCACATTCAAATTACCTTTGAGAACTTAAACAAAAAATGGGAAACTTCACGCATGAGCATATCAAGTCAGTGGACATTATAAAATGGGTCCAAGAATGTAGCCAATTGGAAGCGCTGAAATGAGTCACGTGTGCTTGTATTAATTTCTCACTAACATCCGGATCCACGGCCGACGTCACAATGTTTGCACTAGCAGTGCGCACTCAATCAGTTGTTACAAGTGCGTCGCCGCTACTATACGCGCTGTCAATCCTGTAAACAACACTTTTAGTTCGGGCTGCCGGCTGGCCTTTCTTGTGTGCATAACAATGTCATGTGTGGCGTACATATACGTACAGTACTTATATGTGCGGGATTTCCGAGTGCGACGTGTTTGGGACGAACATCTTCGGACATCTTGATCCACAAAGGTACGTGAAAAATGTTGTTAGTTTTCGACGCATTTTATAAAACAAATGATGCACAGGATTATTTTGTGGCGTTAGTGGAGGCGTAGCGCACTCGAGGGTATTTACAATTGTGAAACATGCACGAGGCTTCGCCTCGTGCATGTTGCACTACATTGTAAATACCCGAGAGTGCGCTACGCCTCCACTAACACACTCTATCCTGTGCATCATTTGTATAACAATACATGTTTTCTGGTGCAATAACAACACATGAAAAGGATGTGTGTAGGCCTACATAATGTATCACACTATACATGACTGAATAGGCAAGCACTCGACTTCTAAAGCCAAAACATACCAACGGTAGTTCTTGTGTGCTTGCAGAACTATGCATTTTTGCTCTTACAGAAATGTGTGAAAGCATGTCATGATAACACGATTATCATTGGGTAATGATGAAAACGCAAATACAAAAGGTTTACGGAACCTGTACTCCAGTAACAGAGCTTACCCAATCATGGTTGCTATGGAATGTTTTATATTCGACATTGATTATGCCTGTATCAGGCCATAGCAGTATCTATCGCTTGCGAGAATGAATTGCATACAATTTGTGATACTGTATGTGCCATTCAACACTACTGCCAGGACATAATTCGATCATCACGTAGTGTACTAGCAGCGTTCTACAAACCAACAACAGAAGAGGGGGAGGGCGCTTCGGGAATAAAAGTCAGCATACAGACTTTTATCATTTCGGATCATTTCTCACTCTTTGATCTCAAAATACTACAAAACAACAAGATATCCTGGCAAATCGCACCAGCCTGACAAGTTCCTTGGTAGATCTTCCCAATATGTACAAGTGTACACGTACATTGTACCTCTAGTTACAGGTGTACTTGTAGCAAGCATATTCCAAATAGAGGAAGAAGAATGTTATTATAAAGGTCCTGCCAAGTACGTCATGTTTTACATGTACAACTGTAGCTTTAATTACCCTGCAGCATTCAGAAAGAGTTTCCAATTATCTTTTCCTCTTCCTTGTGAAGTGATCCTGACCTACAAGTAAAAATATTACGGCAGTAGACCAAGAGTTGATGGTGTGGTACTGCAATCACTTGTACTTTCTTTTTCGCTAGAAACATACAGAGTTTCTCACCTCAATGTTGAAACCTTCTCTTTCATGCTCCTTTGGGCTCTCATGCTTTCTGTATTCATGACGGAGGGGTTGGTGCAGATCATTGACACAGACACTTTCTTTTTTTAATATCAAGTGCAACTGTGAAGAATGTTTTAATGGTTTCATACTGCCACTTGATCAATGTCTGGGGCAAAGCAACTGAAACAAAAACAATACTAAAATGAAAGCAATGATACATTGCCACTGGCCTGTGATTTGATGTTGTGCATAGCTTCTCAATAATTGACTCAAAATGCACAGGCTGTATTAAACTACTTGTAAAATAATAAAATGTACAAAGCAACAAGGACTATATTTTTTAATTTAATGTCCAAATGGATACTGTACAATTTGAACATACAACAAAGGCATTTGACACATTGGCCCGAATTCACGAAGGTGGTACAAATGAAACCATGGTTTAAACCATGGACAAAAACCGTAGAGCGGCAAGTGTCGCATGGAATATTTCTTTACGAAATCAGTCATTTCGTCGATGAAATGATCATTTTGTAACGAAATGACAACGTTTCGTAAGTAAATGAACATTTCGTCCACGAAATGATAATTTTGTTAACGAACGGTCATTTTGTCGACGAAATGACCAATGTCGTAACGAAATATTCCGCGCGACACTTGGCGCTCCATGGTTTTTGTCCATGGTTTAAATCATGGTTTCATTTGTACCACCTTCGTGAATTCGGGCCATACAGTGTACAGTAGATTGCATTATAAAATATAGTAAAACAATACTTTACAAAGTTTGAAAGCATTGTTTAGAATATTAACAGCATTTCAGTGTTTGCATTTTTTTTTATAATAGAACTCGTAAAACAGACAGGGTTATGGCTAGTTATAATGACAACAAAGTTAGTAGTGTACAAAACCTACAACTTGATCAACTTTGGTATTTACGTGTACAATGTAATATAACTTAATCCTCACAACATTTTGACAGCTGTTCTACTGAGAGTTGCAGTATACTACTGTACAGACACAATACAGTGTACAACTTTTATAAATGTTAGGTTTTTTTCCCCATCTTTCTTACTCCCCCCCCCCCCCCCAATTCGCACTATTGCTCTACTGTATAATCAGGGAGGTGGAAGAAAGATGGAGTGTGCTCTTCTGAGTTTCCTTTGAAGTCATGCGTGGCCCCGACAGCGTTTTTTTCCCCCTCCCGTAATCCCATTACTCACGCTCGGCGCACTGCAAGTCGTAAATCTTGTGGCGGAAATCACGACGCGAAATGCATTGTGGTCGGGGAATAAAATGGCGTCCTATGGTGTAAGCACAGAACTCATACTCATAGAGTGTATTCTGTAAAGCAGTGGTGTAAGCAGTGGTGGTGGTTCTGGCGATCGTGATTTTGACGGAGACGAGTTTGTTGAGGAGGAATTGCTTTTAGCAAATTCAAAATCACATTGACACAGCAACTTAACGAAATTTGATTTGCAATTGAAACTGAAACTCAGAAAGTTAGTTGTACTTGGAAATTGGAGGCCAAGGCAAGGGCAAGGCTCAGGACACTGTTTAATCAGGGAGGTGGAAGAAAGACCTCCCTGGTTTAATAGCGCAGCGTCACCTCAGGTACGCTGCCTGGCAAAAGCATACCTAACGTTAACTACACGTAGCCGCGACAAAACGCGGCTACACCTCTATTCCTTCGCAGACGTTGTCATTTTTCAGTGTGGTTGTGCGACTCCTTCATGAATATCTTTATTAATCGTGGAAAACTAAAATACAAGGAATTATCGTAATCTATGATAATCGTTCAATAACCGATATGCGATTTTTTGTTTAATTACGTCAAAAACTCACCGAAATCTGTGGCTGAAATCAGGTCTGTAAACGTCCTTATTGCTTCACTCCTCATCTGCGTGTTATTATGAATGGCATTCACTCTCGTATGCTACAACGTACAACGTAGGTAGTCGGAGAGGCGCCCTCTAGCTCTCCGACTACCTACGTTGTACGTTGTAGTATACGAGAGTGAATGCCATTCAAATAACACGCAGATGAGGAGTGAAGCAATAAGGACGTTTACAGACCTGATTTCAGCCACAGATTTCGGTGAGTTTTTGACGTAATTAAAGAAAAAATCGCATACCGATTATTGAATGATTATCATAGATTACGATAATTCCTTGTATTTTAGTTTTCCACGATTAATAAAGATATTCATGAAGGAGTCGCACAACCACACTGAAAAATGACAACGTCTGCGAAGGAATAGAGGTGTAGCCGCGTTTTGTCGCGGCTACGTGTAGTTAACCTAACGTTAGTCCTAGCTAGTAGACTCTAGTATTTCACAAACTAGAATCTAACCACTGTTAAACGTTAGATTCTACTAGCTCCAGAGGGGTACTCTACTACTTTTTAATTAAATTTTTTATAACGTTAGCATGGGGTAGAGTCAAGCCGATTACCGGTATTTACCGATGAATGATCGAGGGAGAGTGAGGCGAAACACTGTATACTAAGCTCTGTTTTTCCCCCTAAAATATACTTACAGCATCATACATCTAGGCTTTTATAGATATCATCTTTAATTCTCTACGGAAAATTATTATAATCAAGGCTGATATGTCTAATTTACACTTTTTAACACTCAACTTTCCATTCCAATATGTATTTACTAGTAACTCAAATTCACCGAAACAACGGCAACGAACGCTGTCCCGACGCCTACGCGGCGGCCCTACAACAACCCGACAAGTACGCTGAAAAGCCCCAGCTCGCTCGGGTGCAGACGAAAAAAAAACCGCCTCGGTCTCTATGAAGCACTACTTTTACACTCGAACTGTTTGAAAACACGCCCGAACACGCTCATGTAACTTATATCATTTTGAAGATCAAGGTCAGGCCTACCTCTCTAACTATAAAAAAATTGCGGAAATGTGCGGGATTTCTCATAATCGATACAGAAACAATATGATGACATCTCTAGCGCACAAAACTTACTGCTCAGTAACTCCGTTGTTTGTGTACCGATTTCGCTGGTTCAAACGGCAATCTCCTCAGCACAGTCTGCTGAACCAGCGAAAGGTATAGACATACCACGCTACCCAATTCTTGAGCCATAAGTTGTAGCTTTCGAAGGGGGACGTCTTTCACTGAATGTAATAGACTGCCAAAATTTTGAATATGACGTCATATTGTCGGTGCCACGCATCGCTTCAAAGCCCGATTTTTACGAGCGTGTGTTTATGGAAGGCCTGGAAAGGAGATCATGTTGCGTCACTCTAGTGCGCCGGAGGGTGATGGGTGGACCGATAAGGCCAGATTTTGACATATTTATCACAGAATGAGGGTTGGATTTCAAGACGTTAATCGGTGTAAGACCACTTGATTTTTTCTCTGAGGGAAGCTCTCAGAGTGCCATCTCCATCTTTCTTCCACCTCCCTGGTATAATCTAGTATTCATTCTTTGGCACATTATTCCTAGACGCTATTACGCCATGCATCACTTCACTCTTTGTTCCTTATTTACAATATACAATGTACTGAATACTAGCATTTTCCAGCCAGCCGTCTTGATATCATCAAGCACTCGCAAGGCTAGACGTCTCCGAGATTGTGGGAGGCACTTCGTTGGAACTCCCTGGTAGGACCCTGGTGTCTTCCCAGACAAAGTCCCACACAATGGATGTGCAGACAGTGTAGATGTGCAGTTACAAGTAGGTTTATAGCATCATCCCCTACCAACACTATCAACTGATGAACGTAATATGTATCATTAAACATGTAGGGATTATGTGTGTGTGTATTCACTACCTGTGTACATGTACCTGTCCTGCAGCTGTGTATTACAATGGCATTTATACACATGACCAAAAAAAAAATATACACTTTGTAGAGCATTATGTTGGCCCTACACCTTCAAAGAAAGATGTGTAATGTACTATATGACACACCATAAGGTTGGTTTGTGCATAATGTACAATGTATCTGTGCTTTCAATTTCACTGCCACTTTTTGAAAGTGTGAGAACATTTTTTTAAATACTTTTGTATTGGCAGATGCTTGGAAGTTGAGCTTTAACAGTGTCCAGTGTTTCCAAGTTTCTGGTGGAAAAAAAAAAATCTAAATTCTAGAATGAGGGGAAAAAAAGAAAAAAATGCGCTCATAAAATGCATCATAACCAAATAAACACACAACGGCACCATACAAAAACACCAATCAGGCATATCTCTACAGGACATACACTTGTACACTTGTACAGTACAGTACAGTACACATACATGTACATGTACACTGATGGTTTGCAATGCCTCTTTGAAACCAAGAATTACTTTATCACCGAAGGACAGTACACACTGTAGATCCTTATAAAGTTTGCACAATTTCTAGACATCCTACACAAGGAGAAAGGAAACACAAAAGATTATCAAATTCCAATATCCAGTTCTGATCAATGTACAGTTTACTTTGTATTTTGTCTTTGTAGACATGCTAGAAACTGATTTACAATGCAGTGACCCGCAAAGTGCAGAAGAAGAGAAAGCAGTGAACATCACACCACCACATCACAATAACTACTAGTACATTTAATATACAATGTGTATTTAATCTATAAAAAAAAAACAAAGAACTATGAACTACAGTGTATACTTTTTATGTTGTGTTTCTGTCAACTTCATAAATTGCAATGCAGAAAGACACTTTACATTCACTGAAAACCAGCTCTTGCTATCATAATCACTTTGTCTTTCAAAAAAGTATTTTGTAATTTCACCTTAATAAAGACTATTAGAGGCAAGTTTACATACATGGACTCACCTCACAAGGAATTCTTTGACTATGCTCTGGGTCTCAATACATAGCAAACATCCTAGAGGTTAAGTTTTAACACACACCATCATGCAGTAAAATAGACAGCAAACCTAGTGTGATGTATAATACATTGTATCTAGCATACCACTAGAATAATCAGTATTCCACATACATGTACACTGTTTATATTCTTGCTTTGTGTCTACCTCACTCAAGCAGGTTGTTTCCAATGCAACCACAAAGCTTGCCCAAGGATTATTTGACCCAATAACTGATGTCACAGTAGACCCGAGTTCTAGCCACAATGTACAGATGTGACCAGTACCTTAAAAGTATATGCCACAGAATTGCAAGAAGCATATTGTTCATAAACATGTACATGTACATGTATGAAATATCCCATTATACAATGAGCCACTAAAACTACAAAAGAAAGAGAAATTTATGCATTAACTGCACCAATAAATGGATCTCCACATTCCTTTTAATAGCAGAATACTACATTGTACATTTAAATACAAATATACAGTTGTACCAACAACTCTCCAAATACAAAAATGACTTGATTGCTGTATTGTCTTTACAATTTGTACATAAGAAACTGAATTCTAACATTAAAGCTCCTGCAAGCAAAGGATTTTTAACTTAAACTTTATTAATAATCTGTTTCAAGAGATCCACAGTGAGTTTTTGATGAGGTCCTCTCGACCATAACTCTGCTAAAGCTACAAATTTCACAAGGACTGACCTTTACCTCGATAAGAACTTACGCAAAGGCTTACATGATCAAATTATGAGTTGAGTACAATCTCAACAACTCCTTATCAAAGTTGCAGTGTTACAAACAAGTTTGGTCAGCTTAGGCTACATGTATGTACAATATATATTACATTGTACACACGTACACGAGTTGTACTGTATGTACAGTACACACTGTCCATGTATTTGCCAGTACTGGAATTGCTACTGAAATATTTGTAACCCCCTCCATCCTACCCCATTGGAATCAATTACATAAGAGGTAAATCAATCAGAGCTTTACACATTGTGCATTGTCTAGCTTAGCTCCTTAAAACTGACATGGTTGGGTGAATGCATCACAAATATTTCAGATGCACTGTACACAGTACATAACACGTTGCAGCTCTCCAATCTGTTTTTGGCCCAGTTTGCATTCACACTGAGAAAAGGCCAAGACCACCTCCAGATCGTGGCCACATGCGCGGCCAATTTTGGCCCCGCATTTGGCCTTTTGCGCGTTTACACTGAAATGAAGGCGGGCTTGGCCACGGCCGAGCCGCGGCCGAGCCCCGTACTTTAAATGGGGTCTTAGTCCTTTATACACCATCTCTACATTATCACATAAATTCCTGCACTTGCATCATGAGCATCTACATACCAGCAGCAGTATGTACAAGTGTACACTAGTGTATTGTATGTCTAAAACTTTCTTTCATATAAATTACAAAGTACAATGACCTGGCAAACAAGCCATATAAAGAGGATCTACAGAGTTGTACCTTTATACACCTGTACATCTTGAGAATGATGGTGTTCATAAACACTGAATATAATGTACAGGTCCATACATCTGTACATAAAACAAATTCTATACTTCATACCATCATCATTTCTCTGTCTTCTAATACATGGTCATCAAGGAAATCTGGAGCACTAAACTCAAAAGAGTGCAGTCTGAGGGCATGAGTTCAGATGCAGTCACCAGCTGTCCAACTCATCTCACCCAGATAGAGTGGTCCCACACACCTTCAGCGGTGAGCGGCATATGACTATTCATGTTTAACTGTGTGCACAATGTGAGGGTAGTGCTGTCAAGAATCTGGGTCAATCATAAAGTAAGGGGCCCACCTTATCAAATAGCAGGCTTATAGCCATACACAGTACATTTAATGCAGTATCAGTAAAGGGAATGGTTACGATCTCATTCATGTTTATAGTAGGGGGACTGTTTTACGAGCACCTCGTTCAACTTTGGGTCCAATGCAGCGATGGCACAATGGAGTCACGAACATTGTTGTTGTTTTGAAACTACTCCGTACTTGAACACTAATAATACAAGGACATCATTATCCTTCTGTACCATCAGCTTACAATGAGCAACATTCTCCACTTCTGTACGAGAGAGATACAATGTACGTATGTAAACTTCATGACATAAAATGTTACTTGTTAATACATTGTAGCTGATCCAGCCTGATATACAACAATTCTGAATCTAATTTCAAAGAGGCAATCATCTAAAGAATTGTTTGGAATTTTTCACAACATGTACTAATGTATTTTACTGAAAAAAAAAATAAGTGAGGTTACCTGAAGATGATGTTACCAAACCAATGTGTACAAAATTTCTAAGCAAGACCAGTACACATTCACAAAAAGAACAGAGGGTTTGTTTGTTTGTTTGTTTGTTTGTTTGTTTGTTTGTTTGTTTGTTTGTTTGTTTGTTTTAATTCCATCTCAGAAGATGGCTGGATAGCCAGTATTCAGCTGCAATACAATTGTAGCTGGTCTTCCATGGGATCCAGTAACTTTAAGGCGGGACCACTTCTAAACACCCTGGTGACGAACAGATGTTGGGATTGCTCCAGAAGTCACTTCCAGCAAAGAATACAACCTGTGACAATTACTTTCTGATTAAATACAATGTTTTACTATCAACAATCATAAAAGTGGTCATCATGGCCACATGATGAGCCAAATATGAATGTGTACAATGTACAGGCTAATGTGTTTGTGTATGTTATGTTACACTGTACATACTGTTCTTTTTGTTATTGCTACTGTAGTTGTTATGACTTTAGTCATACTGAGAGTAATCATGTGACTGCTATATGGAAAAAGTTGTGTCTTGTGAGTTTCTAAACAGTGGTCCACAAGATGATAACTTGTACCAGTAATGGAGACTGTGTAAAATAATGCTATTTAAAAAAAAAAAAAAAAGACTTGTCACCTTCCACAATGAGTAGACATTTGCAGTAGTTGTACTTTATACATTGTGAAAGTACAACTGTAGCTCACATGAATTTTAATACTGCTGTATTAAAAACCAGAAATCTACACAAAGTATCATTCTTGTCTGAAAAACTGTCTGAAGTTGTGTCTGAAGAAAAATCAATTTAAGGAGCAGTTCTGTTGTTCACACAGAGTCACCGCAGTTGTTTCCAAAGCAGTTTTCCTTCTTCAACGTCTTCTTCTTTTGATGACACTCTTTCCTCTTTTCTTTTGGAATAATAAGCATTTTTCAAGTCTTGATTTACAGAACTAGACACTTCCTACTCTTCCTTAAAGACTTGTAATATTCGAACAAAGTACCAAACATTTTTTTTTTTTTTTGACAGAAAATGATTCTTGATTTACTTCACAGTCATATATCACCACCATGGCCTTGTGCTCTATACAATCACAACAAATTATGAAATATTACTCACAATGCTGGAGGTGGGATTAGTGGGTAGGAGAAAGGGACTGTAAATCTTCTAAAAGAGTCACAAGTTACACAGTCAAAGTCATGCACTGACTCACTACTTGAAGTCACAGTGCATGTAAACTGCTGAGTACAATATGTACAGATTGTATGCTTGCACACACAGCATGCACAACAACACAAGGAAACAGATCCAATATCAAAATACAATCTGTATGACTACAATGTCATGGAGGCTAGAGGTCCTGTTACACACTTTATACTATACACACGTGTGCATGGCTCAAAACACCACATGTCTCCTGTTTTGGTTCGTTGTGTTTTATTTTCTTTTTCTTCTTCTTCTTGTTTTGCTTGCTTGTTTTGAGATAATAAATGTATGCATTATCAATCTTTATGCAGACTACAAACTACAGCTTCTTGTATGTACTGTAATCCCCAATGGTACACGTAGAATACATTACTTACAATTTATGCAAATGAAGATTCTGCATGAATGCAGTAGTATAAATCTCACTCTAAAGAAATCAATATATTGGCTCATGTACTATACAACATCAATATGTGAAATTTCACACACAAATACACTGTACATGTACACACATACACATTAATTACACTATACTTACACTGTACACTAAAACCCACTCACTCACACACACTGCAGACAAGTACATAATTTGTCAATTGTATGATATCCTAATGTGAAAGAAGAAAAATATGAAGTGTTACATGTACATGTATAACAAAAGGCTTTTTACAGGGTGCCTATTTGCTGCAGGGGCCATTTCATTCATCGATGGAAAGGCCCAATCAGGTGTCACTTCCCATAACACTTGCGAGTAACTCCTGCTTGTGTTCTAAAGTGGGACTATTTGCACACATGATGTTCATTAGCTGTTTTATTGATGAATGAAAGTACCCCTGCCAGAAATAGGCACCCTGCCACAAACTGGGTTGATTACTCTACTGCATGTTGTACATACACTTAGAAACAATGTGTTTGAAAAATGCAGCTGAACCGGTACCTATTGCTAGAGATGTACAATGTAGGCCTACATATTGTATACTGATGCCTATAAAGTATGTTTTACAACCACATCTATACTGGAGGACCCTACTGTAATTAACACAATTTGGTTCAGCTAATGGGCAATTCCACGGTAACGGAAGGACATTCAGACAGAATTTTCACAGTTTAAAAAAGTACTCTAAGAAAAGTTTGATGGATACAGCATTTCAAACTACAGAGATGTATTACCAGAGCCAAAGACTATAATTTCCACCAAAATTTTTGTCATACCTGCTAAAGAGTAATGAAATATGCATATTAATGAGGTCGGTAACGGAAGGACATCAAAATGGACATGGGTTTTCAGGCAAATTAGTTTTTATCAAAACTCTGTGAAGTTTATGGAGCTATTTTAATTTGTTGGTATACAGTTTAATTGCCATAGTTTTAGCTATAATGGAATATATTTGACTTTCAAATATGTTTATTTATTTTTTAATTACACCACATAATGTCCATGTGTGTGTGGTAACGGAAGGACGGTAACGGAAGGACATGCAGATCGTCTGTGTAAAGTGTATGGGGAAGATGGGTTATGGTTAGTTTTTATTAAACCTCTCTAAGGTTAATAATTTTTTTCATATGTGGCAGGTATACAGTTTGATCCGAATAGTTTTAGCTTTACTTTTATGTATTCAACTTTGAAACATGTCACCTGGTTTTTTAATTACAGCACAATGTTTTCATTAAATGTGTGGTAACGGAAGGACAAAGAGCTTCGTGTGCATACAGTGAAGGATGTTATTTCCAACTTTAATGTTAATCCTTGTAGTCCAATGTGATATTTTTTCTTTCTTTTGCTTAATCCCCCGTAAATAAATCATGATTAAAATCTGCACACATCACCCTGGAGAGTAATCTACACGAGACCATAGTTAGATTGTTCAAAATACTGCTAATTCCTAATCATATGAATTGATTATGCAAATTTATTCAATAAATTACATTTTAGCCCATAGAATACTAATGTGAAGCAATTTATGGACATTTCTTGGTGTGGATCTTCATTTTGAGGTATTAAACAAATGTAGTGATAAAAAATTGCAAAATCAATCTCAATTCTTTTATTTTTTATTGTTTCTTGAATTTCTTTTGTATTTCTTTGTTTTTTCCCTTTTGTTGTTTAAGTGGTTTTTTTCCAAAGAAAATTGTTGCAGACCACTTTTTAAACATAGTTAAGCGAAAGTCAAGTAATCAAAGTGATCGAAAGAAAAAAAATTATCAGATTTTTATGAGTTTTATGAAAGAGCACTATTTCCCATAGGGTTTGTACACAAAATTACAAAATTGAGCCAATTTTGGGTCGACTTGCATTCAGGAAAGAGGTGTGGCTTCATTTGTTATTTGAATTTAGTCAAGGGTACTTAGAGTAGGTTCTGACACATTTGTGTTCTCATCTTAGGGATATTAAATAGCTAAAAACAGACTCTAAGTCCTTCAGTTACCACACCTTTGTCCTTCCGTTACCAGCTTCGGTAACGGAAGGACATTTTTAATTTATTTATAATTATTCAAAGAGGAGGGGTTTCGTGGATGGATGGGTGCCAAGTTATAGGCCTACCTAAACTTGCTTTACACTGAAAATTTTATGGTTTTTATATTACTATTTTTCATAAAATATTAAAAAGACCTCTTTTTGTGGTAACGGAAGGACAAAATACAAGGTCACCTTTAGGAAGTCACTGAAGCGTTACAAATCATGGAAACCGTAAAAATATTAAATGAACTGTTTCTTTCATAATTACTAAGTTCTAAATATAACAATTCATTACATTTATTTCTCAAATATTGAATACAGGCCATGCTACATTTGTATTATAATTTATGCATTTTTGAAAATTAATAAGGTTAGTTAAACAATTGAAAAATTGACCCCGAATATGTTATAATACTAAACATTTTTACTCAAATCAATAAAATTCACACTTTAAGCTTTCATTTGATACCAAAATTGCGTGGGAAATATGAATTTGAAATTTTAGATGTCATGTCCACTTTGGCGTGGAATTGCCCTAATGCAGTAGTATGGATACAGCATAAACTTCTATGATATGTACTGTAACAACCCATCACCATCCCAGTGCAGAGAGATATTCTATACAGGAGTAGAACTACATGTAATGTACATTAGACACACACACACACACACAAAAAAAAAAAAAAAAAACACACACAATTTCCAGCCACTCAACATACAGTACCACTGCTAGACATCATACAAAACCACAATGTAGAATTAGAAACAGACATCATAAGCAAGGCCAATGGTATACTGTAAGACATGATTAGCAGCATGAAATTTTCGCGAATTGGAGCTGACTGCCTTTTTCATGCCACATGGCATGAAATTTTTGCGAAGTGCCTCTGGCATTCAATGCACACATGTACGTGTATGTAGGCCAATAGTGTAGACAAAAGCCTTCGTTTGCATTTTAATTTTGCGAATCTTGGCTCTCGCGAAATTTTCAAAATTACAATGCACTCAAACATTCCTTGTTTTACACTTACAGTATTGTATGTTACTGGGTTGTGCATTCAAAACAAGTTAGGTTCTATCATAATAACCCTCTATAGCCCTATTAAAAAATTAAATGATAATAATGTGATAAGATTCATACAGTTACTGTCAGTACTCTGTTGTGAACTATTCCATCGTCCATACTCTCCATATCACCACGTAGTACAGACACAGACAAGTTCATTCATAATCTTGAGTGTTGCAATGACAAATGCGGGTATCACCAGTCTCCACAATGTCTACGTACGTGTATTACATTAGCCCTGTTGATTTCATGGTAATCATGTAGAAATGCACACCATGCACACCTACCATTTCCTTCCTTAATTTGTCAATGAAAACTTCTTGTAGCTATCAGAAATGTCAAACTGACGGTTTCATGAAATTTCATAGTCAATTACAGAAGAAAAGTAGCTAATTTTGACTCGAAAGTACGCCGATCGACGGTTTCATGAAATTTCATAGTCAATTACAGAAGAAAAGTAGCTAATTTTGACTCGAAAGTATGCCGATCGACGACTGTCTCAGCGTAGCATGATGGATGATCGATTATGTGAAAGAGCGATATAACGAGAATAATCGATCGTTGTAGTCTGTAATACAGCCGCTTGTTTGGTGTTTAACCACAATAATTACGTCGGCTCGACAGTATAATGTGGAAAAAAGAAAGTGATCTTGATGCGTCTTTTTTTTTATCGTTTCAGTTAATTTTCTCCTGCATGTGACTGTATATCTGTCAACATTTTTCGCTGACTAAATGATGGACGGATAATATGTGTACAAAACAGTAAAAGATATATGAAAAAATGGGAATTATCCATCATGAATATTGCACAATAAAATGGATTTCGACAAAACAAAAGCAAATACTGGGTTGCTGTTTTTGTATACATAATAAAAAATGAAATGGAAAAATAAATACTATCATAAAAACAATTACTTTCTACTGTAAGTTGAACTTATCAATCAAAAACATATTACCATTTCAATTTCAATATTCTGTTTCTTTTTAGGTAAAATGAGCACTTTATGAGAAGTCCAGAATAGTAATACATGATTGTATAACATACACTTTTTGTAATACTATTCTCATTAATTTATTAAATTAGGCCTATGAATGATGAAAATTACTAGAAACAAATTCCCTTTGAATTCAACTTCCTTCTCATCTTCTTTTCTCTCTCTTTCTCTCTCCCTAATAGCCCAACCTTTTTCTTCCACTTTTCCTTCAACCACATTCTATTCCCTTCAATACTATTCAAATTAAATAATTTAAACTAAATTATTATCAACTTTTTTCATGATAAAATCAATACTTGCCACAATTTTTAAAGAAAGGATCGATGTCTTAATCCTGGTATGAATAATCGTACCAATAATTTGAATAGTGGTAATCATGATAGTGGCAATGAAAACAAAGAACTATCACAATAGCTCACTTGAGCCTTCGACCAGGGAGGTGGTCCCACGCCTCCCTGCTTCGACTCGGGTGAGCTAACAATAAGAAAAAAAAAAATACGAAAAAGAAAGTAGGGCCTTGGGGCTACACGTATTGCACGAGTCGAGTTCGATATTGTTAGTAAGCGGCTAATTAGAGACTACCAGAATCGATTATAATCGTTGACATCGTTCTCTGCGAAATCGGTGCAGCCACTAGTTTAATACGTCGGAGACTATGGTCGCGACCGACGTACTTTTCAACTCCGATTTCTCATTTTTCTTACCTTTTCGGCTTTCTAATTCCATGAAAACTCTCTGATATCGTTCAATTTAGCATCTCCAATAGCTGCACAAAATTTGATTGACAAACAGCGAAGCGAACGGTAGGTGTGCATTTCTACACGATTACCGATTTCATTTGGTTCCTCAAAGTAGTGTCTTGCAATATTTCTATAGAAAGCATAATCACTAAACATTCCGCCTGAATTGACAATATTTTTGGGAGTAAGCAAAAATATATCCACTATATTGTGGTTCCATTCACTCCTCGTGTGTGCTGTTCCTATGAGAGTCTACGTTAAATTGCTATTCCACCCCTAGGGGCTGACACTGACGACGTACAGACCATCAGAACTGCAACAACATTCCGCCCGCTTGCACTGGCCGTGCGTTCGCATCGGCCCCTACCACTCGCTACCACACGGACCTGATAGTGAACAGCTGCACGCTAGTCATGACAGGAAAAAACAATCTCTACTGGACCAATATCGTCATTTTTACCTTCGTTCTGGTGGGTACATGGGTCGCCAATTTCACCACAGCAAAGTTCCCTTTCCCAATGGCTTTTTCGATTTCGTATTGTCCAACTCGTATTTGTCCTCGTGGTCGAGATATGCTTGATATTCCGTGTCCCCCACCGCCATTCGGCGGCTGTCGGACGGACGCCATTTTACTCCAAGTCTCAGCGATCCTAGTACTGAAGTGATCGCGATTGCAATGTATCGGAACCAAGACATTGTATGAAAAATAAAATCACGAACTTATTCCCCGTCTCTCTCCCTCTCTCTACTTCTCTTCTCTCTGTTTCTGAAAGTCTACATGTCAGCGACTTACAGCACTGTGAATCTTGCATGCAGAAAATCAAAACAAAATAAAACATTAGGAAGCCACAATTCCTATGGGGAATAGACGTGACGTCACGTTTGTTCAAAGTCAAACGAAAACGAGTTGCATCTGTTCTAGAGGTACAACAATATTGGGAAGACATTCAACTTTGGAGGTCAATGTATCAAATTGCTTCTTGACAGATAACAAGTACTCACTATATGCCTACATTGAAATAAAATACTGGCTGTATCTGTAAAACACGATATATTCGCGGCATGAAAATTTCGCGAATTGGAGCCGGCGGCCTTTCTCGCAACATGAAATTTTCGCGATTTGCCACTGGCATCCAATGCATATTGTGTAGGCAAGAACTTTCGCGTGCATTTTAATTCCGCGAATGTTGCCGCTCGCAAAATTCGCGAAATTAAGATGTACGTGAACATTCCTCGTGGACATAGCATAAAATTCTTGACTGATTTTTTCCTATTCTAGAAGGGGATATCTCTTTGGCTTGGAGACACGAGTCGCGCTGGTTGCGGAGATGTCTCCTCGACGTATCCGCGACGTCTGTGCGACGTCACACGAGACTTCTCATTTGACCTTGCGGAGACATCACTAGACCCGATGGCGACCTAAAATACTTGCGACGACGCAGAGACGTCGCGGAGACGTCTGCGCGACTGAGAAGACGTCGAAATAAATTAGACACCAAGAAAACGACCAGAAGTTGCTTCATTTTCAAGAATGGAGATGACCTTTTAGTATAGATGATTCTATATAATGTAGAGAGATCACATGCATGTGCATTTTATGAAATAAACAGTAAAAAAAACAACAACTAAAAAATACTCAATGGAAAGTCTCGAAAAGTCATTCCTGTTTTCATGTAAGTATCTCTAAATCAACACGTCTTAGTGCAAACCTTATGAAATATGCAATAAGACCTTTTAGTGTGGTTTAATATTGCTTTTGGTAGTTCTGCCAAGGAGGTACTAGGCGAGTACCTCCTTGGTTCTGCTGTATAAACTCCTTCCACATGTCCTAAATAAACCGTTTAGTTTACAGCGGTTTCATCACGTATATTCCTGACTATGAGCCAACTTTGAACTGATCAAGTCCGAGGCATCTTAATGTAGGGGGTAGGGAGGAGTGTCCAGCCTCCAAAATGAGGCGTATTTTGAAGAGGTACTCACCCTATAACAAAATCCACAGCTAACCTAGGCCTATATACCTATACTTGCAAAACTTATATTTCCTATTGTTTGATAATTTTTCCTGATTACTTTTGTTATTGTCTGTTATTCCTCTCTTTCTCTGCTCTAAGTCAATAATTCAGAGTGTGCTTATGTTGTTGTTGTTTGTTTGTTTTTTTCACGTTGAATTTTTGTTCTCTCAAGGCGACAAAATGAATGACTTAAGATGCCGTGATGGTGTTTCAGTCAGGGTATGCAGTTGCTACCCAATTAAAATTGATGATGGTATTTTTTGTCATGATTGAATGAGATGATTTTGTCATATCTAATATTTCATCAATATTTTGTATGCAAGTTCGTTTACAGTTAGTTTGGGTTTTTATACCGGGGTGGGGGGCAACAAAACTTTTATGACCATTGCACCGCCTGAAATTTCACATGCACACAACACAACATAATAATCATAGAGGTGTCATGATCTGGAGCAGTATTGACTGTTCTCCCTGAGATTGCACTAAAACTTGTGATTTCTTGTTGACAGAACGACAGTGTCCAATAAAATGTGTTTTTCCTCCTTCTGTTTGGTTATTTGCAATAATAATTGTAGTTTGGTGCAATTTGTTTTTGAGTATGTCAATAAGTCCCTAACGTGACACTGTCGTGTAGAAAGCAGTGTTGATAAATCACAAGAGCGCCACCTCTTGTCAGCATCCCACCCACCCCTCCCAGTGACAGTTATATCCCGTGTAAATAAGAAGAAGTCGAGGTCGAAATTGAATACTAGTACAAACTACTGTACATCGTAATACATGTAGTACTGTATAGCATGGAGTGTGCGTTGCTAAACATCCAGTTTCGAGTTTCAAAATCAAATTTCAAATTTCAGATTTTTCAGCAGCCGATAATTGTTATTTGTAAAGCCCGTGATACCTCCAGATCGAGTCTGTACCTCCTTTTTCTCATTGAATAATTGCAAGCTTTACGGCAACAGCTCGGGAGTCAGCGCTATTTTGTTAATGAATTGCACTATAATAGTAGAACAAGTAATATGGGCCTAGGCCTACAATAATACGTACCCAACCTGTCTGCTGTCAGCAGCTGGTCTTGTGCAGTGCCCGCAGTGCATGTGCGGCGAATCATTGCATCTAACTTTGAACCAATCAAAAACAACTACAATGTACCACGGGGAAGAAAAGTACAGCCAATCTGATCACGCCCACGCGTCCCACGCTTACTCGACCACGCCCACCTTATGCGTCACGCCTACCTGAAACTTTAAAAGGTACAGGGTAGGGGAGGTCCCTCGTTTGGCAATCCTCGAAGTCTTCATCAATGCTCTTCCTCGTTAATAGCATCAGGGCCCTGTTTCTTATGAGTATGCAATCAAACATAAGTCACAAAATCAAACATAAGTCAGGTATCAGCCAATCAGAATTGAGTATTCGGAGACTTACACTGTAAAAACATCGGTGTTAGATTTAACACCATGGGTGTTAAATCTAACACCAAGCAAACTTCAATAGAGGACCACACCCACAGGTGTAGAAAATGTATTGTGACGGTGTTAAAAAGTGTTCGCCTGGCACTTCGTGGTGTTAATTTGACACTGTGTCTGGTGATATTTTTGACACTGCGCTATACACAGTTAATTCAATAATGACACTGCATGGTGTTGATTTGATATTGGTGGTGTTAATTTCAAAGGTATAACACCCGTCCATCTTCAATAGGGGACCACACCAACTGGTGTTACTGTGGTGTAAATGTATTTACAGGGTTTTTTTTTCAAAAATCAAGTACTTTATCGGAAAATTCTCTATCGTCTTGTTGAAGTTCAAAATTAACAAGAAGTGCAGTAACTAAAAAACTATTCAAAAAACAATTTTTAAATTTTGAAATGACACCCGGAGGTGTTAATCTAACACCATGAATGAGCACCGGAAATTTAACACCAGCTCGGTGTTTCATATTTAACACCGGCCTTTTTGCAGTGTATGTTTGATCTGAACTTTTATGCAACAGGACCCTTGTATCAGAAACGAATAAACCTCCAGATTACTGACAGCACCATCTAGGATACTAGTACTACTTTATATTTGTATCATGTAGGCCTAGTTGGATTTTTGTTATCTTCCATTATACAGCTGCATTCGCAGGCCCTTCTCAAAATAACGACGACTACCGAAATCCTAAACCTCAGTGTTCGATGATGACCAGGTATAGAATGTCATGATGTGCTGACCTCTAAGTCTATTCATGTAATCAGATTCTGGCCGAGACTGTCGCGACATGTTAGAAAAGAAGATTCCACTTATGATGTCCTCTGCTAGTTCGAGTGCGTGTACAATGTTGTGGAGAAATGGGCAGTTACGTATCAAAAGCATGCAAAGTGCGTTACGAAACTAGAGAAGACGTAGTTACGTGCATCAATACCACGTGCGTGTGCACAGCAAACAAGTGAAAAAAAAAATGCAATACGTATTAATCAGGGTTATGGTAAAACATGGTCTCTGTGGATGATTAATGTCAAAGAACGGACAGCAGTGAGTAATGATGTCGTTCACAAAGGGTAGTTACAGAGAAATAGAAAACAAAAATATAGGAAATCTTGCACTCGGAGAGCACGCATCTTCGGCAAGGAAGATCACTGGCATCCAAATATTGATTTCAACTATACAATTCATTCATTCATTCATTCATTCATTCATTCATTCATTCATTCATTCATTCATTCATTCATCCATTCATTCATTCATTCATTCATTCATTCATTCATCCAGTCATTCATTCATTCATTCATTCATTCATCCATTCATTCATTCATTCATTCATCCATCCATTCATTCATTCATTCATTCATTCATTCATTCATTCATTCATTTATTCATTCATTCATCGATTCATCCATTCATTCATTCATTCATTCATTCATTCATTCATTCATTCATTCATTCCATTTCATTTCGTTTTGTTTCATCATTTTTGTTTCATTTCTTTTCATTTATTTCATTTTATTGAAGTCCTTCATTCATAGTTATCATGTAGATTTGATCATTGACCATCGAAACTTACTCCTAGCATTTTGAATCGCATTGATATCACCAAAAAACAAACAAACAAACAAAAAACAACCCCAAACCAAAACCTTTCAAAAACAAAACAACTGTGATCCGGTCCACTATCAAAATTTAATCATCTGTTCCTTGTGTTATTATCAACTTTTCATCCAAATTCGCTCATAATTGAGTTACATTTTGAAAACAGACAGGTGTCACAAATGTACACACAAGTAGTTATGTGCATGTATCAAGGCTGTATGCATGGTTGTTTTAATGTGTATGTACACAGGTGGACCAGAATAATGGAGAACATTCTATATGATATAGATATAGTACATACAGGCTGACCAGATCAGTGGAGAATTTTCTATGTGGTATACAATGTAGCTACAATACATGTGTGCATGTGACAGGAAAGACATTATAGCTCACTCAATCTAGAATGATTTAACCCATTCCAGAAAATTCTAGGAAGTGCTGGCTGAGTGAGGCACTGCCCTTGTAGCCCAATGTGATTGGTAGTTAATTTTGGCAATGATGTTATGCACATATTAGGCAGTGAGTCATCCAGGATTCCTGGAATTTGGACTTGCTAGTATGTTCAGGTATGTAGCCCCAGGTTGGAGAAAATTACAGAATGTACTAGAAAGGGGTGAATGGATAGTATATAAGCTGGAGAAATTCTGAGGTAGGCAGAGTACCCAACACCTCTGCTCTGAGAGTTACGTCACTTCTGGCTCTGAAGCGACTTGTTATAGTCAGTCCTGTGTTACCTGCTGACCTGCTATACAAACTGTGTTTGTGGAGATAAGGCCTGGGAGACATTTTGCCTGCAGAGAATTAATTTGCCTACGTTGGAGATAGACTCCATATTTTAGTGTCAACGGACATTATTACGGCAAAGCTGTTGACGGGCTGGTTTCTTTGCTGGACATTATAAAGTGAATCATCATTCAACGCATCAACTGGACGTGGTCGTCATAACATTTGGATTCTGCCCGTTTCCTGTGGATTCCGCACGTTTCGCTGTGGACGTACATATCGTGGAATTTACCCCGGATCTATAACGTGGATTATTGCAACCCGTGCCTCTGGATTTACGTCGGAGGAATCATTCATCGGTGCATCAAGGACCATTCATCTGTGCATCGAACATCGTAGTTAGACATCACCAAGGGACTATATAACATCGTGATTACGATTTGGGCTGTAATGCGTGTAAGTGATTTTATTACTGATTTATAATTGTTTCTCTTGATCATTATTGTACTGATGTGAAAACCGATTACGAGTCTGTACCCACAATATCACTGTTAATAAACCGCCTGAACATTAGTTGATTGTTTCTTTTGTGCGATCATTCTCAGAGTGATTTTGGTCGTAACAAAATTGGGGGCTTGTCCGGGAAGTGAATTTAAAGCCAAAACTTAGAATTTGGAACGCTCCGGAATCCAGAATATTAGTACAGACAAAATACCAGTGAGTTGATTGTTCAATTGTACATTGTGTGTAATACATTGCGACAATGTCAATCAGTACAATGGATGTTCAGGCATTTGTTCAGAGGACAGATTTGTCCCTCAAAGATTTGCAAAGGTTACGCAAATGTGATTTGACTGCTATTGCACAGCATTTAAATGTTGATGTTCCACAAGGTGTAAGAAAGGCAGAGATTCTTGACTTAGTAGCTGGTCACATGGAGCTCAAAGAAGAAATTGACACTTCAAATCAAGCTCAAATGTCTGATCAAACACGGCTTGAGCTTGCTAAATTGCAACTGAAGGAGAAAGAAATGGAAATGAAGGATAGGGAAAGGGCTAGAGAAGTGGAAAGAGAAATCGAAATGAAGAAACTTGAAGTGGAGCAACAACTGAAATTGCGTGAGATGGAATTGACTCATGCACAGACTGTTGGAAGTCGTGAAAGGGCTCCTTCTGAGTTTGATTTGGCTAGGAACATTCGATTGGTGCCAAAGTTTGAAGAAAACAGAGTTGATGCATATTTTGTGTCATTTGAGAAGGTGGCTGACAGTTTGAACTGGCCACAGGAATTTTGGCCCATGCTCCTTCAAAGTGTGTTTGTCGGCAAAGCAGCCGATGTGTACTCATCTCTCTCAAAAGAGCAATCACGTGACTATGCTACAGTCAAGAAAGCAGTGTTGAATGCTTATGAGTTGGTGCCAGAGGCATACAGACATAAGTTCAGAAATTCGTACCGCAAACCAGGCCAGACACATGTTGAGTTTGCTCGTGAAAAAGAAATGATGTTCGATAGGTGGTATAGATCCCTGAAAGTGGATCAGGATTTTGATAACCTGCGTGAGGTTGTTCTCTTGGAAGAATTCAAAAAGAGTGTTGCTTTCAGTGTGAGGTCGCATTTGGATGATCACAAAGTGACAAGTTTGCATAAAGCAGCCTTGATGGCTGATGAGTATGAGCTGACCCACAGAAATGACAACAGACCACCTTTCAGGAATTTCTCTGGAAATAAGAGAGACAAAAATCAGTCAAGCAATCCAAAGAATGCTGGTTCTGAAAAAGGCACGAGTTCTGAAACTTCATCGGCACCAAAGCCTCAATCTGACAAAGGGTCCAGTACAAGTGCAAATGTCATCAAATGTTTTCACTGTAACAAGACAGGGCATGTAAAGTCACAGTGTTGGAAGTTGCAAAACAAAACAAAGAAGGACATGGGATTTGTCATGTCAAAAAGTGTCCTACCTGAAAATAGTGTCCCGTTCAGTGAAACACAGGCCATTGAAAGTCGATCTCCCAAATTCAAAGATAGGCTGAAGCAGGTGGATGAGAGCTATCGTAGCTTTTTGTTTGATGGTGAGGTGACCCCATGTACTTCTGGTGAGGCAGGTAAACCAGTAGTCATCCTGCGGGATACGGGGGCCTCTCAGTCGTTGATGGTGGATGGTGGTATGACTTTTCCACCAGATAGTGCAGTGAATGCAAAAGTCTTGATTCAGACTGTTGATGGCAGTTATATGTCAGTTCCACTGTACAGAGTGGATTTGAAGTGTGACCTAGTTTCTGGTCCTGTTACTGTTGGAGTTGTTCCTGAGTTGCCCATGGCAGGCATTGACTTCCTGTTGGGGAATGACTTGGCTGGGGACAAGGTGGTTGCGTCTCCAGTTGTTTCGGATAAACCAGTGGTGGTTGCTGAAACTGAGCAGTTGCAGGAGGAGTTTCCTGGGATTTTCCCAGATTGTGTTGTGACTAGGTCTCAGGCTCGTAGAGCTGTTCAAGATGATGCGGATTCTGTTGATGTGGAGGAGAATTCCGGTGTTTGGTTGGCAGAAACCTTTTTCAAGGATTTGAATGATGGGGTTGCTGTATTAGGCTCCGAGGCTAACAGTGATGGGCTGTTTAGCAAGTCTTCCTTGGTTGAAGCACAGCAGGCAGACTCTGAGTTAAAAGGCTTGTCTCAGACGGCGTGTTCTGAGGCTGAGGCTGAAAAGGTCCCTGAGTGCTATTATGTCAAAGATGGCATTTTGATGAGGAAGTGGAGACCTCCCCATAGGCCAGCTGATGAGGATTGGACGGTGGTCCGTCAAGTTGTTGTCCCTCCCTGTTACCGCGGTGAGATCTTGAGGATTGCTCACGAGTTACCTGTTGGCGGCCATTTAGGCGTCAGAAAAACAAAGGATCGGATCATGAGGCATTTCTATTGGCCAGGGTTGAATGTGGATGTGGCTGAGTTTTGCAAGACTTGTCACACATGTCAGGTGGCTGGTAAACCACAGCATTCAGTGAAGCCGGCACCATTGATTCCGATACCTGCGTTTGAAGAACCATTCAGTCGGGTTCTAGTTGACTGTGTTGGACCTTTGCCTAGGACTAGGTCGGGTCATAAGTACCTCTTGACAATCATGGATATGTCTACACGGTTTCCAGAAGCTATCCCATTGAGAAATATCACTGCTAAGACTGTGGTAGATGCTCTAGTGCAGTTTTTCACTAGGTATGGGTTGCCCAAGGAAGTGCAGTCTGACCAAGGGTCAAATTTCATGTCAGGCATATTTCAAGAGGTGATGTATCGTTTGGGTGTGAAGCAGCTGAAGTCGTCAGCTTATCATCCCCAATCCCAAGGTGCGTTGGAGCGCTACCACCAGACCCTAAAGACAATGATTAGGGCATTTTGTGAGGAGTATCCCGAGGATTGGGACAAGGGCATCCCTTTCCTGCTGTTCGCAACGAGGGACTCCCCAAATGAGTCGACGGGTTTCAGCCCATTTGAGTTGGTGTACGGTCATGAAGTTAGGGGCCCACTGAAGCTCATCAAAGAGAAATTCATGACTGAGGATGATGAGGTCCACCTACTTGACTATGTGTCAAAGTTTCGTGAAAGGCTTTCAAAGGCTTGTGAGGTAGCTAGGGAACACTTGAAAGTGTCACAAGACTCTATGAAGAGAAAGGCAGACAAAAATGCCAAAGCCCGAACCTTCAAACCAGGTGACAAAGTTCTTGTACTGCTGCCCATACAAGGTGAACCACTGAAAGCCAAGTTCAGTGGCCCGTACTGTGTCAAAAAGAAACTCAATGATGTGAACTATGTGATCAGTACGCCAGACAGACGAAAAGATCAGAGGGTGTGTCATGTAAACATGCTGAAAGAGTACTATGAGAGACAGGCTAGTCAGCCTGTAGGTGTAGCTCAGGTGGTAGAAGAAGTAGTAGATGAAGAGGGAGAAGCCCAAGATGAGAATGGAAGTGCGCCCTCTAGTGCCAGGTTGTCTAACTCAGAGATGTTAGGGAAAGTAGATGAGGCACTGAACTACCTACCTGAAAATCAGAGGAAAGATGTGACTAGTCTGTTACATGAGTACAAAGAAGTGTGTAAAGACAAACCAGGTTGCACCCCTCTGGCTGTACATGACGTTGATGTAGGAGATGCTGACCCTATCAAGCAAAACCCTTACAGGCTAAACCCGAGCAAACTGCAAAAAGTACGGGAAGAGGTTCAGTACATGTTAGACAATGACATAATAGAACCGAGTAAAAGCAGTTGGAGCTCCCCAATCGTCATGGTGCCCAAACCGGATGGGTCTCAAAGATTCTGTATAGATTACCGAAAGGTAAACGCCGTGACGAAAACAGATTCTTTCCCCATTCCCAGACTAGAAGACTGCATTGACAGGGTCGGAAATTCTGCATATGTCAGTAAAATGGACCTTCTAAAGGGATACTGGCAAGTGCCCTTGACCGACAAAGCCAGGGAGATTTCTGCCTTTGCTACACCAGATGGCTTGTTCCAATGCAAAGTAATGCCATTCGGCATGAAAAATGCTCCGGCCACCTTCCAACGGCTAACAAACCAAATCATTGCCGGACTTGACAACTGTGTAGTATACATTGATGACATCCTAGTGTATAGTGACACGTGGGAAGAGCACATTACACACTTGCGGCAACTCTTTGATCGACTCAGGGAGGCCGGATTGGTGATTAATCTGGCAAAGAGTGAATTTGCAAAGGCCAAAGTGGTGTATCTCGGGCATGTAGTCGGTCAGGGACAGGTATTGCCAAGAGAAGCCAAGGTAGAAGCTATACTAGGCTTTCCCATCCCCCAATCCAAGAAGGAGTTGCTCAGATTCCTGGGCATGGCTGGTTTCTACAGGAAATTTGTGCCAAATTTCAGCACTGTAGTCACCCCCCTAACAAACCTGCTGAAGGGTAAGGCAAAGTACACCTGGACTGATGAGTGTCAAAGGGCCTTCGAGAAACTAAAAGCAGTCCTTGCTAATGAGCCTGTTCTGGCAGCTCCTGACTTCCAAAAGCCATTCAAAGTGGCAATAGATGCTAGTGATGTAGGAGTGGGAGCGGTTTTGCTCCAAGAAGATGAAGAAGGCACTGACCGACCGGTTAGCTACTTTTCCAAAAAGTTGAACGCATACCAAAAGAAATACTCAACTATCGAGAAGGAGGCTCTCAGTCTCATCCTTGCCCTCCAGCAATATGAAGTGTACTTGACCAATAGCAAAGGGGAGATCACGGTCTATACTGACCACAACCCCTTGGTCTTTTTAGACCGGTTCAAAATGAAGAACAACAGACTGTTTAGATGGAGCATGATGACGCAGCCATATGCACTCAAAATCAAACATGTGGCAGGCAAAAATAATGTAATTGCTGACGCTTTGTCAAGAGTGTAACATGGAGAGAGTATCATAGGTGAAAAGTTTTCACCGCATATCATTTACAGTGTATGTGTTTAGCATATCCATCAATGTATGCAAAACAGTTTGACATGATTGTATAAGCTTCGAGAATCCAAGCAATATCATTGTAATTGGTATCCATGAAAAGAAAACATGGAATCAATGCAGCTTTTCAAAAGGCATGTGATAGTATGTGATTATGGTTGTTTGAGTTGGATTTTACCTCACATTCGTTGTAAATAACAATGAGAAATTGTGAAGGTAAAAGAAACCCTTGCTACGGCAAGGCTTTCTTTTTCCCATGGGGGATGGTGTCACAAATGTACACACAAGTAGTTATGTGCATGTATCAAGGCTGTATGCATGGTTGTTTTAATGTGTATGTACACAGGTGGACCAGAATAATGGAGAACATTCTATATGATATAGATATAGTACATACAGGCTGACCAGATCAGTGGAGAATTTTCTATGTGGTATACAATGTAGCTACAATACATGTGTGCATGTGACAGGAAAGACATTATAGCTCACTCAATCTAGAATGATTTAACCCATTCCAGAAAATTCTAGGAAGTGCTGGCTGAGTGAGGCACTGCCCTTGTAGCCCAATGTGATTGGTAGTTAATTTTGGCAATGATGTTATGCACATATTAGGCAGTGAGTCATCCAGGATTCCTGGAATTTGGACTTGCTAGTATGTTCAGGTATGTAGCCCCAGGTTGGAGAAAATTACAGAATGTACTAGAAAGGGGTGAATGGATAGTATATAAGCTGGAGAAATTCTGAGGTAGGCAGAGTACCCAACACCTCTGCTCTGAGAGTTACGTCACTTCTGGCTCTGAAGCGACTTGTTATAGTCAGTCCTGTGTTACCTGCTGACCTGCTATACAAACTGTGTTTGTGGAGATAAGGCCTGGGAGACATTTTGCCTGCAGAGAATTAATTTGCCTACGTTGGAGATAGACTCCATATTTTAGTGTCAACGGACATTATTACGGCAAAGCTGTTGACGGGCTGGTTTCTTTGCTGGACATTATAAAGTGAATCATCATTCAACGCATCAACTGGACGTGGTCGTCATAACATTTGGATTCTGCCCGTTTCCTGTGGATTCCGCACGTTTCGCTGTGGACGTACATATCGTGGAATTTACCCCGGATCTATAACGTGGATTATTGCAACCCGTGCCTCTGGATTTACGTCGGAGGAATCATTCATCGGTGCATCAAGGACCATTCATCTGTGCATCGAACATCGTAGTTAGACATCACCAAGGGACTATATAACATCGTGATTACGATTTGGGCTGTAATGCGTGTAAGTGATTTTATTACTGATTTATAATTGTTTCTCTTGATCATTATTGTACTGATGTGAAAACCGATTACGAGTCTGTACCCACAATATCACTGTTAATAAACCGCCTGAACATTAGTTGATTGTTTCTTTTGTGCGATCATTCTCAGAGTGATTTTGGTCGTAACACAGGCAACCCCCCCCCCCCAAAAAAAAAGACCACACACACACACACACACACACACACACACACACACAACAAGCAAACTGAAAAACAAATGCCGACAAACATATCACCTCCTTTTTTAATAGCGGAAGTAAAGACAGACAAATACATATTATTGAGCAACATCACTGACCAGTTGCTCGAACAAGAATAGAAGGGGCAGATTCGTGCAAGGGAGAACTACAGGCGTTCTCTTTATTCTTGAAGACATGAAGTAAACAAGAAGACAGTGTCAATTTTGAGCGCGAAAACAATTCACCAGTTCTCAGCTCTGCAGCATCATCAGAAACAAAGCGGGACGGAATGGAATCGCGTGCGACAAACAAGTTTGTCCCTATCCCATTCCAGCCGGCATTCAGAGATGCAAACAAGAGGAACATGATTAACCTTATACTCTCCAGACCGTTGAAATTGAAGTTGATTTTTTACTTGGCAAAGAAGTAATTTGCAAAACGGCATATCGTGCGGGAGATAAAAAAAAAAAAAAAAACGGCTCCACATGCAGAACTACCTACAACTGTAGCATTACTTCGCCATCCTCATGTATGGGCCAAGTGGCAATTTAGCATGTTGCTTTTATTTGGATGTTAATGCGTGTTTGGAGAGAAAAGAAACTACAACGACAAAATATCATAGACGAAGATGGATAAATCTAAAAATTATTATGATTATTTAATCAATCAAATCATGAACAAGGGAAACTTTGCTCCTTCTCCGAGTTGAACTATCCGAGATATATAGATAAGATATCACTATTATCGTCATCATCATCATCACCATCATCATCATCATCATCATCACGACCATCATCATCATCATCATCACCGTCGTCATCATCCTCACCATCGTCATAATCATCATCATTACCATCATCACTACCACACCGTCGTCATTAGCATCACCATCGTCATCGTCATTATCATCACCATCATCATTACCATCACCATCATCATAATCGTAATCACCATCACCATCGTCACCATCATCGACATCATCGTCATGACCATCGTCATCTTCATGAAGGTCTTGACCTTTCTCGTTGTTGATTGCTTTCATCGCGTGCTAAAAACATTCCCTGTATTGCTTCCTTTTCTTTTTCGTCTTCTCTTTCTTCCACGCTTCACTCTCCTCTCCCGTTCAGCTGTCCGCTCAGTGACGTAACAACCAACGTCATTACGTGCTGGCTTCCCTCGTCGTCCGGTTCTTGGGGGAAGCCGGAGAGAGTGCGGTGCGATCGATCCTTGTTGCCGTGGCAACGCGTATCGCCTGTCTTCCAGAGGCTGCCCTATTATAACGCGCTGTTGTGCACACGGGTCGGTCGAGTCTGGTTCAGGTTTCTTTCACTGAGCTCATGAATGACAAGATGCAAATGCACTCTGTTTGCCCAGTTCTCCCCCCCCCCCCCCCCTCCCTTCTCTTCTTCCTCATTTCCCTCCTCCACCTCTTCTTCCTCCTTCTCCTCCTCTTCTTCTTCCTCCTCCTCCTCTTCTTCTCCTTCCTCCTCCCCCTCCTCCTCTTCCTCCTCCTCTCACCTCTTTTCTTGTATCCTTTTATCCTCTTTCCTTTCCTTCTTCTTCTTCTCCTTCCATCCCTTATCTTTTCCGATCCTCCTTCGCTGTTTGTTTATCTTCTCCTTATTCTACTCCTTCATACTTATTCTTTTTCTGCTCTCATTGGCCACCCCTCTTCCTCTTCCTCCTCCTTCTCTTCTTCTTCTTCCTCCTCCTCTTACCTCTTTATTTTGTATCATTTTCTCCTCCTTCCTTTCCGTCCTCTCCATCTCCTTCTAGCTCTTAGTTATCCTTTCCGATCCTCCTTTGCTGCTAGTTCATCTTCTGCTTATTCTACTCTTTCATATTCTTCTTCAGGAGGGCCCTCTGGCAAAGCAGTGGTAACACTAATGATGCTACCCTGGATAAAGAAGACCTTATTATAATGATGATGATGATGGTGATGATGGTGATGATGGTGATGATGGTGATGATGGTGATGATGGTGATGATGATGATGATTAGGAGGATGATCATGATCATGATGATGATGATGACTATGATTATGATTATGATTATGATTGACATGGGCATTTATTTTCTTGTCCCGTTTATTTCCTCGAAATGAAAAGAAGGAGGGAAGAGTATGCACACGAGCAAACGGCAGTATTCCCCATGAGTTGGACTGCATCAAATTCGCCGTAAGTACAGTTACAATGCATGAGACAAAGTAAATGAAAATTGTTCAAACAAATTGTGTAACGAAGCTGAATACACGTGGGGCGAACTTGAGATAAGATTAATGAGCATAGATTATTAACGATGCGTAAATATATTATATGAGTACTGCTATACATGTTTACATTACTTTCACGCATTAATCCTGTTTCTCATTCCAATTCATATACGTAGTGTCTTAATTACTCCCCAAAAATGTAAATGATAAGTAATTCCCCGTAATTCAATTCTGGATGTTCAAATTGCGTGTGTGATATTGAAAAAAAAAAAAAAAGGTTGAGACAGTAATGACGGATAAAAATGACGAGGAATAAATAGCTATAGCATCCTTAAACAGTGTAATATTGTTACAGCTGTTGTCTGTATTTTTAGGCGGCAACAATGAGGCGACAATAAGACGCCACTGCGTTATCATATTAATTTAGCAGCCGCGTGGAAGTGATTATCATTTTTTTTTTTCTTTTGGTAGAAAGGTTCGTGTATCCATTTTGTTTTTTATGTTAAATGGCGCCTATACGATGAGTACCGTTCTCACTGCACGTTTGCGCAGTCAGAGTCTAATGTGGAGCAAACGGTGGTTTTTGTTTTTTAATAATAATGGTTAGAGACTTTTTTTTATAATAGTGGTTAGAGACCCATGTGAGAAGAAGCATGCAGTGTTTTGCTGCAGAATGGCGTGCTCTGAAGCAAAAAGGCAGCAAATTGGACGGCGAGGGTAGAAGAAGCCGTCTAAAGATTGAATAATGAATGACGTTCAAAGTGACCTTTCCCGTTTTCTGTATTTTCTTCACTCTCTCTGTCTCCCCTTCTCTCCTCTTCCCTCAATGGTAGTTATTCACCGAGTACAGTAAGTTGTCTCCTGTCGCGATGTACACCACATTGTCACAAGATGGCGCTATTTAAATCGTCTGCTCGACAGCATAATGATGTGCGCTGTTACACCTTGGCCCCGTTTTATCAAGCTCGAGTTCTGATTAATTTTATGGACTTGTAATCGATTAAGGAAAGTTATGATTGACTTATGGATTTATTTTTGATTTGTGAGAGTTATAATGATTGATTTTACAGCCCTATGATTAATTATAAGTTTTAGGAAAACAGGCCCCCTGCGATAGTCTTAATCCTTATTTATGTTTTACAACTCTCTCCCATCGATTTCCAGGGCATTGCTTTTTGTCTGTTTCTCTGTTTGTTTGTTTGTTTGTTTGTTTGCAACTCATGGAGTTATTTCACTGCTCACATAAAGAAATGACCTGAAAAGCCAAAATTCATCCTAGAATTTTCGTTTTTGTTTCATTTTTGCTGTTCGTTCTAACAAACAAACAAACAAACAAACAAACACGACAACAGCAGAAAAAATAAGAATAAATGCATTTTGTGCCCAATGACGTTGAAACAGGGACACGTTTTTGCTGCTGTTGTTGTTGCTGCTGCTGCTGCATGCTACTGCTGCTACTGCTGCTGCCATTGTTGTTTGAGTTTGTATGGCGTTTATCATTCTACAAAAAGAATAATTACGGCAAATCCTTTATTTACAAACTGATTTTAATCCCACTGTTGTTGTTGTTGTTGTTGTTGTCGTTGTTGTTGTTGTTGTTGTTGTTTTGGGTTTAATGGCGTGTATCACTCAAGATTGAGTATTTACGCCAGGTTCCTTTTTATCTTATTTTTCCCTTTTTTTCAAATTGATATATTTTGTCACGTTCCTCATAAAATTTTCACAATAGCCTTTGTCACAGGCTGCATGGTTGCAGGGCTGTATATATTGTCAAAATCGTCACAGACTGCAGGGCGAAATCGCAAGTCTGTTGAGGATCGAGAAGTAAGCAATAAATTGAGTATAGGTCGTCCCGTGAGCTCCGCACTGTCAAGCCACCGAGGAGTTGGAGGCGAGCAAGCTTCTGTAATCTCCGACCGCCATCTCGCTCAGCTTTAAAATGCTAGTCGGCTTTCTAAGCTCACGACGCAGTCATTCCGTCAGTTATGTATACCAATAGCAGCGCAACGGGGGCCTCTAAAAAAAGGCTTATTGAAAATATCCAAATAAGTCCAGTTTCTTTGCAATATTATTAATAGCTGGGACAGATCCGATGATACAGATACTAGTCTGTCATCGTGAAATCCATTTACCAACTGTCGTCACTACACTGGTCATACATAAAAAAAAAAAAAAAATTGCTGTCATTATGTTCAAGATTGGTTCTTTCGAAACAAAGGAAGTACAATAAACAGTATTGTATAGATAAAAAGATATAACATGATTAAACGTAATAGAATTTCAGAGTTTTGCGCGTCATTAGAACGATAAGACAACCGAATGAAATACGTAGGCCTATAGGCTTTACATATTTAATGTCCTTCTTGGTTCTGTTGAGTTAATGTGATTGAACCAAATAAAAAGCAAACATAACGAAGAAATGTAAAAAGATTATGAATCGAAGAAGATATTGAACATAGATATGACATTTTACGTGCTCGACGATTTTTTTTTTCCAGTCAACACTTAGGCCTACACAGCTAACAATACATGCGGCCGTATTATCTAAATGTATCATTGATTTGTTTTCTAATCTTCAAAGAATATCCTCCTGAATTGAAATGACCAAAAAGTAGCCTTCACCGTAAAATTATTGTAAAATATTGTGATACTAATTCAGCAAAGATTACCTACTTTGAATTCAATTTGCCTAAATAATTATAGGGTGTTTACTATAGGTATCACTGTTTCTTGAACACTGTCGTTTTCCATTCATTATATTATGCTTTCTTGTTTCATAGACTAATGCCAATGTCAATTTGAGCATGGAGTAAGGGCGTTTGTTAGATAATCTCATGATAGCTTCAGTATATAGTAAGCTGTGCAGTCTTCAGAGCAAGATCTGACATTTTGACCAGACTTAATGATCAAAGACGAAGTATGGCTTCAAACTATTTATGTCATACCTGTGTTTAAATAGGACAAAGTACAGAGTGTAAATCATATAATAATCCTTCCCATTTGCACTATAAGCCGGTTTCCAACAAGATAAAACAAAAAAATAATGAACGAACACTGTAAACCTAACAGTGGCGTATCTATATAGGGAAAACGGCGCCCGGGGCAAGCGCGAAAATTGCGCCCCTAATTTCTGAAAAAGTGTTCAACCCCAACCCCATCCTGGTAGGGACTTTTAAAACAGAGTCCACATAATACGCTTTTTCAAGCACTTAAAAGTGGTCATTTGAGGGTGATTTGAATGTTATCAATTTAGATAAATTTTGGCGAGCGAGCGTAGCGAGCGAGCAGAAAATTTGTGTATATTTCCGCGTCGTCATCACGCTTTGTTCGTATCTTTTTTCTTCTTTTTTTTTTGATCCAAAATTTTTGTATTTCAGCTTACTAAATATGGAATTCTTGTCATTTTTTGCTTATTAAATCTTACAATTATAATCAAGATATAGTGACGGCCTTATAGATAACAATTTATACCAACAAACTGAGGCCTTGAAAAAAAATACTCCAAATTAGTACGCGCGAGTGAGCCGTAATTTGTATATTTCCGCGCCGTCATCACGTTTTATTCTTATCTCTTTTTTTTTTTTGTGATAAATTTTGGCGAGCGAGGCGAGTGAGCGCAGCGAGAGAACCGAAAACTTTTGTATTTCAGCTTACAAGACATGGAATTCTTGTCATTTTTTGCTTATTAAATCTTACAATTCTGATCAAGATATAGTGACGGCCTTATAGATAAGGAGATAGGAGATACCAACAAACTGAGGGCTTGAAAAAAGACTCCAAATTAGTACGCACGAGTGAGCCGAAATTTGTATATTTCCGCGCCATCATCACGTTTTGTTCTTACCTTTTATTTTGGTGATAAATTTTGGCGAGCGAGCGCAGCGAGCGAGCAGAAAATTTCTGTATTTCAACTTACAAAACATGGAATTGTTGTCATTTTTTACTTAATCTAATTCTAATCAAGATATAGTGACGGCCTTATAGATAAGGACTCATACCAACAAACTGTGGACTTGAAAAAAAAATACTCTGAGTTAGTACGCGCGAGTGAGCCGAAATTTGTATATTTCCGCGTCATCATTACGTTTTGTTCTTATCTTGTTTGATTTGGTTTTTTGCGCCCCCTTCCGTATGTTCGACACCTTTGGCGCCCTCGTTTTATCCAATGGGCGATTGCTTCAGAACGAAAGAAATAAAAATGCAGCCGCTGCTCCGTGTAACATTTTGCCTTCTGCATAACGATGGCATGTGTGAACACAATTTACATTGTCATTTTGTCCGCGTCATCATCACGTTTTGTTCTTATCTTCTTTTTTATTTATAACTTTTGGCGAGCGAGCGCAGCGAGCGAGCCGAAATTTCAGCTAACAAAACATGGAATTTTTGTGTGAACACAATAAACATTGTCATTTTTTTGTTCTTATCTTGTTTGATTTGGTTTTCTCTCTTCCCTCTCCCATTCTCCCTCCTCTCCCTCCCCCCCCCTCCCCCCCTCCCCCCCCTCCCCCCCTCCCCCCCCCCTCCCCCCCCCGGTCCGGGCGAGGTTTTTTCTTTCTTTCTTTCTTCTTCTTTTTTTTTTCTCTTTTTTTTTTCTTCTTCTTTTTTTTTCCGTTTTTTTTTTTCGTTTTCGGCGCCCCCAAGGAGTGGCGCCTGGGGCACGTGCCCCCCTTGCCCCCCCCCCCCTAGATACGCCACTGAAACCTAATCTACTTGTCACAATGGCTACTAGCACATCATTCTTTGCTTAATCAGCGGTAGTATAGCCCTATAAAATTGCTGTTAAAACTCGACAGGCCGTGTCTGTTTATCTATCCAGATCTTTCTCACACACAAAGAATTTTTTTTCATTTTGATCACAAATGATAACTAAAACACAATGATTTATGCGTGTACAGTAGGTCTGTGGTAATACAGGAACCAATAAAGCAAATCAAATAAGATAACGCAAATCAAAATGTTTTATTCATAATATTCTACCCGCGCATTGATATGACTCGTTACCAACAATTTGAAATGTATTGTTTTAGGTGTTTGCAAACGCAGCCAAATGATCTATTCTGCTAACAACAACAACAACAACAACAACAACAACAACAACAACAACAACAACAACAACAACAACAACAACAACAACGACAACAACGACAACAACGACAACAACAACAACAACAACAACAACGGCAAAAAAAGTAACAACATACTGACATGATTGACTTGACTGCTTAGTTCTCACTTAGACAGCTCATAGGGATATTACTACTAATTGCTATAGCGCCATCTTTTGTTCGTTGACAGCTAAGGGGGTGACAACAGTCCTCAATCTGATCCATCAGGATAATCGCAAATTTATCATCTGCGATTGTCTAGATCATTCGTGTAGTCAGTTGGTCTTATGTGGTCCTGAAGTCTGAAGGAGCATCGTAAAACCTTCATCTCTATCAAAATTCAGGCGCACCCACTCCGAATAAAAAGGGAAAAAGAGAAATTAAGAAGTATATCTCTAGACTTATGACGTACCTCGTTTGCCCTCTTACGTCATAAGACAGACTTCAGCATTTCTTCAAGCCTGTGATGAATGCTTATTTTGAATAACACGTTGCCTAACATTTTATTGCATTATAGCTGGGGGTATAGCTGTCATACCGATATGTTTTTATATTAATGCAAGCGCAGTTCAACTTTATTTCTACATACATGTTTGGTTTTGAGTTAAAACGACTCGTTACTTAATTGATTACTTATGTCATTTTCTGCTACATTGAATTAACTGTGATTTATGACAATATTTTGTAATGCAACCTCCAAGCATTACATGCTGAAAGTGCAGACTGAAATAAAGTCCTTCCGCAATTAAGAAACACACACACACACACACACAACACACACACACACACAACACACACACACACAAAACACACACACACAACACACACACACACACACACAACACACACACACAACACACACACACACACAAAACACACACACACAACACACACACACACACAACACACACACATACACACACACACACACACACACACACCATAATTTCAAGAGTTTGAGCGGGAAAATGATTCACCTTCATTTTTGTTAATATGACATAGTACAATAACTGTATTTGAAATTAAAGCTGCTAAAAACAAATAAACAAGAATGAAAAATATTGGATTTTTCATATAATAACTTCAATAATATTCCTTAATTGCTTATGAATAACGAGTATGGTATTACTGGAAAGGCTGTACATGGTGTTTGGCTCTATATATGATGTGACTTCGGTCAATGACGCGAATCTATCTTACGAAATGTTTTTGCATAAATTTCTTTATTATTATAATAATCGTATTCCCTTAGTTAATAAGAACAATCGCGCAAAAATAAAACAACCATGGATTACCAAAGGGCTAATGCGTTCTATACTCACCCGTAATCGCTTATATAAAATGTCCTTACGTAAACCAACACCACAGAACAAAGCAAAATACAGAACATATCGAAATACGTTAACCACATTAATCCGGGCATCTCGAAAGCGATATTATTCAGACATACTAGAATCAAATAAGGACAGTAAAACCAAACTGTGGCGAACTATCAATGACCTTATTAAGAATAAAAAGAAAGAACTTCCGACCGTTATTTCCGAAAATGACCAAGATATTAACGACCCTGAAATCATTGCAAATTGTTTTAATAAGTTCTTTACCAACATAGGCCCCAATCTCGCCTCAACAATACTTCCGAACGCTGGAAATTTTACAGATTACCTTCCTGAAAGTAATAATAATTCTTTATTTTTTACTCCCACGAATGAAAATGAGATATTGAATATTGTTCGATCTTTTAAGTCGAGTAGATCTTGTGGCCACGATGGATTAAGTATGCACTTACTAAAACAAATAATACATTTTTTAGTAACCCCCATAGTACATATCTGTAACTTATCATTATCTACTGGGATCTTCCCAAATTCTTTAAAGATTGCGAAAGTAATCCCTATTCACAAAAAAGATGATGCGTCCCAAATAAAGAATTATCGTCCAATTTCATTATTGCCCGTCATTTCCAAAATCCTTGAAAAGATTGCACATGAACGTTTGTATAAGTTTCTGGTTGATAACCACATTTTAAATCCTAACCAATTTGGTTTTCGAAAAGGTTTTTCTACAGATTTTGCAATCATTCAAACTTGTGACAAAATTATCGATTCTATTGCGAACAAACAGCACGTGATAGGAGTTTTTATGGACCTGAGCAAGGCCTTTGATACAATAGACCATGGAATTTTATTAAAAAAGCTACATAATTATGGCATAAGAGGAATAGTTCTTTCCTGGTTCCGAGATTATTTATCCCAACGTCAGCAATACGTAGCATTTCATTCAAGTACCTCGTTTAAGTCATATATTACTTGCGGTGTACCACAGGGATCCATTTTAGGACCTCTACTTTTTCTTATATATATTAACGATATTATAAATTCCTCAACCCTTCTCACCTATGTATTATTCGCGGACGATACCAGTGTCTTCTACTCTCACAACTGTTTAAACACACTAGTGGATATACTTAATTCTGAGCTTGCAAAAATTTCTACATGGTTTAAATGCAATAAATTATCATTAAATATAGATAAAACGTGTTTCATAAACTTCAATACCTCACATTTGCAACCGATAATGCCTAATAACATTATTATTGATGATATGCCCATTATTGGAAAAAAATCAACCAAGTTCTTAGGGGTAACCCTTGACTCCAACTTAAATTGGAATAACCATATTGATAATATAACCACATTAATATCTAAAGTCATTGGAATACTTCGGAGATTAAAATATTTGGTAACGGAAAAAGTACTCATTATGTTATACAATGCATTAATCTTACCGTATATTAATTATTGTAATGTTGTCTGGGGAAACTGTAATAAAACCAAAGTAAATGTCATTTTTCTTTTACAGAAAAAGGCAATAAGAATATGTACTAACTCACATTATTTAGAACATACTGATCCATTATTCCTTAGACTAAAAGTTCTTAAAGTTGATGATATACACAAATTTCAAACAGCAATATTTATGTTCAAATACACGCAAAATCTACTCCCACTCTTCCACAACGCATTTTCCCTTAACAGGGATGTCCATGCTTACCCCACGCGCCATCGTAATGATTTCCATTTGAATAACCCTAAACTCCTATTAGCTCAAAAATCAATTCGGCATAACGGGCCTGATATTTGGAATTCACTCCCTCTCCACATAAAACAGTGCACATCTCTTTATTCCTTTAAGGCAAATACAAAGAAATATTTCTTGGCACAATATCATACTGTACAGTAATCATTAAACATGTACCTCTTATACTCAACAACAAGGCAATATTTTGGTCCACCCCCTTTTCCTTTTCTTTTACTTTGCTGCTTGACCCGTCGCCCATATTATAACATATTCAATCATTTTCTTAGAAGTGCTGACCATCAACACTTTCGCGCTTCATCACCTGCACACGCACTCACAGGCACCTCTCCTGTTTACCAAGTAATTGTATAAAACTGGATTTACACGCATTTTAACATGGCCCATCCGTATTAGTGTTCAAGTACTACAATAAAAAATGGTAATTTAACTCTGGCTGTCCGTCTGTTCAAGCACGGCTTATAACGGCGGCCCCTCTGCATCATATGTATATATTATATATTGTACTGTGAATCAAGTCATTATTGGCCATATAAACATTTTGTATGTTATTTAACGTTTCATTTGTCTTTATATACAAAATATGACTTATTATGTAATATGTCAATAATTTTCAGAATTGAATTTGTGTAATTGAACCTGCCTTTGTTATTTTTGTATTCTGAAAGAAAATATGAAATGCAGAAAATAAAATCTTTTCAATCAATATAATTATCATGATGGAACTTATTGCAAAGAGAATGTTTAAAAATAAAAGAGCGTGGCCAATTTTGCAATTAAACTCTTCAGATGACGACTAAATAAAACCTTTCAACTGTTGACTTCCTTAATTGTTGTTGATGATCATGTTTTGCTATGTGGTGCTACTGATCTTTTGGTATGTTTGTCCTTATCGATGGCGTATGTGGCCCCCCCCCCCCCCCCTTCCCCAAGAAAGACGGGTTTAATACAGGAGCAGCGGTTGTTTCTTGTCGTGTGTGCGTGTATCTAGCTGTGTGTGTATGTTTGGGATGAGGTTATTGCTGTAGCCAGGTTTTGTCCCGCATTTCCCCTATATAATACCAACCCCGGTAAAGATCCCTTTTCTTCCTAACAGCATCTGCTGCGGACCTCCTCGACTCCCGCGGGGGCATTTCATGAAGCATTTTGGTCGGATGTTTTTCTGACGAACTGTTACAAGCAATTGAAGTCCTTGCACCTGATTGCCTGAGAGCAAATTGTGTTGTCCGACAACTTTGTCAGACAAACAGCTTCATGAAAAACTGCTCCACCCGTATTCCTAATCTCGTCTATAGTAGCCTCTCTGTATATCTTGTTATCATGTCCGATGTTGCTGTCGGTTACAGCTCGTGATTCCGAAGGTTCGTTATTCCGAAGGCTCTTCAGTCCGAAGATTCGTTATTCCGAAGGTTCGTTTTTCCGAATTTCATTTTCGGATGAACAAATCTTCGGAATAGCGAACCTTCGGAATAACGCCACAAATGTTCGGATTAACGAACCTTTTTTCATTTTCGGATTAACGAACCTCTGGGTATAGGGAATTTGTGTGTTTCGGATTAACGAACCTTCGGAATAACGAACCTTCGGAATATCGAATCTTCGGAATAACGAACAGCACCCGTTGCTGTCAGTGTTGCTAGTCCTTTCAGTAAGAGGTGATGCCACGAGAAAACGTTACTTTGTCTAAAAAAACAAAACAAAAAACAAACAAAAACAAAATGAAAACTGAGTTAAAAACTTATACGAGCAAAACAGTGAAAGTTTGATCAAATCAGATTGAAATTAGGGAAGTTATGAAATTGTGAGGTTGCGCTAATTTTCAGTATACATACGTATACATAAAGTCATGGAATTTCCACATTCTTGATGAAACGCAAAGTGACGGAATTTGCCCCACGATCGAAAATGGATCTGATTGATCACTATGATAATTAAAGTGATCAATCAGATCCATTAAATTTTCTTAAAATATTATTTTAAAGGTAGTAAGCCAGGAATATATGTTTTGCATTTAACTACCAGAAAATTAAGATTTTAACATTTTTGCCATTTTTTTTGTACAGTGTTATTGTGAGGTGATGATCTTTGAAAGATATAGAAAATTTAGACCATTTTGTTGTTACAAATAATCAAAATCGACCAATCCCCATATAGACCTACATGTCTAAGTACCGGGGATTTGTAGGGCCTAGACCTAACGGTACATAGACCTAAAAAAGTCGCATCTGGATAACCAATAGATATATCCTATATCACATGAATTTAATGGCTCGTTTATAAACATGGTGCCAAGGGAACAGTGAAAGCCCTTTAATAATCTTATATTGAGTCAAGTACATAGACTATATGAAGAAGAAAAAAAAAAAGCTTCCGCATAATCTATCCTATCTCGTGCCTTCCGGGAGTTTTTCATTTTTCTTTACACCACTGAATGCACCAATTGACCTCAATAAAAAGTGTAACTTCTGACGAACAGATGGAGATTCCATCATCAAATTTGGACTAAAATGTAAATATGAAAATGATAGAATCTTAAGTCTTCGCGTGTTTTTTAGTGTCAGTTTCGGTTTCAGTTTGATTGTATTTTTACATAAAAATTCCACGGAAATCATACATGAAAATGACAACACGTGCATCTGACAACAACAACAACAACAACAGCAGCAGCAGCAGCAGAAGCAGCAGCAGCATAACAACAACAACAACAACACACACTCACACACAAAATATTACATTCATGGTATTACAATCGCAACTGTAGAAAGATCTTGAAGTATTTTGAAATGTGAAATTCAAAAAAAGATGGACGATACATTTTGTTTCTATAAGTAAAGATGGGGAAGATGCAGGAGTCTGCCAACTGTTTGATAGTTTTGTCAAAAGTATAGGCCTAAAATGAATTTGAAGATGGCCATGAAAGCATCACGTCACAATACAATTCGCAGGTTGTACACAACACCATAATATAGACCCGTTTAGCATGACCTTTTTTTTTTTTTTTTGCTCTTGCAACAATAGGCATAATTGCTCCATCATATTTTGTTCAAGGACTTTTAAGGTTGCGATACGGTTTTAGGTTTTGTTTAGCTATAGTGTTATGTCCCGGGTATAGAGTTCAGAAAGGATAGTTTAGCCAAGGAAGTATGAGAGAAACTCTCATACCTCCTTGGTTTAGCTTAGCGTGCAGATATTTTATGGGAGTATAGGCCCTACTATTGTCTCAAGAGTAAATGTCCTTTACTGGAATTAGTTAATTCTTGCTGGGTTAAAAGAGATTAGAATGAACTGATGCAGATTAGAAGCAGCAGCCCTACATCTTATCAGTTCTTAATTTTCACTCTTTTTTTGCATTATAGTTCACTAGAAGTCTCGTGATTACAGGTCGGGATGATAAAATCATCATCTTTGTCACATCAGTTGTTGCGTGTTGGGTGTGGTATCACTTTCATTTTCATGAACGCATCGGAAACTTGAAAATTCCACTGAGTAGCAGGCCTATTTAATTCTTTACTCCCCGATTTCCCCCCCCCCACCCCAGGTGCGACTTCTATGATGTTCTGTTCATCTGATGGTTACAGTTTTACTGGCTATTTACTCAATGTCATTTTGACCGATGAACAGGCCGTTTCTCACACCATCGTTCTGTAAAAGTAAAAAGTAAAAGTTAAAGTAAAGTACATGTATACGTAGAATGGTATACGTCTCGGCGCCTCCTCAACGCGCTCACAGTACCGAGTCGTTGAAGTTTCAAAAAGCAGCGATCTGTACAGTGGTTACCAAGAACAACCTCCCCGGCTCCTCAGCAATTTCATGACCACCGTTTCAGTAGGAGCATGGCAAAGGTTAGGGGGTGTGTCCTCGCCTGCGTCGTGCTGATATAAAAGCCGAAAGCTGGAAAACCAGCACAGAAGGTTCTCTCTCCACCTTTCCGAGAAAAAAACAAAAAAAAAAAAAACAACAAAAAAACAACAAAAAAAAACAAAACAAACAAACAAACAAACAAAAAAACTCTTAACTATCTGTCTTCTCTTAGCCTAAATTTTCTTCCTTTCTCTCTCTATCTAGCAAATCTAAAAAACGGAATATAAATATTTCCGTATAGTTTGAGCATGAACGAAGCTTGAAGGCGGATGTATGGCGATTGTTTATTGTGGCACAGTGCAAAGTTTTAGAGCACGATACCCATGACATGACGTCATTATATCCTCTTCCATAACTTCCACCTCCCTGCACAACCGTCCTGTTTCGTGATAGCATGCATGTTCGCTATCATCGGTTGCACAGATCTATGTGTGTGAGGAGCTTGCTAGGGTTAGCGTTTTGGTGCATTACGTCAAAGGTACGTAGCTACGTACATGCACGTACGGTACGCATGCTGGACTGGTCCATGGGTATCAATAGCTCGCCCACACAGCTTTTTGGATTGTGACAGTGTTATGAGCTGCCCGATGATACCACTGGGTCGAACGAGCAAAAGATGGCGACTGACCTTGCAAAGTGGATTTTGCTTGTGCACGTTCTTCTAATAACGTGTACCTTCGTGCATCCTATTCGGGTCGGATCCAGAGCAAAAACCTTACACTTCCCACACCAGTCAGACGATGATGGAATAAGGAGAATAAGGCGAAGCGTCCCGGCCGAAGATGACGCCACCGCTGACAGTCCTCGATCTCGTGTTGCACGGCAGGCCACGGGCTCTGGTGGCGCCGGGGGTTTGGGCGATGACAATAGCAATATTCGTGTCACAAAGGTTAGTCAACAAGTCGCTGTAGCTAGAATCACTCAATCAGGAAGCAATTCGTAATAGAATGTATGTGATGGCTGAGCACCAAAATGTTGCTCAGCTTTAACCCCCTGAAGGTGCTTTGGCAATTGCGAATCGTCATTGTAAGAAGTGCATCGTAACAATCTAATCCCATAGATCTAGAATCTAACAATTACAACATAGATTCTAGTCAATGCATTTTGAAATTTGAGTTTATGAGAACCTCTGGCAGCATTTACATTTTTTATACAATAGGTAGGTTACTACAGCTTTAACATTACTATAGGCCTACAGTACAGGGGATTCTGTGCTGTGTGAAGCCAGATGCAGCCTCGTGGATAGTATCCGGATCCCTGACCCTGGCCCAGCAAGATACAGACTGATCTTTTTAAATTGCCTTCCTAGCTAAAGAGTGGTTTTCTAGTCTAGAGTAGATGTTCTGCCTCTAGCCTGCTCATGAACATCCATAAATTAAAAAAAATGGCATAATGCCGATTAGGACCAGCTCTGAAAGTGATATTTGCCAATTAGACACCTGCTATCTGCTATAAGATGTCTTGTTGTAGTCCATTTTTGTACTGTCGTAAGCACTCTCACTCAGTCTCAGCCTATGAAAAGAGTGTATTTTAAACATTGTCATTGATTGTATTGTATTTGCCAATTTTTATATTTATAGACCATACACTGTATGTATTCTGTAGATTACGATGGTTTCTACATTGTGAATATTAAAGATGTAGAATCGAGTGGTGCTGCTCTTGGAATTGCATTTTGTACACTGGGTCTAGTAGTAATGTCTTTATGATTTTGATTTTTTTTTTGTCTTGTATAGTATGTACAGTTGGTAAAGACTGTATTGTGCCTGTGAAGTGCTTGTTTATTATGTAATGTATCTTCATTTTGAAATTTTTTTATAAAATCACTTGTCATGTTTTTACCACAAATAATTTTGTGAAGTCATGAAATCAATAAGAAATGATGACATGAATAGTGGCCAATTTGTCCAACCTATCTGATATAAAATGCATATAGTGTATTATCACATTGTGCTCTCTGTGTGTGTTTGTTTTTTTGCATCGCAGGCCGATATCAACGACCCCCACCCTGAGCTAATTGTGCACTGGGCAGGGGAGAACAGCGATGTCATCCTGTGCCTAACACGCAGCATCACGCAAACCGCAGCTTCGACGAGTAATGTGTACATTTCCAGGGATTATGGTGCTTCTTTCGATGAAGTCACCACCCAGATGGCGAATTCCTACTCAGGAGTGGCGCCGATTTATGACCGCTTCTACAGCAGCAAGGCTGATATCGAAAGAGTAAGTCTGTGTTCTTTAAAGTTTAATATGTGCTGTAGAGCATGATATTTTCGCGGCATTAAATTTTTGCGAATTAGAACCGATGGCCTTTTTCGTGGCATGAAATTTCTGCGAGTTCCCTCTTAAACATTCATTGCGTACAGTGTAGACAAGAACTTTCATGTGCATTTTAATTTCGCGAATCTTGGCTCTCATGAAATTCACAAAATTAAAATGCACGCGAACATTCAACATATTTTCCCATAATGGCCACTAAAAGAAAAGCACTCAAACAGCAATGTGTACTAACACATCAGAGAAGTTTCACAAAAATTAGACAATCCATTCAGAAGTAATACATATTTTAAGATTTGGTGCAGCCATTGCTGGATGAGAAGCCTACAAGATTTTGTGAGGTCAATATGGGAAAATGATGTAAAGAAAATATTTATAAAGAACATTCAGTATGTTTTCACATTTTTTTTTTCGCATTTAAGAAAAGAGCACTTCACTGTACCTCTTTCAGACTGCACTATGGTTGAGGGAATGTACACTTTTCATTTAAAAATAAGATATTTTATGTTCTTTACATGTATGTTGCTTCCATATAAAAATGACATCATGAATTGTACGTTTAATCTTCTCTGCACCAAAACTTTAAAAATTTGTAACTTTTGATTGGATCGTTCAATTTTCCTAAAATTTTGCTGATGTGCTCTACTGTACTTGATTGCTGTTTTCACTCAATCCAAATGTGTATTCGGTTTGAGCAAAATACCAAGGATTGATAGTTTAATAAGTTGGTACATGTACATGTATATAAGTATAACGTCCATCTGAAGGACTATTACCTGTAAATAATAACAACCAAGTTCCTCGCCATATCAGTGCATGGCCTTGGACTTGAAGCAGAGACCCAATGATTATAACTGCACTGTTACGGTCATATTTGCACTGAACCACAATGCCCTTTAATATTCTATGCGCGTGTGAGGAAAACATAATATCAGAGTTAACAAGAAATGATAGGAACGAGACATGAAAACTCGTCACATTGAGGACGAGTTAGGTGATACGCTTGTGGTCATCAGATGACAGTCATCTGTGATCGACAAAGAAAAGAATGTGATATAGGCACCTTGAAGTTATATTGAGCGTGCATGCGAAACCGTTTCGTAACCACTCGGCCACGGGTCATCCACGGAAATGGTAAGACAAAAAAAAAACAACAACAATGTATAGATATAACAGGGGGAAAGTCAATGCCCACTCAACTAACGTGGCCGTGTGAACATCTATTGCATTGCTAGACGGAAAAGCGGCCTTGTAACGACTGAGGTCGCTATGCCATTTCTGGCAACTTGGGAAAAATACGTCCCGCAGACATAAAACCTATAATCGGCTGGTTTTGATACCTTGCCTTTAATCACAATTTTCAGTGTAATGACGTCATCAAATTACAAAACAATGACATGGTCTTGAAAGACAATTGTTCAAAGTACAACACCTCAGTCGTCGTCATTACATACTATGATCGGTTTGACAAAGTCAACCTGCAAAATTTGCTGCAGTCGAAGCAATGTGGTCTCCAGCACACAAAAAAGAGGGATATGGCGTGTGTGTGTGTCTCTGTGTGTGTATAGGTGCGTTTATATACGAACGTGATTTCTACATGAACGAATATGTAATACAAAACTGAAGAAAAAAAACAGTAAAGTAGCTAAGTATTTTGTTTCGTGATCTTGTGGGATTCGAACCCGCAACCTCACGTCTCTGAGACGTCGCCTTTAACCACTCGGCCACACGGTCGTCTCGACGGGAAAATATGGGGAACGTTATGGACTTGAAAGACATTTGTTCAATGTATAACACATTCATCGTACGTTGTCAGTTTGCTATTGACATGACGATCTATCACAAGAATATGAGGCAGGCACTAGTACCTGTATGAAATTATTATAGGCATGGTTATCAAATTGCCTTAAAATTTCCTTATAATTGCCTTATTTTTACACACAGTTATGCTATCCCTTTAAACTCGTCACAGTTTAATTAGAATCATTAACATCATACATTAGTACCATATTCAGTTCCATAGCTGATTACGTTTGCTAATCAATTAAGATTAATTGTCTAGAATGTGTCATATGGCCAACCTGTATACACACGTATATACACACACACAATGTTAAATGTATGTATCAAACATCTGTAACACAACTTTGAACTAACTGTAGGAATTACCGCTGCACTTATCATCCATACTTTTTATCACTATCTGAAACTCCACAAAAACCACTAATTGACAAATAATCATCAATACAGAAGACTGAATACCTTTTTTACAATGTATAGCTTGTTACATGTATAAATCAGCACAAAGTAACCACGACTACATTGTGTTACTAAATTGATATGAACAAATTTCATTTTGTTACAATATACTATATCAGTTTGAAAAGCCCAGCCTCCAAAACTATGATTTTGCAGCAATCGAAGTAATGCAGTCTCCCACGCAAAACAAAGGTATACTGTGTGAGTGTGTGCGTACAGGTGTGTTTACATGGAAACGTGATTTCTACATGGACGAAGGTGTAGTACTCCATTGAAGAAAAAAAAAAGTAAAAAAAAAAATATTATTTTCTTTCGTGCTCTTGTGAGGATCGAACCCGTACGTGTGCAACCTCACGTTTCTAAGACGACGCCTCTACCCACTCGGCCATACGTCTCGACGAGAAAATTAGAGGAACGTAAACTTATGTACGTTAAAGATGAATCAGGAATCGTTTGGTCCGCATTCCATTCTCATTTTCAGTTTTAAATTGCAAAATTGTCAACCTCATGAGGAGATTTCAAAGAATAAAATGCATGATTACTGCAGCTTATTGTCACAGCTACAACATACTAAAGTTTCAGAGGAAATGAAGCAAAATCAGCTGAGATAAAGGTGCTTAAACGTTGTCAAGTCAATGCATGGTTTCTAAAAAAATCACCTCCCATAGACATAACACGTAAACTTGTCCGATTTTGCGTCTTTACCTTTAAACACAATTTAAAGCATGATGACGTCATCAAATTTGAAAACTATGACATGGACATGAAAGGCAAATGTTCAAAGTACAACATATCTGAATTTGGGATAATATTGAGCTTAAACAAAAGAGATACGAGCAAATGAATGTCAGAAACAGTACCTTAAAAAAATTAATTCCACTTTTTTGATTTCAGATAATGATATGATGACGTCCTAATGTATTCATGGAGATATTGATACTTGAAACGTTATTTCCAATTCATATGTTTTTGTAATATGCAATAAAAACATAGGGTAACCAGACGTTTTAAAGAGCTATGGCGAAATAAACAAAGACATGTTTTTCGCTATATTTGCACATAGACGCGCACACGAAATTTCAACTTTGACGCCAACGCATTCCTTTGTTATAGGTCAAAATTGATCGGATATCAAGGGATATTGTTGCTTAATGTATCAGGAATCCAAATCTGTCAAAAAATGTGCATTTTGATTTTGCTTACGCGCACTACGCGCGAAAATGTGCGGACAGACGCGAACGCGCGAAACGCTTAAAATTGTCTGAAACTTCGAGATTTCCCATTGGTAAGTTGTTTTGAGCCTTTTAAAAGTTTGACGCGCGCGTACGCGCGCGTAATAATGTCCTAGGTAATTAGCATTAAAATGTAAGATAGAGCGTGACCTGAACTTAATGTCCACCGAAAATGATACAGAAATGACCTTTAGTTATGAAGTTATGATCGATCATGTAACATGGTCCGAAAATCACAAAATGGCGCCTAGATGACGTCATAGATATGTTACTGTCATGAAAACCTTATTGTGGCTAGATTTTGTCATGAGACATGTTCCCTGAAAATGTCATGTTATTTCGTAATGTCATTCTTGAGATATTGATGACACAAAATTGTCCAGAAAGAAAGAAGAATAAAAAGAAATAAAGAGAGATTTTGACAATCACAATAGGTGATACGCTGATAGCGTATCACCTAATAAACAGTAATGATGATGACTTTGGTGTTTGTATCGTACTACATGTATGTGGTGTATCATAAGTGAGCACTACACTTGTATGTTTCCACCATGTCAATACTTTGTGACACCTTTTCCGATGACTCACTTTATGTACAGCTGTACAGTATCATCCCAGTATAGCTTCCTGTGTAAGCTGCTTAAAGGCCCAGGGATTGCAAGGAATAATTTCCCTGGTGTTGCATCACAATGTGCTATGCATTCTTATACCACTGCACACCAAATCAACTTTTGTGTAGCAGTTTTCTTCCTTAGAAGTGTACAGGATACCATTTAAGATTGTTTATCAGATGAATCAAATTTGAGTTGGAAAATCATTCCCTGGATTGTTACCTTCAGTATGTGTACTACAATCATTGCAATCTATATTTTTTCATTTTCTTTTCAAACAATTGTAAGGTCATTACTTTAATGTGTGCTTTTTCATCTACCATTTAATGTACATAATGTAGATTCCTTGCTTCCCATTTCAACAATAAGCAGTAAGTTCAATAGAATGATAACTACAATGTACAAGTATAAGTTTATCACCAGTATTGTTCAGGATGAAACTTTTGGCCATGGTGTACCCTTCTCTTATGAATTAAGTGTATGGAGTATAACACAGAGTTACACTTTAGGCCTGCAACTGTGTGATGATATTAGAAGGTGTGTAGCTGTGAAGAAAGGGGAAGAGATACACGTGTACATACAATGTAGTGGACAACAGTTTGCTGTCATAATATTAAAATGTTAAACACACCTTTTAAAACAGAGACTGTTTTTGATCACAAAGCTTTCTTTGAGGTTTGCCTAAAATCAACAACCAGGGTGTAACAATGCATGCAAACTAGATTCTATTATTAAAGTATTGATGTGCATTGATTACACTTGTGCATACATGTACAATACATTATATTCCTCGCACAATACAGCCTGTATAATGTACTTATACACATGTACAGCTACATGTTGTGCAAGTTGATAGAAAAGCTTTACTGTATGTCCGCGGAGGAATGATAACGATATCTGCAAACATTTCAAGAGTATTTTTTCTTCTTTTTCATTCATGACCTGTTGAGACTGTATGAGGCACATCATCACCTGTTTTCCCATAGTGCTTTGCACAGACTACACTGTATAATTACATTGTACAGGCTACAATACCAGTGTGTGCAGTTCGAGTGCCTCATCATTTATTGAACTCATGCATACAGTTATTTGTCTTTCATGCAAGAGTGAGCTCTTTGCTATACACCTGTAGAGTCTGCAATGTCTCGCTTGTATAACATGATGAACAGTGCTCTCAATAGAAGTGCAAAATAATGTCTCTATAGATACAGTTCTACATTGTGAATATTAAAGTGATGCATGTCATGATTTTTTTTTTTTTTTTTTTTTTACATACATAAATCCATTCAAAAGGAGAACCCCCTGCAAGTTCATTTGAATTTGTGTATCAGCTTCATTCTAGACAACAAAGAGACCTTTCAGAAGCAGTTTTGAATCTGAAAAAAAAAGGGAACACTCGTGTACAAACTGACCCCGTGCAATCTAGGGACATGACCTCCTAAAACAGTACACGGCCCTTGCTCAGTCTAAAATGTATTTCAGTCATTAAAAATCATTATGAAACATAAAAGAGTTTACAATCTAAGAATTATTCTATAAGTTTATTTGCTGAAAATGAGTTTTGAAATGGCCGAGACATCCAAACACAAAGTAAAACAAAGTGTATCGCAATTAAATGTGGGTCCCACCTTTTATTAGGATTGCTCTGTTTCGGATATCTCAGCCATTTCAAAACCAGTTTTATTCAAATGTTGAATCCCTCTTGGAATTACATGTTCTTTACACATTTCATACAGAGGTTTCTCAGTATCTGACAAAAAAACCTTACAATGGTCTCAACCAAAACTATGCAATCCCTTTAATGTGCTGTGATTTGTCAATAGGTGGCTTTGATTCCCAGAAAATAACCAATTGTCAGAAACATTTGTAATGCGAGAGCTGCCTATTCTCCCTCATACAAAGTATGTATTGCTTCTAAAGACTTCCTGATCTCTCTTTCTTCATGTCTGGATTTGAGAATGTATGAAATGTTCCTGATTTGGGAATTGATCAGTATTTTCTTCACACTGGCTCTATCCTTCTGTACTTACAGTATTAAAAGTAATGTTGAGTGTGTACTGTACATGACTTGAATGAACTGGTTTAGCACTACAACTATATAAATAAATGATCTACATACAATTTACAGTATATGTGAATGTTACCCACATGGCAACCTGGTTACTTCCAAGTTCTCTGACCTGCAGTATACATGTGTATTAAAGATCAGTCAAAATAAAATATGTACACTCTGTACAATGTAGATCAGTTAAAGATCTGATGATCAGAACCATGTACACTGTATAACATGCATACTATAACTATATTGTACAGTAGTACAATGTACAAATACCTTTACAATGTACAATGTAAGTTGCAGTTGATTAACAAATGCAACTGTCATTGCAAGAATTTCATGAATTTGAAAAATTTAAACATGTTCTGTAGTGGTATAGTTTTTTTTTTTTGTACCATGTACCTTTAGGAATAGAGATACTGTAGTTGTTTCATTTTTTGTACCAAGTACATCTACGCTCCAAGTCTTGATACATTACATGTACGTGTATGTAAAGTGCTTAAAAATAGGATGCATTTGTCATCTGTCAATCAAAGCTTTATTTGACTCCTGTCGCTGTTAAATGTCAAAATCACTTTGCTGCGCAACCCCTAAACGTTTGGTCTCTAATAGGAGCTACTTTGTCTGCTGCATTTCTTTTACCGTTTTATTATTTTTCTATTTTACGGTTATAGTCCTTGTATTTTTTGTGTTTTGTTCTGTGTATATTTCCATGTTTATGTTCTGTATACATCGATTATGTCCATGTTTGTTCATTTTTATTAGATGTGAAATAAATCAAATCAAATTGAAAATAAGAAAGAAATTAAAAGAAATTACAAAGAGAATCAACATGCCAAACTGATTTTTTTCCCCCCCCTCTCTCTTTCTTTTTTCCTTCCAGTACATCTTCACCGATGTCATCAAATCTCTTGTCACAACAACAGAGGATTTTGGGCAGACGTTCCACACCTACTCCACACCATTCAAGCCCACCAATATCTACACCCATGCTGCAAATCCCGACATCGTCCTCGGCCTGGATGAAAATGATGAACGGAAACGGGTATGAGCCGAGGATTGATTATCTTTAAAAATAAAAATGATGAAGCAAATCCTAATCATGTGATTAGTTAAGAGCATACACTTGGCCTGACATTTGTTTTGCCTACCAAACAAATAATTTTGCTTTGTAATTTCCTTAATGACCAGTCACTGCTACAGTATACAATGTACTTTCACATTGTGATGCATGGCATGTGAATGGGCGAGATTTCATCATCGTGTTTTAATACTTTAAAAGAAAATGTCTGTTGCAGAATTTTCCTTTTTAAAAAGCTACAAGAATCTGCTTTTGAAATCATTTTTAAAATTCATATCCTTTATGCTGTTAAAGCCTTCGATGCCATTTTTGGATTATTACTATCATTATCATTATTATTACTATCATTGTTTTTATTATTATTATTATCATTCATCAGTTTATATTGATATTACCATCAATAGTACCATCAATACTTTAATCATTATAATCGTTATTATCATCATAGTTATTGTTGATTTATTTATTCTTTGAGGGGTTTGCATCTCAGTAGTGAATACTTTATACATTGATGAATGGATATCAGTCAAGAAAATTAGATGCTAAGAGAACATCATTTTGTGCTTATGAGCTGTTAAAACTCATACGTCTACAGTAAAAATTGATATGTGTTTTCCAGTGCTTCGGTAGAACAAAACAGCGTCATAAAGTTCGCTTTTTAAAAACAACAGAACAAAACCAGTCATTTTGAGTGCAGTATAAACTGAACAAGCCCTCTACAGTTGCAGATCTGAAAATAGCTCTTCACTGAGACATAAGGAGGTCTTGCTCGTTTCGCTTTCATTTCAAGCCATTTGATAACCAAGACCGTCGTAGCACCATAATCATGTTACAGAATCAGCCAGTTTTAAATTGTAGTCATTGTTGCCTCTTATTTCTTGCTTTTGTTTAAAGCTGGCTTTCAAGTACAATTTGTAAATCAATGTATTGTATGTATGAAGGGTACTTGACAAGTCATTGGGCAAGCTGAAACTTTTCTAGCCAAAACAAAGCTACTGTACACTGTAGTATTTGAAAATTAAAACCATAGATTCTTGGTCCATTGACATATAAAACTTGACATACATTGTAGAGTAATAATGTGCACATGCCAACGCACGCTCAGTATTTGATGTCTGTAGCTGTCAATTCAATACTTACAGTGTACACGTGTATGTTCAGACGGTGATCCTAACCCTCAAGAATAGCTAATTTCGAGGTTAAGGGTCACCGTTTGAACGTAACTAATGTGTCATAAATGCATTAAATGCAATTAGCTAGCAGAATTCAAAGACTGCAGTAGGTACATGTATAAAGTGCCCTTAAGATGTGAATTCCAAATGTTCTGGCCGAAATATGGTAGTGGTATTCAGCATGTTGTGGGGTGTGATAGTACATTGTACAAAGAAGGAGCTCATGTTATTGGCTGATGAGACAGAAATGATACATGTACAGAATCTGGGAATCAGTCATTCTTCCAAGGTGTCTGTAATTTTCCCTACTCCTGTTCTGAGTCTTTAAATAAAGATGCCATCCACATTGGACATCATAACATAATATTGCTATTCAAAGCAGATTTTGCATGAAAAATCTGTTTATCACCTCACCAAATGGTATTAAAATTAGGGCTAATCTCACAGTAATGCAGCAGACTTTTGAGTATTGTGGGAACATAACTTATTGGTTCTGCTCAACAGTTGATAGAGCCTAGCCTTCATATCGATTTTGGTGTTCTGATTTCAAACCTTTAAAAGGAAAATCCATGTCCTTAGATTGGGCAGTTGAAACTTGCTGCTTCCCGTGTGTCAAACAAAATAAAATGTTGATTAAATATTGATCAAACAATTATTGATATTTCAAACAACATTGCTGTGCCATTCTTTTCTTCACAGTTGTATGTGTCCATGAACTTTGGAGCTACATGGAGACTTGTTGAGGAGGATGTCAAGAGCTTCAATTGGTGAGCAAAATGTGAACAAAATCATATCAGGGAGGTTTAGGAGATGGAGTCCCAGCAGTCTTATTCCCTTTGATCCCATGCTCGATGCTGCCACTCAGAAATATTTGAAGTGTTTGCCAAACTGGATCCGCCTCACAATTATATGTGAAGACAATGGATTCATGTCTTACTGCTCAAGTACCAGCCTCTCTCCAAAGAAGATAAATGTCTTTTATGATGGTTATACAGTATGTAACTTTCTTCCATCCCTACATCGATATAAAATATGAGCAGTAGATTATCGTAAAGACATGGGGATGCGAGAATAGAAAATTGCGGAAACATTCCTGAAGTAGAAATTAATTAATAATACTTGACTGTGGCATGTCTGGACACTAATCTGACATATCAGTTTATATAAAGATCATACCGTCATATCAGTTTCATTTGTTAGAATCAATTGGAAAGAAGTGATCATATTGCCTGTTGCAGGATGGCACAATTTCAAATACATTGTACTTTCCCAACATACAGCTCAGATTCACACATTTGCACATGATATCTTGACGGGATTGACTTTTGTATTTTAATATGCTTTATCTTGAGGTAAAGTTTTATTTGATGTACAATCAAGCAAAATATACGTGATGTTACTTTAGCATTGAAATTTACTCTTCAGAATTGCTCAGAAAGATGGCAGCATCGAACCCCGATCATCAAAGGCACAAATACACAGCCTGTGGAATTCTTTTGTGCATCCTCAGAAAACTGACATTTGAATAAATATAGCCAGTTGGAACTCTGTCTCTGAACCTCCTTTAGTCATATCATAACCTGGTTCTTGTGAAGATTAAGGCAGTCTTGTTACCATGGCAGCTCCCAAAGCAAGAGCCAATCAGCTTCCAGGATTTGGCTGGTTGCCAGGATTTGTAGTTGTTTCAATTGGAGATGTTTATATTTTAACTGTCACAATTGATACGATCTCTATGCAGCACGGCCCAAGTGTTGCTTCGTGTGAAAGAAGACTGCAACTTCTGTTTAAAACTGTCATGTCATACTTGTCAAACATGTTACAATACACTTTACTTTTTTCTCGAGTGGCCAGTTTGGGCCATTAGAATCTTTAGACCTGAAGTTTTGGGCGCCCCCAAAAAGAAATGTATTGGCCAAGATTAAAAGGAAGAATAACAATCCATTTTGATCTGTAGTTGCCAGATCAGGCCAACCAATGATAATCTGGTTGGAAATTTGGTGACCCGACATACATGTAATTTTTTAGTGGCGGCGTACATCAAGAAGGCAGGGCTGAATTTGAGAGCAAACTTGACAAACGATCGAACATTTTCTTGGCTCGGGGAAAAATCAAGATCATTTTTTTTTTCTTGCAATAAAAAGGTCTTGAAATGGGAACCTTGTGCATCAATGTCACTTTTTCACCCACAGCATACAGTAATTCTTTCTCAATGCAAGATATAGGAGTATAGGAGCCTGCATCAAAAAGACGGCTGCAGGTGTTTTGAGATTTTGTGAAAAAGAAACACAGTCTCCATCACAATGCACAGTACATATGAAATTTGTGTGATCAGTACTATAATCATAATTGCTATCCCACATTTTTAGTATCTTCTGCTGTTGACTCTTCTGATGAGATGCGTCTTCAAATTTTTGTTGGGTTTTCAGTCTTTTTTGTCGTCACAGCTGAGTGGCAGAGGTACATTGTACTGTAGTGGCCAGCTTGCATAAAGAGTACTCAATGCCAGTGTGGGTGGCATTACCATGAGAAGCTCATTGGGGAGATACGTCCATTTTTTGACCAAACGTGTATGTTGTAGGATACGGAGAGTACACGCTATGACTGTGTGCAGTCGTTCAGGCCTTAGTCCCACCAGTGCATATCTTTGTTGACCATTTACTGTTATGTGTATCAGTAGGACACACTACAAATGTATGGTATCAAATGATATAGCTAATTAAAAGTATGTCAAAGACTTCCTCAAAGCTTTCACTTCCTTTTTCTGTGCGATCCAAAAACCCTATGTATCAACTTTAAAGGGTGTGTACAGTTCTGGTCGAGGTGAGAATTTAGCTTTTAATGTTTTGCGAGATACGTCAGAAACCACTCTATGAGATGTCAAAGAGCATGCAACTCTAAAGGGTATCAAAAGTTTATTTGATGAAAATCAGTTTTGAAATGGCTGAGATATCCAAAAACAAGGTAAAACAAAGAGATCCTACATGTACATGTAATAAAGTTGTGGCCTGTCGCCTTTTATTATTATCACTTTTTTGGATATCTCAGCCATTTCAAAACCAATTTTCATCAAATAAACGTTGAATCCTTCTAAAAATTACATGCTCTTTCAAATTTCATCAGAGGTTTCTCATTATTTCACTTAGAAATGTTCAAAACATGAATCCCTTACCTCAACCAGTACTGTACAGTCCCTTTAATCAGCGGTTATAAAAATGAGGTCAGACCGTTGAGTAAGTTTCCCTCCCCCTAGTTCAGTTCAGTCTGTGGCCTATTGCCATCAGCTGTTGGTGTGGTACAGGTGTGTATCTAGGAAGGAAGTCAAGTACAAAGTCCGTAGCATAGTGTAATTTAACCAAAAATTGTGCATGATACATACAACTTTAGTGAATTTAGTGAAGAGCCAAGATTCGAAATACATTTGTAGTCCTAAAACGTGAGTTAGCGATAGAAACAACCAATCAGTATTTCAATGTTAAGGTATTTTTTATACAAAATGTGAACAATAGCTATAATAAAATTGTTTTCAAGAACAAGTTATGGTTTGGTGAGAAAAATAATGATATTTCCTTATATTTTAGGCTTTATTGCAAAATTTTATATGGTAAGATGTTTTGTGATACAACTGACCTTCACACTGTGGATATGCGTCAAATACAGTGTATGATATTAAACTCAAACATCTCGAAATCACTGCTCCCAATGGTAACAATACAGGTACAGTGTACCTTTAAGGTGAAAAAAAAAATGAGGTGGGGAGGGGGGGGGGGGTAGGGATTGAAAGTGAAAGTCGAGAGCATTGCTTTTAAAGGTATAGTCTAGCAGCCAGAAAGGGTCCCCGTGCACCCCCCCTAAAACAAAATTCTACGATATGTTCGAAGATCGTCAGAACCTGTATGTTCCGAATCCGGTTGTCGCCAGTGGAAAAAAAGGTTGAGCGCGCGTCTAATTTGCATATTTCTAAGATGGGCGCTGCCCGTTGCTAGGAGACGGATTATTTTTGAATAACTTTAGTTAGGAATAACAAATTACCATAAAAATGGTATCATTTTGAAGAGAATTAAATTTCCTACAAGCTGATACCCCATTTGATGGGATAAATAGATGTTGTCATGAAATATTAAGGAAGGAATTATGTTTTTTAGCATTTTTGTAAAAAGATCCGGAATTTGGTTATAATGTTCTTTTCCATACATTTAATATGCATTTACAAATAACATTTGAATTTTCCTATAATTATCCCCCAAACATAGCTAATTATCATGTGAAAACGGCTTTCCAATACATCAATTCCTTTAAAAGTTACACGACATTAAAGGGGATATCCTGGTTCAATAGGTTTTACAGCAATATCTAAGGGTTATAATGTCTCCGCGCGCAATTGCGTAGGTTCTGTATGTGGGGTTTGTTGTAGATCACTGCTATCAATTGATCAAATCTCATAGAAATCGGCGAAGAAAGAAAGAAAAATTACACTTTCTATTCCTTATATGAAATAAAAATGTTTTTTTTTTTTTTCTATTCTGTGTTACCAAACTCAATCCATTCAGCTTCCCATATGAACAGTTTCTTGTCTTTTTGGATTCCCTCCAAGAACGTGAAATTAATCACAACTTATCTGATATTAAAAAGTTACAGAAAAAACATTTACGTGACAGTTTCCTCTTATTGGAAGATTAAAGTGAAAAAAAAAGAAGAATCTTATGCTAAAAATCCTAAGAAATAAAGAACTTGTTAAATGGCCTTTCAGAGTTTAAAATGAAACATGGCTATCTTATTTTTTTCATAACAAAATGAAGGGAAGTATCTGTGTAGTTCATGTCGGCCCATACTGGGTTACATCATAAATTCTTCAGAAATGGTACCCGTGCACCCCCCCCCCAAAAAAAAATCTACGATAGGTCAAAGGTCAAAGATCAAGTGAAATACATGCTCTCCTATTCATCCAATTAAACCTAGGTCAAGGAAGGTGACCATTCAACACATTTGTGACAAACATGCCATTATAATATTTTGCCAATTTTGTGAAAATGTAATCACACATTGTCCACATGTGCTATAGACCTATTAGGAGAATCATGCATTATGGCGGAGGCATACCAGTCGTCATAGCGACATTTCTAGTTTAATATTACAACGAAGATTACGACTATTATTAGCAGTTGGTAATTAAGTGGTGTACGAAGACTAACTCAAACAATACATCATTACATGAGTGGCTATAATGTACAATTGATAAAACCCAATAAATCTGTTTTTTTTTTTCAGGTTATACAGTGCGTATCAAAAAAAAGGTAATCCAACTTTGGCGGGCTACTACTTTACAATTGTCAGCTATGGAGAGCTCAATGTTTTAATTCTAATGATATCACAAACCATCGAAAGCTATGCTGCCGGCTGAAAGCAATAACAAATTTACTTCTTGTATATTATAGAAAGAATGGCCACGCGAAAGTAACAAGATTAATGCTCTGTTACTGGGAATTTGAAAACAATAATGACATTGTTTCCATTCCTGTTGTGTCGTTTGTTGTTGGCGTGTTTCCTTTCAAAGAGTGAAAGTAGTAGTAGGTTAATAGATGTCGGCGTTAAAGCTTGTACAGGGCAAGTCCAAGATAATGTCCCCTCAGATGCTCAAAATTCATCTTGATTTTATCAAAAAGTTATTGATATCATCTTGTAGCCAAAGAGTTAAATCATATGTTTCCAGCAAAGAAAATATTGAATTATGCAAATTTATGCAAGAAATATGGCCTTGATTTGCATAAATCAAAAACAAACCTTACGTATGGGACAAATTATAAATATTCATCTAAAATCAGTTGAATTTGTCCTTGACCTAGTTCCTTTATGGACATGACCCCTGTATGAGTTAGTATAATCTGCAATTGGTAAGACAAGGTCAGCACATTAATTATGCAAATTATGCACTTTCCCAGAACATAGTGTCCCATACGTAAGGATTTGAGTATGTTTTTTTAAGTTTTTTCTGAAGATTTGTAACATTGACCAATCATACTTTAGGAAGTTCTAATTTATTCATTTCAACTCCAGATTAGCAAAACTAAATGAGGAAATTTAATTAGTCCTTCATCTTATAACTAATTAAAGTTTGCTTACGTATGGGACAAATGCCTTACGTATGGGACATTACATGCAAAGTGAATGGGAAAACCGCCTTTTGACATGGATGCTATATGTCCTTACATTTGTTTGGTTAATGGTTATCTTTGCACCTACTCTGAAGAATATGTCTATATATCTGCCTCTCCTACTCAGATGACCTCAGGGAGAGTGTAAGAACAGCATTATTGAGTCATTCTATGATTAAGAAAGGAAAATAAAGAATATTCATTTATACTTGTAATTTCTTATTTTCATTACAGGCTGTGCAGCTGGTCTTGAATTAACATTCCCCGTTAACATTTTGATATTGGACATTTTCTTAATTCAGTTATCATTTTCAACTTTACCTCTCTACAAAATGACTTTGTCCAAGAATGGGATTCTCTGAGTGTCATTTTAGGTGCAGTACACTGTTCAGCATGTACCACAGGTTGTACAGCCTCAAAAGCGAAATCAAAACAATTGTGCTTATGGCGCGCATCAATGACAACATTATAGGTCTTACTGAAAAGAAAAATCACTTAAGGTGTGAGCAGGTAACTTTGTCATTACTTGAGTTGATAGCAAAGGAAAAACCCTATGAGAGTACACTTGTACTTTTTATTTTGATATGATTGTTAATATTTCAACTGTTCACCCTCAGAATATGTCATGACTTATCAAGGTCATGAACATGATTTCTGAAAATCCTGTAAAATGAAGACTATAGTTTACATTTGCTATAAACCACAATATCAATACTGGTTCTGTGGTTGGAGTGCTAAAAACACAAATTACACAAACAAATAGGAAATTCAATTTTCTTTTCTATTTTGTGTTTGAAGAGACAGATGTGCTCTGAGACACCTTCATCAACTCATACTTACTTTGTACCCCACATCTACACAATTATCAACATACACTGCAATCTGGTAGTGTATGATCAAATGAGGTTATTAGAATTTATTCAAAATTGTAATTTGCAGATCAGTGAGTTACTTAAGTGTTTCAAATCTAGATTTGAATGTGCAAATGATAATCTTTCCTGTATCACTACACAAGCATGTATGTATGTACAAAGTAGCACAAATTTTGTCGTCTTTGGTTTCATAGACACGAAGGCAAGCAATTTGAAAAAAAAAAAAACAGAAACAGCATTGGTACATACATTCTTCTATCTCCTTAAAATCTAAAACTTTCATTAAAATTTGATTGATATTGCAGTTCAGCTAAAATTCACATGGCAAAACATGATTACAGAGCAAAATGAAGTACTCTTGTTGTTGTGTTTTGTGCTGCATTTCAAACAATTATAAAGCTTTATAAAAACTTAGACAACTTGCAAGGTAAGCCTAGAGCTACTGAAAGTACCCACTTCAAACTGTATCTGCAAATACATTGTACATGACATTTGATTCTAAAGTTGAAATTATCAAGACTACAAATTAGTTATTGTACATGTACATGTATGCTATATCAAGGTCACAAGCTAGAATTTGCTCATTTTTTTTTTTCATTTGATGAAAAAATATTGACTAGAGTAATTACAAATGGGCTAGAAATAGAGTGTCAGTATACTATATCTGCATGTGTAGACATCATGAGGACAGTGTTAATGCATGACGGAATCCAAACTAAGACATTTAATTGTAAATTGGTAATTACTTTTATTTGTTTTATTTTAGCTTTTGCTGGGTACCTGAACCGGGAAAGTACCCACTTAGAAGTCTATTTCATTTGTTACATGTTGTAGCATGATTTGTGGAACTGAATATGACACTATGGGGAAATTTAAAGTCATTCCCATGAATGCATTTGTGCACTAAAGACAAATGTCCCATACGTAAGTTGAGCCATGTCCCATACGTAAGGTGTACTTTCGTTAATTAAACCAACTTCATGAAAATATGCTTTATTCTTTTGCAGTGAAACTTTGCTGAAAGATACTTCAGTATTGTACCTTTCTTCACTTCCAAACAGAACTTGATCAGTAAGGTACTTTCAGAGAATTTTCAGTTCAAACTTTATTTTGAAAAATCCAGTTTTTCTCTGGTCCCATACGTAAGTTGGCATATTTTTCTTAATAAAATAATCAACCCAAGGTCAAATGACACCAAACTTAAACACAATATTCTTCTCAAGGATACCAGTCCTCCTGATGATAAACAATAAAATCCAAGTGCTCCTTCATTACTTTTCAGAGGTTTGAAATCTCTGAATGTCCCATACGTAAGGTGCGCGATATCTTGGACTTGCCCTACAATATAACAATATTGGTCACAGTTTATTATTCCGAAGGTTCATTTTTTTTTTTCCCCAAAGGTTCGTTATTCCGGAGGTTCGTCATGATATAGATAAACGGGTCCAAATTAGTTATTGCTGAAAGCAATAACAAATTTACTTCTTGTATATTATAGAAAGAAAGGCCACGCGAAAGTAACAAGATTAAATGCCCTGTTACTGGGAATTTGAAAACGATAATGACATTGTTTCCATTCCTGTTGTGTCGTTGGTTGTTTCCTTTCAAAGAGTGAAAGTAGTAATATAGTAGGTTAATAGATGTCGGCGTTAAAGCTTGTACAATATAACAATATTGGTCACAGTTTATTATTCCGAAGGTTCATTTTTTTTTCCCCAAAGGTTCGTTATTCCGGAGGTTCGTCATGATATAGATAAACGGGCCCAAATTTGTTATTGCTGAAAGCAATAACAAATTTACTTCTTATTATAGAAAGAAAGGCCACGCGAAAGCAACAAGATTAAATGCCCTGTTACTGGGAATTTGAAAACGATAATGACATTGTTTCCATTCAAAATTCAAAATGGTCACCTTCCTTGACCTAGGTCTAATTGGATGAACAGGAGAGCATGTATTTGGGGATTTTAGGACTTTAACTTGACTTTGGCCCTTTCATAAGTTTATGCATTAAGTAATTTTCAAGGTATGGAGAAAAAGTGCAATTTTTGTATTGAGTAATAAATTGTTACCATTTTCATCTGGCCTTTGACCCTAAAATTCATAAGAGAATCACTGTCAGGCAGAACATGCATAAATATGTACTAAGTTTCAAGATGCCATGAGCCACTTCCGAGACATGGAGGAAGAAGCAAGTTCAGCACTTTCTCTTGATCTTTGATCTTTGACCTTTTTGGCAAAAAAAAAAAAAAGAAATTGCCAGAGAATCTCTATTTTGGGTTATACATGCATACACCAAGTTTAAAAAAAAAAAGTCCTGCTGGCATTGCATAAATATGAGGGAAATAGTAAAATTTTGAAGTGTTGCCCTTGACCTTTGACCCCATGAACCCCAAATTCCCCAGATAATCACTTCCAGTCAGTACATGCATAATTATTATATGATATGTTCCATGAAGATACCTTGAACAATATCCAAGATACAGAGAAAAAAAGTAAAATTTTAACATTTTCACTTGACCTTTTCACATTTGACCTTAACCTTATCACCCCAAACTTTTACCAGTGAATTTTAACTGGGTAATACCTGTATACACTAAGTTTGAAGAAAATATCTTTAGGCATTGCAGAGATATGAGGGAAATAGTGAAATTTTAAGCATTTGACCTCGACCTTTTGACTTTTGACCTTGAGCATGTGCACCCAAAAGTTGATAGGCAGAATTTCACCCCCAATACACATACATGCCAAATTTCAGTTCTTTTTTTTTTTTTTTTTTTTTTTTTTTGTTACGCTGTCCGCAAAATTCATTACGGACGGAGAGAAGGACGGACGGAAGGACGGACAACCCGAAAACATAATGCCTCCGGCACCACTTCTTGGCGGAGGCATACAAAAGAATCTAGATTACATAGGTGAAGTAATCTTTGAAGATATGTAAATATTGATATGTACGGTATTGAAACTGTCGTGTTGATTATCCTTATGGTACGTTACCACTCTCGTGGAATTCACTAAGCTGGGTCCACTTTCTCGATTCGCCCGAAATCGTGGTCTTACTCGGGGACTAATCGTGCTGATCAGATAATCAAATCTTGATGTCAGTCAAAGACATTGTGTTGATCGTAGTAATTTTTCGAACAGTCCAATAATTCTTCTGCGATCAACACGATTACCACCATAGACCTCAAGATGTGATAAGCCATGATAAGATCACCACGGTCACTCGTAGACTAAGAATCGATTTGTGGTAGATAGTACATGTATTAGCATATCGAGACTCGCGACAATGGCAACCTAGTGAAAGTGTTTAACGTGCAATGTCAATAATCTTTTGGGTATCGATAATGCATATTTATAGTTATTCTATCTAAAAAGGACCGGCGGACGAGTAGGGCATGGATATCTGAAAACATTGGATGGTGTATTTAATTCATGCATGAGTTAAAATGTTATTCCAGCGGAACTTACATGCGCTCTAAAAGTGGATTGCACGTCAGATGCGCCTATAGACCGATTCAATTTCGATGACCTATTCACCTATCGCCGCTAGCGGCGCTATAACGGTCGCCATAACTGGGGGCCAACGGGGGCTTCCAGCGAGCTAGCTACCCAGCGAGTTGCACTTGCAGCTCAGCAGTCTAGCGTACCCATCGCGCATAGTTAGCCGGGCCTGGCCGCCGCGCTGATATTGTGATTGTTTACTCACTGTGGAAAAGTCATTCATCGGCTTTTAATGCCTTTCTTTTGGACAAATTGAGTGATTCAGACATATTGATCTACAATGAAAGCTTCAAAGGAAGGATCAGGAAAAACACATTGTGCAGTTGTTGGGTACACAAATAACAGAAAAAAATGGAAATGGAAGCTGCACGGCAGTGTGTGAAATTCAGACACCGCTAACGCAGTATAAAAAATGCACAGATTTCGAAACAAACTATGTCTACTAGATTCTCTGTTTAATTAGGTTATCACTGCATATTCGTAAAATATGTTGTTCATCTTAGAAGACAAGTTTAGATCAAAGAATTCGATGATTCACTGATTTTTTTTTTTGATTTAAAAAAAAAAATCCTTGGTGTCCTACTTGCTGAAGTTAGAATACCCTTCCTGGCTAGACTTTATTATTATGACAAACATTTTACAGCCTACACTACAGCTAAATAAATGTTTCAAGATGCGTTAAATTCTTATATTGTTTTCACTTCTTCAATGTTCAGCACTAAATTGACCATAGGCCTATTCAATTTTGGCCTGGAACTCTGAATTTGACTTTTGATAAAGTGATTATACTTATAAATATTAAGCCATGGATTATGGCAAACATCCGTTTCATAATCATAGTAAGAAATTATGATTTAAAAATCACTTTTGTAGATTATAATATTAGGCGTTTAGCGTGATGTAATGCAAGATTACTTAGACCTAAAACAGTACAAGTTTTGGTTGTAGACATCAGGCGACGTAGTTCTAGTCGTAACTGAAGTTTAGGCATATACAGCCTAGAAACGCCTAGGTTTATATTCCGTTTGGTTTACTTCGGCTTGCCTGAGGTTATCGACAACCGAAAATGATATAGGATGTAGGGTTCTAGAAGTCAATAGGTCTAGATCTAGTCTGGACTCTTGCCTAGATTTCTAGACAAGATCTAACGTTAGACAGATTCTACCCTGCTGGCCCGACACTCCCGAGTAAAGGCAAAAACCTGCCCTAAAAATGTTTAAGGCAACTGATACAGTGATAGCTTGCAATTTATTGCGCCATATCTAGCTCAAGATTCTTATTCATTATTTGTATTTAATTATATCAGTTAACTTGTCAACAGTCTAGGCTTACTAGCAAGACATCTGCCTGCCTGCGCCTAGCAAATAATTCTCCCCAGCGGTTTTTATTCTCTTACACAAATGTGAATATACGGGGCTTACACGTGAGTACCCAAGTCATCGCCAAAGAAATAGTCTACAAACATTTACAGATCGTACTGATATTTACCTTGAAATTCAAGTTTTGGCTACAGCCGTATGTCATCTACCCATTCGCTCATAGTCGGTATAAGTTGTTTAATTTTATTTATTTTTGATTAGCTAGCGAAAAAAAAAATGTAGACTCCAGTTGTCACAAAGCCAGATACGTCGATCGCTGCCAGCGCCAGAGATAGCTAGCTGGCGTATGGCCGGCTGGCGCCGGGTGGTAAAAGCATGCACTGGCTGCCGCTGGCACCCTTGTCACGCACGCAGGGCGCTTGCCGACCCGGCCTGTTTGGCCCCCAGTTATGGCGTCGCCTTAAGAGGGCGCACTTCCATGAACAGTCGCTTGAATCGGTCTATAGCAGATACACTTCAAATCATTTTAGCAACTAATTTCTGTGGAAAACATGAAAATATTGTATTCGTTGTGGTTAAACATTTACACTCTGAATATGTCTAATGTTTAACACATTAGTCATACACATACATCCTTGAACACAAACACACACAACACAAAAGTATACAAACCTGCATAAATATAAACGTGATATATATATATATATATATATATATATGAAGAGTTTGTTTGCAAAAACCGATAAGTCCATATTTGTCAAATGGAGATATTTGCGATTAAAGGTCAAGAAAAATAAAGAGATTAATAAGAAAATTTTTGCTTCTTTTGATCATAACTTCAAAAATATACCTTTATATGTGGTGACCAATATATCATTTAAAAGGTATTATTTTGTACTTTATGACAGAGACCGTACTTCAAAATCTTCAAAAATGGACTTATCGGTTTTTGCAAACAAACTCTTCATATATATTCATATATAGATATAGATATATACATAGTTATAGTATATACATGCACACATACATACATACACGCATGCATAGTTAATGTTCCCTCAGACATTTCCCTCATGTTTTATAGATCCATGCATTAAGGTCTACTTAACAATAACATTTTTTTTTTCTCTCTCTCTCTCATTTTTGTATAATATTGATTATTAGTCACTCCTAACGGATTTAACAACCAAGTTTACATTGTATTGCATTTAAATCAACCCATGTAACAAAGTTAAGTGCATGAAATCATTTTTTATAAAAAAAAAAACCCACAGATTTTGAAAGCGACTGGACTTGACTTGCAACTATTCGTTTTTATCAATGCCATTCCTTGGTATTTGTAATCTATCTATTAGTTTCTTGGCAATAATAAACGTATGAGCAATATGTTTAAAAACCATCAGGTGAACCACCAAAGAATGAGAACACGTATGTGCGATCTTATCTTAAAAAAATAAATTGATTTCATGCTAGAGCATGGTGAGAAATATTTCGCTTGTGCGGTATACATGTAACTCTTATTTCGACATCTAAATAAAGCATTCGAGTTTGATGTTCCATGAATGCATTAATGGCGTATTGAATAAATTCACGAAATTCATGACTGAGCTCATTTCCCCTGCATGAATGCCTGTGTGCGATACTGGAGGTGTGAGTATGTGTGTGAAGATGATCAGAAGAATAAGAGTTGATGAAGAGAAGTTTGATTAATATCGATATGTTGGAAACCTCTATCCAGGTATTGTAAGCCCGTTTCGGCCGTCATGAAATTACACCTCTCGTAAGGCCTTCATTCTATTTGATGAAAAAAGACGTAAACTAAAAGTGAAGCTGAGTAGATCAAAGGTGATAGCGAATAAAAAATTTAATTTGTTTTCATATTCCACAAGATTTAATGATATTTAATCAATAATTTGGATGTAAGAAGTGATAGGGTCTCATACTTGCAATGATTATTATAGTATTACACGCGTTACGCAAGTGCGGCCGTCGACATTACCCTTAAATTTCTGTATAACCGTATTGAACCTTTTCCCTTTAATGTCGTGTAACTTTTAAAGAAATTGGTGTATTGAATAGCCGCTTTCACAGAATAATACTTATTTATGGGGTTTAACTTAAGGAAAATTCCGATGTTATTTGTAAACAGAAATTAAATGTATGGAAAAAACATTACTGAAATCTGTATTTCTTGGGAAAAATGTAAAAAAAAAAATCCTTCCTTTTCTTAGTATTTCATAACAACAACTATTTATTACATAAAACGGGGTATTAACTTGTAGGAAATCTAATTCTCTTTAATATGATACCATTTTTATGGTAATTTGATATTCTTAACTAAAGTTATTCAAAAATAATCCGTATCCTAGCAACGGGCGGCGGCCATCTTAGAAGTATGCAAATTAGACGCACGCGCAACCCTTTTTTTCCGCTGGCGACAAGCAGATTCACAAAATACAGGTTCTGACGATCTTCGAACACATCGTAGATTTTTTTTTTTTTTTTTGGGGGGGGGGGGGGGGGTGCACGGGGACCATTTCTGAAGAATAGTAACCCAGTATGGGCCGACATGAACTACACAGATACTTCCCTTCATTTTGTTATGAAAAAAATAAGATAGCCATGTTTCATTTTAAACTCTGAAAGGCCATTTAACAAGTTCTTTATTTCTTAGGGCTTTTAGCATAAGATTCTTCTTTTTTTTTTTACTTTAATCTTCCAATAAGAGGAAACTGTCACGTCAAATTTTTTTCTTTAACTTTTTAATATCAGATAAGTTGTGATTTTGGAGGGAATCCAAAAAGACAAGAAACTGTTCATATGGGAAGCTGAATGGATTGAGTTTGGTAACAGAATAGAAAAAAAAAACATTTTTATTTCATTTAAGGAATAGAAAGTGTAATTTTTCTTTCTTTCTTTGCCGATTTCGATGAGATTTGATCAATAGATAGCAGTGATCTACAACAAACCCCACATACAGAACCTACGCAATTGCGCGCGGAGACATTATAACCCTTAAATATTGCTGTAAAACCTATTGAACCTTATCCCCTTTAATGTCGTGTAACTTTTAAAGGAATTGGTGTATTGGAAAGCCGTTTTCACATGATAATAGCTATGTTTGGGGGATAATTTTAGGAAATTTCAAATGTTATTTGTAAATGCATATTAGATGTATGGAAAAGAACATTATAACCAAATTCCGTATCTTTTTAGAAAAATGCTAAAAAACATAATTCCTTCCTTAATATTTCATGACAACAACTATTTATCCCATCAAATGGGGTATCAGCTTGTAGGAAATTTAATTCTCTTCAAAATGATACCATTTTTATGGTAATTTGTTATTCCTAAATAAAGTTATTCAAAAATAATCCGTCTCCTAGCAACGGGCGGCGGCCATCTTAGAAATATGCAAATAAGACGCGCGCGCAACCTTTTTTTCCGCTGGCGACAACCGAATTCGGAAAATACAGGTTCTGACGATCTTCGAACATATCGTAGAATTTTGTTTTAGGGGGGGTGCACGGGGACCCTTTCTGGCTGCTAGACTAGTAGGGAATCCCATTTGCATGCCTAATATGAAGACTTGTATAAATACAGTGGTATGTTGAAGAGAGTATCATTTTAGAAACTACCATAAAGTATTGAAAGTTGAAGGTAACATTTAGTACATTTTTATTGACCGTTAGATTTTGAATTGAATTTTTTTTTGGGGCTCACTGTAAAATTCCAGTACATTACTAGGCTACCTTTGCAGACCCATGCACTGCATGTGTGTCCATCATGTATATTTTGTGAAGAAAGTTCATCCAAACTTACAAACATAAATATAACATTCTTGCCACACACTCTATATGTTATTAAATCAGCTCTTATACTTTTAGATTTGTGTTTATAGATAAAAGATACAGAAGACTGCAACAAAAAGGCTTAAGTGTGGCTGACACACAGAACTACTGAGTAGTTGAGTTTTGTGCATTATTCAAATTGTAGATAAATGTTGACTTCCAAATTTCTCAGCAGTGGCCTAAACAAGTCCCCTGAGGTTCATATTTAATGTTTTGCTGCATTTTGGGAGGTCTGTAAAAGGTATCCCCTACCTTTAATTTTTTGGTATTATATGTCTGCTCACATGTCCTTGGATTGTGCGCTTTAGGTGTGATATCCTGGTTTGCATTGAAGCAGACAAAAAGAAGAACAGGTCTAATCTCCCATCTACAGCTTCACCATACTCTTTCGCAGAATGCTATGGAAAAGGCAATATACACCAACTTTGTGCAAATTTCCTCTCAGTTTCTCTGAACGCTATTAAAGAGCCAAACCTGTGGTGGCGCTCAGATGGGTGTACTTCCTGCCGACAGGAAAAGGCAACTAAAAGAACAACAGCAATACCCCCCCCCCCCCCCAAAAAAAAAAAAAAAAAAAAAATCCAGTGACACAAAAACCCAAAACCAAATGCCTTGCACTGAGTTTCCTTTGAAGTGAGCAGATTCTGACGGCATTGTGATCTGACCATTTCCATCCTGTTATGTGACTGTTTCACATAAGTACTGTCACATGTCTTCTCAGTTAAAAAGAAAAAGACAGAAATGTACTTCTCAGAATTCAAAATACTTCTCAGAATACTTACTGCTTTGTAAAAATTGTTGCACTGATTGTGTTGATCCTGCAGAGAAAAACACAAAAAATTATAAAGTGATAATTCAATCAGTCATAACATCTTGGAAGTGAATGAGGGTTTTCCAGAAAAGAGCTTTTCACCATGGATAATATGCCCATATCAAAGTGTTTATCTTTCGTCATGATTACACTGTATAATCTTTATTTTGAATACCAATTATTAACCCCCCCCCCCCCCAAAGAAAAATTTTTTTGTGTGCTAGGGAATTGAGCTTTTACTCACATAAAGTACAGGTAAATATACATTGTACGCATGCATTACAAAAAAAAAGCTCAGTGTTAATAAAGTTTTGTGGTGTTTAGGTTTTTATTTTAATAAGTTAATGACAAAGCTTGGATATTTGTTTAGATGTATCTTAGATCTGTGAACCTCTCTCTTTCTCCATTACATGCTTTGGATAGTTGTCCATGTTACATGACAAGTTCACCTTCATAGACATGTGGATTGAATGAATGCAGCAATATTTATAGAACACATCAGCAAGAGTTTGAGGAAAATCAGACAATCCGTTTAAAAGTTATGAATTTTTGATGTTTCTGCTCAGTCACTGCTGGATGAAAAGACTACTACAGCTTGTGATGTGTACAATGTGTACAACAATGTATTAAAAGAAAATGTAAAAATTTAACATATATGTATTCACTTTTCTCGCTTAATAAAAGAAGATAAAAGAAGATAAAAGAAGGCAAGGGGGAATGATATTACCCTTAACATTGTACGTCAGTGACAAGTCGAGGAAATGTGCACTTTTTTCAAAAAAGTGAAATTTTGTGAAATTCTCTTTACATTTTCCTTTAATAGCTACATAGCTTTGTACGCATACAAGTGACATCATACACTGTAGTAGTCTTCTCATCCAGCAGTGACTGTGACAATGCTTTAAAAATCAGACACTTTTGAAGGGATTGTTTGATTTCCCCCAAACTTTCACTGATGTGTTCTACTAACATTGCTGTATTCACTCAATACAAGGGGGAGGGGGGTAACATGGAATAAACCCAAACCAGTAAAATGTGACAAGTTTTGAATGAATCGTTAATTGCCCTCAAACTTTTTTCAGAGCATCTCTTTAACCTTTCTGCATTCACAGATATCCATATTAAAGCAATATTTTATAAAGTGTTGTATTTAACAGCAAAGCTCCCTTCTATAGAAACTGTTGATATGAGCACTTGAATATTAAAACTGATTCCACTCATTGTCTTGACAGGGGAGTGGAGCCCAAGGATCCCGTGGACACCATCTATGTCGAGCGACTTGAGACGGACGGAACGAGCTCAGTGCGAAAATCAGACGACTTCTTCCAGGACAACATTGAGTTGGTTATTTCTCAAGTGAAAGACTTTGAGGTTCGGGATGACTACCTCTTCGCAACGAGACTCCAGTCAGGAAAAGTGAGTACCATATATATAAAGAAAATAATTATTTAAATTATGTAAACATACAAGTGTAGATGGTTTACGTTATGTATTTATAGATGCCCATTTAATTTTTTTTTTCAGTTATTTTGTTTTGAGTTATTGATAATTTGTTAGATCACTTTTTTTTTAATGCTTCCGCCAGTGTCATCAGAGGCGTTTTAGTTTTGGTTGCCCATCTATCCGTCTGTCCTTCTGTGTGTCCATTCTTCAGTTTTTCCGTCCTTCCCTCTACCCTCCCATAATCAGTTTTGTGGACACCGTATCATAAAAACCATTTGAGGTACACAATGCTAATGAAACTTGGCATCGACGTTGTGCTTATCAGCTTTTGTGTGCACATGCTCAAGGTTAAAGGTCAAGGTCTGAAATTTCATTATTTCCCCCATGTCTATGCAATGCCTGAAGGTATTTTCTTCAAATAAACAGGTTAACAGTCAAATGAAAATCCTCAAATTCCCAAATACTTGTTCTCTTTTAGCAATTTAACCACCAATCCAAATGAAACCAAGTTCAAGGAAAGTAAACACTTAACACATTTGTGACAAACATGTTGTTAATTTTTTTTTTTATTTTTTGCCAATTATTTGAAACTGTTGACTCAACATTATCAACACATACTCTTGACCTATATTGGGAGAACCATGTGATGTGGCGGAGGCATGCCATAGAGACATTTCTAGCTTTTTTTTTGGTCTCATATTTTTGATAGTTTATATTTCAGATGTCTTCCAGGCAGAGTAGACACTGTTTCATAGTAAAAAGAGTATGAGAAATGTCATTTTTAAAGGAAGTGTTTGTTTTATTACATCTGATTTTGTTAATTTATGTTTTTACACAATATCTACTTTTAGTAACTCACAGGGCTTCCTTGGCTCAACAAGGAGAACTACACTGTATGTTACATTTTCAATATTATATGACATAAAATGCTTGTAATTAAAACCTACAAAAGCACTCCGAGAGTGCAGACCCGTGCCAAGCAGCTCATGTCCACCCATACACACATGCTGAAAATTGCTCAAGAAAGAAGCCTTTGTTTAACTCATCAGCTTCCTGCGTGTTGCGCACCGCCTTGAGCAGAGCACGCGCTTTAAAATGTGCGGATGCAAACCTCAAGTGCGCACAGCTTGAACTCATATTAAAGTTCATCGACCCTATTTGCCAAAAGATAAGAAAAAAAATCCTTGAAAATTTGTGAAAATTCCCAGATCACTACGAAAATTCAATCATTCGTTCCTTGTGCCATTATCAACTTGTCCTGTAAGTTTCATCCAAATCCGTTCACAACTTTTTGAATATTTTGCAAACAGACAAACAAACAAACAAATGGCGATGAAAACATAACCTCCTTGATGGAGATAACTAGATATTACTTGTATTTGACATATAAATATCTGACGTTGGGACATGTATGGTCAGCCCTCGATTTTGGTTCTGACCTTCACAGCTATTTATCCATACATTGTATCAAAAACTCATATCAAAGTACCTTCTTGTATCATTCTGTCATTTATCAAGTGTTTCGTGCATTCGTTTTGATCTACACGAAGCTTACAATTTGTGTCGCAGCAATTGCCATTTCACTTTCATGCGCCATAAAGAAAATGATTTCACAAATGTGACTCCTTCACAAACACGTGACAGATAAAGTGAAAATACTTCAGTCATGCAGCTGTTCTACATGATTTTTTTTTTTTAAAGATGGTGTACATAAATGTACTTTCTGTAAAAGTTGTTATTTTTGTGTACATGTATTTTGCAAATGAGGAGGTCATAGACATTTTAGTTAGCTGTCATTTTCAAGATTTGACATGGAAGCTTGAGATTTGACATGGAGGCATTTGTACATTAAAGTGCATGCCACTCTCTTGGACATGGCAATATTAGTTTTGAGAGTTGTTAAATTTGTGGCCCTACGGTGATTTGCAAAATTTGCAAAAATTAGACACGGTAGTTTTCGCAAAAATAGCAGCTTTTGCAGTAGACGCCTCTTTTGAGTTTATGGCGTCGATACAGTAATGGTATTATAATTGATGGTGTGCCATAGTGATGTCTACACAGCCGTTTAGATCACTTTGACTGTGGCAGAGCTGATATTGCTCAGTCTGCATTGCATAATTTACATCCATATATTATGCGCATTGAGAACTTGTGTGTCAAAAAGGCTGACTATTAGGTGTAGTCGGTCATCTTTGAGTGTGACTCACTGACTCGCCTTGTTTCCTTATTCTGTAGGAAACTACTTAGAAAAAAAAAATAAAATCACCATTGAGGCATTCTTTCAAGTCTGAACTTGTAATTGACTTTTGTATAATTTAATTTCAAGAGCCTCTGTGAGAGTCACTGGAATTTGAAATGTTTGTGCAAGAACTTGTAGGCCCTACATATGTACTTTATCACGTGTCTTCAACAGTTGAAACAAAATATTTTATTCTCTGACAGGAAACCTTCGTTTTCAGTCTTTTTTTTTTCTTTTTTCTTTTTAAATTCACCCCCCACAATATCAGAAAAAGATTACAGTGCAAGATCTTTTCAACTGGCAGCTGCAGAGTTACTGGAACAGATTACCAATAATTTTAAGCAGGCCAATACAGTAGATTACTTTTAAAGAGTCTTTTTACATAGTATTTCTTTAACTTGTCAATAGATATAAAGACTTTAAAGGGTGTGTACAGTTCTGGTCGAGGTGAGGATTTAGCTTTTAACGTTTTGCGAGATATTCAGAAACCACTCTATGAGATGTCAAAAAGCATGCAGTTCTAAGGGGTATCAGAAGTTTATTTGATGAAAATCGGTTTTGAAATGGCTGAGATATCCAAAAACAAGGTGAAACAAAGAGATCCTAATAAAGTTGTGGCATGTCGCCTTTTATTATTAGCACTTTTTCGGATATCTCAGCCATTTGAAAACCAATTTTCATCAAATAAACATTGAATCCTTCTTAAAACTACATGCTCTTTCATATTTCATAAGAGGCTTTTCATCATCTCACTTAGGAATGTTCAAAACATGAATCCCCACCTCAACCAGTACTGTACAGTCCCTTTAATAGTGCTGTACAAATGTATTTTTTTGCTGTAAAAATTTCGTCACTTTTCATCTTGCTTCGTGTGTGTGTGTGTGTGTGTGTTTGTTTGTGTGTGTGTGTGTGTATGTGTGTGTGGAATTGGCTGTATGGTTTATCATTATCATTATCAAAATTGCCTGTATGTGGGATGCATATTAAAACAAAAGAAGAAGAAGAACAAAAAGAAGAAGAAGAAGAACAAGAAGAAGACGGAGAAGAAAAAGAAGAAAGCCAATTTTTCTGGAAAACAACACAAGTGGACATAATGTAATGATCCTGAATTTTGATTAATACTGAAAAACTGGAGGAAGCAAATGTGTGTTACTGTAAAAGTGGATATTTTCGCGTGAGTATTTTTTTTTTTTTTTTTGCGCTCGGCCGGGTAAGATGGATTTCGCATGTTTTTAATTCCGTGGAATAAGGACATTATTATAAACTACTGGAACATATGCATGCAAAAATATTTGTGTGCTTTTATTTTCGTGCTAGCATCTGGTTGGGCTGAATACGCGAAAATTTCCACATCACGAAAATTTCCACTGTTACAGTAGTTTAAACAAGAAAGAACACTCATACATGTACATGTACATGTATGATATATTGCAGACCTCGATATTAGCAGTGACATGGTGGCGCAGGGCCACTGTAAACTGATTTCGGGCGACCAAATTTATCTTTTGGTGGCCCAATCGGATCAGTTGACTGAGATTCAAAGTGATTTGACCTTTTTCTTTTGGGCCACCAAAATTTCCAATTTAAAGGTTTTTAGTGGCCAGAGTGGGCCTCTAGAGAAAAGATGTCGGTATGGAGCCCTGTATTAATAAGGAAGTAAAGTATAGCAGTATCAGGAGTTCATTGTGGTCGCTGAAAAAGGAGTGCACATTGTATACATTTAACAGAATATTTCATTGCCAAAAAAGACATTGAAATATACAGCTTTCAGAAGCTGCATATTTGCCCTATGTACTGTACTTCATCTTATAATATTTTTCACCATTCTTGCATTGTGTACATTACCTCGTTTGTACATTTTGTACAGTGTACAAAGTACATTTGTCTGCCTTTTATGTGAGCACAATGCGTGTGTGTTGTAATTCTTGTGGATGTGCTTGAGTGAATGTGTTTGTCATGTCGACTGTACTCCAGTGAATGATGTCATACTCCAAAATTAGATTTAAAAGGCAATCATTACACTACACGTGTACATGATACAGGTCTGCCACTATCCTCATTTGTATTTTTGCAAGATGAAGTTGATGAAAGGGATAATGATTTTGAACTGTGTATAAAAAATAAAGATTAAAAGGTAAACACTGTAGGCCCCTATGAATTTTTCTTTTAACAGGCAAACAAATTGTAGCTACATGTACACTGTAGGTACAGTCTACATTCTATGAACATTGTCCTTTTACTGAATAAATGAAATTTACTACTATAATCTATCATCTATAAAAGTTACGTGTGGTTCACAACAGTATGCTGCATTCCACATTTGAGTTTAATCTTGTTCAATGTGATGGCTGTGGATTATCGTGTTGTGACAAGATAATCCATTAGATTTGATTGTATTTTGGAATGTAGAAATCTGACAAAAATTTAAACAAAAGAAGATTAAAAGTATGCATAATATTATATATTTTTTTAAAGGACAATGCCCTTTTGATACTGCAGTAATACAACCTCCACTATTAAAACAAGAAACATCACTGTTTTGTGTTTTTCTGAAATACTATACCAAAGACAGGCTGAGGTTAAAGCTTTATAGTTCAATTTAATGCATTGTAACTTTGTGCCTACAACATATTACATTGCATGTTACATATATATTGTAGTGTCAGAACTTTTATTATTGCGGGAGTATGTAAATAGATATGTCATTTTTAAAATTAAAAATGTAGAGTGGAAAATTAACTGTAGGCATGAAACATTATAGCAATGTGCTTCCAAACAGTAATAATAAAAAAAAAAAAAAAAAACCCGAGAGAAATCATAGTAATATTGAAATGGAAAATTTTCCATGAGAATGACAAGAAAAAATTGTGACAAGTTCAGTATCTGATTTGCAGTGGCTGTATAATGTGTACAACATCTATTGCATTCACGTTTTAGGCAACAGAAGAATTTTTAAAATGGAAGGTTGCCATTAGCACAAGCATGATACAATTTCACTCTACATAAACACATCACATCCTCTACCCCTGATTGCATCTCATTAGTAAAATGCATTTTAATATTAAAGCAAGATCTATATAGTATGTAGTGTGAAATATGCATTAGCGACGATAGCGGCTCCATCCATCCGTGTTTGTGTGCCGTTATGTTCTATTGGAGCAGACATTTTAAAAGTATTCAGTCTTCTACATACGGTATTATCACCAATATCTCTCAGAAGGACTTTGGAATTTGCTTGCAGTATATGGAAAGGGTCTACCAGGAACCTTGTCTGGCTGACACCATTGCCAGGATGAATACTGTAAAAACATGATATTTTCGCGAGTTGAAGCCGTTGGCCTTTTTCGTGGCATGAAATTTTCGCGAATTGCCACTGGCAATCAATGCTTATAGTGTATACAAGAACTTTTGCGTGCATTTTAATTTCGCGAATCTTGGCGCTCGCGAAATTAAAATGCACGCGAACATTCCTCGTTTTACAGTAGCTGTTATGGAATATTTTGAGACCAAAAGTGTAGTCAGATTGTGAATAGATATAGTACCAGACTTTTATTCCTGAAGAACTTTGTCTAAAAAAAACAGTTGCAATTGTTAGTGGGTACATGTAGATGGAACATTGCGTGATGATCAGGTACACTTGTACATATTTGTATTTCCCAGCAAGCTGCATACGTGTGATTCATTCTCAAGCTGGAGATCCATGCCCTAATTTGTCAAAAATATTGGTAATTTGTCAAAAATATTGGTAATTGATTTATGGCAGTCTTGATTGGATATGTTCTCAGATGAAAGGGATGGTACAGTATTGGTGGAGATGAGAATTGGGCTTTTAACTTTTTGGGAGATACCAAGAAAACACTTACAAATGAAATAGTACAGAGCATACCATTTTAAGAGGAATTCAAAGTTTATTTGAAGAAAATTGGGTTTGGAATGACTGAAACATTCAAAAACAAAGTAAAACAAAGCAATTGTAATAAAATGTGGGTCCCACACTTTATTAGAATCGCTCTGTTTTGGATATCTCAGCCATTTCAAAACCAATTTTCATCAAATAAAAGTTGATTTCCTCATGGAATTACATGCTCTTTCATATTTCACAAGAGGTTTCTCATTATCTCACCCAAAAAATGTTAGAAACCTGAAATTAGGTCTCAACCAGAATTGTACTATCCCTTTAATACTGCTTTTTATACCTTTTTGCTGAACATTTAATCAATTTTCTTCATTATGTGGCTGAATGGTATGTTATAATATCAAAGCGTCATTTCACACATTTCTCATGTGTGTCCATTTTCAAAGAGCAAAAATTGACAAGCTTTTGCAGGCATATGGAAATTGTGTTTTTCCTTTAACCCATTTGGTCTCAGGAGCCATGTTTTTGAGGTTTGGTGCTGTATGATTCATACCTTTAGTTTCACCTGCACTGTTGGTCATACAGAGAAATACCAATAAAAGGTTTCGTTTGTTTCAGCTTTTTTTGCTTTACACAAATATACAAATTGTATAGGTTTGTTTGGTTGCAGAATATGCAAAAGCCTTGGGGATTAATGATCTATATGATCAGTAAATTGGCTACATACATTTGTACATGTACACTTATTTTTAAGAGGATTGTACTTGTAGTTCCTGTTTCTGTTTCATATTGCCATTGTATTGTTTTTGCTTAATAAAAAAGATATATTCTCTGCGTATATTGCACAGTTGCAATGTGGGCAGGATGAATACTGTAGGCAGTAAAATTTGCAGGTTAGTCATTCTAATGACAAGATAACAATTCCTTTTAAATAGTAAAACAGCCTCAGTACCTTAACCATTTGAGGACGAGTCCTGAGTATACTCGGGCAGGTGTCTATGGGAAGTGGGTGTTATAGCAAAATCAAACCGTCCTCAACGGGTTAATGAGTTTTAGAAGCAAGAACCAGTCAAAACTTTGCCATTTCAGCACTCCCCCACCCCCCCCCCCCCCGAATAATAAAGACGCTATTGACGCACATCACCTGCTTCTTTGCTCAGTTGACATTTTACAGCATCGCAACAGATGAACAAAGTGTGCTGAGCTTTTAGCCCTGAAATACAAGGCTGAATGTATGTATGATGTATCGAATGAGTGGTGCAGTATGAGACACAACACACAATTGATATGCCGCTGTATTATTCTCGTCCCGATTTGCTGTTCACCGTACCCTTTCAACCTCAGTGTTTGGTGTGAAACACTTATGATCACTCTTGAATTAGGGTGACCTCTTTGAAGGTGTTTCAGTTGTGTGCCTTTGTACCTTCTTCTCAATATGAAACTTGCCAGACCCAATTTCAGTGTTATCAACAACAATTTTTTAGCTTCCTGTTCGGCAGTTTACTCATTTCATACTTGATTTCATTGAGTTCTATTCATTCACTTTCATGAAATGGAAATACAGTGTAACAATCTGAAGGGTAAAAAGCTACATGTTATGTATATACAAGACAGAAATCTAAAAGGGACAAATGTGGTTTCAAAAACAAAAACAAGTGTAGTCATGTGTAATCTACCATAAAAATGCAGATCAATGTATTGAACATGTTTACAGTTGTCTGCAAAAGTATTTATACAATGTGTACCCCTAAATTTCTTTGTTGATTATGCAAATTTTTCTCGAAATAATACATTTGTAGTGCCAATCAGGCTTTGCTTTGTTTGATACCTTTGACATTGCCATGCAAAAAAAGTTCCAATTCTATCTCATTGGTACATATTAAAAGTGTATTATTGTACAAAAGAAGTGCAAGGATATTTATTTTTAAGGCTTTCCAGAACTTATCCCAACTCGGAAATTTGATGTATACACTGTAGGACATCAGTATTTCTCACAAGCTGTTTGTTTGTAATAACAGCATTCAATGCACTAGATTCCACTATGTTCCCAGTGAGAATTCTCACATTCCTAGAAAATAATGAGATAATGAAGTACAGCCCCCCCCCCCCAAAAAAAAAATGAAATAAAATCTTGATGTTTCCATTGCTGTGCCAATGAAGTAAAACCAAAATTTACTTCAATTGATAGACGATAACTATACACACACTTTATACAAGTCACATAGAAGTACATGTACTTCATTATTCTATTATTCACTTTATATCTGAACAAAACCCCCCACTATGAAATACATTGTATATCAACTCTATTTTTAATAAAGCAATATGCTTTGTCATTTAAAATCATGAGTTTCTTGGAAACAGACCTTTCGGATAGGTTTCCCCCTGCAAGTCTGTATAGGGAAGTCATGGAAGAAGGCTTTTTGTGCCGAGGCAGCTTGGAAAATGATTGCAGGCTACAGAACGATCAGTTGCGCCCGACAGTGCGCATTAGGAAAGGTTAAGGGTTTCGTTAGTGTGACGGCAACAGCGTGATTTGTGATGTGAGCTTTACCAAACCTGTCTTCACTGCAGTGCATGTGTACATTGTTTCACTTTGAGAGCAGTTCAAGAGAGTGGAGTAACATTTGTACAAATGTATGATCTGTTTGCTGGTTGTAAAGTCCTGTAGTACATAAAATAGAAAAGAAGAAATGCAAACGTAGTTTAAAGGAAACCAAAGCCCGTCATTGAACTGCAGATTGGGTGAAAGCAGGAATATTTAGTAGAACACATCAGTGAAAGTTCCAAGAAAATCAGACAGTCGTTTCAAAAGTTATGAATTTTTTACAATTTTGGTGCCGTCATTGCTTCAGAATGAGACTACTACATCACAGGATGTTATTTTGGACTGCAATATAAAGAAAAATAATTAGTATTCCATAAAAATATCATTTTTCAGGAGAAAAAAAAATATTCCATTGACTTTGATACTGAGTTGACATATAGTATTATTAAAGGGTACATATCTATTCCCCCTGTTTTCTGAAAGAGGTGAGTCAAGTGTCCTTTCATTATACTTTTATGCTAGAAAAGTGAAATTATGTTGAATTTCCTTTCTGAGAAAAAAAAAATGTCGTTTAATATATTGTCCAAAATGATGTCATGAAGTATGATAGTCTCCTTATCAAGCTATGATGGCCCCCAAACATAAAGAATTTATAACTTTTGAATAGGTTGTCTAATTTTCCTCAAGCTTTTGCTGATGTGATCTACTACAAGTGTAATTGCTGCTTTCACTCAATCCACATTGATATTTTAGGCATTGGTTTTGTTGAAAGTGAAATGGGTTGGTTACACAGTAGATCATAAAGACTGCATACTGTGGGATTTAGTATGATGTTTGATGAGTGGAAATACCCTTTGTACACATTCATTTGGTAAAGAGGAGAAGTACAATTCTAAGACCATATATCCATTGTGAATAGAGAGCTCCATATACTATTATGCAAATTATGCGTTGCGTGCGCAAGGTTCGTATTGTGTGACTTTGTGCTGTATGGATTGTGTGCCACTGGCTGTTTGGAAATGATATGAAAATCAGACCTTTCCCTTTGGAGATATCATCATTTATCACCCAAATCGCGCTGCTCCGGCCGGCCAAATTGTTATTGCTGTCTTGTTGACGTCAGGGAGGCGCGGGCCTGTGGTGCCGCGAGGAGAACATTTTGGAGAATTTTTTAGGAAGGAAAGAAGCCCTTGATCAGAGATCTGCCACCCTGTAATCCCTCACCCCACCCCCAGAAAAAAACACAGAAGAACAAATTATGGAAAGAAACCACAGTGTAAATGGATACAATGCACGAATACATATATGCATGCCTCCAGCACTGGGTATGAGAGCATTGTGTTTCGCATAATTTGCACACATTTAAACTACAGTGTATGGACGCTACAGAGTTATTCAAATACACACATCTGTATGTTAATACTGAGAGTTTAGTGTGGGTGACGCCCTGTACTGTTTCCAACCAGCTAACATGTAGCCAGTTTCCAGTTCCACTTTGCGCATGAGCAGAAAAAGGTCATTCATTCAGTTGGGCGTGTTGGTTTTAAAGTTCCGGCGATAAACATCAAATGACGTCGTGATTCCTCATGTTGTCTGCGCACAATAGTACAACCTAAGTGATGCTAATCTGATGGCAAGCCTGGTATTTGGAATTATTTGAAATAGTTTGTTTAAAAAATTAAATAAAATGTAAAATAAATATCATTTATTTGAGGTAGATAAGATGTATGTAATGCACACACTCAGACACACTGGACCCTCATTAAGGAATTTACCAGATACAGTTTATACAAATTCTCCAACTACAAATATTTTTAAGAAGAATCTGAAAAGACATTTGTTAGATAGTTAGAGTTGTCATTATGAAAAACACTTTGACTCTAAATAATTTTGTGGTTTTTGTTTTCTAGGGGTTAAAGGGATGATACAGTATTGGTGGAGATGAGAATTGGGCTTTTAACTTTTTGGGAGATACCAAGAAAACACTTTTATTAATAGTACAGAGCATACCATTTGAAAAGGAAATCAAAGTTTATTTGATGAAAATCAGGTTTGGACTGACTGAAACATCCAAAAACAAAGTAAAACAAAGCGATCGTAATAAAGTGTGGGTCCCACACTTTATTAGAATCACTCTTTTTTGGATATCTCAGCCATTTCAAAACCAATTTTTATGTAAATATTGAATTCCTCATAGAATTACATGCTCTTTCATATTTCATAAGAGGTTTCTCATTATCTCATCAAAATAAGCTAGAAACCTGAAATTAGGTCTCACCCAAAACTGTACGATCCCTCTAAAACACTATTACTTAATTTTATAGTGAAAATGTATTTTTTGTTTATGTTTGTCTGTTTTTTCTTTGGGGTAATATTTTCACCTTTTCTTTGTCTTAATCGTATAGCAATGTTGTTTCTTCTTACTCTTTGTTGGGAACTACCCTGACAAGACTCCGTCTTTTTTTTTGTAGTTTCCATGTTTCATTTATAGTTAAAATGTTATGCATGTTCACAAGTTTGTTTCCTGTCCTCAGTTTGTCATTGTACAAATGACATTGTTTATATTTTTTTAATGAAACAGAATAAAGTTCAAGTTCATGATCAAATGCATTCAGTGCAGAGTAATGAAATGGATGCTTTCCCAAGTGTGATCATTGATGAACCATTCTTGTCACCTGATCTAGGCAAGTTCATCCACTGTTTGATATGACCGATAAATTCCATAAATTGTTATGTTGGACATGCTCGTGCATTTCGTTGCTTTTAAAACTAGTGAAGTGCCTACCCCTCTGAGAAAAACAAGAAAGGTCATTTTTGTACCCATGTGCACATGAGCAAATATTGTAAATTGACTTTTAATAGCAATGCACACATGGGCCTGCTTACTTTGTTCTGTGCTCAATAGCATAATAAACCCATTTCCAAGTGAGATCCCAAAATTGCATAGACTGAACGCAAGAATTGCCTTGTCTCTGTAGGGATTGGATTAAAGTTATAAAATACTGTCAGGGAACTGAGAGTAATAAAAAAAGACTTGCCCCACCATTTTGTGTAGAAAATGTATGCAACCTTTTATGTCTGCCCTGTCAGGCCATCAGTCAATTAATTAATTTTAATGGTGGAGATGTAGTGGGGAAATTCCCAGGAGCACCACTCTTAACCTTTAAGACTGATGAATATATTTAAATTACTCTCGAGTGTACATATTGTATGACCTGTTTTAAGACTTTGGTAATGTTTTAATTCTTTTTTTTTTTTTTTTAAAGAAAGAAAGAAAAGGAATGAGAGGGAAAAAAGAAACCTGCGATAGACTTGCATTTCAAGTCTGCTGTGTTTTTGGAAAAGGATCTCTCCTTGTATTCTGACTTGAAAACAACAACAACAACAACAATAACAACAACAACAACAACGACAATGACAACAACAACAACAACAACAACAACAACAACGACAATGACAACAACAACAACAACAACAGTATCCTTCATTTGGGAATCACTATTAAACCTGCTGATGTGCATGGTTGATACAGTATTATGTACATGTAACCCCCTACACATAGCTCTCACATAAAGTTGCAACCTCCTTGAATTCTAAATGTGTGAATGCTGGCAGCTCTGGAGTGTATAAACGTAGTTAACCCCTAAAGTTAGAATTGATTGTACTCGGGAATACAGGGGGCAAGTAAAACTGACTGTTGGGGCAAGTACAAGGGAGTGGCACTTGCCTGTTAAAAAACATATGTGGCCTTGTCAGAATGCCCATTCAGATAAGTACAATATGTAGGAGAAAAGCAGGGTTTTTGTTTTGTTTTGTTTTTGTTTATCTTTGTCATAAATATTATCAGTGTTGTCGTTAGATTCTTTAAAAAAAGGCAACAGGTTGTTGCCTTGTCTGGCAGCATTCAACAATACCCTGTTGGATTTTTAACATGGAAGAGAAATGGCAACTGTTACATTTACCCAGGGGTCGCACTGTAATAACTTTATTTTTTTTTACTAGCCAGGCGGACTACTAAGAATCAATTTTGACACTGAAGCAATATTTTGGCTAGCCAGACGGACTAGTAACTTTAGAATTTTAAGATTTTTAGCTAGTCCGACGTCATTTTGGGTGGCCAGTGGCCAGCGGACCATCGCCAATTTCGAACCCTGTTTACCCGTTTGCAGTTATGCCTTTTTTTTTGGCCAAATATACTGCAAATTTCATGGAAAAGATGCTTGCTTTTCCGAAACTGTATAATTTCACATCTGTATGACAGGAAACATAAAAATACTGGATAAAAAAACAACAACAAAACAAAATATGCATTTTTAGCCCCCGGAAGACTTCAGTATTTACACCTGTATTTAAAGGTTTGCATGTCTGTACATTGTACAATGTAACATTCACTGTTTTTTAAATAGAGTATCAAATACAAAATTGTACTGTGTACGTTTTACATGAAGCGTAGCAGTCCCCTGTAATAAGTACATTGTATTGCATTTGTGAGGGACACATTTTCCATATTACAATTTGAAGGTCAGAGGAAATTATAGATTTAGGGAGGAAAAGATAATTGCACCACTATAAAAATTTCAGTAGGCGATGTTTTATTTGTGTGACCTTTCATTACATACAGTACTGTGGTACAATGTACAAATGTACAGCTGTATGTACAGTGTAATTTCAGACATGTTTGTTTGAAATACAGGTGTATCACGTGTACTAGGTGGCAGTCTTCTTATCAAGTGTAACATTAATGTCTGCCTGCCGTGGTGTATATAATTGCATACACGCAGCACCAGGTATTGAATGTCTTCTGTAGACAGTACATGGTGAGCATGTACAATAACAACTGTTGTATAAAAGATCTGTGCATTTTTTATGTGATGTACCCTTTTACAGTGCTCAATCTTTGTAGACCCATTTACAAATGTATACCCTGTACAAAACTTTGCATTCAAATCAACGCATGCCTTTTTGACAAACATTGTTCCTAACTACCAGAAGGCTTCTGTAAGACTCTTTGCCCTACATAGCAACAGTTTGGGGCACTGCCAATCTGCAGAGCACCATTGTAGATCCTAGCTGTCAGAGATGCATTGTGGGATAGCACTGTGAAATTGTAGCTTCTTACTATGTCTTTATCCATGTGCATACATTTAATGATGCAGTGCAATCACTGCATTCATTTCATTCATTGCTTTCTTGATCTGAATCTGATACAATTTGACAGACGTATGTACTTTCGTAATGACATGTATGTCAATAGAGGGTACGCGAATCAAGTATGTAGGCCTATAAGCTAATGTACATGTGTACTTGTGAAAAAAATTTGTGTGCATGGGGCAGTTGAATTTTTAATACATTCATTGTACAAAATATGCTGATTTGTGTGTGAATAATTTAGGTCAGCAGTGCCTTTGGCAGTACACTGAGTAACATGATGCTAGTAAAGTAGGCATATTGTAGAACAGGGTGAAGTTTGTGTGTGAATAATTCAAGTCAGCAGTGCCTTCAAAAGGCAGTACACTGGGTAACATGATGCTAGTAAAGTATGCATATATTGTTGGACAGGGTGAACCAGAAGAAATAAAACAACAACCAAAGCCCAGATTCTCAAGGATACTCAGAGGCTGTTCTATGATTTGTGTACATAACATTTTCCCCATAGCTATGATGCATGAGAATATGCAGAACGATAGTGTAGTGTACTCATGAGCGTGTATTCATACAATATACATACACTGCATTTACAATATATGCAATTTGTACATGCAAATGTTTATAATTGCTTATTTGTACAATTTCTGTTGGTGCTGCAAATCTATAGATGGTGATGTTGCTATGTGTACTCACTGCTGTACTATGTACTTGTACATGTACCATCCGATAGAAACCTTGAACTTATCGGTTCTTCAGACTCTTTCCAATCATTAATGGTAAAAGCGAGATCGTAAGAAGAGATCAAGTTCTGTGCTATTTATGCGCATTTCCCTGGATATGAAACTGATTTACTGTAGGGTATATATTTATGTGTGTTCGCGTGTGTTCAGATGATTTTGAAATCTAAAGTAGCTACTAAGGAAGCACAACTGTGTATTAAAATGGAAGCTACAATAGGACCGATGGATTTACAGGCGTATCCTTCTTTACAGGATAAAGAAAGTGAGGATAAAGTTCCTGCTTTTGAGAAGAGATCAAGTTCTGTACTATTTACATATATGCGCATTTCCCTGGATATGAAACTGATTTACTGTATAGGGTATATATTTGTGTGTGTGCGCGTGCGTTCATATGATTTTGAAATCTAAAGTAGCTACTGAGGAAGCACAACTGTGTATTAAAATGGAAGCTACAATAGGACTGATGGATTTACAGGCGTATCCTTCTGTACAGGATAAAGAAAGTGAGGATAAAGTTCCTTGTGTAGGGGTACAGCCTCGACCTACCTCCAGCGGACACAATCCAAGGACCCCAGGATTATCTTGAGCCTGCAATCCTTTCCTAATCCTTCATTAATGTATCATAAAATATTCTCTGTATATTATTATTATTATTTATTCGACCAGGTAAAGAACATGGGATACATGTACATATCATAAACTTTACAAACATGAAACAAAAACCAGAATGAACATTACGCAGGAATACACTGTACTGTGCATGGTACACAAAATGAAAATGGAATATACAATATATACAATGTACTATGGTGTATCTTTACTTTCTCATTTCCCCACCAAGTATAAACCTGTTAGAGGACGTGCTGATTTTGCTACAACACGCATTTCCCATAGACACTTGCCCGAGTATACTCGCGACCATTCTCAACGGGTTGAAAATTGTTGTTCATAATGGCAGTAATATTAAAAATACATTGTGTTTGGTAATTACCACTTCAACACAGCCTCGAGTTGTTATAAAATTGAAACCTCTTCTGCATTGTATCCCTTCAACATTGTATGTTTTAAACATCATGGTTGTTCATAATGGAAGTTTATTAAAAATACATTGTGTTTGATAATTACCACTTCAACACAGCCCCAAGTGTATGAAAATGAAACCTCTTCTACATTGTATCCATTCTACATCATATATTTTAAACCTCGTGGCCACTGCATTCAAAGTAATGAAACTCTGTTGAATGCTACTTTTTATAGTTTACACACACAGGGTTAGGCCTTCTGATTGTTCAGGGAACATGGTGTATGATATCGTTTGTTGATACGCACTGTACATTTGCATACTGATAATTATGCACAGAATGGCTGCTCATCATCAGGATTTTGATGTCGTTGTTGTCACTCTGTTTATATTTTGCAGTGAGAAAGAAAAAAAGAAGTGACAAAATCTGCCTTCAGACTTCATTTGCTTTTCAAGCTATAGTACATTTACTTGATTTTTTTTTTAAAGAGACATACATATATGTACAAGCATTTCATTCGCCTCCCTAAATCAGTATTTCCATGAAATCATTCATGTTAAAAGTAACAAAAATATTCTGTAGTGTTCATGGCATACATGTACACTGTATTACTGTTGTGTTTTGATGGAAACTCTAATAAAAAAAGGAATTGATATTGAAACTGACCTTATATTGTGACTGTAAATCAACTCCGGATATCAGCATGAGCCTTAGTCATAACAAGTACATTTGCAGAAATGTGTAGAAATACAATATGATAACTTGCAGTAATACAATGCTACACTACTGTATTTAATGAATGACCATGCAGGAAACGTCTAATTTTTCAAAGTGATACTAAATTTGTTTATACAAATTATTATTAATGTCTTCTCCCAATATTCTCTGACATCACTTTGCTTTCCCTCTATCATTTCACCAATCTGTCTATCTGTCTATCTATCTATCTATCGATCTATCTATCTTTCCATCTTTCTATCTATCTGTCTGTCTGTCTATCTATCTATCTATCTATCTGTCTGTCTATCTATCTTTCTATCTATCTATCTATCTATCTATCTATCTATCTACGTATCTACCTACCTACACTATATAGCTATCATCTATCTGATCTATCTACATGTATCTATCTATCTATCTATCTATCTATCTATCTATCTATCTATCTATCTATAGATCTATCTATCTACATATCTACCTACCTACACTAGCTATCATCTATCTATCTACATGTATCTATCTATCTATCTATCTATCTATCTATCTATCTATCTATCTATCTATCTATCTATCTGTCTGTCTATCTATCTATCTATCTATCTGTCTGTCTGTCTGTCTATCTACGTATCTACCTCCCTACATTAGCTATCATCTATCTATCTACATGTATCTATCTATCTATCTATCTATAGATCTATCTATCTATCTATCTATCTATCTATCTATCTATCTACAATGTATCTATCTATCTATCTATCTATCTATCTATCTACAATGTATCTATCTATTTATCTATCTATCTATCTATCTATCTACAATGTATCTATCTATCTATCTATCTATCTACAATGTATCTATCTATCTATCTATCTATCTATCTATCTATTTATCTATCTATCTATCTATCAATCTATCTATAAATTTGTCACTCTGTATCTGGCAATTTGTTTATGTGTCTTTCAAATGTCACGTTTCCATCTCTGTTTATTCATTCATTCATTCATTTATTTTTACAGACTGACGAGTATGAGCTGTATGTGTCCCATAACAGAGGAGCCTTTTCGCTGGCTGAATTTCCCTTCCGCTACCCAAATAAGGTATGTACCCCACCTTCTCAAAACTTCCTCATGTTTTTGATGGCTTGACATTCAGCTGGTATTCACCAAGGTAGTTTGAATGAAATCAATGGGTTTGAATTCATTACAAATTAACTTGGACAACCACGAAATAGACACACCTTGTATGGGTGTGTATTAGTTCACATTCATTGTTTTGGTGTTACAGCGTCAGCGATCTTCAACACACGTTTACATGGACCAAATTTACACTGGACATAATCCATGGACTATTAAAAATCATGCTACCTTTACGAATTCGGGCCTTCATGTTCTAGCATTATGCTGAATGATTGAATGAAGGTAAAAAAGAGATAAATATTCTTCTTCTGTGTTACTCACCAAATTGACAATGGACAGAAATATATTTTCACTTAAACATGATATTGTGTTACGTGGTAATTTCACCTAAACAGCTTTCCTTAGTATTATGCTGAGTGAACTTTTTTGTAATGTTTTTGTTTGTCTTTTTTGTAATGTTTTTGTTTGTGAGCATTGAATGATTGCCAATCGAAAGTTGGTTATTGCACATCAAGATGGTGCAGAACACGGTATGTTTGTGTGGTGCATTGATAACCATAATATGCACAATTAATGCCCCATTCTTTGATGCTTGGTGAGACTTGAAACATCGAAAGTCAAAACATTAACAACTTGAAAAGATTATTCACTTCATGTCATTTACTGCCAAAATAAGGAACTAAAAATCACAGAGATTAATAGCACATGTAAAGTGTTGTTAATTGAAGGTGGCTTTAGAATGTAATGTACTTCTTTTTTCTTTTTTTAAAACATACTTAAGGGTTATGTTGAGAATACTTTCTAGTTGTGAAAGCGAAACCTCTTGCAGGTTAGCATAAAAAGAAATGGAGAAGAGAAAAATAATAAGGAGAGAGACAATGAAAACATTGTGAAATACAGTAGTAGATGAGAAAAAAAAAAGAGCCAACAAACTCTGCAGTTTTAGAAAATGGGTTGAGATATTTTTGTTGTCTTTGATGTTGTCCTGAGGGTAAAATCGAGCACTGTGCAGAAGGAAGTCCCGTACATTTGTATTGTTTGACTGCAGTCACCTAATCGATTTCAGCCGGCGTCCATCCATTGTGCTTGTTTAGCTGAATTTGTGAAGGTACATTACACATGAGTAGGCTTGCTCGCTGTCGAAAAATCTGCGTGTTTTAAATAGTCTCCAACCTTCCACTGTGTACAGAAGGTGGCCATTTCTACACATATTAAAGACAATTCATTCAAACTACAACATTTTGTGTGTCTATCAAAATGCTTGTAATGCCAAAATATAAAAAATAATATACACATAAATATACAATTGTATACTCGTACACGCACCAGGTACATACAATGTACTGATACGACAATATAAAAAGTAATATTATACACATACACTTGTACATATACCAGGTATGTGCAATGTACACAAAAGCTGTGATAATCGACTAGTGTTTATTATATAGATCTCAGGATAATCAAGTACAAATATTGACTAAGTTGATAAAAGACAAATTAATACAGTATGTGTTTACATGGGAGTTTAATTGGTTTTTGCAGTCTGGGCAAAGTGTTGATGAACACAAAATATATGATTGTAGGATGATATATTGTACAGTGTAGGGCACTGACTGCTAATCTTGTGAATTCTTTATGACAGCGACCTGTGAACTGATAAAGAGAAATCCATGTGTGTGTTTGTATACAGTAGTATGAATGCATAACTAAGATAAACATGTGTACAAGGCATACATACAACTGTACATATACATGTGTTATGTATACATCATGTACATGTATGTATGTACATGCATGTATGTAGCGTATGTGTGTGTCTGTGTGTAATTGTCATGTGAATATGTATGTTTGTTGGTCCTGACCTAATTGGGTATCAGACATCCGCCACCTGTTACTCTTTAAGCTCTACAGTATTTCAAATGAGTCCAGAGGGTGTCAAGCCTGTAATGGACATTTCTGGGACTGTATATTTTATTGTTGGTGATAGAAGTGGTAAAAGCGGATATTTGTCACGTTTTCAAACTGTACGCTCGCTGGGGCAGTGATTTTGTACTGTAGGATTTGGGGGGGGGGGTCTACGTTACAGCCATTTTGTTTTTCTCTTTCTTCACTTGTCATGGACAGTCCAAAGTGCATGTCTCCTTCGCTCTAGGGACAGACTTGTGCGTGTTTGCTCTACTGAATGCTTTTGTTAGTCCAACGGCGTGCTCACTGCGCCGAGTCACGTGACTCGTGGTGGATGATGGGGATGTAAATAAAGGACTCACACAAAAAAAGGAAACAAAAGCAACAAAAGAGGAACAAGAGATATAGAGAGAGAGATAAAGAGAGAGAGAGGGAGATATGGAGAGAGAGAGGAAGAGATGTCAAAAAAAAAAAATTCATATGCAACAGACTACACCAAACTGAGGGATAAGGTGTATTAATGCATTCATTCCCTGAGCTGTGCATTTTTGATGTCGCCCCAGCTGTATGGGGAATAATTTTTTGTACGGTTTGCACTCGATGCTCTGTGGGCACAATGCGTGATTAGCATAGCATGCTGTTGAATGGGTTTTGCAGCTTGCAGATAAACTTGCCATGTGCTTTTCATCCCCCCCCCACTTCATTTTTTTTTTTAATGTTTGTTTTGTGTGGAATGATGATCTGTATAATTTATTACAGTATGGAACCACTGGCATAAAATCTGATATGGGGAATTATTGTACATGTACATTTGTAGTTGCTAAATTACTGACATCATGATTTTGGTGACATTTTGACACTTTGGTCAACAAGTAGGAAATTTTCAATTTGTGACATCATCACCTGAGTTTATTTGCATTTATTTATAATACGAAATGCAGTGGTGAGTAATAATCATAATAGGGAAAACATGTAAAACTTTTAAGTTTCCTTTTAACACATTCTTGCTTCAAGATCAATTTAAAAATTAGGCATCTACCATTTTGTTTAAAAGAGATAATTGTGCTATATGTTTTAGAAATTCAACACGAATCTGGATTTCTGCTCTAGATACAGGAAGGATGAATACGTTGCATATTTACAATGTATACATGTTAGATATTCTACATTATGTGAATTTCATAATTATATTTGGATGTAAAATTATTATTTTTTTTTTTGGGGGGGAGGGGATGGTAACATCTTTACTCTTTACTGTGGAAAGAATGAGAGGTTCAGAAAATGATGAATCAGAATAAGCCGCATAAATGATGATGATGATGATAATGATAATAATAACAATAATACTAATAAAAGAATTGATAATAAAAATTAATAATAATAATAATAATAATAATAATAATAATAATAATAATAATAATAATAATAATGAAAATAATAGTAATAATAATAATGAAAATAATAGTAATGATAATGATAATGATAATGATAATGATAATGATAATGATAATAATGATCTAATAATTGCATTGAATAGGAAGAATGATGTGATGTTTCAATCTGGCAGTCAATGGCATTCATTCAGTGAGGCAGTAAAAGAGTGTGTGAAGGACAAATATTGAATGACAATCAATTTAATCAGTCTTTGAATGCATCAGGTTTAAAGAGATCAGACCATTTCAGTGTCGAAATGATGATATCCTTTTATACAAATATGTTTAATATATCAACAAGCTTTTTATCTCACAAGAATCTAATCTGTGTCACTTTGCATCTTGGAGAAATCAACGGAAAACACAATTTAGTAGAATTTTACGGACTCTTTCAATGCCCTCTACGGGGTATAAGTACAAACAAACATAGAATATAGATAAAAGTATCAGCCTTCTGAATACAATTCTTGCAGATTATACATAATGACACAAATATATAAAAAATAATACAGTGTATGAGAGTACAAACATGAGTGAAATGAAGAGGAAACAAACAAACAAACAAACAAACAAGTATGATAATGCATGTAATGATAAAACACCAAGTTGTAAACAACTAGGGCAAATACATGGACAACCTACATGTAATAAATCACATATCCATGAATTGACAAGCATACCGGGATATATGATATGCAAACATCTGGAAATGTAAGTAGTCCTTCAGAAATGATGGCTATAAATCAAGCAGAGGTATAGTGTACAATGTACCCCATATTGTGGTATTCCCCCAGGCAATGCTCATGTTTTTTTCGTGTGGAAGGTTTCTGGAACCATTTGAGGAAAAAAATAAGGGCAAAAATCCTTATCAGAACAGGAGAGTACAGAGACATTATTAACTGTTAAAATCACGACATGGAAGCCCATGGGGGACTATGGCAATTACCCTCAGGCCAATTACTGCAAAACGAGGAATGTTCACGTGCATTTTAATTTCGCGAATTTCACAAGCGCCAAGATTTGTGAAATTAGAATGCACTCAAAAGTTCTTGTCTACACTATATTGCCAGTGCAGAGCTACCAAGTCTCACGCATTCTGCGTGAGACTCAAGCATTTGGGGTCTGTCTCACGATCTCACGCATGGCATCCATTTTTCTCACGCATCGGGTGAAGTCTGCAACTTGGGCCAAAAATAAGGAGCATAGCTCAAAGGATTAAAGTGATAGTTGCAAATTGAAGGTATATTTCCCTTTTGTCTTTCAAAATAAGTAGAAAATGGTTACTTAAGTATGCACCAGATCGCATCATTAAGAGCTGATAATTAAAAAAAAGCTCCCTACCATGGGAGCAGGGAAACCCCCTAATTCCCGCGCGCATGAGCGCGAGCGCCGAGACGCCGAGTCATGAAAATCTCACTCATACAAATTTGTTGAACTTGGCATCACTGCCAGTGGCAATTATGAATTTGCGAAAATTGCATGCCGCAAAAAAGGGCATCGTCTCCAATTTGCAAAAATTTCATGTCGCGAATATATCATGTTTTATCATGTTTTACAGTACCCTGGACCCTTCCTTGACCTAACTTTAATCCTAATCCTGAACCTAATCCTAACCCTAACCCTCACCCTAACCTATTTAAAGTAACCTAATCCTTACTCTAACCTTATCAATATTTAGCTGGAGGGTAGTTGCCCTGATACACCTGTGGATGATGTACAACGATCAAATTTGTAAAGAAAATCAGTACATGAAAATTGTCTGTGACCTGGTAAAGTGGCTAGGAAATTTTATGTAGTCCCATATGCAGAAATATTTGTTAGCCCATTTGTGTTTGTGTGTACCTATGGTAAGTGTGTACCGGATAACGTGCACCCTATGATGGTGTATGTGTACGTTTCTGAACTTTGTGGACTGCAGGATATCATGGGAACAAATGTATAAAAATGAGAATTTATGCTAATTGCTTAATGTATACTGCATCATATTCAGACAGTATCTTCTGTTTTGTTTTGTTTTGTTTTTTTTAATTCTGCTTGCGTCATGAGGAAACAGTTACACCTGATTTGTCACATGCAAATACGATTGCCATTTTGACCATGAAGAGGATTGTGAGAAATATTTCCTGTATCAGTCTACTTTCAAGACTGTTTTCTGGGTAGGGTTGTCCACTCACTATTCTAGCAAGTTGATACTGATTCCCGTGTCTTTAATAGTTTTATGTTTGTGTGCTTTCTGTGGGTATGCATGCTTGTTACAAGTTGTAATATGGATTTCTTTTTTTTAATGTATTTTGAACAGATGCATTTGTGTGTATGTTTGTATAAATTGTGTTTGTGAACCGTGTAATGAGGCAGAAAAACAAACAACAACAACAACAAACAAACTGGTGTGCACACATTCTTTATTAAAGACCATTTCAGACCATTGCCTCTGACAACTACCTGGGTCAGAAAGCTTGCCTGTAAACTTGCACTACATGTACATACATTGTAGCATCAAGCAATGCAGTCAAATGGGTTCCAGTTATAAATTGAAATGTAATAATAGCCACTATCTCAGATGAATTGACTCACTCATTACATCTTGTTGGTTTCACACAGAGAGGAAATATGTAGGAGAAAAGAATCATTTACAAAACGTGTCCGTCGATTTGAACACATCAGTATTAAAGATGGCCTGATGCATTTTTGATTTTGGCTGGTCTCATTAATCATTCTCCCAGCAAATGTCATATCATGTTCGCTCTAAAGAGTGTAAAAATAGATAAGAGCCACGTGTGTACATGTACAATATGTACTTGTCCTAGACGTGTATCATATCCTATTGCGTTATTGCTGCATACAACGTAGTGGCTTTGAATGATAGACGGGAACCTTTCAATAAATGCTAGGCTCTAGGCAAAGTGTTTCTTTCCGAGTGCTGTGTTGTGTTTATTGAGATCTTGACTTTTATGAACCGCAATGGAAGATACGCTGTGAATTCCGTATGATAGCTGGTGATTCCAGATGCTGGATCTGTTATATCGGCAGTGCTAAAATGCCGTCATAATGAGTATAATGTCTTGTCCTACAGTGAGTCATTCTATTTGTAATATGGTTCGCACTCCCCTATGGAGATTCATTGTACATTGCGATTTATGTATGAATTTGTGAATCAAAAAGACATTTGAAAAGCTGAATGTCATTTTTTTTTTTTTGCTCAAAACAAGGGAGTCCTGAATACAGGACACTGACTCCATAATTGTGGGTGGAGAAGTTGTAGCTTTTTCCGTAATCTATTGTGTCATGAAAGCAGAAATTCATACCAGTGCAGTGCAGTGGGCCATCACAACATATGCCACATACAGCTGTACACTAGCTGTCTTTTGAAGCATGTAATATTGGGTATAGAGGTCTGTGCATGTGTGGTACTTATCACTGGATTTGAATTGGGCATGTGTGTGTGTGTGTGTGTGTGTGTGTGTGTGTGTAGAATGTAATACAAACCTGTGTGTGGGAGTGGGGGATGTCAGGGCAACGGAAGACTTTGAATTGGTTTCAAGTGCTTGGAGGATGGGGTGCGCACATGAGAATGCACATGAATGATTGGAGTGTTGCCATGGCGACAAGTCTGCCCACCAGAATGGAAGCGGGCATCTTTTCATGCTGCGATGAAAAGGGAGGGCAGCAGTGAGCAGATGCTATGGCGTGGATGGGATGAGCCGTTCAGTGTCTGATCACATGACCTTGGTAATTTGTCAGCTGCAGGTTAACAGCACAGCACTTAAAGGCATACAATAATTTGCCATTTGCAGATGAAACAAAAACCCAGCATTACTACTTTTTGGTAGTTCAAAAATGTGAGTTATGGATAGAAATGACCACTGTAGAAATTTGAATCGGTTAAATCGATGTGCAAAATGTGAACAATAGTTATACTAAAATGTTTTGAGACTAAACCATCTTCAGTTATGGTTTATTGAGAAAAATACTGATACGTCCTTATATTTCAGGCTTTATTGCAAAAATGTTATATGGTAGGATGTTTTGTGATACAACAGAACTCCACATACATTGTATACATCAAATGTGATATCTTGAACATTTTTAAAATCACTGCTCCCAAAGGTAAACAGGACCTTTAAACAATGTGTTTGTTTTCAGATAATTTTTCCAGTGTGTGATGAAAATGTCTAATAAAACAGGTGTGTTGAAGTCCATAATACTGCCGTTCAGCCTACATATTTTCTCTGGTTAGGATTCTTAACAGTAATACTGAGCAGACAATATTATGTACAGTTGTAGCCAGAGTCAACTAGACAAACTGAACACTAATTTGGGGATTACTTGGCAAACTGTACAGTCTAAGAAGAAAACACAATACATTGTAGGATGAAAGAAGAGTTACCAAAACATAGGCAGAATTTGAACAATTTTTCCCCCAGCTCATGTACACAATACATCTCTACAAATAGTTGAATAATGTTTATCTTTCAATAAAGTAAAGATATGCCTCATTATATCTATAAAGTGTGATAAGGAAAGTAAACTGTGGTGAACCTCTTGAACCCTATGCCAAGAGAACAGAACCTGTGTACGTTGTGGGACTCCATTTCAGTGTTGGTCGTAAGAGCTGCAGAGCTGTGTTTGTATGTGTTTGTGTGTGTGTGTGGGGGGGGGGGGGGAATGGGGGTGCCGCATCTCTTCTCCGTAGCCTACTGCCAACAAACCAAAAGGAGAAAAACATTCATTTTTGTTACAAATGAGGAAAAAAAGTCCCCCATATATCCATCCTACTTACAAACCAGGGCCCTGTTTTATGAAGAGTTAAAATTGATTATAAAGTTGATTTCTATCCTAAGTCTATGGCAGCCTTTGTCTTAAGGAAATTTAAAACCGATTATATCTTTTGATAAAGCAGGGCCCTGGAATCCTACAAGATACAGTTGTGTATGTATTTACCAGGTACCTGAAACTACCCCATCATCGTCACTTCCAGACCTTCTGAGGGGCAGAAGGAGGTATCTTTTACCACCTCTCTGTGATTCATTGTCTCTGATTACCAGAAATTGTGTCCCCCAAGCTGAGAGGGAAATAAAAGTCACATTAATGTTTGTTTGTTTGTTTTAGAGGGAGGGTCACATAAATATTTGTTTGTTTGTTTGTTTGTTTGTTTTTTTTTGGGGGGGGGGGAGGTTTATATAAACCCTTGACAAACTTAAATATTTAAACACCTTGTATTCACCCATATCATACAATCTTTCCCTAAATGTGCAGGATTTCTACGTTGCCGATGCGTCGGAGGATCAAGTATTTGTGTGCGTCCACCACGGCGACGTGTTCACCAACCTGTACATCTCGGAGGCCAAGGGGAGCGTCTTCTCCCTGTCTCTCTCCAAGATCCTCTACTACAGCCCAGACGGTCCCGGGGGAGACTCCTTCCTCAGGTGAGCGGGCAACTGCAACACCTCCAAAACCATTGCAACACTCCAACACCATGGCAAGACCTCCACCACCACTGCAACACCTTCAACACCTCCAACACCATTGCAACACCTCCAACACTATTGCAACACCTCCACCATCATTGCAACCCCTCCACTTTCATTGCAACACCTCCAATGCCATGGCAAGACCTCCACCACCACTGCAACACCTTCAACACCTCCAACACCATTGCAACACCTCCAACACTATTGCAACACCTCCACCATCATTGCAACACCTCCACTACCATTGCGACACCTCCAACACCATTGCATCACCTCCACCACCACTGCAACACCTCCAACACCATTGCGCCACCTCCAACACCATTGCAACACCTCCAACACCATGGCAAGACCTCCAACACCATTGCAACACCTCCAACACCATTGCGACACCTCCAACACCATTGCAACACCTCCTCCACTACTCTAAATCACAGTCCGACCTCGATTTCCGACCCCCTCTCTTATCCGGACGCCTCCAGGCAGTGAAGAAAAGAAGAGAAAGAAAGGGATTTCAAACGCAATTAAAACGCGTACAAAACTCACATAATTTACCAATGATATTCCTGACAAAAATGTGATGAATTTTGCATCAAAACGTTTCAAATTCATGACTATGATTTTTTAACAGGCTAGCAAAAATTACACTGCTGTTGTATTGTATACTACCTACGTAATTACCACCGGGTCGACAGCCTACTTGTACTCATATGTATTCATGCGTACATAAACAATGTTTCTAGCATATCTGGCAAAATCGCTTATCCGAACGGGCACTGATCCTGACATGATCAGATAGCAAAGGTCGCGACTGTACTGCAAATGCAATGACTTGTGCAATTCCAAATACACAATTGTCCACAATTTCTGCCCAGAAGGGCAATGTTAACAATTTAAACTTGCCACAAATATGTGCAATTTTTTTAAAATGCCTGTCTAGAGTCAGACTTTACTGTCCTCAAAGGCATCTGCTGTACATGGCAAATAATTCGCGAGGTTTTTATTTTCGCGAATTTTGTGAGTCGGCTACTACTCGCAAATTTAAAAACACGACCCAAGCCATGGAAATATTAAATGTGATCCCGTCATGAATGTGACGTGCACGCGTACATTTCTCCATTCAGTACACTGTACTCTACAATTGTGCATTAGTCACTCGCAACATTGTCGGGAAGTCCTGATTTATGATAAGTTAGACTCGCTATAAAATATATGGCGTATGTACAATATGTGATATGCAACTTTTATTTTCAGATGCTGATACCATGGCATGAAAATTAAACCATGACAAGATGATGGCATGGAGATGCCATTCATTGTATTGCATTGGGGTTGTATGTGGTGCTGGAGCTTCACAGTTTTATTATTAACTGTAAATGTCAAGGAGCATTTCAAAGTTATCCCTGTCTCTGGTCATTATGGTTGCCATCATAGTCCCTGTTACCTTCTCCTATCCATTTTCTTCTTTTTCCCTTCTTGTCTTCTCTTTCCTCTTTCTTCTCTCCATCCATATTATCTCTCTTCCTTCTCTTCTTCCCCTTTCCATTGTTCCTACCATCTCCATCTCCACCTTTCTTTCCTCATTTTCCTCTCCTTTTTCTTCCTTTCCCCTCTTTCTATTTTCACCTTGCTCTTTCTTCCCCTTTCCCATTCACCTTTTTCCTTTTCCCGTGCTTCGATTTCTTTCCTTTCTTGTTCTCTCTCTCCCTTCTTTTCCTCCTCTTCTTCCCTTCCCCTTTTCTCTTTCCTGTTCTCGTTTTCATTTTCTTCCCTTATCTCCTTTCCCCTCTCAGGTATTGTCTGTCCATTCCTCCTCTTCTGCATCCTCCTCCTTCCCTTTTCCCTCTATCTGTTCCTTCTTTATCTCCTTTATCTTCATTTGATGCAGCCATTCACAACTACCGGTAGAGGCCCCAATTATCATATGCATTCATTTTCCAACAGGAATATAAATATAAACTTGTATTTACAAATAAATACATAGATTTGCATTACATCGTACAACTCAAAAAGCGCTGTAAGAGCACACATCGCAGACCTCCGCCAAACAGTTAATTCCACCCATACACACATGCTGTAAATCATCCAGTTTCCAAATATAGAAGCCTTTTGTTTACGCCATTAGCCTCCATCTGCGCGGCGCCCGGCCACAACTTTTTGAGTTATTTTGCACACAGACAAACAGAAAAACAAACTAACAAACAGACTAGTGCTGATGAAAACATAACCTCCTTTCTTGGCGGAGGTTATAAGTGAAATTTATCAAAATATTGTAAGTATATGAAAATGCTGGAAATGGGGACGAATTCTGAAAGAGCAATGTTTGTAGAGTGGATTTCCCCGTAACGCAATCATTCATAAATCACACATCATATTTCTTTGCAGGGAGTATGCTGACGAACCCTTCGCTGACCTGCACAAGGTGGACGGCCTGCGCGGCATTTACATTGCCACCATGCTCAACACCACGTCTGCCTTCCCCACGTCCCTGAACGACGCCAACATGATCTCGATGATGACCTATGACAAGGGGGGCGAGTGGTTCCGCATCCCTGCCCCGGAAGTGAACTCCACCGGCAGTCCGTATAATTGCCAACAGGTGAGTGCTCTGTTATGCTCTGCCCCATCTGTAGTGGTCCATGATGTAACTGTCATGGAAACAAAGTGTTGCAAATTTAAACTAGTGTAAAACGAGGAGTGTTTGCATGCATTTTTATTTCCAAATTTCGCAAGAGCCAAGATTTGTGAAATTGTCTACACTATATGCATTGAATCCAGTGGCCATTCTGGAAAAGTTCATGCCGCGGAAAAGGCCAAAAGTGCCAATTGGCGGAAATTTCATGCTGCAAGTATATCATGTCTTACAGTACATTTTACTTATACTTAGAGAAAATGAAAAAAAAGGAACATTTCTGAGAAGATTAAAGGAGGGATTAAGGAAAAAAAAAAGTCACTATTAATAATTTTCTTCATGTACAAATGTACCCCTCTCTAAAGAGAGAGAAGTGGCTGCTAAAAACACAAAGAAGCATTTACTCATATCAATGTGAAGTTTGGGATGAAGAAGGATGTAGAGGTTTAAAACAGACAATGGGACAATAGAGTACCAAAGCTAGGTGTCATAGCCACTCATTGCCATGGAAACCGGTTCTATACAACCTCACCTGGGTCCGAGTGTATAAATGGTTGCTCCTGGTTCCAACCCAGACTATAAAAAAAGACTCTGATACTATGATCACTATGATACTCATGCCCCTAAGGAGCAAAATAATAGAAATGATGATTACTATTATTACTAGTATTATTAGTGTTATTATTCTTGTTGTTGTTATTATTATTATCGTTGTTGTTATGCAGCTTTCTGTCTCTTATACCATTTTCAAGCAGTTGTGTTGACCTCCTATAAAAAGATATTAAAACAAGAGAAACAAACCCCAATTGAAAGTCATTTGTTTCGAGATATTTAAACTGGAAAGAACTCTGTCATATTTCTTCTGTCCCCAGCCGTCCTGCTCCCTGCACATCTCCCAAAAGTTTGGCCAGGTCTTCCCCTCATCCCGCACCAACCCCATCCTCTCAAAGTCCTCCGCCCCGGGGCTCATCCTGGGCATGGGGGAGGTGGGAGCCAACATCTTCCGCAACGAGGAGGCCAGGTTCAACCTCTACGTCTCGGCCTCAGCCGGCGCCTCGTGGTACGAGGTGAGTATCCGCCCCCCCCCCCCCCCCATACTGTTGCCATGGTAACAGCTCTGGCGGGTTGAAAACTGGCAATCACTACACGGGTCCCCAGAGTTGATAGTCTCTTCAAAATAGAGATATCATATTCATGTGACTGAATGTGACCGACTTATGAGAAGAAGTATTTTACGCCTTAGAATACTCTGAGTGACAAATGGCAGAATTTAGATTTGACTATAATCCGTTTTGATTTTTGCCGTATATTTTATTCTCAAGGTAATATTGATGAATTATTGTATGAGGTTTTCTGGCACTGCCATGTGTAGTTTGTCATGTGTTCTTGAACCCTTTCTGCGCTTCACCATTAGCCACAGATATCCATAAGCTGACTGCCATTGAACAGATGGATTAACTGGTCCCTTTAATCCCTATTGTGCCACCCATGGCCTTCCTGTGGGATGGAGACACATTATCACATAAAAGTGGGCTGGTATAGGGGTCTACTAAACATTTTGTCAAGTTCAGATAAAAAGAAATTAATGCTGAAGGGAAAAGCGCTGCAAGTTCTGAGTGGCACACGCCTAGATATGGAAAGGGGTAAGTCATTAGCCGGGTTCACACGTACATCAATTAGCGGGATACAAATCTCGAGATTTGCATCGCGATCGTCATCCCGAGTTTTTTGCACGTGTGGACAGAAAAAACCCGAAAATTAGCGGGATAAGCATCGCGATGCTAATCCCAAGAAATCTTGCGCTGGTTCGCCAATTAGCGGGATAATTGGCCCCGCGCTGGTACGTGTGAACGGTCGGGATTAGAATCTCGAGTTTTTACATCCCATCATGCAATGCGCACATCACAACAGTGAGGCCTCTGCGAAGAGGTCCTTCACCTCTTTGGAGAACAATAACAACAGCGCGCGAACCACACCACTGACGCGTAAAAGACAATGGACAAAGGTAAGTGCGCACAGGTGGTGATAGAGAAGGGCGCTGTGTGACCCACTTTGCAGGCTTTGCTGTTATCTCTATCGGCAATTAGCGGGATAATTCGGTACGTGTGGACGCTCGCCAAATTAGCGGGATACCGATCGCGATCGCTATCCCGCTAATTCGGTACTCGTGGACGCTCGCAAAAAAACTCGGGATGAGCATCGCGATCGTCATCCCGCTAATTTGTACGTGTGAACCCGGCTATTGACTGCTTGATTCAAACACTGTGCATTGTCCAGGTACTGAGTGGTAACCATTTCTTCGCCTTTGGAGACCACGGGGGTGTGTTGACGGCGGTTGAGCAGAGAGGAGCGACAAACTTTGTCAAGTGAGTGGATGGCTTTATAATCTTTGATCAGTTTTGGATGTCAGTGAAATGGGGTGATTGTGAGGGAGCATTAAACAAGACTTTGTATTGTGTGAAATCTGGTAGTTTGTGACTTTTGTGCATTTGAGAATGAAACATGAGAATTGCCACGAGAAAAAATTAGTTTTGACTAGAACATATGAACTGCACCAGTCTTATGGACCTACACACTTGCAGATTATACGAAGTAAAGATGTCGATCATACCCACCCCTTTTAGGATTTGTGTCCTGTGACTGACATATCCTAAAACGAAGTGGTCCTAATAAAAGGTGGGTCCCACCTTTTACAAGGGCCCTTTTTGTTTGTTTGTTGATATCTCATGAACAGCCATTTTGAGACTGATTTTCCTCGTATACTGTAAGCTTTGAATTCTTCACAAATTTGTAAATAGAAAGTCTTCTTTAGCCCCATGAATGCTTTGTGAAGTTAGTTATTGAAAGATACGAGTTCTGTTTTTGACGGATGTGTAGTGTGATAGTCCCATTAAAGGGATCGTATAGTTTCGGTTGAGACCTACCCGGTAGGTCTGAAGGGCCTTCAGGTTTCTACATGTTTTGGTGAGATAATGAGAAACCTCTTATGAAAAGTGAAAGAACATGTAATTCTAAGAAGAATTCAATATTTTTTTGATGAAAATTGGTTTTGGAATGGCTGAGATTTCCAAAACAGAGGGATCCTAATAAAAGATGGCAACCATGTTTTATTACGGTGGCTTTGTTTTACTTTGTTTTTGGATGACTCATACATTCTAAAACCGATTTTCATGAAACAAACTTTGAATTCCTCTTAGAATGGTATGGTCTCCACTATTTCATTAATGATTTCTTGGTATCTCGCAAAAAATATCAATGCTATTCTATCCCTTTAATGCTGACGTGCCGTTTTGCTCTGCCAAACAGGTACAGCATCAACGAGGGCGAAACATGGCACACAGAGAGCTTCTCGGACTCCAAGATCTACGTCTACGGCCTGATGACGGAGCCGGGAGAGAAGACGTTGACCTTTACAGTCTTTGGTTCCGAAACCAGATCCCACTCGTGGCTCATCGTGCAGATCAACTTCAGGGACGTCTTCTGTGAGTTCTTCTTCCGACCCCACAAACTCTCTTCTCGTTCCTCGAGGGAGAGTGTTTAAATTTGTCTGTAGCAAATGATGTATAACGATAACGTTTGTTAAACTGCAGAGGACTAATTTGTTGTTCATTAGTGATGTCTTTATAAGCATAATGAAAGATAGGTTGAAGGGAGGGTATAATTTTGTGAGATAATTAGAAACCACTCTAAAAATATTAAAGAGCATACAATTCTGAGAGGAATTCAAAGGTTTATGTGATGAAATCTGTATGAAGTGACTTAAATATGCAGAAACAAAGAGGTCATGATAAAAGGTGGGACCACAAAAGGAAAAGAAGATGAAAGAAGAGGGGCAGAACAAGAAGAGAGAAGAAGAGAAAAATGAGAGAAGGGAAGAAAGATGAATAAAAAGAAAGCTTAGAAGCAACGTAAATGTTATATTATGAGGCAGAAAATGTGTTACTTCTCTTTCCGCCAAGGACAGCAGTAAGATTTTAATAAGGTGTCAATTTTGTTGCAAAGAAAAAAGTGACTTATCATTATTATATCATCATTGTTATCATAATCCCTCAATGTTTAAGACTCTATTGGGATAGGATGAAAAGTCTTCTGGATTCCTCCTCACAGGTCATAGGTCATTGGTCATTGGTAATAATGATTAAACTCCGCTGTACATCTCTCTTCCGTTGTAGCCACAACTTGCCAGGACGATGACTACAAGCAGTGGTGGCCAGGGGAGGAATTCCCCGAGCATAACTGCCTCCTGGGGCGCAAGACCATCTACGAGAGACGTCGCGTCCACTCGGACTGCTTCAACGGCCGCGACTACGACCGCCCGATCTCGTCGGTCAACTGCTCCTGCGATCGGGACGACTTTGAGTGGTCAGTACTGCCCCTAGGCAATCCCTTTGTGTGCTGTTGGATTCTGTTCTATTTACACCAGCTCAGAGGTGTTATCAGGGTATTCTGTGGACATTTTGGGATATCATTTAGTACAGGTTTGGCAAGGTACATGTGTACAGCAGGACTGAGTGGGTTGTTTACAGTAGGTATGCTGTATATTTGCAACCACACTTTGTTGAAAAACAAACAAACAAACAAAAGAAACAAGCAATTTCTGATCAACTCAGTGGGAATAAACAGAATTGAAAAGAAAAAGAAAACCCTATTCTGTTACAGCTTGTGTCAGTGTGAGGCAAATAGAACATTGCTGGTACAACTTCTGGGTGTATAGTAGAGATGTCCACCTCTGGTGTTTTACTGTATAGCAAGAAATTTTCACAAATTGGAGCTGACAGCCTCTTTTACTACGTAAAATTGTCGTGAATTACCACTGGCATTCATTGCATACATAGCGTAGACAAGAACTTAAGTATACATTTTAATTTCATGAAACTTGGATCTCATGAAATTCACTAGAGTGCACTAAAGTGCACATGGAAATGTCTGGTTTTACAGCACATTTTCAGTATCTTTCCTGTCAAATTCAAAGTAGTGGAAATAGGATATGCAATGCCATGGTAATGCTTTGCTGATTAACTAAACCTTTAAACTCAAGACTTGGTCATATCGACTGCTTATATTTTGAAATCACATGTGAAGAATCTTCTGCATCTATTTTTCCATGCTCTTGTCCAGTGTTGGTTGCTTTGCTTTAATACTGGACACACATATACAGCATTGCCTTTCAAGATTTAGGTTGTTCCATGCTCTTATATACAGTGTATGCGCGTTGATGAGTACAGTGCGTCACGTTTCTTTTATCTGTATTTTTTTTCTCTCCTGTCATTCTGCGAAATGCAACTCTCGACCTACAGCGACTACGGCTTTGTGGAGAACTACCTCAACATGTGCATCCAGGACACGACTGACTACCTCCATGACCCGACCCAACAGCCCAATCCCTGCCCAGAGGGCACCTTCTGGCGGCGCTCTAAGGGGTGAGTGGTGGTGATGACGGCCCCACGGGCCCTGGGCCCATTTTTTACTGGGCCCTCATCAATGATTTCAAAGAAAAAAACACTTTTTTTCACGCATGAGGACAGATTTGTTGCATAATTTTGACCGAGATTTCTTGTTCCTTGTGCTATGGCATCCTCTTACTGTATGTACAATGTAAATGCGTTGTCATGGAAATATAGTTTGATTACTATGTGGCTTATGTAGATCTTAATCATACAAACATGTAGGTGTTAACCAGAAAGTAAGTATACAGGGTAATGCCTTGTTTGGAAATAGTGGACATAACTTTGGCTGGCAGGTTGCAAACACAATGCCCTCACTCCCCCTCCTGCCTGCACAGACACAGGCATGGATGCCTTGTCTTATTTGATTGCAAAATTGAGACAGATGTTGAGAAATAATGATGACGTTGCAAAAGAAAAAGAAAAAAAAAAACTACAAGCAAACCAACAACCCCAACAAACAAATGAATGCACTGACCTACTAATAACTATGTACTAAATATCCTACCAGCCAAACTTAACTTTTGTATAACCTGCCTATTACAGTTACTGACTTTCTTATTTGCTCACATATCTTTTAGCCTGTTGAGGACGGACTGATTTTGCTACAACACGCATTTCCCATAGACACAGGCCCGAGTATTCTCGGGACTCATCCTCAACGGGCTTACATACTGTACTCATGCTTCAAGGTTTTCAAAGGAAAAAATGTGATTCCCCTCTGATTTCAGGTATCGAAAGGTCGAAGGTGACACCTGTCATGGCGGACAAGAGAGATACTTCGAAGCTGACCAGGTGTCCTGCCCTGTTGGAGGTCAGTCAAGTCTTTTCTTATTTCTTTGTCTGTATGTTACTCTCTCGTCAATGTTAATTTTGTCCCATGAAATATGACACTTACAAATAGGATTGCCAACACCAGTTATTTAGACTGCTCATTTTCAAAGTCAGTTTCTGCCTTCACAGAGTTCTTGTGTTCTTTTACCTGTTTGATGATTAGCATATTTGGTTATTCCTGGATCTTTTTTTTTTTTGAGGAAGACTTCCCTATGTTCACCTGCACTAATTTTGTTGTATCACTCTATAAAACCTACCCTTGTCAGCTTACGTGTGGATGCACGCACACACATTTGGCGAGCGGTTGGGTATGAGTGGGGGGACAGCATGAATCTGTGTGTGAGCGGACAAGGGTAGTCTTCTGTCAAGTGGTACAGCAAAATTAGTGGGGCGGGTGACATGAGAAAGTCTTCAAGGTCTTCAAAACTAAATTCTGTTTGTTGTGGTTGCTCATTAGTGTAGCAGTAGTGGTAGTTAAAATGGTATCATTTAGGAGAATAATTAAGAAAATTTCCTTTAGCATTATGACAGTGATAAATTCAGGGCATTCTGTTTCCTGTGTATCATGTTCATCTAGAAGATGCTGTGACTAGATTTGATTAATATTTGAAAAAAAAAAAAAAAAATTATCTTCCTGCCACAGAAAAGCCGGAATTCCTACTGTATGCCGAACGCACGGAAATACACCGCTACTTCCTAGTAGATGGACGTGATGAGCGGCTCCCCATTGAAGGGCTGAGCCTGGCCACGGCGGTGGACTACGACTCCCACGACAATTGTTACTACTACGCTGAAGTCATGAGCGACGAAATCCACGTAAGAGCGCAGCAATTGCACTGGGAACGCAGCTCCTATTCTTACTTCGTGAAGATGTCCGATTTCTTAAAGAGTCCTGTTGCTGGTTTGAGACCTGTTGGATATCATCTTATGTATATATTACAAAAGAATATTTACAGTTCACCTTAGAAGGGTGAATATCGAGTTTTAAATCTGCAGTGTGAATGCAAAGACGACGCTAATTAGGCAAGGAATTGTATTCTACACGTGTGTGAAACAGCTGTTTTCCTTTGTCCAACCTGGGAGGCTGCATTGTCGTAGCATTAGCATGGTAGATTTAAGGCTTGCTTCTCCTAAACCTGTCACGTAACTCATTGATTGTTTGCAGAAAGTTCATTAATTTTGAGGATATCTGCCCTGGTTATAGGAGTTTTTTTTTTTTTCAGATGATATTGCACATGATGTAGAAAACAACATAAATTAAACCATGGTAGTCTTAAAAAATGCACTGTTATGAAAGACCGCAAAAATGTAGATTAAATGATGTCGTTAAACCCACAGCGTGAACCAAACAGAAGCCCAAAGATAATGACCTTTTCATGATGCAATGCACATTAATTTAATTTCACCAACTTCCCAACACTAATGTGAAGAAGCTCCAATGCAATCAAACACCAACACTCGATGTTGGTGTTTAAGCGTGTGAATCAATGTGTGCTGTTCACTGAAATAGTGATGTACCAAGTGACTTTCTGTATCGTTTTCTTATGTTGGGACTCTCTCTGTGGGCAATTAAAATTGTGTTCGGGCAAGCATCTGATCTGAACACAAATTTTGCAAATCTGCGTTCCTGGCTGGGCATGTGGCGAAAAAAAAATTGTTATGTAGCACCGTGTATGTGGTAATCATGGCAAACCTGTCAATTTCTGCTCATCCTTGCAGCGCTTCTGTCCAGACGACGCCGCCTACCAGAACCAGGCCATCGTCAACGTCGGCATCGACATGGTGGAGGGCCTCGCCTTCGACTGGCTGGCGCGGAACATCTACTGGGTGGACTCCAACACGGACAAGATTGAGGTGGCTCGTTATGACGGCCGGTTCAGGAGAACGCTCACGCTCAACGTCCGGCTGGATCAGCCCAGAGCACTGGCCCTGGATCCTAAACGAGGGTGAGAAGACTATAGTCTGCTGTTTTGGAGTGCCATTTAAACATTGCATTCTGAACGATTCCATGACATTTGCTCCTGTGACAATTGCTCCCATGGTATATCTACATTCCTATGCCAAACGTAAATTCTACCCACAATTATAACCCTAACCCTAGATCAGCCCAGAGCACCAACCCTGGATCCAAAACGAGGGTGTGAGAGCACTGGACAACTGTATTGTAATGCCATTTAAACATTGTACATGAACGGTTCCATGACATTTGGCCCTGTGACAATTGCTCCCATGAAATATCTGCACACTGGTTATAAAGCCAAACGTAAATTCCACCCACAAATAAGTGCATGCAGTAGACAGAGGGTGGTGTGATATGACAGTTTGAATAATACGAGTCCCTAAGACTGGGACAAGTTTAGATGGAGTACTATTAAAAAATGGAGATTAAAAAGCTTGGCAGTAATGAACTGCTCTATGAGCTGAATTTTCACGTAAGGATATTATAATGATCTGTCAGACATTTTCACATGTTACATAATGGCGGTTGTGAGGGTCTAGTATACAAATATCGACTGCTGCTGAGGGAGATGGTAAAACTATTTGCACCGAGGTGATTTCTCAACAGTGCCATGTCCCGAGACGAAGTCGAGTGCCATGTCCCGAGACAAAGTCGAGGGACATGGCACTGTTGAGAAATCACCGAGGTCAAATAGTTTTACCATGGCCCGAAAGAAAGCAGTCGATATTTGTTTTATATCCCTCTTGAGCATTTTACTAGAGTAATGGCGGTTCCCTTTTGGAAAACTGTGCAGGTTTCCTGAACGATAAATCTAACGTTAGGCCGTAGCAGTGCAGCAGCAGTGCGTGCAGCGCGTAGCGAATGACACCGCTGCGCTGTTGTTGATTCCAACACACGAGCTAGGTACTCTACAGGCCAGTGTGCAAAACTCCGAAAGATCGAGGAGGCCAGGACTACGTTAGAAGTAGACCTAAAGCGGCTTCGTTACCCAAATCATCTTCAAAATCGGTTTTAGTTTATTCCTAATTCGTACCTGATATGGTGTCCTCCTGCGATCATTCCCTCGTTACTTGAAGCAGTCACTTTGCTGAATGCATTTACACACGCCATCGTACCACAGATTTCTGTAATGCTGTCGCGCATGAACGCTGCTAGCGCTAGCTAGCTAAAAGCCACAGCAGGACTGTCGCACAAAAGTATCGCTACTACGCGCACTGCGTACATTCTTAAGTGAGAAATGTAGATATCGATCACACGATCATGATTGGGTGCAGATCGTGGATGCCCACAAGTACTATATCACGCTGGCTAGTAACCAATTGCACCGCATCCAGTTGCTCGTAGCTAGCTAGTAAAACTACACCATGTTCGTGCTCTGTACAATCCTATGGCAAGAAGCTTTACATGAGGGATATAATAATCTTTACTTTATCTTTCACAAAATGACTACGCACGGTACGAGTATCAAGCAACAATATGAATGCACCATACTGAACGTTTTTACACGGTGATTTCCTGTACACAAATGAATATTGCATTGCGCATTTGAAATACTGTATTGCTTCATCATGACTGATACAGCGTGCTAGACTTACAGTTGTTACTGTAGTTGTGTGCAATCCATCGCTGGTATGGCTTTTATATGTTTGTTTGTTATATTTTATTTTTGCATGCTGTTGTTTACACAATCCTTTTTATGTTCGCTTGTTGTTATTTTTGTTGTTCAAATGCGAAGCTCCAAATTCATGAAAATGAAATCACTGTCAAGAAATTTCAGCTTGTAGAGTAAGTGCATTGACACATAAAGGGTTAAACAAAAAAAAATCTTCAGTAGTTTTCTACCAAAGTGAGGCAAGTCATCAATGGGTGTGGTTTGATGGTATGTCTGTCTCTGTATGTAGATACATGTACTGGACTGACTGGGGGGACAATCCGTACATCGCCTCGGCCCACATGGACGGCGGCAACGTGACCAAGCTCATCACCACCGGCATTCACTGGCCCAACGGACTGACCATCGATGACCAGTCGGCCCACATGTTCTGGACCGACGCCCACTACGACCGCATCGAGACGGCCTGGCTGGACGGATCCCACCGGCAAGTCCTGATCGACGAGGGACTCCCCCACCCCTTCGCCATTGCTGTCTACAAGGTACGCTATAACAACTGTCACACACACACACACACAAGAAGAAGAAAACTCCAAGAAATGTGTCCAATGGAGCTACTGGTTCTAGCCTATGAATTCTATCCTTGTAGGCATTAGTCCTGGTGGCATGAAGAGTATGTCTTAATTTCTCATGGAAAATATCAAGTGTTAGTTTCCAAAGTTTTGTATGCTAGGACTTTTGTACCCAGTTGTATTTTTTGGTAGTACTGTAATTATCATCATTACTCACATGTCTGTGTGTATGCATTTATGTAGTTGAAATTTTCTCTTGATACGGTGCCAAAATTCTTGACCGTGAATCAGTTGGTAGCTATTGCAATGTGCCTTGAATGTTCCTGTTTCTGTTGTAGCAGTTGGGTAGCAACAAGCCAGCTTTACATTTCCGTTGCTAGCTTTAATGGGCGGGAAGAGGAAGGGATAAAACTTAAACTGCATTATAACAGCACATTATACTTCACCATTCACCCAGAACCACGCACGCAATGTCACTGTGAGAGACTGCAAGAATATGACTCCATAGACCCTCCCCTCTTGTTGTCGTTTTAACAATGTCAGTGATGATATTTCCTGTGGTTATACTCAAGCCTTTGTTTTCTTTTTTCCCCCAGAAATGATGCATAATTTTAATGAGGTGTTTGATATCTTGCATGTTGTGGCATTTTTATAACATTATGGTAGCTTGAGTTAATGTTCTTTTTATGATAATGATGATCTAATAATAATTATACATGTAACTTTAATATATTTGACCGAATCGACTTTGTAGAGTGCTTAGGGCATGTATGTACTATTATTACCCCGGTCACTGGATACATTATTTCCAACCAGCACTGACAGTGCTCACTCTCCACTCACTGGGGAGCATTCCGGCCAGTCACCATTTTACAGGCACTCATATCCTGACCAAGCAACACTCTCTTTCTACCAGGTACCCATTTGCAAATTGTATACTCCTGTGTGGAGAGCAGCAATGTGGACAAAGTTCCTTGTGGGTGTCATTGGGCTGTGACCCACAAACCCACACCACACTCATGATTCAGAGATGAGTGTTCTTATCCACCCAGCCACTGATGACACCTCCACTATGTCAATTGTGTTGGTAAAACACCTCTGTGAAATGCCCCCTCCCATCATGTTTTAGTACATCAATCTGCATATCTTTGTAAGTTTGTTGATTACCATTGATTGTCATACTTTGTAATGTATATATGCTTATGATTGAATTTGTGATTTACTTTGTGTTATGTTTTGTTGAAAGAAAAGAAATGAAAATGAAAATGAGAATGAAATAAATAAATGAAATGAAATGAAATCTGTTGATGGTCTAATTGCGCTCCTTGTACCTTCTCGCTGCAGCAACAAATCTTCTGGGACGACTGGTCGCTCCTCAAGATTCAGTCGGCCAACAAGGTCACGGGCCTTGACGTCAAAGATGTCGTGAGGGACCTCCACAGCGCCATGGACATGAAAATCTTCCACAATGCGTCGCAGCAAGGTGAGCCATGGTGTACTCCCGACTGCCAGAGATTTCCTCCTCTTGGCCAAGATCTGAGTCTCCGATCAATTAAAATGCACTTTATGGCGTTCAAACTCTCGAGCCATAGTCTCTGTAGACCTAAATTTCAGAGTGCAACTCCAAAGAGAAAACTTTTGATTCGTGGTTTGCCTAGAACCAAACATAAATTCTACCCACAACCTAACCTTAACCCTAATTCTATTCCTTACATCAAACTAAACCTAAAACCCTGTCACAACTCCAACCCTTAAAGTCGTTGCAGAAAATGAGACCAGAGCAATTGTCGCAGAATGACCACACCTAAGCCCATGAACAGCCGCTCTCGTGAGTCTGCAATCTGACCGTCTTTGTGTATGCAACTTTGTGGTCGTAGTTCCAATGCGTGATGTCACTAATGCTTCGTCTGACGCCAACTAGTATACTCTTTTCTAAAAATCTGATGATAAAACTGGTTTGCTGTGAGATTCCATTTCATTTTTCTTTTCTTCCTTCTTGGTCGTTTTGTCTTCTCATACCGTCAGGCATGAACCCGTGTTCTGGTCAGAATGGCAGGTGCTCCCATCTGTGCATCGTCAAGCCCGGAGCCGGCGACACCGTGACGCGCGTCTGCCTCTGCCCGGATAACATGCAGAAGATCGTGCGGCCTGACGGTGGGGAGGAATGCCAGTGCCCCGAGGGCGAGAAGTTGAACACGACCACGGGCGACTGCTACGCCTTCTCAGGTACTCAACTTATGAGAGAAAGGTTTGGAATTGTGGTGGTGGTGACGGAGAGGATGGTACTCCCTCTTGCTGCTACTGTTCCTCCTCCTCCTCCTCCTCCAACTTCTCCTCCTCTCCTTCCTCCTCCTCTTCCCCTTCCTCCTCCTCCTCTTCCTCTTCTCCTCTTCCTCCTCCTCATTCTCCTCCTCCTCCTCCTCCTCCCCTAACCTCCCTTCCCCTCCTCTTCCTTCATCTCTTCCCCCTCCTCTCCCACCTCCCTCTTCATTTAAAAAGGTATCATAATGTGCCATTTCATTCTGCAAAGTCCACAATGTGCAATTCTTTGAATCACGTAACCTCATTCATTGCACGTTATGTCTTCACTGACAGGTAGCACATGTGCCCCTGATGAGTGGCAATGTGGTGGGAACCAGTCACGCTGCATACCTGGCACTTGGCACTGTGACCATGAAAACGACTGCGAGGACGGCTCTGATGAACTGAACTGCCGTGAGTCATCCCCTTTATCCCTCCCCCCCCCCCCCTTCATTTCACCTTAACTCATTCCTTCCGCAATACTAAGACCCCATTTACAGTGCAGGGAAGAGCCGCAGTTGAGCCGCGGCCAAGCCCGGCCTCAATTGTGGTACCCGGCTCCGCAATTTTGTCCGTTTACAGTCCCTTTGATTCAAACCTTTCAATATTTTGTCGTAGTGGCGCTCTGCTTGTAAACAAACGACTATTATTGGGAGCGCCCGGGCACAATTTGGTACCGCATTTGGCCCAGTTTGCTTTTACAGTGAGAAAAGGCTGTGTTTTTTAAGTTTTTGTTTTTGTTTTTTCATTGAACTGAGTTTTTTTTCTTCATCTACCGTGTGTTGGAATGTTTGTTGCCATAATTATTGGAACTGTTCAAGTCCTTTCCTCCTTTACAGCAATGGTACAGTTCATATTTGATGACAGAGTGTTACTCAGTCACTTTAACACTTTAAGACTTATTAGTTGTGCTTGAAACTTTGCTGAGGATGTACAAGATATAGACAGAGATGAGTACATGTATAAAGATAAATTGTACATGTAGATAGATAAATGCACAGATAGAGAGAAGTTGTGTGGGATGATAATGTTCTTTTTTAAAAATTTATTTTGTGGGTTTGCAACTTTTTTCCCCTGTCGTCTCGACAGCGTTCTACACTTGCAGCCCCGACGAATTCCACTGCCAGAGTCCCGACATGTCCCGGTCCACCTGCATCCCGTTGTCATGGCAATGCGATCACTACGACGACTGCGGCGACAACTCCGACGAGAAGGACTGCAGTGAGTGCTGAGTGACGTCGTGCTTTTTCTATCAGTCCGCATGCAGGACTAACAGATGAGATTTACTTTCGATGTACATCTCTGATTGTGTATTTCTCCACGTATAGGGGAGCAAGTCTGTGACATGCTTGGTGATGGCCACCTGACCAGTTACTGTAATCCTACATCCTAACCACATGCATGAACCCCCCCCCCCCCCAAAAAAAAAAAAAAAAAAAAAAAAAAATGATTGCAAAATATGTTGAAAATAACAGAGCAAATTGTCTTAAAAGTAGTCACGAAAGATGAATCTGAAAGCTGCGAGGCAGCGAAAAAAAATTCTGGAAGGAATTTCCCCCACAGACCCCTCCTCCCAGCTCATTTCACGTTGATTGAATGTGTGGACTCTTTTAAAGGAGACCTCCGGAAGATTTTCAGATTTTGCAAATGGATGTTTATAAATTGGTTAAACTGGGTACATAGCTTCAGAATATATAGTGATTGGGATGAAGAAGAAGAATGTTTTCAAAAAAAAATTATAGCAAATCACAATGAACAAGGATAATGACATGGCAGCTTCACCATAAGAATGCATGGATGAGGGCTCAAGGAAGGAGAACAAAAGAAGAAGGCATGCATAGATTCTGCACAGGTGAATTCGCAAGCAAGCGGTATTGTCATGGAATTACATTGCTACATTTCTGAAATATGTGAGCCTCCTATGTCATCATCCTTGTTCAGTGTAATTTCTTTTGGGTCTTCCAGAGTTTTGGTTTCTCTGCCTCAGGATCACAATAAATTCCACAAATCTATACATGGAGCTGTCGATTTATATACAGCATGATGTGCGATTATGAAAATCACCTGGATTGCCCTTTGTAAGAAAAAAAAATAAGTGTGTATATGCCTTCTGTCCTTGCTTTTTTATGCCTCCGCCACGAAGTGGTGCCGGAGGCATTATGTTTTCGGGTTGTCCGTCCGTCCGTCCGTCCGTCCGTCCTTCCGTCCGTCCGTAATGAATTTTGTGGACAAGGTAACTATCAAAACCCGTTGAGGTATCCTAATGAAACTTGGCATGTATGTGTATTAGGGGGTGAAGTTGTGCCTATTAACTTTTGGGTGCACATGCTCAAGGTCAAAGGTCAAGGTCAAATACATAAAATTTCACTATTTCCACCATATCTATTGAATGCCTGAAGATATTTTCTTGAAACTTAGTGTATACATGTAGTACCCAATTAAGATTCTCTGGTGAAAGTTTGGGTCATGAGGTCAAAGGTCAAAAGGTCAAGTAAAAATATTAAAACTTTTTTTTTTCTCCATACCTTGGAAAATTGTTCAAGGTACAATATCTTCATGGAACATAGTATATACATATACTGACTGGAAGTGATTATCTAGAGAATGTAGGGTTCATGGGGTCAAAGGTCAGGGGTCAAAGGTCAAGTGCAACACTTCAAAATTTTACTATTTCCCTCCTATCATGCAATGCCAGCAGGGTTATTTTTTTTTTTACACTTGGTGTATGCATACATGTGTAACCTAATAGAAATTCTCTGGAAAGTTTTTTTTTCTTCTTTTTTTGCCTCAAAGGTCAAAAGGTCAAAGATCAAGTGAAAGTGCTGAACTAACTTTTTCCTCCATATCTCGGAAGTGGCTCAAGTTATCTTGAAACTCAGTACATATTATGCATGTTCTACCTGAAAGTGATTATCTTATGAATTTTAGGGTCAAGGGCCAGATGAAAATGGTAACAATTTACTTTTCAATTCAAAAATTGCACTTTTCCTTCACACCTGTACCTTGAAAATTACTCAATGCCTAAATGTATGAATGGGTCAAAGTCGAGTTAAAGTCCTTAAATCCCTAGATACATGCTTTCCTATTCATCCAATTAAACCTAGGTCAAGGAAGGTGAACATTCAACACATTTGTGACAAACTTGTCATTTCAATATTTTGCCAATTTTGTGAAAATGTAATCACACATTGTCCACATGTACTATCTAGACCTATTGGGAAAATCATGCATTATGGCGGAGGCATACCAGTCGCCAAAGCGACATTTCTAGTTAAACCTTTGTTGAAGATTTGATGTCAGATACACACTGTTTTGTTTTTGTTTCCGTGTAGAAAAAAAATATTGTCTGTGACAAGTGTGCTTGTGATTCTTACATGTGCATTATTTTCTCTGAATTTCATCGATGCTGTCAGAAATCTGTGTAAAAGTGTTTTCCCGACATACACTGATTTGCATATTGATCAGTTCAGGAGATTGAAGTGGTCTATTCTCAGTTTAGATTGAATTGGTAGTCATCTTCTTTTCGTAAATTTCAGGTCATGCTGTGTATGCCATTGAACAAAGGTGTAATTTGTCATTACTGTGCTGACCACTGTATATATTGAGTTATTTTCTCACAATAGATGGTACAGTTAATCAAGAACAAGGAATGTTGACGTTTTATAAAAATATTTGTGTCATCTGCCTTGTGTACAAAATGATAATGTTGAGATTTCTCTCTGTGACACGCCAAAGTTCACATACGTACGCTTTGTAGTATGCATGCACGCATGAATGAACCGCTCTATCTGGAATCTGCCCGCTTCAGCATTCCCAACGTGTGCTGCGAACGAGTTCACGTGCAATAACAAACGCTGCATCCAGGCGTCTTACCGGTGTGACATGGACAATGATTGCTGGGATGGATCAGATGAAGAAGATTGCTACTCAACAGGTGAGCCATCTCTTTTTCTCTCTCTCTCTCTCGTTATTTTTTTTTGTTTTTACTTTCGCTTTGCCCCTCCTCTGTTCTTGAAGGACACCAAAACCCAAAGAAAATGTGGATTTAGTGAAAGCAGCAAAATGCGTAGAACACGTCAGTGAAAGTTTGAGGAAAGTCGGACAACTGATGCAAAAGTTCAATGAATTGTTAAAGTTTTGGTGTGGGAACTGCTGGATGAGGAGACTACTAGAGGTTATGATGTCGTGTGTGGACAACAATATGAAGAAAATGTAAAGGGAATTCCACAAAAAAAAAAAAATCACTTTTCTAGCAAAATGAAAGAGCACTTGACTAACAGCTTTCAGAAGGACGAATAATTGAATAATTGATAGCCTTTATGTCAGTATCAATATGATGGAATTTTTATTTTTCATGAAAACTGAATTTTTGTGGAATTCCCTTTATATTTTCTTTATATTGTTGTCCACACATGATGTCGTAACCTCTAGTAGTCTCCTCATCCAGTGGTTCCAACACCAAAGATTTAAAAGCTCATTACTTTTGCATCGATTGTCTGATTGTGTTCAAACTTTCACTGATGTGCTCTACTAATGTTGCTGCTTTCACTCAATCCACATTTTTCTTTGGGTTTTGGGTGAGGATTCAGCATTTCACTTTTTACGAGATACTTGGGACACACTCTATGAAATGTTAAAAAGCATACAATTCTAAGTGGAATCAAAAGTTTATTTGATGGAAACTGGTTGTGAAATGGCTGAGAAGTCCAAAAACAAATTAAAAACCAAATGATCCTAACAAAAGGTGGGTCCCTCCTTTTATTAGGATCGCTTTGTTTTGATATCTCAGCCATTTCAAAACCAATCTTCATCAAATAAAGTTTGAATTCCTCTTAAAATTGTATGCTCTTTAGCATTCTTTATTCTATACTTACAGTGTATCTTAGTGTATTTGTGTGATTATGGATTTTTTTTCTCACATTTTTCTCTTCAAATCAAAAGAAGTAAAACCTTTCCCAATTTTACTATGGAACTGTGGTGCTTCTTAAATTCCTCCTACTCCACAAAGATTGAAATGTCTCAATATGTAATGCATAATGTTTACGCATGCTGGAAAACGAGGAATTCGCATGCAATTTTAATTTCGTGAATTTCACGAAATTATAATGCACACGAAAGTTCTTGTCTACACTATATGCATTGAATGTAAGAGGCAACTCCCGAAAATTTCATGCCACAAAAAAGGCCATCGGCTCCAATTCGCAAAAATTTCATGCAGCAAAAATATCATGTTTTGTGGTATTATATGTATGCAGGTGTTTATAGGATATACACACAATATGTATGTACGTGACATTGTATAATTTGGTTATTTGACATTTGTTTCATGTACACTGTACATATTTGTATTAAGGTCTTTGCATCACGTCAATATGCCTTTTCACTTGCTTGGACAAATGATGTTCCTTCGTAACAATTTTGTTTCATTTGGATGAGGAAAAATGAATGAAATAAAATGAAATTATGAATATGATTTTAATAATAAACAAACAAACAAAGAAACCACACATGTGAATGAAATGAAATGAAATTATGAATATCATTTTAATAATAAACAAACAAATCACACACACACACAAAAAAAAAAACACCCAACAATGTGCTGTTTTCTATTTTTACAGTTGAGCCAACAACTGCCGGTGCCTGCCCTGCCAACTTCTCCACGTGCCCCAGCGGACACTGCATCCCGCAGAACTGGATCTGCGATGGGGACAACGACTGCGGTGACAATTGGGACGAGTCGAACTGTAAGCCTGGTCCTTCCTCTCTCTCCCTTTCTTAGGCATCGAGTTTCAAGGGATAAACCTCTCCATGATCAGTTTTTGTTTTATAGCTTGATGGGCTGAAAGAATTCGAAGAAAATGAAGAACAAGACCTCCATTGATGTTGTTTCATAAAGCTGTTCTTAAAGTTACAAATGACTTCAGAACGACTGGAACATGTTCTAATGTGCTATACTTATCAGAATTTCAGTAATTCAGGACAAGAACTGATCATCAGTCATTCTTAAGTCGTTCGTAGTTATGAAAAAAAGCTTTATGAAACACCCCCCTGATAACTTTGGTATTCATGGGTGGCCTAGTTCATTTGCTGCCCACTTGGTGTGCAGTCAAAAATAATGAATCGCACTGGTCAGCAAACACATGCAACAAAGCATAATTATACTTATTGGGGATGGCCGAATACAGTCTAGATTTTTCGGCTGTGTGTGTGCTTATACAGAGACCAGTGATAATAATGATAAGGTCTTATTTACCCAGGGTAGCCTCTTCAGTGTTGCCACTGCTCTACCAGAGGGCCCTGTCATTATTACCCCAGAGTTGCCAGGTACCCATTTATACACCTGGGTCGGGAGGGACATAGTGGGTAAAAACATCTTGTGCGAGGACGTAAGCACTGGGCGGGATTCGAACTTGGCTCCATGATTGGGAGTTGTGAGTTGTATCCATTATGCCACAGTTGCCACAGTGCTCCCACAATATGATGTAATGCTACAAATAATTGAATAGGCCCTACCCATTTTGTTATGAGGATTCTCGAACATGTGTGTGAACCAGGCCACCCTTCGCATCCCATGGTATCCCCATCCTGCTAGGTCTTTTGATCTGTTAATTTATTGTAAAAGATCATTGAGATGTTTTCAATTTTTCTGTGATACATATATGTGTGCATGTCTTTCAGTGTCTTGACTTAGTATTTTATGTGACCCCCTGGGAGGCTCTTTATGAATGCTTATAGGCAAGCTTTGGAGTGGGTGCTATGGGATTGATGGTTCTTTGACCCTTGTTTTGGACTAGATGGTGAGGTAAAAGTGCCTTGCTTGACGGCTACAGCCAGTGGACTTGAACCAGGAACCCCACTATTTAAGTGTCCATGGTCTAAACCACTGAGCCTCAGTGGCTCTCCACAAATGCTCCTCCACAAATGAATGAAAAGAAGAAGAAAAAAACAAAAACCAAAAAGCAAACAAAAAGCATTACCTGTGTTCCCACCACACCTGCTAAGTGTCTCCCATTCTGCAGAAGATAACTCAAATTTATTTCGCCATGTCCTGATGAGAGAAAATAAAAGCCTTCCTGTTTTAAGGAATAATTTTTGCCCATGGAGGTGAATGAAGCGCACAGGTACATGTACGTGTATTTCCCCGATTACACCATGGTATCCCCCGTATTTTGATGCATGAATGTGCGTCTTCTTCTCCTGGTTCAGTCTGCCTCCTTCAAACTTGAAGATCGTTGCAAACTTTGGATGTGGGTATGTGTGTGTGCGTGTGTGTGTGACACACGGTGGTTGAGATGCATGATTCAGAGTATGCATACATGTACATATAGTGAGAGTAAAAACATATGCAGGTACTTATCCACTGCCTTCTGTCAGTCGATGGAAGAAGGCTTCCGGGGATGGTGCGGTTACAGTGCTCAGAGGGAAGATGTTAGATCCTATACTTTGGAGCCTCTTCTCTCAATTCACACTTTTCTAGAGTGTCTGCATTGTGGGTTCAATCTGTGATTTGCCATTACATACAGGTGACAGCCTGACCTGCTCCACCAACCAGTTCCAGTGCGATAATAACCACTGCATCCCGGCCTACTGGGAGTGCGACAACTATGACGACTGCGGCGACAACAGCGACGAGAGAAACTGTCCTTGTAAGTTGTTGCCGTGGTGACGAAGCGAACGTAAACGATGATGACTCGCAGATTTAACTCGTGTGCCGTGTTGTGGACCCCCTGTGTGCCACATTACTGTAAAACCAGGAATGTTAGCGGGCATTTTAATTTGGCAAATTTTGTGAGAGGCAAGATGGTGATAATTAAAATACTTGCAAAAGTTCTTTCTGTACACTGTATGCATTGAATAACAGTGACAATTCGTGAAAATTTCATGCCAGGAAATTATCTTGCTTCACAGTATTGATCAACATCAGACATTGGGATGCACCTCCCCCTGAACTGAGCATACTGTAACTTTCATGTTTCCATGTTACTGACGTGATTAACAACATATATTTGTATGGAAACTTGCAAGTTATGCTCAGTCTAGGGAAATTGCTTTTCAATGTCTTTTGTAAGTCATTAATGTAATGATTAACAGATGATGCCACTGAGAATTTGGGCTTGAAATGTTGTTTGTGGACATACACGTATCCAAGCAATCTGAAGAAGGTTAGTAGAAACATCATTAGAAAATATATGGGCACATTTTTAGATAATCATTTGGCCAGAGAAGTGATTTGGGGGATATCACAGATAAACACAGGTCAGTGCGCATTTGCATTTAGTTCCTTTAACCTCGTACACTATATAACTTCCAGTATCTCTTTCTCTTTAATACAATTTTAAACTCTTTGTGCAAACCCTTATCTAGCTGCGACGACAGACTACCCATTCTACACCACGGTCAACCCGTTCTCGTGCTCGGGCAGCGACTTCCGATGCCTGACTTCGGGCACGTGCGTCCCGTACTGGTGGAAGTGTGACGGCTACGACGACTGTGGCGATGGATCCGATGAATACGACTGCAGTACGTGGGCTCCGTGTTTTCTTTCTTTTTTTCTTCTTGCTAGTGTAGATCCATCAATTCTCCCTGTTGCATATAAATGTAGAGACTCAAAGAATGGCAGTGCCATTTGATTTCTGTTACAATATGTCGGCAACGAGGTGTCATGGCACAATTTGAGCTCTGTATTATCGTACAAGAGAAATATGGAGCATTTCTATCTCAATCTCCAAACTAGTATAGTTTTACAGATTTTTGAACAGCAATTGTCCACTTGTTGGGAAAAGAAATAGAAAGTTTCAACCTCTGAAGGTGGATTTCTATTGTGAAGTGAAAATGTTTTTGTCAGAATAAAAGGGAAAAATGAAATGTGATTAACCACACAATGTACACACACATGTACACACACATGTACAGTAGACTCTCGTTATAAGAAAGTCCTCGGGACCAATAATTTTCTTCCATTATATCGAAATTTCGTTATTACCGAACAAATAAACAATGAAAAAAACATAGAGTAGATAACGTTATGGCCTGAAATTTTACTTTGGTGCAACTGGAATTTTATTATAACTGTGTTTGTTAAAACAGGAGTGCACTCTCGTGCCTTCTGTACAGTAAAAGAAACTCTGCATCAGGGGTAGTGCAGAAGTGACTATTGAAAGGATGACCCTGCCTGAACACCGAATGTTGGGTGCATTAGATCACCTCGTTCATTTGCATATGTGACCCTGCACCTCGAAACAAACACAAAGTCGCCAGACATGAATTTTTAGTTAAGACCATATTCTGAAAGAGCAGACTTTAAGCTTTAAAATGATGTATAACTCAAATCAAATGGACTCTCCTAACCCATCTAAATATTGGAAAGAAAGCACAAACTCAGGAAAAGTGTGAACTGAGAAAAGAGGCTCTGAAGTACAGTGTCTATTCAAGCGCTTAATCTTTACCAAACCGTGCTGGCTGTGTGATGAATGGGACAAAAACAGGAAGTGAACCACCAGAGTAACAACAATGAAGGGATTATCAGATTATACTGAAATGAAGCATGCCTCATTAACACATTCTGTCCATAATTAATGCCAACTTTCAAAGCAGTAGCACTATCCTTTCAAAAGTTATTAGAGTTGAAAGTGAAGAGTGTGGACAAGGTTTTTCAAAAATGAAAAAGGGATTCTAAAGACACACCTAATCACACTATTCTACCAAAAATGTTCGAGATAAACTGCTAAAAAGCCCACTTTCCTGCCCGTTTTATGATACAAAATTTTAGCATAATGTAAAAGAAGACCCGCTCTTTCAGAAAATATAAAAAAGTCAAGTTCGGCAAGGTTGACCCATTTCACTTATTTTCAGTCCTCACGCAAAATCAGTGTGTGCGACTTTATGTTCGTTTTGAGGTGCACGGTCACATATAGCGTAAGGCCATCGTACGGACTCAACCACCAGTGGCCAGTGATTAAATATTTACAGTATTCGTGTGCCAGGGAGATTTCTTCTGTCAATTGAAAGATTTTGGTGGACCAGATGCAATGTGTAGAGCTCTAGTTAAAATATGTAAAATGATAGGACATAATATTGATAATTCATCATGCTATGCTCGCTAGCTAAGTTCAGAATCTATTCTTGGTTGAAAGTTTTGATTAGCTCCAAGTACATTGTATAATCCACCCATTGTGCTTGTGGCAGCTACCGGTAATCTCTTAACAGGTTCTAATGCAATGTGCCAGTGGCCACCTAGGGGAGACAAAAAAAAAAGAAAAAGTGGCTGTTATAGACAGGTGGCCACTAACATGGCTTTTGGGGGAGGGGGGGGGGATTTTTTAGTGGCCATTACGTTAGTTGGCTGCTTTCTCATGCCCACAAATGGTATGGTATACAATAAAAGAAGAAATTTTCACACATCTATGATGTGAAACTAGCGCAAAAACGAATAGACTTTTTTTGCTTCATTGTACCCTTCAGTGGATTATTCTCATCCATTTTTATTGTTGTTGTTGCTGCTCTTCATCATCTGTAATCTTTTTTTTGTTTACCTTTTGACAGTCGAGTTCACGACGATCGCACCAGGCTCCTGCTCCTCTGGCGAGTTCGGGTGTGACAACGGGAGGTGTATCCCGTGGTACTGGGAGTGTGACGCATACGACGACTGTGGCGACAACAGCGACGAAATCACGTGCGGCAGTAAGTGAAACCGAGGAAAAGAAGAAAAAAAAAAGACGAAAGTTCACACAAAGAAGACAAAAAGACGAGAATGAAAAAGAAGCGCTGGGATATCTGAATCCGTGACCTACTCATGGCCGGCGCAGCCGTGGGGGCCGTGGGGGCTCGGGCCCCCACACTTTTTGTGCACCATACAAAGGAATACATAAGGTTATGTTTTTTCTCTGAAGACCTTTTTTTTTTTTTTTTTTGTGGACGGGGAGAAGAGATGAGCCTTTTTTGTTGTTGTTGTTGCTTGTTATTGAAAACACTGCGCCGGCCCTGCTACTTCATTTTGTAAATGTTTCGTGTATATTTTCGCCAGCTATTTGTTCGTTGAAACTTTTGTATGACTTCGCCATCAGCACTCTGTGGTACATGTCTGCATAGTAGAAAGGATGCTTGTCAGTACTCCTATTAGCTTTTGTGTTGTTTGTTTGTTTTAAGCTTTGTGGTCGTAAAGAAGTACTCAAATTCTCCCCAAACTATGGTTGTAGAATTGGAATCTTCAAAGGGGAGTTACATCGTGACATTATGTTGCTTAGTATGAAAACAGAAAATCAGAAAAAAAAGTAGATCAGTGGAACTTTGGGCAGAAAATAAGCAACATGATAAAAGTTATGCACTGTCAAAATGTGGAGGACAACACAAGTTTGCAACTCTGTGTAACGTAGATGTTGAGTAGCTCTCCGAGTACCGTATGTACACAAAAAGTCACAAATCTTTCCATTTTTCTTGTGAGGATAAGCTTATCCTTGGTATATAACAAGAGAAATCTATTTTTTGTGTGATCTCCTCAGCAGATTGATAAGGTCTGTCTGTGCCAAAATAGTTGTGAAAAATGGAAATGAGTTAAATTTTGTGTGCAAAACAAATGGAGAGGTGCTCGACACATACATCACACAGATTTGCCCATTATGTCATGCTCTCTACACTTTATCAGCTCTGCTCATAACATTTTTAATGTGTTTATTTTTTTCCTCCAAAATTTTCATTGATCTATTTCTTCAATTTTTCTGTTTTCATACAAAGCAGTATGATATCAGGATGAACTTAATTTACCATTTGCAGATGAAACAAAAACCCAGCATTAGTGCTTCAAAATAGTTCTAAAATGTGAGTTACGGATAGATACAACCAATGTAAAAATTTGAATCAGTGTAATCAATGTTAAGTATTGTTAAGTATACAGACTGTGAACAGTAGTTATAATAAAAATGTTTCCAGATTAAACCGTCTGCAGTTACGGTTTATTGAGAAGAACAGAAATTTCTCCTTATGTTTTAGGCTTTATTGCAAAAATTTTATATGGTAGGATGTTTTGTGATACAACACAAATCCATCAGATATGATATCTTGATTGAAAAAAAAAAAAAAAAAATCATTGCTCCCAAAGGTAAACTGGACCTTCAACCTTAGAGTGAACCAGTTTATTTCTGCCTCGTAAAGTACAAATTATATACATGTAATCATGGGGGAAGGGTGGGATACATGCCCTCTATACTAAAAATCTGATATACATGTACGTGCTTGTTGCCGTAGCTACGACGGAAATGCCCGTAACGCCGCCATCCTGCGGGTTCTTCCACGTGCCCTGCGGCATTGGTGCAACGCCGCCCTGCATCTGGCGATGGTTTGAGTGCGACGGAGAGGCGGACTGCTCTGACGGCAGCGACGAGGACCACTGTGGAAGTGAGTATTTGAGAAAAGATGAATTCACGTGAGACTCCTTGCGGGCTGTCGTCACGCTGTCCCTGAATTGACACGAGTATCAACCTTCGCGAGATCTTCGGGCAATTTATGGGCTTGCCAAAGATTTTGCCACTGCTCACAAAGTGGTTGGCGGAGCCGGAGAAACTCCACTGGCGGTCATACGATGGCTTGAGATGCCCTCATGAGTGACCTGGTGTTGATACGATCAGAGCCGAAATTGAATGTTTTCCTCTGTCATGTGTCCATGCGTGCTCGGTTTCAGGGCAGTGTGACGCCCGTGTTAAGGAGCCTCTATTTGAACACAGCAGTATTCAGTGACTCAATCCTGGTAATGTCTGAATTCAAACAATCATTTGGACTAAATGAAAACTGCCTCTGTGAATTTAGGCTAAGGAGTCTTGGGGTAAAGCTGAACAAACACTGTAATATTGTGTTGTCGAAATTAATCATAAATGGTAAAATTGTGGAATTTCAATTTCAAACTTTTTTTTTGTTTCAAACTTTGATACCAGTTGTAATCACATATCCAAGTATAAGGTGGAGCTATGATGTTTTATACATCTCACAAGTCTTTGCACACAAATTCTATGTTTTTGCATAAAATCAAAATGAACAAACTACATCCATTGCATCAAATCATTTCTGATTTATGACTGATGTCATTGCTTTAGTGAATAACATTTGACAAATAAATTGTCAGAAATTTATAGTTTGTAATATTTCTGTTTCATTCGAACTAAACTACGGATTTCTCCAATGTTCGCATAATTTTATGAGTGTGCCTCTAACAACCATAAAATTTCACTGTACAATGAGAGTCCCCTCTGGTGTAGCTCCAGTAGCTCCATGTTTGTTGGAGTACACCTCAATCTTATAATCACAGAATTTGCAAATATCATGAGTTGAGTTCTTGCAAATTTAGCTACAGGCAAAACTATTCTGATCCCGACAGGAATGTGAAATGCAAGCCTGCATCTCTCCCTTTATTACTTGTACTCCATAATTGCAAATTTAACTACTCTTGAAAATTGTTGTGAAGTCCCGACTCTCGAAAAATTAGGCTTGCTGAATACATGGAGTATACAGCAGGGCTGCACACTAGCCAGTTTTTTCTACGGGTTCAACCTATCTGGCTGACCAGTAGGTACCCAGCGTTTCCACTTTTTGCTGGCCAATTTCTGAAAAAAGTTACTGGTCCAACAGTGCTCTTTACTGGTCAGGGAGAGTCAGACCAGTGCCAGTGTGCAGGATTGTATACAGTATTTGTATCAACATGAACCTGTGTGGGTAGAGAAAATTTTGCTCTAAAACTCATTTGATATAAAAAGATGTTAACCCAATGCCTGAGAAGAATGCTCGAAGGCTATGTACTATTGAGGAATGATCTATTTATCCATTTCGTGACAGCACGTGTCCCGACCACGCCATACGTGCCGACGACCGTCATCTCGTGCGGCGTGCGCGAGTTCAAGTGTGCAGACGGCCAGAAGTGCATACCTATCAGCGATGTGTGCGATGGATACTACCAGTGCTCAGACACCAGCGACGAACTCAACTGTCGTGAGTTTCCCCTTGGTTTGACTCTTCAAAGATTTCTCATTCATTTTCATTGAAGTTAATCCGTTGAGGACGGTCTGATTTTGCTACATAGACCCCTGCCCGAGTGTACTTGGGACTTGTCCTCAACACGTTAAAATGCGCCTTTAAGAAGGTACAAGATAGCTTTGTATTGAAGGCTCAAACAGTTTTGGGGAATTGTGCTTGATCTACTTTGCTGTATGTTCATCTACATTGTACACATCTCTCTCTCTCTCTCTCTCTCTCTTTGGCTGTTTACATGAACATATGCATTGATACAGTGCAATTTGCAAGTACAGGCCATAGGATTTCTATTTTCTTTTCTTCTCAGTTCCGTATACATTTGGCTATCTCCATATGTTAAAATCGCACAAAATTTTAGTTTGATTTGTGATTTCGTCAGACAACCTCAATATCATCACTAAATTTGAGAGAGCGAAAGAGAGATATGTTTTATATTGCAATCTCCTTGACAATGATAATGCATTTACTCTAAGAAATCATGATGACAATGTTCAATGATTTGGAATATACAGATTTCACAATCATCCTTACTCAACAAACTGTGTTTTGAATGATTTTAAAGGGGACCTCCGGATGATTTTCAGACTTTTACATTTGAACAACTATAAATTAGTTAAACTGAGTACAGAGTTTCAGAATATACAGTGATTGGGATGAGGAATGAGAATGTTTTCAAAATCTATAGCAAATTGCAATGAACAAGGATGATGACATGTCAGCCTCACCATAAGAATGCATGAGTTGGGGCTCAAGGAAGCAGAACAAAAGAAGAAGGCATGCATTGATTCTTCACAGGTGAGCTTGTTGAGCAAGCAGTATTGTAATGGAATCACACTGCTACATTTCTGAAATATGTGAGGCTCTGATGTCATCAACACTGTTCAGTGTAATTTGTTTAAGATTTTCATTTTATGGGTTTCTCTGCTCAAGTACCACAATAAATTCCACGAATCTATACATGGAACTGTCGATTTATGTACTACATGATGTGAAATTATGAAAATCGTCTGGAATGCCCCTTTAACCCGTCACCTGTGGGAACCTGGTGGCCTATGTATTAAGTCTGTGGAGATGGGAAAAAGGATGAGTGGACATGCTTCAGCAAGAACTTCAAGGAATAATGGAACTGAGTATGTAACCAAATGCGGGGGGATCCAGGAATTCCGTAAAGGGGAGGCACTTTTACAAAATTAAAGGGAGGGCGCATGTGCCACCCCATTTTTCTTTTTATTTCTTTTGTGTTAACCAAAAATAAAGAGGGGGCGTGTGCCCGGTGCGCCCCGGTCTGGTTCCGCCACTGAGATACGAAATGCTTTACCTACAGTTGTAATCAGCCGTGCAAAGCTACTTGTAGGATGACTCGTTAATGAATTTGTTCACTGATCGTTTTCATACCAATCTCGTTTGTTGCAGCGACGGTGACAACCCGCCCACCAACCAGCCTGTGTGGCAACAACCAGTTCTACTGCGTGCAGTCCGGAGCGTGCATCGACGACTTGAACTTGAAGAAGTGCAACGGCTACGTTGACTGCGTGGCGCTGGAAGATGAGACAGATCCCAGCTGTAATCGTGAGTGAATGACTGTAGTCAAAGGAGCATTTGAGACAACATGCATACATGTATATACTGTATACGCCATATATTTAGCGAGTGTAAATTTTTGCGAATCGGAACTTCCCGATGATGTCACGAGTGGTTGAATTCGTGATTATGGAGTCCTGTATCAAATTGAGAAATGTACATGCGTACCTCACATTCACAGCTTGATTAGAGTCCATGTTTTTGCGTGTCTTTAATTTTGCAAATAGCGCCAGACTCTTGAAATTCGCCAAAATAAAAATCTCGTGAAATATTTGGCGTATACAGTAATAGACCGGTAAACCATCATCATCCTTTGTCTTTGTGATTTGTTCTGAATATGTAAAACATTCTTATTCCTCATACCAGTCGCTACAAATTCTGAAACGACCCAGTATAACCGATTTATAGACGTTTGAATGCAGAAGTCTAAATATCATCTGGAGGTCTTGAAAAGTATCTTTGCCAACATACTGGAGAAGTGGATAGTTTTGTGTGAGTAATTTTTTGTGCTCGGCTGGGTACGACGAGTTTGGCATGTTTTTAATTCCTTGGAATCAAGACATTATATACAGCAGTAAACTGCTGGAACATATAGCAAGCAAAAATATTGGGGTATTTTTTATTCACGCTGGTTTATGGTTGTGTACATAATTTCAGGATAATTTTTTGAGTGCATTGAGAGCTATGTTGCAGATCATACAAATTTCCTCAAGCATGTGATACTTAATTTCAGCTCCTGGAGAAGTTTCGGAGGATTTAGGCCTTTTTATTTGCTCTTTGAACAGGGCCATTGACATTTTAAAAAAACAGAAGAAGAAAGACAAGCGACTAAGAATTCAGGCTGTTATCATAAGTGATGTAATATCATTTTTACGGAAATATGCTGTGCTAGAGGTGGAGTAGTTCTTGAGGCTCCTTGACCAATTGATTGGTCTCCTCCATCCTTGAACCCCTCGAAATTGAAGTTATTAAAATGTGCTCTCAATATTTTCTTCCATCACAACTCCCTAAAATCTTGTCATTCATCCAGGAACATACGTTGTGCAGAATTTGCTGGTTGAAGAGGGCGACACAATCAGTTTGGCGAGGATGACGTTCTCTATCTCGCACGTGGAAGGCCAGTCCTATCAGATCCGGGTCTACAAGCGGTGAGTGAAAAAAGACAAAGATCCGAGATGGCAGTCAGCTTTGAATATTTTGAGAAACTTGCACTTGACTAAATCTGTTCCATGAGTGGTAACATGTGAAGGTCTTGGAATATGTTTGATTTTGTACCACGATTTCTCTCATCCAAGTTGCAGACAAGAGAAGTGTGGTTTACTGTGTACGTCAAATATTTTGCAAGGTTTTTAGTTATCGTGAATTTCACAAGTCAGGTGCTATTTGCAAAAGTAAAGACACTTGAAAATAGTGACTCTGATCCCAATGTGAATTTCTCTATTTAGTACCGTACTCCATGATCATGAATTTAACCACTCGCGAAATTGTCGGGAGGTCCCGATTCGCAAAAAATTTAGACTCGCTTGATATATTTTGTATACAGTATTTGATGGATATTGTTTTTGAAATGGCTCAGATATCCAAAAAACAGATTAAATCAGAGGGGTCCTCATAAAAGGTGGGTCCCATCTTTTATTAGGCCCCCATCTCAGTAGGAAGGCGACCATGGCGATCTGTGACAATTTAACAAATTGTGGCGCGATCGCCTTCCGTCTCCACTTTTGGCCTCCGAGGCGATTACACTACGGTTTCTCCACGCTCAACCTGCGCTGTAGGCGATAGCGCCACGATGATAATGCAACTCCGCCATGTTGTTGCCGCGTTTCCAGGCCGACGAGATGCGCTGCTTCTGCGATCGAACCGACTGTGTTGCGATATCCGTACGCTTATCAAGACCTCACTACAGCAGTGATACGATCGGAGCGACATTGATACGTTTACGCCGGGCTCATGCTACGATCTCAAGCGATCGGGGTATGAAATGTGTTTCATGATTAAATTTCTTCAGGCAGATGTCAGTGTCAAATTAACATGGATATGCAGAATATGGTTCTACCCTTACATCTTAGCATTCTAGAACACACCAGTTAGAACCTGATGTGAAATTGCACTATTAGTTAAGTCATCCATTCAATTAAAAGGGTAAAACGTATTGAAAGCATTGAATCCTACTTAGTATTTTGTGTGTTCTTTCATTTTTCATTGGAGGTTTCTCATTGTCTCACAAAAGAAGTTGGTAACCTGGGGGGCGTTTCATGAAGCGTTTTGTCAGATATTTTGTTTGAGAATCACTGTTATAAGCTACTGAAATCCTTGCTTCTGATTGGCTGAGAGCAAATCTGTCTGACAAATTTGTTGGACAAAACGCTTCATGAAATGCCCCCCTGAAGCCTCATCTCAATCACAACTGTACCATCCCTTTAACTTTTCAACCCACTCTATCCTACCCCCCCACCCCTCCACCACCCATCTACCTATAGAGAGGCGATCCCAAATGCCGATGAGCCTGGCCATGACCTGCCCAATTCGGTGCACCAAGACATAGCTGGCCAATCGCGCCACTACGTCTGGACGTCACTGAAGGCGAGTACCAAGTATGAGTTCACTGCATCCGTCGTGATCAATGGCAAAGAGTACAACAGGGCACCCCTTTTCTACTATACCACCCCAGGAGGTACGTACAAAGAACTCCTAGTCTGCCAGTTTTGGGCCATAATCATTCAATTCAGTAAAAGATTTTGTCTACACTACGTATTGAATGTTAGTCGCTAGTTTGTTAAAGTTTTAAAGTTGAATAGTTTTATTTAGGTAATTCTGATCTTTCCTAAGAAAAATAGAACTGGAAACTTCCTCCTCATGGATGCTGAAGTGAAACTATAGATTTCTAGTGAATTTATTTGTACCCCCCCATTCCGACTGTTATTCTCAGTTGAAAAGGGGAGGGTTTTTCTTGAGTGAAATAGTGTTAGTGGTTTAATAGTGGTAGGAGTAGTGGTGCCAGAGGCATTATGTTTTCGGGTTGTCCGTCCTTCCGTCCGTCCTTCCGTCCGTCCATAATGAATTTTGTGGACAGTGTAACTAAAAAACCTTTGGAGGTATCCTAATGAAACTTGGCAAGTATGTGTATTAGGGGGTGAAGTTGTGCCTATCAACTTTTGAGTGCACATGCTCAAGGTCAAAGGTCAAAAGGTCAAGGTTAAATGATTAAAATTTCACTATTTCCCCCATATCTATGCAATGGCTGAAGATATTTTCTTGAAACTTATTGTATAGATGTATTACCCAATTAAGATTCTGTAGTGAAAGTTTGGGGTCACGAGGTCAAAGGTTTAAGCTTAAAAGGTCAAGTAAAAATGTTAGAATTTCACTTTTTTATCGGTATCTTAGAAAATTGTTCAAGGTATCTTCATGGAACATAATATATGTATACATGTACTGACTGGCAGTGATTATCTAGGGAACCTGGGGTTCATGGGTCAAAGGTCAGGGGTCAAAGGTCAGGGGTCAAAGGTCAGGGGTCAAAGGTCAAGAGCAACACTTCAAATTTTTACTTTTACTATTTCCCTCATATTTATGCAATGCCAGCAGGATTATTATTATCCTTTTTTTAACTTACTGTATGCATGTATAACCCAATAGAGATTCTCTATTTTTTCTTTTCTTTTTTTTTTTTTTTGCCAAAAATGTCAAAGGTCAAAGATCAAGTGAAAGTGCTGAACTTCCTTCTTCCTCCATATTTCGGAAGTGGCTCAAGTTATCTTGAAACTTGGTACATGTTTTTGCATGTTCTGCCCGACAGTGATTCTCATACGAGTTTTAGGGTCAAAGGCCAGATGAAAATGGTAGCAATTTTCTATTCAATACAGAAATTGCATTTTTTCTCCATACCTTGAAAACTACTCAATCCATAAACTTATGAAGGGTTCAAAGTCAAGTAAAAGTCCTAAAATCCCCAAATACATGCTCTCCTATTCATCCAATGAAACGTAGGTCAAGGAAGGTGAACATTCAACACATTTGTGAGAAACAAGTCATTTTAATATTTTGCCAATTTTGTGAAAATGTAATCACACATTGTCCACATGTACTATAGACCTATTAAGAGGATCATGCATTATGGCACAGGCATACCAGTTGCCATAGCGACATTTCTAGTTCATTTGTATTTTTGAAACTCTGTGATGCAAATACCGTAAGGTTTGATAAATGATGTTGAGAGACATTATTCTGCAATCAAGCAAAATCTTGTGACGCTTGAAAAAAGTGATATACTACATTTGCAAAAGAGATATGCGATTTTTTCCCCCCTCTTCCTCCGCCCTGTTTGCGCAGATGCGCTGCACCTGCCGGTACCCACCATCACGAGTCACCGCCTGATCCATGAGAATGACGACACCATCACGGTAAACCTCACCTGGACTCCGGTCACTTACAGCTCTGTCCCATTTTACCAGGTAAGGCGGTCAGGATGGCAACAACTGCGTGACACTGTACACACATATTTCTCCAGAGCAACCTCTTGGCCCATCGTCGAAAAAGTTTGCAATTTCCTCCACACATCACGTCAGATAATATGAATCCATGACTAGCTCATGTGCAGTTGCATATCCCCAAGTTGCTCGGGTCAAGATGAATTAACATTGCATGAGGACTTCTTATATACTTGCGCATTGTGAGCCAACTTAAATGTGGTTATTGTATGTCAATAGTATTAAAGATCACTATTTCCTTTGCGTATCATGTCAGATTATGTGCAAGTGCAATCGCATTTCCCCTAGTTATTATTATAAAGGTCGAGTTGAAATGAAATTGTGTGAGGACTTTTTAAACATTTGCGCATTGTGAGCCAACATAGAGTGTTTTTTTGCGGGCCAATGCACTGTGGTAAAGGGTGCGTTTTAGGCCAGTAGTGAAGTGGGCTTGAGTGGAAATTAAGGAAACAGATTTTTGAAACAGTCTCAGGGAAATGTCCCCTGTCTTTGTCTTCATCTATCCATCCATCCATCCATCTCTCTCTCTCTCTATATATATATATATCTATCTATCTATCTATCTATCTATCTATCTATGATCTATCTATCTATCTATCTATCTATCTATCTATCTATCTATCTATATATCTATCTATCTATCTATCTATCTATCTCTCTATATACCATAAATTGCCATTATAAAATGACAAAATTTGGTCCAATGAATGAGAAATTCAGGTCCCCAAATTATTACCTACATATCATTAGATGCAACTTTAGTTTAATTGTTCAGCTTTAACAAAATTTGGGTGTAACAAAAGAAAATTGCAGGTCCCTTGGACTTTGTATCAAATGGAGTTGTCTGTATTAGTGTGTATATACTGTACAAATTATATGTGTTGTATATCAGGGCTTGACACTAACATTTTTTTTTTTTTTTTTCTGGTGGCTCATTTGGGCCACAAAATCTTTGAATATGACATTTTAACGGCTCAAAAAGGAAATGTACTTGCCAAAATAAACAGAAATATATGAGTTTTGTTTTGCGTTTTAGCTGCCTGATCGGACCACCAAAAGATGAACCATTTTGGAAAATTTGCTGGCCTGCCATCAGTTTGTTTGTTTTTATTGACTATATTGGTGTGGTACGTATCTCGTTACAGGTGCAATACCATGGTAACCAATCAACTGTCTGGGAGTCGACACAGTACACCTTGAACCCCTACTACCCCATCTCTCGGCTCACCAAGGGCACCACCTACGGCTTCAAGGTACCCCGATATGCTTGAACTTGAACTTTGAACTTGAACTTTGAACTTGAACTTTATTCTGTGTCATGTAAAAAACATATCATTTGCACAATAACAAACTGAGGACTGTGAATGAGTACATGAACATGCATACATAACATATAATAACTATAAATGAAACATGGAAACTACAGAAGACCAGGGTCTTGTCAGGGTAGTTCCCAACAAAAAGAATAAGAGGAAACTATATTGCTTTACGATCAAAACATTACAAAAACAGACACTCGCACACACAAAAAAATACATTTTCGTTAGAAAATCAAGTAATGGTGATTAGTTATATATACCCTTAGAAAACAAAACCCAAAAAATTATTTATAATCATGGTGTATTTCATAATGGCAGCTCTATAACCATCTAGCAAATATCTTTTAAGATTCTTCTTAAAAGATATTTCTAGTTTGAGAATTTTTAACTGTATCTGGTAAAGAATTCCATAATGTGGGTCCAGTATGTCTGAGTGTGTGCTTGGACTTCAAAAAGGGGACTCCCCCCTTCCCACCCCAACATACCGTCGGCTGAGAGCCAGAAGGGCTTTATCGCAATTTTGGGGGGTATTGAGTTATCGGTATCATGTTGTAGACCTCGATATCCTTTACATTCATGGTGTCAATTTTAGGTTATGTTCATTTTCAGTAAATAGTCAAAAGCTCAAACCACAAGGGCGCTATTCTATCCCATATCGGAAACAGTGCTTATATTAATATACCCACTTTTGATTCTATTAGCTTTTTTATTTCACGAAAAATTGATTTTTTGTTTTGATTTATGCTCAAATCTTGGAACATGAAAGCGCCCTTTTGGGTCTAAGCTGACAATATGACATTATGAGTCTAGCAAATGTTGAAAGATTGAGGGAAATTGGACAATCCTGTCAGAAGTTTTAAAAGTATTCGAGTTCTAGGTGATTGTGTGGACTACCCTCTGTACACTTGAACTCTACACAGTTTGTTATGTCACAATAGTAGAATGATATCAAACAAATACAAAACAAATGTCTCAAATGTTATTTTGTATGTGTGAAAGACACAAGTTTCCTTGACCTCTCCCATTAAATTTTTGCGAATTGGAGCCGATTGTGAATTGCCACTAGCACTCAATGCACATACGTTTTTTAGTGTAGACAAGAATTTTCACATGCATTTTAATTTCACTGATCTTACCTCTCGCAAAATTTGCGAAATCAAAGTGCTTCTGGTTTTACAGTAAGTGTATGTCAAGGGTTTTACAGTAAGTGTATGTCAAGGCATGGACCTGCTACACCCTTGTACACACGAACATTCATCATTTGTTAATTAATTCTGTTAAAAGTATCACAAAGAAACATTTTGAAACCATGCTCTCCTGGGGGGCATTTCATGAAGCATTTTGTCTGACAAAGTTGTCTGACAAATTTGCTCTCAGCCAATCAGATGCAAGGATTTCAGTAGCTTGTAACAGTTTGCCGGAAAAATATCTGACCAAACTGCTTCATGAAATGCCCCCCCCCCCAAAAAAAAAAAAAATACATGTGCAGAAAATGATATGTGTATCTCTCTTAAAGGGACTGTACAGTACTGGTTGAGGTGGGGACTCATGTTTTGAACACTCCTAAGTGAGATAATGAAAAGCCTCTTATGAAATATGAAAGAGCATGTAATTTTAAGAAGGATTCAATGTTTATTTGATGAAAATTGGTTTTCAAATGGCCGAGATATCCAAAAAAGTGCTAATAATGAAAGGCGACATGCCACAACTTTATTAGGATCTCTTTGTTTCACCTTGTTTTTGGATGTCTCAGCCATTTCAAAACCGATTCTCATCGAATAAACTTTTGATACCCCTTAGAACTGCATGCCCTTTGACATCTCATAGAGTGGTTTCTGAATATCTCGCAAAACGTTAAAAGCTAAATCCTCACCTCGACCAGAACTGTACACACTCTTTAAATCAAGAAAAATGCATGTGCAGTTGTAGTATAGATATCGGCAGGGTGATTGGTCTCTGTTTATCTATTTTTTGCACATTTTTTTTTGCAGATCATATCAGAATAAACATTTACAGTAACTGGGGACAAAAAGTATGTCTTACTTCATAAGTAATGTTACATGCATGTAATCCTTTTCAGTAAATACCAATTATGTGACACAAAATTTATCACGTTTGAGGTTTGCTGCTCCCTGCCTTTTGTGTTACTCTATTCAAGGACAGTTAAGTCTGAAAAGGCACCTCAGCCAAGTAAGACTGAAATGAAGAAAACTATTCTTTTTGTCAGTGACGATACATGATTACACCATCGTCATTGTCCAAACATGTGAATGTACTCCTTAACCCGTTCCATACTGAATTCAGAAATGCCAATAGACTTTATAATACACAGGCCACCTGGTTCCCGTACGGAACATGTTAAGATGCACATAAGCAGGTGGGGCTGGTGGTAATGGGTACAAAGAAAGGCCTCCGTTCACAGTCTGTAAGTGTAGTACGTCCAAGGTCAAGGCAGGCACTAATTCTCCACGCCTTGTTGAGAGAAGAGGTTAAAGTTCGCATTTGATATCAGACAAACAGACAAACAGACAAAAGTGAAGTAGATACAATGTACCTAACTATAACTTATGTGCATGTTTACATTGTTTTGTTTTTATTTTTTGTTTCTGTCTTGAATGCAGGTCAGAATTTTTGTCAATGAGCTCTATGGAAATTTCAGCAACGTGTACACCGTCTTTATTGGACAGGGTGAGAACACAGCTCCCTCCTTTGTTCACTTTTGTTTAGTATTTTGTATAATATTCCACTTCCCCCTTTGAGTTTCATAGAGTGTGAGGCACATGCACAGGTACAGGGTGAGAAGACAGCTCCCTCCTTTGTTCACTTTTGTTTAGTATTTTGTATAATATTCCACTTCCCCCTTCGAGTTTCATGGGGTGTGAGGCACATGCACAGGTACAATGTACACGTAATTGCTACGTGTACATTGTTGTGCATCTACATGATTTAGTGGCAAAGTGTAAAAGAAGCAAACCTTACACATCCCCTTCTTTTTTCTTCTTTTTTTGTGAGGTCATACAAGCTTTCTTTGCATTTCTGTACTGTATGTTGTCATTCTGTGTTGACTGAAAAGAACAATCATAAAGGCCATTTTAGAAGAATCATATGAGAATTTGATTGCAAGATTTAAAGGTATTAGCCCACATTTGTAAACCTGCAGCAATTGGTCTCATAGTTACACATGGCATTTGGGTATGATTGCAGTAACACCTGTGCAAAATTTCGTTCCAATTAGTCCATTACTTTCATAAATGTAAATGAAAATGCACCGTAATCCGTATGCATGCGTATAACGCTCGCTAGATAGCCCGCGCTCGTAATTCGATTTTGGGTCGGGTTGACCCGGTTTGAAAATTGATTTTGAAACAATGATTTTCTCTCTTTTATCGAATGGTATAGACAAAGAGCGACAGGTGAGGTATGTTACTGTTATAAATTGTACTTGAAGTCATATTGGACCTGTTTTATGCAGTTTTGATTTTCATGGGTTTGCAAATATGGGCTAGTACCTTTAAGGACCATTGTGAAACTTTTAAAGTAAGTCCATCATCAGACAGGAAAGAAAAAACCTTTCCAGTGATACCTTACTTTGAACATACATGTAACAAGGAATACTCTTGAAGTTATGGTCATAAAAAGAATGTTTTATATTTTCTTATTATTTTTCTGCGTTTTCTTGAACAGTTTAATCACAAATATTGCAAATTAACAAGAATGGAGTTCAGTCATTTTGCAATCGACCTCTTCGTATGCATATAATTATATAGAAAGATTTCATGTTGTTATTGACGGTGTAACTTGATAAAAGCCTGATTCTGTAATGTGGGATCCTGATTGGCCTTAACACAGGAAACCTCATCTTTCCGCCCACCAATCTGAGGGCTAGTAACATCCAGACGGACAGGGTCACCCTCTCCTGGACCGCGCCTGTTCTCCAGGGTGGCGCAGATGTCAAGGTTTGTGTCATCCACCTTCATCACTCTTTTAAAAAGGGATGGCTAGTAACTGATCAGTGGGAATCAGTGGGAATGCTGGGGGATGATTGTTCCGATCCTTGTGGGATTCATTTATGAGTACATTATACTGTATCTATTGTTGTGTGAAAATTATTTGCTTCAGAATGGACTCATATTCAAGTAATGTGCAGTTTAATCACCCCATCACTGTACAGGCATGCTAACCTGGAAACATTAAAGTGCGCATTACTTGAATATGAGACCATTCTGAAGCAAATAATTTTCACACAACAATAGATATATAATGTACTCTTAAATGAATCCCACAAGGATTGGAACAATCATCCCCCAGCATTCCCACTGATTCCCACTGGTCAGTTACTAGCCATCCCCTTTAAATAGTGTGATCCTTTTTCTTGCTCTATTGTCATTATTACCTCCGCCGAGGAGCAGTTAAAGGGATGGTTTGTATCGTATTGGTTGAGGCAAGTATTCAGCTTGAAACTTGTTACAAGATGCAATGTACTTAGAAACCATTTTTATTAAAATGTTGAAGAGAATCCATTTCTATGAGGAATTAAGAATTACTTCTATTTGATGAAGAACAGTTTTGAAGTGGCTGAGACATTCAAAGAAACAAATTATGTTGTAATACAAAGCTATCCTAATAAAAAGTGGGTCCCACCTTTTATTAGGATCTTTTTGTTTTGGGTATCTCATTCATTTCAAAACCAATTTTATTACATTAACTTTGAATTCCTCTTTGAATTATATGGTCTTGCACAATTTATTGAAGTAATTTCTCATTATCTAAACAAATGAAAGCATCATCGTAAAAAACTTGGAAACTTGAAGCTCGATCTTTACCCAAATTGTACCATCCCTTTAAACAGATGGACATTTGTGTCTTGACTAGGAAAGCATGCAGCAGTCCGTCTTCTGTATGTTGCTTTACAATTGAATTTACCTTGATGGTGTGTTCCAATACATGTACATTTGTAGGTGATTTGGATTAACCATAAGAGCTATAATGAATTTGAGAAGTTGTGATTGAGTTTTGAAATATACAAGGGATTCGGGAGGAAGTTATGATTGATTTCAATTATTGTAGGTCTCTTGATGAAACGTACTAATAATGGATTGAGAAGTTATCATTGATTAATGGACTTTATACTTGATTGTGGAGAGTTGTCATTGATTTCTGGGACTAATCAGTTATAAGATTCGATAAAGCGGGTAATGGAGTTAGAGGATATGATTGATTTATGGACTAATGATTGGGTATGCAGAGTTATCACTGATTTCTGGAACTTTGAATCAATTACAAGTTGTGATAAAATGGAGCCCTGAGACGCCATCTTATTTAGCATTTTAGTTTCAGCAGACTGACTCTATTCAACCAGAAATGTTCAAACATGAATGTGTAAAGATATGTACAATTCCATATGCAGGGTGCAAACATGCAATGACTTATTTCAAGGAAAGATAAATGCTTGTTATCAAAGGACCAAGGGAAGGAAGAGGGGGAGGGCGTAACAGACAAATCTTGATACATTTTAGATCTGACCTGGAATGTTGGATTGCTTTCACCTCCTGTATAGGGATACATGATATCTTCGAGTGTCAGTGAAGAAGAAGGGCGCTCTCCCAGGAGGAATGTCCAGAACGCCACGACAACGAACGTCGTTGGTAAGTGAAAGATGTTGCTTAACCCATTGAGGATGGGCTGATTTTGTTCTGGACTCGTCCTCAACGGGTTAAAGATAATTGTTCCTTGCAGACGCCGATGTGTAGCTTGTGCTGTAGGTTCAATGAAATTTTCAGACAGTGTGTTTTTTTTTTTTTTTAGTGTTAGGAAAACTTTCTTTCCCTCATGGACAATTTTTTCAAGATATGATATCAGTGTGTGTGTGTGTGTGCTTTGTGTGTATGTATGTTTGTTTGTTTGTTTTTTACCCCGGAAATCTCTGCCCTGCTCTCTACACTTGCTGCATTTTTTTCTTCCTTTCAAATTTCTTCTCTTCTATTGGATAGTGAAGCCTGGTCAATGATGTCATGACTGTTGATTAATCCGCTATCCCCGATTTTCCCAATCCCAAACATGTAGTTCAGCGGCTGTGTCCGGGGGTCACCTACGAGTTCGACGTCGTCGCCTTCAACGAGCAGGGCGTGAGTCCCCCCTCGCAACCGGAGCAGGCAAGGACGACTGGGATAGGCTACTCGGCGCCCAAGAATTTCCGAGCCAAGGCTGTGAACACAACTGCTGTCCAACTCACCTGGTCTCCTCCGGATCATATGCCGCCTAGAGCGGTGAGAAATATATGAGTGTGTGTGTGTATGTGAGAGAGAGAGGGAGAGAGAGAGAGAGAGAGATAGAGACATATAAAAGATAAATAGAGAGAATGAGGGAGAGATAAGACCCCTGAGACATTCTGATTAATTTTGAAAATTAACCCAAACATTTCCTAACCGACCACATTCAAGAAACCATGTCACTTGTGATGCGCAATCATTAGATTATAATACTTTACTTATATTTGTGATATTTCTGTTAATGGGGAGGGTAAAATTTCTTTTTTGTTGGAGTAAAATGACAATATCTTTGCAGGGATTTAGATTTATCTTTTTGGGGTCTTTTTTTTTTTGTGTGTGTGAAATGTGTGCTAATGTACTCCTCACTTCCTTTTTCTTCCAGAGTTATGAGATAGCGTATAGTGAGGGCTCACCGGTGCGTTTTGACACACACACCAGCAACATGCAGCTCACGATAGGGAAACTGCTCTCGGCGGTGACGTATCAGTTTGCTGTCAGACTCTCCCTCGACTGCGAGGACGCACCGAAGGCGCTGGCCAACGCCACAACGCAGTACGGTGAGTCTTTCCCCCCAAAGCAGGGGGCACAGACAAGCGACGCATCGCTTGGGCGACAAAACCTCGTATCTGAAATTTGGCGAAAAATCACTCTTTACGTTTAACTGCCAGATAATCACTGAAGTGATGCCCTGTCCGAATCGTAGCTGTCTTATCCCCCAAAATGAAGCCACCTTGGCAAGGGAAAGAAAAGGAGATGCCATTTCTTAAAGTGCTGTGGCTACTACATATTTTTTTTTTCTTTTGCTCTCGTGAACATTTTGAGTTGTTTGTCCCCCCAACAGTGAATGGCTGATAGTCAACAAACAAACAAACAACAACAATTTGAATAAAAATGTAGTACCCCCTGCCATAAGGGATCAGAACTGTCACTGGCTTTTTATAGCACAGCTCGGTAGTCTAATGGATGTGACGCCTGTCTATGAATCAGGAAGTCATAGGTTCAAATCTCACCCAAATGTATAAGCCTGGATTCTTTATCATGGTTATTTCTTGAAAGCTCTGTGTGTATTCATGGGTAATTTGTCAATCGGTTGCACAAAAACAACGACAACAAAATCAACAGAATTCAACAAAATTTTAAATTTACATGTATGCCTACCATCATTTAGTGCAAAATAGGCCTTTCCAACGATACCACACTTTTTGCATAACAAGGAATATTTTTGAGGTTATGAATAAAGTTATCCTTTATTTTCTTGAGGATTTCCTTGTTTTTTAGCAGGTTTGATTGCAAATATCTCAAATTAAAAAGAATGGAGTACACTCATTGTACAATGAAACTATTCATTATTATATACGTGCAAGTATACTTACAATGTATGTACATGAAGATATGAACAAATGCACAGATAATTGTTTCTTATGTTTTAACGCAAAACCATCCCCTCTCTTTGCTGTTGAACCCCTTCTACAGACCAAAAGCTGCCTCCTCAGTACCTAAAGCTGCCCAAGATAAGCTTTCGGGATGTTGTGGTGGAGTGGAATTCTCCGAGACAGCTTATGCCCTATGCTGTGGTGAGTAATGATTAAATCCTGTTTGTATGCCCCAGTCACATAGACATCCTGGATCACTCCGGACCACCGCGGATCGGATCCGGGGTGATCCGGGGAGAGATCTGTGTTGATGCCTTGGACATCCTTGGACATCCGTGTATGTCTGTGCAGATCCAGGGACATCTGGGAGGCAAACACGGAAATTTTCGGAGGTCAAAAACATCCACCGTCATCTGGGGATTGCCGTGTTGGCAGAGCAATCCGGGATGGTCTGTGTCGCTGCCGTGTAGCTGCCATGTTGATCTGTGAAGATGCCGTGTTTGTCCGTGTAGACGCCGCGCTCTTCCGGCCTTATCCGTGTAGCTGTCGTGTTGATACCATGTGTACAGTCACATCAATGCTCGTCGACACTCCACAACTATCACGCATCAACTATCACGACACAACTATCCTGGATCTCCCCAGATCACCATGTAGATCCTTGAGGATCCATGTTTATATGTGACTGGGGCCTATCCGTGATATTTCATACCGGGATGAAAAAGGTCATTTTTACCAACAGGCATTTTTGTTTGTTAATTCACTGAGATAGGCATCTGTGATGTGATTATTCATGTGGTCCTTATCTAAATGGTGCTTGCCAGCATATCCACCTGACAGCAAGTCTGGTATTGGCAATATTAAAAAAAAACAACAAAGGGTTGTTGTTACATTCAATACAAAGCAATGAAATGGATGCCTGCTAAAATGTCAACTGCTGGACTATTCGGGTCACCTAGTCTAAACACAGGTTCGTTCTTTGTTTGAACATGAACTCCGTAAATTGTTATATCAGGCAAGCTTACAGTATGCATTCTGCTGCTTTGAAAACTAGTGAAGTGCCTTACCCGCTGGGAAAAAGAAAGGTCATATCTATCAATGAGTACACAGGAGCGAATCCAGGAATTCTGTGAAAGGGAGGCGCCTTTACAAAATTAGAGGGGTGGGGTGCCTGCATTGCCCCCCATTTTTCTTTTTATTTCTTTGTTTTAACCAAAAATAAAGAGGGTGCGCATTCCCAATGTGCTTCCCTCTGGATCCACCACTTGTACACGAGCTAATTCTGAACTAGCTTATTGTTTCCCCCCCTTCATCATTCCTCAACGTTGATCTTTGATACTATTTCTGGCATTTTTGTGTCCCCCCCCCCCCCCTCCCCCCATCCTCATCCAGCCTTACATCCTCCACTATTGGAATAGCTCGGAGCCGGACACGAGGTCCAACATCTCCATTGCTGCCACCAAAAACCGCACTGTAAATGCGACCGTGTCGGGTCTTGTCCCTGGGGGGACGTACTCCTTTGAGGTGCGGGCTGACTTCAAGGATTCCAAGACGACGGGCGTCATAAGTGGCACGACAAGTGAGTGCATCCAGTATTGTATACGCCATATTATATTTAGCGAATCTAAATTTTCTCGAATGGGTACTTCCCGATGATTTCACGAGTGGTTAAATTAGCGATTGTGGAGTCCTGTACTGAAGGGAGAAATGTATACATGTGCGTCACATTCATATCAGGATCAGAGTTGTTATTTTCGTGTGTCTTTAGTTTCGCGAATAGCGCCTGACGTGCGAAATTCACGCAAAATAAAAACCTCGCAAAATATTCTGCGTATACAGTATTATGTCTGATACTTTGTCATGCAAGCCATGTAATGTTGGGGAAAATAATTGTTTGGTTTTGGGGGCAGATATAAATTTTTCAGATGCTAACCTGTGAAGTGATGTATCATTATGCCCTACAGCCGTCATCATAGGGAAAATATTTGTAAACAGATATACAGAAATAAAATTTAGGGCCGCAACATTATCAACTCTATGTATTTTTATTGTTTATTCATTCGGTTATAACGAAATTTCGTTATAACGAAAGAAAACTGCCGGTCCCGAGGACTTCGTTATAAGGGGAGTCCACTGTATTGCCAAAGTCAGCTTTATCTGCAGTTTCTTCCTTTCATAAGCTCCAACTTTATATGGGTATCTTGATGACGCTCCACATATATGCCACATATTTCAAGTGATTTATTTTTGCAGATTTTGCAAGTTGAGGGATATGTACGAAATTAGCAGCTCACAAAGACATGGCCACATGTAAAGAGTAATGCAATGTCCGTCATCTCCAAAATGGAATATCACGATTTTGGTCAGCAAAGAATTTGATTGCCTGTGCCTTTGTCCAAAGCAGAAATCTTTTAATGTCAGGTAGTCTTATGGCTCTATGTCACATGATGGGGAATTCACTTCTCCTTTATATCAAGTTTATGTCTTTTTTAAAGCAATATTTTAAAGACATTTCTTTGTGTTTTGTGTGCATGCCATAGGTGTTAATCGCTTGTTTCAGTTTTAATTTCAGTTTACTTTATGTTTCTCCACCTTCAACATACCAAAGGCGAAATGAAAAGCAAGGATGCTACAAAAATGTATAGATGTTTGTGAAAGCATCAAAATGAGGAGTTAATGCTTAGTTTTGGCATGAAAGCATTGTAATAATTTAGTTGTTGTTGTTGTTGTTGAGTCTGTCTGTGTGTCTCTCAGTCATATTTTTCCACCGCAAAAATCTCTTGACCGTTCTGTGGAATGTCATTGCTGTAGAAAATGCATCGCTTCTGATATCACTAATATTACTAATATCAATAAATTAAATATTTACACACCTGTCGCTTATTCTCTTTCCTCATGGCAGGACGCCCGTCCATCCCCCAAGCATTTATACCCAAGGCTCTTGACAGTGGGGATATCCAGCTCTACTGGGGGCCTCCTGCACACACATGGAACAGTACCTTGGTATGAGAGATTTACCCCTCGGTGCTAGTCTGGGTACCAGAGGCTGAACCTTGTTTTGCTGTCTACCCGATGTTTTTTATGTTTTCGATGCATTATGTTTTCGGGTTGGCTGTCTGTCCATCCATCCTTCCGTTGTGCCTATCAACTTTTTACACATGCTCAAGGTCAAAGGTCAAATGGTCAAGGTCAAATGCTCAAAGTTTCACAATTTCCCCCATATCTATGCAATGGATGAAGATATTTTCTTGAAGCTTAGTGTATACATGAACTACCAAATATAGATTATCCAGAGAGAGTTTTGGGTCCTGAGATCAAAGATCAAAGGTCAAATGAAAATGTTAGAATTTCACTTTTTTCTCCATATCTCACAAATGATTCAAGGTACATTGTATCTTCATGGAACTTGTAGTACATATGCATGTACTGATTGGCAGTGATTATCTGGGGAATTTAGGGGTCTTGGGTCAAAGGTCAGGGTGGTCAAAGGTCAGGTCAACTCCTCAAAATTTCACTATTTCTCTCATATTTATGCAATGCCTGCAGGACTTTTTAAATACATGTATTACCCAATAGAGATTCTCTGGGAAGTTTGTTTGTGTGTTTGTTTGTTTTTTTGCCAAAAGTTCAAAGGTCAAATGATAGTGCAAAATTTCATTTCTTCCTCTACAAACTTAAGAATGGTCAAAAGTCAAGTAAAAAATCCTCAAATCCCCAAATACCTGCATTCGAAGACAATATAGCCATTTATCCAATTCAACCTAGTTCAAGGAAAGTGAACATTCAGCACATTTGTGACAAACCTGTCATTTTAATATTTTGTTAATCATGTGGGACTGTCATCACACATTGTCAAGACATTGTACTATAGACCTATTAGGAGAACCATGCATTATGGCGGAGGCAATATCAATCGCCATTTCTAGTTGAGATATTCAAGGTGGTGACCAAAATGAATATAAAAAATCTTTAGTGTCTCAAAATTCTCAAGGATTCAAGAGTTGCGTGAACCAGATTCAAATTCACCACCCTGGAAATAGGGTAAAACCATAATTTTGTATTGATTAATTCACCATTTATAAGGAAATACTTGTATATGTATTGGAATTTTTGGAAGCCATTTTGGATGTGTAAAAATGCTCATTAATACAAGAGTTGCATCAACCTGATTCGGGTCCTCAAAGCAGAGTAAAACGATCAGTTTAATCTCAATTTTGTAAAATTTATACAGAAATAATTAATTGGCAGGCATTTTGGATTCAGCCCCGGTGCTATGGTGCAATTAACTCACTGATAAGAGGCCAAAGCTTTTGAATTCTTAACGGTCATCGAAGCGCTGTGCGGAGGGAAGGACAAAAAATCTCGAAAGTTCACCTCCTCGTATCTCCCTTATTTTACCACCAAATCCCTTGAAACTTCACACATATATCAAATATGAATATATCATCCTTCATATGATTTTTGGGCGAAAACGCTGATGTATCTTTCGAGATATGTGTATTTTTCTGCTTGAGTCGACTGTGGGAAAGGGTTACGATTTTTTCCCGACACAAGTCTGCGCCTGCATGAATATGCATTTGATCAACATATTACTAGTCTGTATACACCAGACTCACTACCTGCGAAGTCTCGTGTTTGTGCAATTAGTAGTTAGGTAAAAATAAGAGCAAAAAGACAACCAACTTTAAGAGAAGATACTGGACATGCACAACTAGATCATCCTCCTGCGCATGCGTTTTCTACTGGTGAGTGCACGCTTAGCCAATCAGCGGTGTCAGGCTCGGCGCAATGCGACAGAGGTCGATTTTCGGTCAGCAGGGTGGTGAGTGGGCAAGAGAGGAACCCTGCTTTGTGCTTCAACTGTTTCAAGCAGCACAAAAACCAATACATCGGACTGCGTATTCCTTACGCCATGGATTTTACGTGGGTCACAAGTGACAGTGATCTCGATTTTTCCAGACATAGCTGTGCGCCAAATGATACAGAAAAGATATTTGGAGAGCAGCATGGATATACTACCATAAGTCATATACCGAAGTTTCATTTTTGTGCAATGAAGGAAAATGTGAGAAAATAACACTTGTTTTGAGACCAAATTTTCTGTTTTGGAAGCTAAGTTTCGACATTATTTTCACACGTTTATCCTCAATAAAACCCCAAATAACTAACATTACGAGTTAGAGAATAGTTTCTTCTTCAGTTTGCTGTATAGATTTAATCATTTGATGGCTTTGAGGTGAGATATTGCGATTGTCCTGCAACACTTCCCCAGCGGTTTTACGCACACAAGCTGTCTACTTTTTGCAACTGAGGCTTCGAGGTCATAAGCTTTTGGCGAGTTAATTGCACCCTAGCGCCGCGCCTGGATTTCTCAAAATTTTCAGGGACACAGAAGTAGTCATATCCACTTTCAGGTTCAGCACCCTCGAAATAGGTTTAAACCATCAAAGCTTTTCAAATTTTCATCATCTAAAAGAAAATATACAGGAATTTTAAATTTTGGTGGCCATCACGAATATCTCAGAATCCTCAAAATGCAAAATTTGCATCATACTGATTCGGATTTAGCACTCTGGAAATGCGGTAAAACCCCATTTTTGTGCCGAATTTTTTTCATCATCTATAAGGAAATATATAGGAATTTCAAATTTTGGTGGCCATTTTGAAGACCTTGATGAATATCTCAAAAACCCTCAAGGATGCAAGAATTGCATCAAGTAGGTGATATAAAATCATGAGCAATTTTATGTGATGGAGTTGTGGTAGACAAATAGCCATAATGTTTCAAGTTTCAAGTTTATTTATTCATTTGTCTTTCTTCCAACAATAAGCCATATAACAATAACATGACAATAACATTGACACTTTCTTTCAGGAGTATATAGGAACAACAACAACTAACACTAAAATTTTGCAGATACATAAATATATAATTACAAGTGTATGTGAAATGATAAGAAAGGGTAACAATATTTTGAGAAGGCACACGAGGAGACCTTAATGAAGCATAGCTTGTAAGACAAGGTCCCTGAGGAATAAAAGAGAGAGAAAAAAATATGTGTATATATATTTATATGTATACATAGTGGAAGAAAAAAAATAACAAAAAATACACAATCTCAAACGAAAACAGGGAATAGACAAGGGAGGCTATGTGTCATAATATGGCAGAATTCCGCTTTACCGAATCTTCCGTTTGTTGCCTCTCCAGGGTTACGCTGTCTACATCGCCAAAGTGAGTGACCTGTTCCCCAACATCACCGACTACGACTCCATCCCGGACGCCGCTCGCGAACAGGCAAAGAGGAACCTGTCTGCGTGGCAGATAACCACAGGCTTACCGTTCACACACACACATTATGAGTACTCCCACAAAAGTGAGTGTGATGTGTATTTAGAGACCCGTCCGACCTGGTGGCAGAATCCACCATCATTGTGGCGTCCCAAGCATGGATGTGTAATAATGCGAGTGCATGATATATGCTGTATGTCCCCCCCCCCCCCCCCCCCAAAAAAAAAAAAAAAATTACAACGGTCACCTCTGCAATGATAACTTCTGAAATAATAAATTGATCCAAATTCAATTTCATGGTATGAAACTTGGGACTTATCACCCACATTTTTCAGAAAATCCCGTCCGATTTGCTTCAGTGGTCTAACAGAAATGAGGATTTTGTAGAGAATGTCAGGAATCCCTTCCCTTTAAGTTCTGTCATTGTGTTCACACATTGATATGCAGCTCCAAGAGCATCCAAGTGCTAAACTTGGAAGAAACAAATCCATGACATGCTTTACAAAGATCCACATTTCTCTGTGACCACTTGACCAAATTGAGTGGGGTTTTCTGCGTAATGCAGCTAAGATGTTGTGTTTCAAGGTCTTGAAATATCATTCAGACAGATTAATTTTATTAGAAGTTATCAATGCGAAAATCTGGTTGTAATTTTTTTTTGAACATACTGTATTGCGACTGACTTGTGCCCACTGCAATCATGCATTCAGCACATGCTTGAGCACACAGGACACGGCAGAAATGGTGGATTTGCTGCTTGGTGGGAATCAGTCTATACCATTTTTTTTTTAAAGAGATGTTTGTGCGTGTTTGTGTGTATGTGTGTATATGTGTATATGTTTGTGTGTGTGTGCCTGTGAGTGTAAAGGCTGACAGAGTATTAGGTTTCATCCATTCTTAATGATTCACTCCCCTTTTAATGATAAGATTATGTTGATCCATTAAAATATGTTGTGGCTACATTGACAGTCATGTTCAAGCAACACCTTTGCTTGTGGTATGATAATGCTTTTCCAGTGTGATTCGTTTTTAATAGTCTTGATTTTGCATTCTGTTTGTAATTATGTATTATTATCTAACTGTGTATTTGTATGTGATTTTGTATTACAGTTGGTATGTAAAGTGAGTTCTTATGCAGGGCCCCTTTATAAACCAGTTCTTTAACTGAAATGGCTCCCTTGTGAAAATAAAAAATGAATGAAGAATGAATGAATGAATGAATGAAGGAATCAATCAATCGACCAAGCAATGAATGAATGACTGAATGAATCAATCGATCAATCAACCATGAGTGAATGAATGAATGAATCAATAAATCAATCGATCAATCAACCATGAGTGAATGAATGAATGAATGAATCAATCAATCAATCGATCAATCAACCATGAGTGAATGAATGAATGAATGAATGAATCTATCGATCAGCAAGGAATGAATGAATGAATGAATGAATGAATGAATGAATGAATGAATGAATGAATGAACCAGTCAGTCAATCAATCAATCGATCAATCGATCAATCGATCAATCGATCAATCGATCAGTCAATCAGTCGATCAGTCGATCAGTCGATCAGTCGATCAGTCGATCAGTCGATCAGTCGATCAGTCGATCAGTCGATCAGTCAATCAGTCAATCAGTCAATCAGTCAATCAGTCAATCAGTCGATCAGTCAATCAGTCAGTCAATCAGTCACACATCATGGTCCTGCCTTATTAACGTTTATTGTCTTCCTCTGCCCATTCTCGTTTTTTTCTTTCTTTTTCTATTGTCCATAGATTACTCTAATGCTGTCTATGCGGTTATGGTCAGTACGGATAAATATGGAGGATTCTTTGGGGAACCTGCCCTCGAGATTGCTGACACATCTGGTGGTATGTTTCAATTTTTTTTTCTTTATTGCCTTGGCCAAGGAGGTCATGTTTTCATCGCCATTTGTTTATGTGTTTGTCTGTATGTTTTTATAATAACGCAAAAAGTTATGAACAGAGTTAGATGAAACTAGCAGGAAATATTGATAATGAGATAAGGAAATGATTAAATTGTAGTAGTGATCCAATGTCTGAATTCTGGAATTTTTGAAAAAAAAAGTTGTTGAAGGATTACTCATTGGCACATGAGGCAAACAAACAAGGATGTTCAAGCTGCAAGTGTTTGATGTGTGCATAGGCATGCTGAGCGCATGCTCGAGGCGTAGAGAGTGCAGTAAGCTGCTGATGAGGTAGACTCTTATGACTTTGCGGCCAAGCCCGGCCTTCATTTCAGTGTAAACGGAAACTGGGCCAAATGCGATACCAAATTGCGACCAGGGCGCTCCCAATAATAGTCGTTTGTTTACAAGCAGAGCGCCACTGCGACAAAATATTGAAAGGCTTGAATTAAAAGCCCGGGCCGAGACCGGCACTCTAAACGGACAAAATTGCGGGGCAGAGCAATTGAGGCCGGGCTCGGCGGCGGCTCGGCGTGGGGTCGGTCCAGCCCTGCACTGTAAACGGGGTCTTTGACACAACTGGATGACTCCATTATCATGGTTTAAATAGGGCGGTTTTAAGCATGTGTGTAGAATGGGTTGAAATCAACTGCTTGGTAGAGGTCTGTGCTCTCTGACAAGTAAGGCGAGTGGCAGATAATGAATATATCGTCGGCTGAGAACCAGAAGGGCATTATCACTTTTGTTTTGGGGGGGGGGGGGGATGGGAGGTATTGAGCTATTGGTATCACATTGTAGAGCTTGGTCTCTACATTATGGTATCATATCATAATATTTTCATATTCAGTACAATGTTCAAATACAAAACCCCAAGGATGCTATTTCACCTAATATAGTTGTAGTTCTGTTCCAAGTCTTTACTGTGGAAAGTATGTGTCTCTGTGATGCAGGCAAGGCCCCGGCCAAACCGTTTTCCGGCGACAACACGCCCCTGATGGCTGGCATCGGCGCCACCGTTCTCCTGGTCATCGTCCTCATCGTCGTCCTGGTCTACTTTGTCGTCCGCCACCGCCGACTCCAGCAGAGCTTCATGTCCTTTGCCAACAGCCACTACGACACGCGGTCGGGGACGGCGACGTTCTCGCCGAGCGAAGACGATGACGGTGGCGACCTCGGTAAGTGTTTGTTCAGCTAGGAGTATACAATGCCCACATCCCATGACCTGGGGCTTGAATGGTTTCCTTTCTACAAAGAGATGGAGCTACACATTGTATTGTTTTTGAATTAGAAGTTCTTTTTGAATGCCACAGTGAGTGTTGATTTGTAAGATGAAGGGACACAGAATGTTGTGATTATGGTAAATTTGTACAAAGATGCAAAGAAGAGAGAGAGAGAGTGAGAGAGATCAGGTTTTGAGTATGCATTCTGTGACAGGTTGTGTTCTTCCTGTCTTGAGTGTTAAACTTCAGCACAGATGAGTCATCATAAGCAATGTGATAGTGTGTGTTTAGTGATCAGAATGGCTACTCCACCTCCTTCATCCACTTCCTCATCCTCCTCTTCATCCTCCTCCACCTCCTCCTCCTCCTCCATCAGAGATCACAACCTCCTCTTCCTCCTCCTCCTCCACTTCCTCCTGCTTTTGTTCCTCTACTTTCTCCTCCTCTTCCTCAGTTTTGTTCTTCTCCAAGTCCTCTAGCTCCTTCTCCTCCTCCATCAGAGATCCACCACCACCTCCTCCTTAGCCTCCTCTTCCTCCTCTACATCTTCCCCCTCCTCCTCCTCATCTCCACTCCCCCTCCACCTCCTCCCTGCATCTTCCTCCTTCTCCACCTTCTCATCCTCACCACCGCCACCACCACCATCTCCTGGGTTCTCCTCTTCCACCTCTTCCTCCACCTCCACCTCCACCACCTCCTCCTCCCACTCCTCTTCCACCTTTGCCCCCTCTTCCTCCTTCTCCACATCTCCCCCCCCCACCGCCTCCTCCTCCTCCCCACATCCTACCTTCTCCTTCTCCTCTTCCTCCTTCTCCTCTACCTTCTCCTCATCTTCATTCTCACCACCACCTCCTGGGTTCTCCTCTTCCACCTCTTCATCCTCCTCCTCATCCTCCTCCTCCCCCTCCACTTCCTCCTCCTCCACTTCCTCCTGCTTCTCCTCCTCTGTTTTCTCCTCCTCCACACCTTCTCCTTCTCCTCTCCATTCCCCCTTTACCTCCTCCTCATCTTCATCACCACCACCTCCTGGGTTCTCCTCCTCCCCCTCTTCCTCCACCTCCTCTTCCTCCTCCATCTCCTCCTCTTCTCCCTCCATCCCACTGACTCACTCTCACTGATACACTTCTGTAAAGTCAAATCTGTCTCTCATCACTAACTCATCTCTGTCTGTCTACCTCTCTCTTGTTTCTGATATGCAATCAGAATTATTAGCTGAGCTTCAAGGTAAGGATTTAGTCTTCCTCCTGACTTTTTTATCTTCTTTCCCCTCCAGGCACTGTAAAATACATGTATTTCCTTTGCTGTCATACAATGCACACATTGTTTCTTTGCATCCGTGCCGTGTATTCGTGTCTTATAATTATTCTTGTTGTAATGTAATGAGTATGATATATTTCACTGAATGTTTTGTTGCTTGTGCACAAGTTTAATAGTGTATGACATGTATAAGTACATACTGATATGTTAGAATTGTATTGATATCTACCAGAAAATTGACTCTGTTTAAGTTCCTTTGTGGTTTTGTGATGCAAAGTCAAGTTTTAATATTAAGTTGTCAACCTACCCACCATAGCAAACATACAAATAACCTGAAATTATGTGTGTGTATGTTGAATGAACTTGTGCACCTGATTGCATGTGTGGAGTGTGTACACTGAATGCAAATCTAAAGACTTTTGATAATCCTCTCTGTATGCTTCCTAATTGGATAAGTGTTTGAAAACTTCCAAAAATTAAGCAGTCAAAATCTTTTTCTTTTTATGCCTCCGCCACGAAGTGGTGCCGGAGGCATTATGTTTTCGGGTTGTCCGTCCGTCCGTACGTACGGACGTACGTCCGTATGTGTACGTCCGTATGTCCGTCCGCTTTCGTTTACGCGATAACTTGAGTAATATTTACTAGAATTTTACCAAACTTGGTCCAAGTATGAAGTATGATGGGGCAATTATTTGATAAAATTTTGGGTGAAACCGGCTAAAGGTCAAAGGTCAAGGTCAAATCATGAACTTGTATCTGTTTACGCGATAACTCAAGACTGGATAGAGCAAATTTCACCAAACTTTGTTGGAGGATGATGTATAATGGGACAATTACTTGATTAGTTTTTCAGTGAAATCGGACAGAGGTCAAAGGTCAAAGATCAAGGTCAAATCCGAAAATTTATCTGTTTACGTGATAACTCAAAACTGGATGAAGCAGCTTTCACCAAACTTGGTCCAAGGATGATGTATGATAGGACAATTAGTTGAGTAGATTTTAGTGACAGTGGCAAGAGGTCAAATGCTACAAATGTTGCAATTTCCCCCATATCTATGCAATGCCCAAAGGTATTTTCTTGAAACTTGGTGTGGACATGTACTACTGAGTAGAGATTCTCCAGAGAGAGTTTCATGTCATAAGGTCAAAGGTCAAAAGGTCAAAGGTTAGGTGAAAATGTTGCAATATCACTTTTCTCGCAAATGGTTCAATGTATCTTCTTGGAACTTGGTACATACGCATGTACTGACTGGCAGGGATTATCTAGGGACTTTAGGGGTCATGGGTCAATAGTCAGGGGGTCAAAGGTCAAGGTCATCCCCTCAAAATTTTACTATTTTCCTCATATACTAGTATATGCAATGCTTGCATTATTAGTTTCAAAACTTAATACATGCATTACCTAATGGAGATTCTCTGGGAAATTTCCAGCCAGGTCAAAGGTCAAAGGTTAAGGGTCAAAGGCCAGGTTTCAATGCCCCCCCCCCCCAAAAAAAAAAGAAGAAAAAATCCATTTTTTACCGTCATTACACTCTTTCTTCATACCTTGGAATTACTCAATGCATAAACTTATAAAAAGGTCTGTCAGAATTCAAGTAAAAATTCTCAATTCCCCATATATGTGTACCTGCACTCTTAAAAAATTAAAGCAAACCCAGTTCAAGACATTTCTGACAAACCTGTCATTTCAATATTTTGCCAGTTATGTGAAACTGTCATGGATCACACACTGTGAAGACATTGTACTATACGCCTATTGGGAGAATCATGCATTATGGCAGAGGTATCAGTCGCCATAGCGACATTTCTAGTTTTCAATGTACATTTAACATTGCAGTTGCATTTTAGATAATAGGGTGAGTCTTGCAATGATGTGCAAAGCTACTTTCATCTGTATTGTGAAAAAAGGTATTCCCCGATGTTAAAATTGCGGTTTTTCACAGCCAAGCCATATGTGCCTGACCCAAGTCATTATTTTGATGATTTGTCCTTTTTTTTTTTTAAGTTTTGATTTCTGCTTTGTTTTGAATATGTGTTTCCCGCTTGCACTATTGAAGTACACTGTTTATCAATTATCTTGCATTTTCCCAGAAATTGTGAGCATACTTGTATGATTTGACCAGTGCAGTAGTGTAAGTCTCACACTTCACATTTTCAAGGGTATGAGACCATTGAGAGAATGGTAGCAGCATGCTTGATGTTCATACACAAGTTCATTCCATCACTGATGATGGAAAATCAACCACTGTGGAAGATCCCACAAACAGTTTATTTCTTTGTTGTTTGAGCTTGGAGCTATTATTTTCACATCACTTTGATAGAGAGTCAGTTTGATGAATGCTCTAGAATTGATGCTCTTTTATCTGTATAAAATATACTTGTACATAACATAAAGTCAGTTTTTATTTATGCCTCCGCCACGAAGTGGTGCCGGAGGCATTATGTTTTCGGGTTGTCCGTCCGTCCGTACGTACGTCCGTACGTACGTCCGTACGTACGTCCGTACGTACGTCCGTACGTCTGTACGTCCGTACGTCTGTACGTCCGTACGTCCGTCCGCTTTCGTTTACGCGATAACTTGAGTAATATTTACTGGAATTTTACCAAACTTGGTCCAAGTATGAAGTATGATGGGGCAACAATTTGATAAGATTTTGGGTGAAATCGGCGAAAGGTCAAAGGTCAAAGGTCAAGGTCAAATCATGAAATTGTATCCGTTTACGCGATAACTCAAGACTGTATGGAGCAAATTTCACCAAACTTTGTTGGAGGATGATGTATGATGGGACAATTACTTGATTAGTTTTTCAGTGAAATCGGACAGAGGTCAAAGGTCAAAGATCAAGGTCAAATCCTAAAATTTATCTGTTTATGTGATAACTCAAAACTGGATGAAGCAGCTTTCACCAAACTTGGTCCAAGGATGATGTATGATGGGAAAATCAGTTGAGTAGATTCTAGTGACATTGACAAGAGGTCAAAGGTCAAAAGGTCAAGGTCAAATGCTAAAAATGTTGCTATTTCCCCCATATCTATGCAATGCCCGCAGTTATTTTCTTGAAACTTAGTGTAGACATGTACTACTGCGTAAGGATTCTCCAGAGAGAGTTTCCTGTCATAAGGTCAAAGGTCAAAAGGTCAAAGGTTAGGTGAAAATGTTGCAATATCACTTTTCTCGCAAATGGTTCAATGTATCTTCATGGAACATGGTACATATGCATGTACTGACTGGCAGGGATTATCTAGGGAATTTAGGGGTCATGGGTCAATAGTCAGAGGTTCAAAGGTCAAGGTCAACTCCTCAAAATGTTACTACTGTATTTCCCTCATACATGTATACTAGTATATGCAATGATTGCATTATTAGTTTTAAAAGTGTTTAATATATGTACATGTATTACTTGATGGAGATTCTCTTGGAAATTTCCAGCCAGAAGGTCAAAGGTCAAAGGTTAAGGGTCAAAGGTCAGGTTTAAATGAAAAAAAAATATTTTGTACTGTAATTACACTCTTTCTTCATACCTTGAAAATTATACTCAATGCATAAACTTATAATAAGGTCGGTCAGAAATCAAGTAAAAATTTTCAATTCCCCAAATATGTGTACCTGCACTCTTTAATAGACAATTATAGCAAACCCAGTTCGTGGAAAGTGAACATTCAAGATATTTCTGACAAACCTGTTATTTCGATATTATGCCAGTTATGTGAAACTGTCATCACACATTGTCAAGACATTGTACTATACACCTATTGGGAGAATCATGCATTATGGCGGAGGCATCAGTCGCCATAGCGACATTTCTAGTTTTCTGGCTGTCATGTACAGTGCACTCTCGTTATAATGAACACGGTTATAAAGAAGTTCCGTCACAACGAAGTAAAAATTCAGGCTGCAACATTATCCACGCTATGTACTTTTATTGTTTAATTTGTTCGGTTATAACAAAATTTGGGTATAACGAAAGAAAATTGCTGGTCCCGAGAACGTCATTACATCGGGAGTCCATTGTATAAAAAATGGTTGCAGGGGTAATTTTCACTGATGACTTTTTTCCTTTCAGGGTAGTCCATTGTATCTACATAGCTCATTGATGAAGTGCCTGTATGTCATTCAATCTTATAGTCATCATAATTTTATATCTGAGGTTCCATAGACACTTGAAGTGAAGTTCCTCTTGCAGTAAAATACTCAATGTCATCAAAATGATATTGTTTCTTCCACTTTAAAGGGGATGGCTAGTAACCGATCAGTGGGAATCAGTGGGAATGCTGGGGGATGATTGTTCCAATTCGTGTGGGATTAATTCAAGAGTACATTATGTATCTATTGGTGTGTGAAAATTATTTGCTTCAGAATGGTCTTATATTCAAGTAATGTGCATTCCCTCTGATCAGTTACTAGCCATCCCCTTTAATCCATACTGTATTTATATTCAGACTTTGGTTTCCTTTCAACAAGGCTGTCCGCTCCTTGTCAGGTTATTGAGAGATCTTTTCTCCCTTTGCTTTTTTCCTTCCATGCAGGCTCCGATGAAGATCAGCCGATGATCCGTGGATTTTCTGATGACGTGCCTCTAGTGATTGCCTGAGATACTGGAATCCAAATCCATCTTTTTGATTGTTTGATTGAAATATTATGAACATTTGTAATGTGTATAGATAAAAAACGAAGAGAAAATAAAAAGAAAAAGTATACATTTTTTTTTTTCAAAGAAAGATTATATATTTCCTCATCTTTTTATGACTAAAAATAAAAAAAAAGAATCATATACATTCCTAGTCTGTGAAAACTGTCAAAGTACTGTTAGAAGAATCATAGCTTTAGTTGCTTGAAGTTGAGAGGGAAGTATGTGATGAAAAAAAAAAGTAATAGACGGAGCCCATGGAGTACATGTAGTTTCTGTGCACAAATGCTTTTCTACCTTATCTTGCGAGGGGAAGAAGAATAAAAAAAAGGTTTTCTGCAGTGGTAGGTGATGGTTGCTTGGTTGGGATGCTTGAGTGATAGTTAAGAGTAGATCATGCCCTGCCCAAACACTTTCAGAAAAAAATGTATGGTAGTTACTGGATGGTGTGTGAAATGACAGTCTAAAAGACTACCATTCTAAAATCCCAATGACATTGTATATGAATATGTTGTTCTAGGGACTGAAAGACTTTATGTACGCTGCGCTCAGCATCTTCATTTGTCTTACAAAGATACGTGTACCTGCGAATATGGTGGTGATGAAGATGGCGCGGGACTATACTCCGAGTGCGTACAAATCACAATGTTTCTATATTGCATAGTGTAAAACAAACAAACAAAAATTGCAGCTGTCTGCTTTCCTCTTTTGGTCTGTTCTTCAAAATTTATTCAGTGAACGTTTACCTGAAAGCAAATTTGGGAATGTAATTAATACATTTTACGACTACTAAGAAAATATAATGCTTATTGCATAATGTAACCATAGGACAGACTTTTCATGTGTTGGTTCTGACTTTAACCATTTAACAAAGAGCATTTCTGTTTAGGCATGTCTTGACGAGTTTGATATGATCTCCACCTATTCATATTACTCTGAGCTGTGAAGAAATATCAGTCTTCTATAAAAGAATTGTGTACCTCTAATACTTTGCATTCATTTAATTTTTCTACGCAAATGTAGGTACACAGTTTAAGAGAGATCTATGTACACTCATTGCTTTGTAAGTGTCCATCCTGTCGTAGTTTAAAAAAAATATCAAGATGAAATGTCAGGTTTTTGACAAGAAAGACACCAAAAAGACATAAAACTAACACCTTCAAGCGAGGATGTCGTAACAGTAGCTGTAAAGGCCATTCATATGACACATGCTTGTGAAACTGCCTATTTGTGTATTATTCAGATGTATGGGACTGCTCTCCATTTATGCTTTAATCAGTTTCCAAAATTATTCTCAAACTGCCAGTGGTAGAGATATTTCATCAAGTTAGAGATGTGTTAATTTCAACATCAGAGCACCACTATATTACTCACTGGATAGAATTATGTTCTTTCACAATCACAAAAATTATTTCATACCTTAGTGAGTACTTTCGCCTCTTACTGGTGACTTCTTTAGACTACGTCGTAGATGGCGGTATGACACTGGACGTGAGAGAATGGGATCATATACACTAAGGTACAGAATAATTTTCGTGATTCTGAAAGAAGAACATATTTCTATGAAATCACCAATCAGATGAGCTGCATTCAGGATTACTCCCTGGAGTTGTGATTTGGTGAATTATCCAAACATGTCTTTGATTGCTTCATTCGCGACAGCAACACCAACAGCAGAAACCGTGTATGAATTCAGATTCTCAACATTGCTATCTCTCTGTGTATAGTGAGTGGGTGGAAGGCGAATAAATAAAAAAAGTACTTCAAAAGTTGCGTAGCTTTCCGTAAAGTACTACAAGTTGATTGTGTTGTGGATTATTTGTACTGCGTAACTGTTTTATCTTTGTCATTTTCTCGTTTCCGTGGTTACATGTAGATCTGTTTCGTGCATCACGTTTACTGTAGACTTCTGGTGCATTGATTTTTATAACGCAAATAGTCTGTCGATATTTTGTAAAAGTTCAAGGTGTTGTAAATACATTTACACAGACTAAATGAGTAATTGTGCCATCTTCAATGTTACAGATTTCTTTGGTTGTATTGATGTGTAATATGGATTAATAAAAAAATTAAATGTTGCAGAATTTGATATGATGTCAGAAGGATATTAGTTTTTAACTAAAGGTAACATGATTAAGTTGAAGCAATAATTCTGAAATTAGTTTGTCATATCACAGACAGGTGATGAAGAAGAAACAACCACTCAACAATTGAAGGTTTGGTAAGATGGTTATATTTTGTGAGTTCATAGATTATATGATGTTAAAGCTATTTGACATTATCAAGTGCGATTATGTAATCTGTGTACAAATTATTTTCTTGTATCATAATGCAATGCTTGGTACAGAACGACCCCAACTTATTCATGAGCAATGATCCCGATTTCAATATTTGTGGATTAACTTGCTTTGGAGAAACAGAACGAAGCATGCTCTCTCCATGTGAAAGTGAATGATTAAGTTGAAGCCAAACTGTTTATTGCCAGAGGTTTACAAAATGGAATGGTGTAAAAAGGTATACTTGAGGCTGATTTTGTTTGGATATTTTTCTCATTTTGTAGTTTTTCCATGATTACCCTGCAAACTAATGATTATCAAAAACCGCAAAAGATAGAGCCCTGTATAGAGTTTGTCATTCCAACATTCTATGCGAGAGTCAAGTGTGGACAAAGTTTTGATCAGCATTTTCAATTGAATGATTGCAGTGACAACCTTTACTGTGTCAGAGCTGTGGGAAAAAGCAACCATGACAACCGAAAACAAATAAAATAAATAAACAACAACAAAACTATTAAAAAAAAAGAAAATAGAAAGGAGAGAAAAGACACACATGTAGCCCAGCATGATTCAGATTTAGAGCCAACAAAAGTTTTTCTTAAATTGAACTCAGATACTTTTGATGATTAGAAGAATCTTGTGTCATGACAAAACCAAATAGAAATTCAAGGAGCGCTTTATTTATTTATTTTTTTTTTTTGCCTTATTTAGTGATACTATTGGGTGAGGGTTTTCTAGACAAAGGACAGTTTGGATTGCCTGTGACACAGGATTGCTGCTTTTACCGTGTTCTCTACGAAGATATGAGCTAGATAAAGTGAGATTGTCCTTCAACTTGCTTGTGGGCATCGTGGGCATCGTTTGTCATTACCTGGCTTTTTGTCAGTTTCATGTTCGTTGTCTATTACATCTTCTGTATCCTTCAAATGCAGTCTGCTTCAAGTTACAGTGTGGACATGTGCGCCCTTTAGATAAAAACCTGCTGCAGCATAAGAGCTTAGACAAACAGATGAAAGCCAGAGAAATTAATTCGGTTGCAGAGGAGGAAAATTCACACTTGTGCCCAAAAGTGGTCTTGTTGGGCTTCTGATTGAAGTGGGCGGAAGGTGTTTTGATATGTAGTTTGAAATTTCATAGTGAGACGTTAGTGATCTTATGGCTCGAAGAGCGATGGTTCCCTAATGATGTTAATTGTCTATTTCCATAGTGTCTGGTGAAAATATTGATGGGGATAGAGAACCTACTAAAGCCAACCACCATTTCACAGAGCTGTACATTGCAAACTTCCACTAACTTATGTAAAGGGTCAAATTGAAATACAATGGTGGTCTTGATCTTCTTTTTCAATCTCAATTATAATCTGCTCTGTTTTTTTTTTTTTGTCATATGGTTCAAAAGTTAGGCTCTGTTGCATGATATGTGTAACAAAAATGTTTAAACTTGACATTGTTAACCATGAGCATAGGGTAGGCCTATTGATGTAAGAATTTAATCACTTATGATAAGAAAAATGTTTTGAATTGAATAAAAGTACAAATGAAAAATGCATATCAACTATATTTTCTTAATGCGCTGTAAATTTTGTTCACTTGTAAAAAAAAGAAAAAAAGTTATGAAGTACTATACTCAGACAGTCCTTTGGTTATTATGTAATACTCCATATGCTTGTGGTATCCTTGTGTGAACTGTACTCCTTTTTTAGAAATATATATTTTTCATGTGTTGTTTATCACACGTACAATGTATCACGTATGTATACCAGATACACTGTTTCTTTTCCATTGTGATTCATTATGCCTGTGTTGCGTACATGTATACCAAAGCGTAAACCCATGAAGTTTATTATAAAAGAGCAAACATTCAATAATCCTCTGAGTGTAATGGAAAGAGGTAGTAGGAGCTCTGCAGTTCAGGATACATTTAGTACTTTCTTGCAGGCATTTGTCCTCAAATGTGTAACCAAACAGTGGTACGCTGTTATGATATCATCATCATAGTCGGGAGCTTGCATGTTATTCAAAAATTTGCATAATCACTATACATATAACAAGGAGGTACTAAAATTGCTTAATACCTCGTTGGGTGTATTAACAGATTGCTTCTTTCTGCATTACTCCCATTTTCATTCCTCCTTCCAGTTATAATTGTAATTGTTAATTGACTTGCATTCTGTACCTACGACCCTTTAGGGTGGACACATTTATGCCAGAACTCAGAGGATATACCGTGTGTAATGTGATTTTTGGAAGTTCCATAACATTGCAGTGATGTATCTCTGACGATGTGTAAAGTGAGGTGGGACACATGTGCGTTGATTCCCGACATACACGCTTGTATGGTTGGAAAAAATCACTGGCATAAATAGGATCCCTTTGTCACGTGGTAACTCAGTACTTACTTTACAACTATGTTAAATTTTGAAGCCCAGCTGCGCCACTATGGATTATTATACACACGCTACACGAATCACTCTTGATTATTGCTGGTGTTGTAACATTAGGGTGGTGAGATACAATTAAACTTGTCTTTCGTAGTACTGTACAACACGCTAGCAGCGCATTAGAGATGCTATATTTGACTATGTCTATAGAGTAATTGTTCTCTTTTAATTCTATGCTGGGATTAATTTGCTGTGTAGTTTTGTTGGAGAAGCACAATGTATGAACTTGGGAGACGAGTTTCATTTTTTTTTTTTTCAGTTGGAATAAAGGAGTAATTTACAAGATATTTTGGCCTTCATAGATACCTTCCATCTCAGGGTGGTTCTGTCTGTGAAACTTTCAAACGTCTCGCCTATGCATGTGTGCGTGTATATAAATAAATGAATAAATGAATAAATGAATAGATAGATAGATAGATATGTAAATAGATATATAACTTTAGCAAGTCATATATATATATATATATATATGTATATTTAATATATAATATACAAACAATTGTAGGCACCTATATATATATATATATTGTATAACAAATATACATGTATACATACTTATCTTAACTCATTTCCTTTCTGATTTACGGATCATCACTTATGTTAGTTATGATTGTGTTTTTGCTTTTTGTTTTTTGTTTTTTAAAGAAAGTATGTATACATCGGAAATGTGTAGAAAAGTCTATCATAATGTACTAGAGATCTGCTCGTTTTTGGTAGAAATTCATTTGTAAAGGCTGCTTGCAAAATAATTATTTTTAAAGGAGCTTTTTACAGTGCTGCTATAGTGTTTGTGGAGGGCAGTGATCATGATTTTTTTTTCCCCCTGCAAAAGGAGTGTTAGCTATTCAACTCATGCTGTAGTCATCCTGTAATCGTTATGCACGGTAGCGTCACCGGATATAGTGTCGGGTACTGAAAAACATAAAAAACTCTTAGACGATTTAGTTATCTTTCAGAAATAATGCACAGTTTTATTTCTCCAATAGTTTCTTGCACAAAAGTTTGCTGAAGCCTCTCCTAAGTACCACTGTAACAGTTCCGAGAATATATCATTTTGTTTATTAATGAGCCGCAAAGAAGAAGAAGAAGAACTCTCCAACGGTCTCCAACGATCTTCCTCTATTCAACCCCTTCCTTTTCTCGATGAAACCACATTCATTATACTGGCACTAAGAACCACACCAATGACACTTAATGGTTATGAACAAATGAGTCTTGAGGGCAACTCAGAGGATTGGATAATAAAGAGCACTCCTTCATTTATATTTCGATCTTGAGCAGGAATGATACTATAAATGCCGTAATGAGGTCTAAAGTTCTTCTTTTACCATGTATGCCTCCTTAAAAGGGAGAAAATGAAAGGGAGGCAAATACCTCTCCATTGAGGGTCACGTAAAAATCCGCCCGCTATTTTTCAATTCAATTCATTTAAAAGGTTTTATTTCCACTTCTTTCAACAGAATGTACAAAAAGTATGAATTCGACATGCGTTTAAAGGATTGATACATAGGTAGCAAATAATAACATTTGCCAGTAGTCATTACAAAGTGAGGCATTTTCCGTACAAACATATTTATACATTCTGCGAAAAAAGTGGAGGTACCCACTCAAAAGACTGTGCTTGTACTATGTGGGCACCTCACGTAAAAATCCGTCCGCTATCGATCGCTTCGCTTCCTAAAATGGCGCTTGCAACTGCCCGTGAGCGTACTACGCAAAATCAAGGAGGTTCGAGAGAATGGAGCCACAACCGTCATTTTTCCATTGATACATGTTCGAAGCCGCCGCTCAAAAATATTTGAAGCATGTGCCAAACAGGATCTGCCGCGCAGATAGGAAGACAATTGACTCGTGTCTCATTGCACAATCACCAGCAACTTTCAAAGGAAGCTATGTCTTTGTGATGGAAATTACTTTTCGCTATCCCTTCCTATAAAAGGTAGGTGGTACAGACACGAGGATGCGCGAATGGAAATTGAGCAAAAACTGCTGAAATAAAGATGAAAATTGCTTGACTGGGCATTCCCGGGCACTAATCTGATATATCTATCAATAAAGAATCCTACTTTAAGATTATTCCATATCAGTTTAATTTGCGGAAATTAAACGGAAAAGTGATAAAACCAGTTTTCCAGGATGGTACAGTTTTAAACATTTTCACATGATACAGCTCTGATTTACACTACTGAGTATTGCGCAAATTTCAGGACGGAATTGTTTTTGGTTTTACATGCTTTATCATTGAGTGAAATTTTATTTCATTTAATAAATAAATAAGCAAAATATGGCCAACATTATGATAACGTTCAAAATGAATCTTCAGATTGCTCAGCAAGACGGTGGCCCCGAACATCGATCATCAAAGGCACAAGTGCACCTGTGGAATTCTTTTATACATCAATAGAAATCTGACAGCTGAAGACCTGAATATAGGAACGATCCAAGTCCAATTTTGGCCAAATTCAGGTTGACATGGGAAATTGTAGCTTATGCAGGGACTCATCTTGTGTATAAATGATAAATCCTAATTACCCCCGGAAGTGCCTGAAATGAATGAGTTAAATCTTATATGAATATAAGAATGAAGGACTTGGGTCATTCTTACATTCATATTATAGCGCCCTCTCTCATCCTTCTCTCATCTCTATAGCAGAATATCATGTATATGAATCAAAGAACGACCCAAGTCCACCACACAAAATGGCCTCTCCACAATTAATGTAAATGTTAATTGTCATAATGATATATGAAGAGTTTGTTTGCAAAAAGCGATAAGTCCATATTTGTCAAATGGAGATATTCGCCATTAAAGGTCAAGAAAAATAAAGAATATAATAAGAAAATTTTTGCTTTTTTTGACCATAACTTCAAAAATGTACCTTTATATGTAGTGACCAATATATTATTTAAAAGGTATTATTTTGTACTTTATGACGGAGACCGTACTTGAAAATCTTCAAAAATGGACTTATCGGTTTTTGCAAACAAACTCTTCATATGTCCTAATTTGTATATACAATGTTGCCTTCCCATCACAGATAGATAGAATATTATTGGACAAATAAAAAAGAAATGAAGTTTTTTTTTTTTAGTTTACTCGAAATGGTCTTCCATGGACTTGGGTCGTTCTTATATTCATATACTCAACTGTTTGTGTAATTACAGCCAGTTGGAACTCCATTTATAAAACCTCCTTGCATGGCAAAACGGTAACCGAGAGAGGTTTCTACGCTCTTTGATTGCGATCGTTGTTCATCCGCCGTCCGCCGTCCAAGGAAGGGTACTGCGTGGTCCTGGTAACGACATACGCATCGCTGTGAAGTAAAATAATTTGGCAGATTCGGCAGTAATATGAATTGACTTTCACCCCGTCTACAAAGTTTGCTACAAAGCACAAAACCGTGAGTTACTATCCCCTATTTTAGATGAAGAAACTGTTAAAGATAATACGCACACTCATATATATTTGGTGGTCTATCGCGCCACAAAGACCAAAGCAAATCTTAAAAGAATCGTGGAGCGTCATCAAGACATGGCCCGGTGGCCCGGGACGACCAGTTATAAAAACTTTCTTGGTGGAGTTCAGCGGAAGTTGAGCCATGATGACTTTGGTCTTTTTCATCCAGATCAGCCTCTCCAGTGTTGCCACTGCTGAAGCAGAGGACTCTCTCTACCATTACTAAAGCACTGCCAGGACTGGTATCCATTTGTACACCTGGATGGCAAGAGAAACGTATTTCTAAATGATATAAAATCGCATAAGTACCTGCAACATTAGGGAGCATTACATTTTCGGGACGGGGACGTTCAGATGGAATAAAAACCAAGTTTGAGCATGCGCACTCACGACGTATAGGGCTACCTGACGTACTGACCATATGGGGGCGCCATTTTGTTTTTTACACGTCGCGTCTCGGCGTAAGCTACAGGGCTCACACCCATAAATATTTCTCCATAGGGATGTGTGTTAAAAATCAAATTTCAAAAAATTATGTAAAATAGCTGGGAGAAATGAGGTGTTTCAGCTTCACTAACCTGGATAAGTTAGATATACCCTTTCATCCATCAAATTTTCAGGGTGGATTATTCAGTTCAAATTCTGTCCAGGGGGCCGCAAAGCCAGACTACGAGTTCTTGTCACTCAAAAAAAAACAAAACAAAAAAAAACAAAAAAAAACCACCCATTTTCCGTACACGTACCCAATGAAATTTAGTCCCCTCAAATTCCACCAGAAAAGCTTTCATCTTCCAACCAAAATTCAATTTGTAGAGGAATTCATACTCAATATCTACAGCTATTCAGTTTTTTGCCAAACTACATCATTGGTTTTTAATTATTTTTTTTCTTTTATTTTGGTATCTTTGGTACGAATTTGCGAAGGGGTCTGGGACATTCCATTGTATTTACGGGTGCGAGCCCTATAGTGGATATCATATTTCTCATTTAACTTTTAAACATCATAAATGTGTTGTTGATGATATTTGCACCTACATCATATGGGAAATTACACATTCAAGGGTTATAGAGCTTCTCAAAGGGACATTTTTGAAACTCGCACCCTTTGAGGTTTTTAAAAAAAATAAAAATGTAGTGTTGATCAGTAACTGTTCTTCATAAGATGAATACCTAGATGCAGGCAGTAATCTTTGATTATGGGGGTGTCATCATCACATTATTGCCTACAAAATACTTGAAAAGACTTTGTTTTGTCAAACAGACTAACTTTTATGAATTTTGACCTGTTTCAGTGGTAGCCAAACATAGAAATACATTAAAATAACACAGTCATTCAAAGTTGTGTGATACAGATGACTGCTATGTACAAAGATCTATCTATACCACAACAACGTAATAAGAAAACAAATTGTAGCCAAACAGAGTTGGGGGGGGGGGGGGGGGAGGGGTAGAGGAGAGAGGTAGGGGGGGGGGGTAGGAAGGGGAAGGGGGGGGGGGAGGGAGGAAGAGATCCGACACAATAGATCAGCATAAACCAGCAGAGTTTGTATGGGATGAATACTTCCCATAGACTTTGGTACGAATTTGCGAAGGGGTCCGGGACATTCCATTGTATTTACGGGTGTGAGCCCTAAAGCTACTTTCAGAAATTCGGAACGACGCAGGGGGAGAGGAGAACATCCAGCTCAAGCGTTGTCTCAAACGTCCGCACAGCTAATCTGAATCTCCCTAGCGCCAACGGAAGGACGCAATTAACAAATTCGAAATCGGCACGTCTGATTAATGTCTAGAGTCTTATTTACTATGCCACAGTGCCGCAAGAACACTTTTGGTTCAGGAATTCAGGAATAGGAACATTTAGGCTAAAGGTTTAGATGCATTAACCATATAAAGCCCAAGCTATTTTGACCACTTCCAGGCCCAAGGGGGGCACATTGTGCCCCCTTATATAACTTCTTTATCATACAATGACTGTCATTATTTAGCATATGGGTAGAACAACTCATACTCTACATGACCCAACATCTGAAATTTCTCAAGGTCATCCACTGAGGGCGCTATTTACCAAAATATATAGAAATACATCGGAAATTAGCTAAAATTATGTTTTCCTTTTTCTTTATCCCCAGTATATATGTTTCTATTAATTTTATTTATTTTCGAATTTGCCACAAAGGAAAAGCAAGTCAACCTTCACTATCAAATTTGTTATGGTTGAAATTTCTCAAGCTCAACATGCTGGAGCGCTATTCATTACAACTTTAAGAAATATATGAAACCTCTGATGTATTGCTTGGGATGGGTACATATATTGGTATCACATAATTTTCAAAATGTTGACATTTTGAGTTTACAGATGAACTTCAACCAATGATACTACAGGCAAAGCTTGTGTGAAGATAACACAAAATAAAAGGGTAGTCTATGGAAAATGCTCTGTTTTCAATCATTTCTATTTTATCTATTGTTTGATGCCTATGTCATATAAAAATAAAGGGAATAATAAGAAGAGCATTTTTTTCAGGGTTATTCACAACCATGATTACTTCACATTTTGGTCCTTTAGCAAATTACAGCCAATAAACCCCCAATTTCATTATTATTATATTGTTTACTGAAATGGGAACAGAAAATCATGCAAAATCTGGTTGTCAGTTTACGGTTGCCATGTCAACCAGCAATATCGGACAAAGCTAAATTATATATCAGTATTTTTGTAATAAGATTTTAGCAAAAGGCACCAAATTTTGTTGAAATCGAGCAAAGGGTGTAGGAGTGGCAAACGAAAATACGGTGGGGCACATTGTTGTCCCCCCACCACTTCATTCGCCACTCCTTTGTCCTTGATCCAATTTTAACCAAATTTGGTGACTTTTCCTAAAATCTTATTCCGAACATTTCGATACATAATCTAGCTATACTTGATATTGCTGGTTGCCATGGCAACCATAAACTGACAACCATGTCAGTCAGACTTTGCGTATTTTTCTGTTCCAAGTCCAATTAACAATATTATAATGTATGAAATGGGCGTCTCATGACTGAAATTTGCTGAAGAAGCAAAATGTGAAGTAAATACGGCCTTGAAATGTTTTTCCTATTATTTCATTTTGTTTTTCTGTGACAATCGCATAAAACAATAGATATAATAGAGATACTTGAAAATAACAGTATTTTCCAAAGATTGCTGTTCTATTTTGTGTCATTTTAATTCCTTCACCAGAGTTATACCTCTAACATCATTTATTTATCACATGATCAATTTGTAAACTCAATAATTCCAATATTATGGAAATATGAAATATGATCACTATGCATGTACCTATCCCAAACAATACATCACATGTCTCATAATGTATTTCTTTATTTTGTTATGAATAGCGCCCCCATGTGGCAATCTTGAGAAATTTCAACCATAACAAATAATGAGCTTTGACTTGCACATCATTTGTGCCAAATATGAAAAATATTGGTCTATGATAAGACATATATACTAGGGATAAAGAAATTATACAGAAAAATCATGTTTTTCGCATATTTCCTATGCATTTCTTTATATTTTGGTAAATAGCGCCCTCTATGGGTGACCTTAAAAAAATATGCGGTCATGTAGAGTATGAGTTGTTCTATCTTTGTGCCAAATATGATGATGAAACATCAAACAATAACATAGGGCCTGGTAAGTGCCAAAATAGCTTGGGCTTTGTAGGGTTAAAGCGTGAGGACTCACACTTTTCAGCATCATCAATTCCATGGAAATCTTACTCTTATATCAAAGATACCTTGCAAAAGGGAAGTAGGATAATTTCTAAACCATCCTTTTCACTCACAAAGTAGCCTATATATTTAATAATTTATGTTAATATATATACAAACACACACACATAAGGTGACTTATTATTGTGAAAGGTCTCTGATTAGCAGAATTAAATGTTTTGATTAGAAAAGTTCGTGTTGTTTTTTTTTATATCTCGTCTGCCGTTTAGCAATATATCACTCTAGGAGTGCTGTCATAGAACAAGACTAGTATAACATACAGGCAATCACAGGGATTTCTTTGAAAAAATGTCCATAAAAATAACCCACTTCTTCCCATTGCTTGCTGGGTAACTCGGGGAAAAAGAAAGCAAAGAAAAATATCAAATGTCATAAACCAATCTTAATAGTATGTGAGTTGTCAGTACTTTTTTTTTCTATTGTATCATGAGACAGAGCTATTTCAAGTCTATGTGAATCTACAATCTATTACATTGTTACTTTTCATTGAGTTTTCGATGTATGTTACAAATACAACACTATGTAACATGTGTGGAAGCTAAATAAATGAAATGAAATGAAGTATGAAAGTATGTAACCTGCTCTACTTGACTTACCAAAGATGACATATGACTTACCAGGGCATTTCTCTCTAACTGAAGACTCATTCACAACGTGAAGGGGCAGTAGGCCTATGTCCTCTAAAAATGGGGATTAAAGCAAAAAAAAAAAAAAAAGAAGAAATAATAGAAGTGAGCAGGAAATCCAGTATAATAGTGAAAGCTAGGTTAGTTTTTTCCCCCTATATTGCGTTATTTGCTTTACCCTACGCTCTTGGATCGGAGCTCTGCACATGCACCACGAATTTACACAGAAAGATACTAGTAGTTGGTTTTTCAGTTCCTCGATGTAAAGGCACTGTGGTGAAAGTCAGCAAATCGCTCGGTTTCTCATAAATGCCATCAGTTAATTGTAAAATATTTCATACGACATTTTTTTTTTTTTTTTATATAATGAAAGACGTATTTCAAGGTCCTACACAGGGATCTGAATGATGTTAAATAATACGTAGCACCCTAAAGATGGGAAGTAAGTCACTGAATTCATGTCTGCTCGAATTTGTTTGAACTCCGAGTATTGGGAAGGCCTCGTGGCTGAAAAAGATACTACATTATCTGCAAGAGAATGGGTGAACGCGAGACCGAGACATACAGCGTGCATAATACAGCGGAATCAATGAAATCACCTGACACATATCGACATGCTGATTGGTTAATGTGGACATACCGACTTATGCAACAGAACGTGAAGTGGTTGAAAGCATTATCTCACACACAAAAAAAGAATGTTAAAATCTTGTAAACACCTCTCAACTAAAACTTTGCAATCCTTTTAATGCAATACCCGTACTGATGCATACGTGTATTAGTCATGTAAATGAGGCTGTACATCCTGTCGGTCTCGTGGGTCTTCAATGCCTAGTGTCGACCTCGTGAGCTTCTTTTGAGTAGTGTTGGTTTTGTGGGCTGTGTTTGCGTACTGTCGGTCTCGTGAGTGTTTTATGAAGTGTTGAACTGATGGGATCTATTTATATTTATAACTCATTAGCTGCATAACTCGTGGGCTGTATAACTCATGGACCTATTTTCAATGTCGGTCTAATGAGACGTATGACTCGTGTGTGTCGGTCTCATGGGATGACCACGTACAACGCGTGCATAATTAAGTACACAATCACATGTTACTGCAAAGACAATGATGTGAAATGCTTCGCCATTTTCAGCGTATCAGTAAAAAATGTGATTAGCCAAGGAGAGCTTATCCTCCCCGGAGAAGTTTTTGAGCAATGCCTGTTCAACCGTATTTATGAAATCTGTACATCTATAGTCTTCTTTATCATACAAACAGTACTTTCAGAAAGTGATGTGAACCAAACTTTATTAACTAAAAATACCGGTACGCCTTTTAGTAAAGAAACACACACACACACACAGAGACAGAGAGAAAGAGAGAGAAACAGATCATACAATGTATAGTTACACTCTTAAACAGAGAAGCAAAATATTTCCCTCCGCCGATACTCCATAAATTGAATACTAATGATATTATAAAAAGTGTTTTCACAATAATTCTGTCACCGATTAACTTACCCTCTGATTTCTTTCGAACTGTCTCCAACTCCTTGTCAGCAGCTGTAATTGCCGTGCAAACTTGAATTGAAGTTAAAATAAATCAAGGTCATCCACAGAAAAAAAGATTACGTCATGTTTGCGTATTATAAGGTATACATTCATACAAGAAAATACACACACACACACACACAGACAGAGAGAAAGAGAGAGAAACAGGTCATACAATGTATAGTAACACTCTTAAATAGAGAAGCAAAATATTTCCCTTTCAAACTTTCTTTGGCCTCCAATATTTCCGAAATGTTTATACATTGTATAAATATATTTTCTGCTACAAAATCAACAGTCTGGAAGTTCTAAATGGCCGTCTTTGTAAACTATCGTACCTATAGTCATTGGCAGAAGCGTAAATATTTGGTTCAATTATGACACGCAACACGTCTGAGTCACAAAAATGCATCTAGTCACAGATGTCTTTCATCAATACGAAAATAATAAACGGAGATGCAAATTGATCAACAAACATGACAAAAAAGTCGATATCATGCAGCAACCTTTCAATTTCGCGGCTTTCCTTTTCCAGTGAATATACGCCATTATCAGAGAGGCAGTGGAGATAACCAGTACTCCCACGACCACGGCAAGACATGCTATTGCGATAAAAGATCGAAGAAAAAAGGAGCGTGAGTTATACTACAGACTAGATGTCACATTTGTTGTGGAGATATATTGTAAGGTATCTATACATGGGCATAGTACTGTTATACTGAAATATGCAATAGTTGATAGCCAGGCTTACAAACCAACTAGCCTTCCGTTTGGCAGACCCTTTGTTGAGTTATCGATCATTTTGTATATCTCATGACATTTTGGTCACACATTCATTGAACTCCACTATCATGTTAAAGGTAAATTCATTACGCGGTAATATTAGATAAAAGAAAACGACAAAGAGATAAATGGAATGTTGAAATTCGGCATGCGTTTATAAATTTTTTTTTTTTTCAATTTCAATTCAATTCAAACTTTATTTCATTTTTCGAAAAAAAGCCCCATAAACATATTTTCGCTTTCTTTGGTAACAAAGAATAAGGTTGCATAATCAAAGCAAAGTAAAAAAAAAAATCATAATTGTGGAACCTTGGGGTAACAAATACGTTGTAATGAAAATTGATTGACTGAAGTGATAAAGACGATATAACAATACGGAAAACATCGAAAAATGGAGGGACCCACTAAAAAGAAATTGCTTGCATATAGAATGTGGGCCCCTCACGTACAGAATGTCAATAGAAAATGAACTGATGCAAAAAGGGGAAGACAGGTTGGGAATAAAGTCAGGAAAAAAGTCTGGAAGCCCACTGAGAAGACAGAGTTACAGACAGACACACATACACAGGCGAATAAACATTAAACGAGACTGGGAAGACAAAACTTATGAAGGGGGACTAAAATACAAGACAGAACGAGACAAGACTAACATAACAGGAAGACAATACAACAGACAGAAAGGCAAAACAGATCCAACGATACTCGAGAGAATTATATCGAAAAAAGTATGGTAATGCACCAAAACTCGTCTGTTAGATGAGGTGATATGATGCTACCAAATTGGTTGCCAGAAAAGCAAGAGAACAGTTAATTTTGTTGCATGTTGGGGTTTAATGCTGACTCTAAAACTCTTCAAATATTGTACTGTAAAGGGAAAAAAGTTTAGTCAAATTTTCAAGGTAAACAATTTGATTATATACCTATAACTGTTGTGCTAAGTAGCTTCACTTTATTTTTCGTAATTATAACTGCAGCTGTCCTCTTCCCGTCCACTCCAGGTATTCCGTAAGCCATACATACATACGGCTCATCGTTGGGAACAGCACGTATAGAAATCTCCTTATTTTTCGTTCCATCACTGTTCGAGGTCTCTAAAAAGGCCAAGACCTCCACAATCAACTGGTTGTGCAGAAAGACGAGGGAAATGTTGGGAAAATAACTATATACAGAGCATGATATTGTTAGAGCTCCGGGCGATTTGTGAGTGCAGTTCAGTGCCGATCCCTCCAGATTCCTATCGCACACATCAATGACGGGAAACGGACTGACTGGTGTACCTGAAGAAGGAAGGGGAGAAAAGAATTTCAACTGTATCGCTTGCGAAAAAAATAGTTTCCTCTCGAGTTGTGAATTCGATTCAATTCAATTCAATGTTTTATTTCATTTTTCGACAAGAACATATGAAGAGTTTGTTTGCAAAAACCGATAAGTCCATATTTGTCAAATGGAGATATTTGCGATTAAAGGTCAAGAAAAATAAAGAGAATGATAAGAAAATGTTTGCTTCTTTTGATCATAACTTCAAAAATATACCTTTATATGTAGTGACCAATATTATTTTGTACTTTGTGACAAAGACCGTACTTCAAAATCTTCAAAAACGGACTTATCGGTTTTTGCAAACAAACTCTTCATATAAACATCACTTCTTCTTTTTTAGTAACAGAAAATAAGGAGCGTAAAACTATATAGGATGAAAAAAATATACAATGATTGTAGCACCTTGCAATAATTACACATTATCATAAAACTCAAGTGATTTGAAGTAAGTAAACATTGTGGATAATTCGAAAAATGGAGGGACCCACTAAAAAGACAAAGCTTGTACAATGTGGGCCCCTCAGTTGAAAGGAAAAAGAAGGTCTGGAAGCCCACTAGAGAGACAGATCAACAAAACGGACACAAGTAAACGCGTAAAAACATGAAACGGGACTGAAATAGGAGTAACAGTACAACAGAGAGTTGACTACGAGATGAGACAAAATGAGACAAAACTAACATAACAGTACGAGAACAGAACGGAACAAACAAAACAGACAAAAACGTTTAGCAGAGACAGCGATCTCGTTGGAAGTATGTCGAGGGAGAGAGAGAGAGAGAGAGAGAGAGAGAGAGGGGGAGAGGGAGAGAGTGACGCTAGAAAGAATAATGTACTAGAGATTTAATCGCGGAAATATCCTAGCCTTATTACATGAGTATAATAATAAGAGAATATACGTAGCAATCAATACGTGGTTCTTTTCTTAGATAAAGGGTTATAACAGCTGGTTAATTCAAATCAGTAGAATTATAAGAATTAACCCCAGGCATTCGCACAATTATTGAGTGCTCGACTGCGCCTAACGTTAAACAGACTTTCTCAAACCCGTTTCTCTTTCAATGGATGATTGGTTTCTCTGCGTTTCTCTTATAGGTGGACTGAATTAAAGGAAGAGTTATCTTAAACGTTATTGCTAAACTTGATTCTGAAGAGTTTATATGGAAATAATGAGAAACTTTTTCTTCGAAGATTTCTACCAGATGTGATGAAGGGGCGCAGTTCATGTATGTGACCAGAGACCGTTATTCATGGTATATAGGGAATGAAGATGTTACAAAATAAAGTCATTGGCTTGTAAGTGGCACATAATCAAGATAATGTGTTCATAACTCTATACTTTGATGTGTGCCCCCTGTCTGAATTATAGAAACTTGAGATTATTCTGAAGATGTCATTTTCTTTTTCTGCTGTTCGCTGCCATGCTATTTGGAATTGGGCTATTGTGTTAGAATGTCTGATCCCCTAAAACCAGGACAGCATTTAAATATCTCATGAATTTGAAGTTACAGAGAGATTAATACCATTCCCTAAATTAAAGACGTTCTAATTCAATGTCAGTAGATGCAAGTAAGAAGTAAGATTAGATACTAAATTTTTTATATTATCATTCTGACCAAAATATTTTGATAAGAACAGTAAATGATGAACTAAAGAATATAATACAATGGATTTATGTAAATAGGTTATCATTGAATATCACAAGGACAAAGTGCACACTCCTAAAACATCCGAGTCAGAACTGACCAGTAACTGGGTCCGTTGGGGTCACACACCGTTCCGGGTCAGAAATGACATGGAATGGGGTCAGACATGACCCATTTAGAGTCATGAATTGGGTCAGGGTGAACCCATTCGGGGTCTTCATGACCAAATTCCAAGTCTTCTTTGACCCGGAACGGTGTATGACCCCAACGGACCCAGTTCCGGGTCAGTTCTGACTCGGATGTTTTAAAGGTATAGGGGATACTTTTTACAGACCTCCCAAAATGCAGCAAAACATTAAATATGAACCTCAGGGGACTTGTTTAGGCCACTGCTGAGAAATTAGGAATTCAACAGTTTTCTACAATTTGAATAATGCACAAAACTCAACTACTCAATAGTTCTGTGTGTCAGCCACACTTAAGCCTTTTTGTTGCAGTCTTCTGTATTTTTTTTTAAATCTATAAACACAAATCTAAAAGTATAAGAGCTGATGTAATAACATATAGAGTGTCGGGCAAGAATGTATATAGAAATGTTTGTAAGTTTTGATGAACTTTCTTCACAAAATATACATGATGGACACACATGCAGTGCATGGGTCTGCAAAGGTAGCCTAGTAATGTCCTGGAATTTACGGTGAGCCCCGAAAAAAATTTCAATTCAAAATCTAACTGTCAATAAAAATGTACTAAATGTTACCTTCCACTTTCAACACTTTATGGGAGTTTCTAAAATGATACTCTCTTCAACATACCACTGTATTTATACAACTCTTCATTTAAGGCATGCAAATGGGATTCCCTACCTTTAAGAGTGTATATATATATATATATATATATATATATATATATACATTTTTTTTGGTGTGTGTAATTCACTAGATATCCCTGTAGGGAATGTTGTATTAACAACACTCCTCCAGAAGCACTTTCCCAATAAGTTTTAGGTATCTATTTTGATAACAAGCTCTCATGGAAATGTAATATTGATAGTATGGTTGTCAAATTATTTCACGGAATATAGGTATAAATAGGTATAATGAACATGTTGAAATACCATGACTTCCTTCATCAGCTTTAACGATGTTATTTTCAAGTTTGATATTACCGTATCGGAATTACGGAATATTAGTTTGGTGCAATAGCTATGAATAAGAGCGATATGTATTGCTAGATGGAGGGACAGGAGACTTGGCATCTTCAGCCCAAATGTAAGCTGAGTGTAGGCTATTGTACAGAGAAAATAACGAAGAGAGCATTAATGAAATAAGCTAGGTGAATTATAACTTTGATGTTTTTTTTTTCATTGTGAGCTTGTAGTGCGTGTTTTTGTTTTATTTTGTCTTGTCTTGTTTTGGGTGATTAAGTTTTTTTTTGTCACTACAATTAAAAGGCTGTTTTTTCTCCTTTTTTCTATTGCTCTCCATCTTCAGTTGTTTACGATTCTAGAGTGTATCGATGTTAATGTATGTTAGAAAGTACAGTCCCAAAATGGATCAGACATTTTGTATTTTAACTGTCATTGAATGCTGTTAAAAATGATTGTATTTGTGATATCAAAACCTCACATGTCATACATGACTTATAAAAAAGGTCAATATTTTGTTCTGATCATTAAAGTCCAGAAAGACACACACAAAAAATGCCTATCAGACGTTATTGGCTAAGAAGACCCTCAGAATTGTTTCGAGCCTTCAGCCATGAAGACATAGGCCCTATTGATGTTTTTTTTTTCTGTATTTATTTCAACTTTGCCAGTTTACGCATAATCATAATAGTAATCATCTTCCTATATGTACGATTTATTTCATAGAAATAGGAATGAGCATAAATAATCCACTCGACAATAGAATAAATTCCATCTTCCCCTAGTCAGAACAGTACTTCCCCATACTGCCATAGTGCATTCGTTTATACTGAACCCAAACTTTGGAGTACCTTACACATAGATAAGCTATTAAAATAACATCTCCTTTCGTTATGTAACAATGAATATCTTGTTAATGTAATAATAACATTCGTGCTTTCACCTATCCTGTTATATGCAGACCTCTCTACATTCTTCTCTGCCCTTTCTCCTTTCTTCTGTTTTCTATCTTATTGTATTTTACTATTTTGTAATGTTATCTTGTTCCCTATCTCGTACGATGTTGTTGTATGTGCACGTGTTTTGTTTTCATTTTTTGTTATGAGTGGACAATCGCACGAGTATGTGTGTATGTATTTACCATTGTGTGTGTGTGTGTTTTTTTTTTTTTTTTATTCTTCTCCATTATTCTTTTATGGTACACGTCACCACTAAGCGAATAGTACCTGCAGCTTGTAACATTGCAATATTATTCCGAACTTGTTTTTCTTTTCTGTACTTAATGATTACTGTTTATAATGATGTTTTTATTGACATATTACTACGCTTTAAGTGATTCAAGTATTATTTCATCCTTTCCAGTCAACCTTTCAAAGTATGCATTATTGTTCTTATTCTGCTTTATCTTATTTTTCATATTTTTTCACATAGTTTTAAGATCCATATTGCGTTATGTAGTTTCTTTTTCAATCAATGATCAATAATCAAACAATAATATGGTGTAATGCATACTTTGTATTTTGTTGTACTTTCTGTTAGATATCGGATGGAAAATAAATGAAACTAAAGTAAGCATTGTAGAATTTTGACCAGGCTCTCGTGATCTCCAACTAAGTTCAAGAGAGAGAGAGAGAGAGAGAGAGAGAGAGAGAGAGGGGACGGAGAGGGGGAGAGCTACAACGTGTACAGACTATGAATATTGGAATACTCACACTTAAAGCCAGCTCACCTATTATTGTTACGTGTGTAACTTTCTGATGTCGCCATTTCTTTGTGGGTTCTAAGTATTCACACACATATGTCCCGCCATCCCAAATAGTTACGTGGAGTACAAAAATAGAATGGTCTTCTGTGGAAATCAGGTAGCGCTCATCGTCAGTTATTAGAATCCCATCTTTCTTCCAACGCACATTCTTTGTTGTCGCCCTGAATTGGCATGGTATTGTGGCGCCTCTTCCCAGCTGAAATGTGACCGAGGACTCGGCTTCGACGACCCAATCTGTTGGAATTATTGCAATCACATGATTAACAGATTAAGTTAGAATGAAATTAAATGGCCTCCAGTAAGGCATTACACTAGGTATAAGGGAATTTAGAGTTAATATCCATGTAACAGGTCGGCAACCTACAGTATTCACACGTCATTATTAACGTTTCCTCGAAAACGTGTGCAGCACCAGAGTAAGCAACGTGGAAAGGTCCTTTTTAGTGTCTTTACGATAGGGATAATTTTGAAACTGAGTGGTCTGCAAATTGTGACTACTTTATTTCTATTTTTTTTCAAGGTGTTTTTGCGACTTTTAAATGAACCATCAATGACAACATGAGTATTACTAGTAGGCCTACATTTTTAATGATGCGTGACAACAGATTAATCAATTTTGATAGAGTGCATCTTGTCGGCACTCAAACACACATTTTGTAAATTTCTATAACTAAAATGCATAAACACTGCGACAAAATGAAAGAGGGACATCTTAATGATTCAGTTATGACTAAAGCTAACACCCGAACTATATCCATATAACTTTCAAATTGATATGATTTATGATAATGACTCTAAATTCAAAGATATCACTTTGGTGTTTCTTTATTTCATTCTTTAACTATTTATAAGAAACAGCACAGCTGGCAGGCATCGACCGAGCTAAATGTGTATACACTATACCCATGCGAAACTGGGCATGGAAGATGTTCCTTGGATGGTTATAATTAATTAATTAATTATTTTTTTTTCACAAGTTAATGCAGTTACAGTTTGATAAATTCGAATTTCTAAAGTAGGTTTAGGAAATTATAGTTTTCAAAAGGTACCACCATGAAATTTAAACTGTTACAATTTTTTGAAAAATAAGCTCTTGCCCTCTAGTATAAAACATTCGTGTTCCACAAAATGTATATAGGCGGACTGCGACACTGTTAGTACAACATGTATATACAAGATAGGAGTAGCTCACCTCTTAGGTACAACCGGGATCGGCAATGCAAAATATTTCAATAAGTAAACGTACGATCGTTTGGTGCTTTGATTCCTGAAACTGATAGTTATTTGACTTAAATCTACGAGGAAAACCCATTTTCCTCTCCATGACCATATATTTGTGAATACATTCATCTTGAAAATGTTCCGAGCATACTAAAGAACGTTTAGTAAGATTAAAATCAGACCCGCAGTGGCATTTCGCATGAAACGAAGCCGGTTACGATCGTCGAGTCGAGTCTGATTTTTTTCTTTGCTCCTTGTTAACAACATACTAAACTGGCATGGTGGTACCTTTCCAAAACTATAATTTCCTAAAGTTAATGCAGAAATCGGAACATATCTCACGTAGACTACGTAAATTAGCACAAAAAAAAAAAAAAAAAAACTAATATAACTAATCCTCCCAGTAATTTCTTTCATGTGCGATTTTCCATGGATAGCTGGACACATTTAGCTCGGTCGAGGCATGGTAGCTATGCTGTGTCCTTGTTATGATGTCTGCATTATCGTAAATTAGATAGGAAACGTTCTCAAACTGCAGTGTTTGTCATGATATTTCGTCATAACTACGTAAGCATAGTCGAATACGAATGTTTTATACTCGAAGGTAAGAGTTTTTCTTTTGAAAAATTGAAACAGTTCAAAATTCATTTGTAATAACCATCCCTTTGTACAAAATTCCAACAGGATACCTCAATATCAAATCTTTTTGACGCTATCAAAATAAAAGCTAAGATTAATAGATTATGATAATGATACTAATTACCGATACTGCGGTAAATAGTTCATTAAAAATTCCAAAATGCTTCAATTCACTCCATGCATGTGGTGCAAACATTGTGCTTAATTCTGAATGGTTCAGTGCTGTTGGACAAATTTAATGCTTGTGTCAACTTTCCAAAATACTGTGTGATGTATAGATCATCTTGATTACTGCTAGTATGATTTGCTAAAAGACTCACATGTGCACTGTTTTCAAAATCTAAAATGAATACAGTCTGGTATAAAACTTCTCCAAGCAAAATTACAAATGTTATAGAAGGGAGACGATGAGACTAAGCTCAAGATCTATGGTAATATCAAATGCCCATGTTGACCAAGACCACGTTTACAGTGAGTGAAAAGGCCGGGCTCGGCCGAGGCCGAGCCCTGCCTTCATTTCACCGTAAACGCGGAAAAGGCCAAATGCGGTACCAAAATCGGCTGCGCATTTGGCCAAGCTTATGGGTTACTACCTCCAAAGCTTTTTCTCACTGTATACGCAAACTGGGCCAAATGCGGTACCGAATTGCGACCGGCGCCCTCCCAATAATAGTGTTTGTTTACAAGCAGAGCGCCACTACAACAAAATATTGAAAGGGTTGAATTAAAGGCCCGGGCCGAGTCCTCCTCTGAAAACGGACAAAATTGCGGGGCCGAGTACCGCTATTGAGGCCGGGTTCAGGATGGGTTCGGCCCGGGCTAGGCCCAGCCCCGCGCTGTAAACGGGGTCTAATATCTTTTTGCTTTTTACTCTTCTTAAAGGGGCCCTGAATCCAAATGCATGTTGAATTGTGTTGATTTATGATACCCTCACCATCACTTTTGCGGTGAAACGAATATCTAGAAGCATTCCATATATCTTTAACAATTTTGTTCTTCTATTTTCTCACATTACGTGTGAACGCCCACAAAGAATCCTTCCACACCAATATTCCTCAGATGACCTCATCTGTCAATTATTGCTAAGTACTGAAATGTTAAACAAAAGACATTGGAAGGCACCTTCCCCTCGACTCAGCATAACTTGCATGTTCCATACCCATGTTTTTGGTTAGTCGAAATAAAGCGGTCTGAAACACATTTTATTTGGAAAATTCAGAAAAAAAATTGCCATTCCCAAAAGCGTGCTGTAAACTCTATACAATAGGGGACCAAGCAATAGGAATGTACCAAGATACTTCTCCCATATTAAACAAAATTAATGGCGAACACTTGTTTAGGAAACGCTTGATGCGATAAGACTAGCATGCAAACCTATGGCTCTTGTTCGTGCCAGTTGTTTCACCATGATTTCTACTTACCACAGTCCCGTCACATGAAAATTGAGCCGGTTTCTGTCATTGATTTTGTACGATGAGACACAGGGCAACGTCACACAGAGCGTGTGTGTGTGTGTGTGTGTGTGTGTGTGCACGAGCCCCCGTTTTTCATTTTATTTCTTTTGTTTTAACAACAAAATAAAGAGGGCTTGGCGTTCGCTCGATTCAACCGAGAATGAATTTATCTATTTAAAGAACGATTTCAAATACAGCATATGTACAGTGTGTATTTTTTTTTCTTTCATCGCTGGAGCGATAGTCGATACTGTAAATGCACAGAGAGATCACTGATTTATTTTCCTGAAAACATGAATCATAGAAAGATCAGAAATATTGGTGCAACACTAGGGCGAGAATCAAGTCTAGAAATTAAAGAAAGATCAGAAATATATTTTGTGCAAAACTGGCGCGAGGGGTCAAAACTGCCGAGTGCGAATATTTACGAACATTGCGACTTATGGATTCGCCAACTTTTCTGACGAATTTGGCAAAATGAGGGCTCACACCTCTACCATTAGCCAGTTAGCTATAGCTTCTTGTTCCAGTGTTGCCCCAATTATATCAGTGACCTCTCTGTACATTACAGCATTGATTCTAGCCCCATTGTTGCACCAAAATACACCAATGATCTCCCCCTACATTACAACATTGATTCTCGCCCCATTGTTGCACCAAAATACACCAATGATCTCCCCCTACATTACAGCATTGATTCTCGCCCCATTGTTGCACCAAAATACACCAGTGATCTCCCCCTACATTACAACATTGATTCTCGCCCCATTGTTGCACCAAAATACACCAATGATCTCCCCCTACATTACAGCATTGATTCTCGCCCCATTGTTGCACCAAAATACACCAATGATCTCCCCCTACATTACAGCATTGATTCTCGCCCCATTGTTGCACCAAAATACACCAATGATCTCCCCCTACATTACAGCATTGATTCTCGCCCCATTGTTGCACCAAAATACACCAATGATCTCCCCCTACATTACAGCATTGATTCTCGCCCCATTGTTGCACCAAAATACACCAATGATCTCCCCCTACATTACAACATTGATTCTCGCCCCATTGTTGCACCAAAATACACCGATGATCTCCCCCTACATTACAACACTGATTCTCGCCCCATTGTTGCACCAAAATACACTAATGATCTCCCCCTACATTACAGCATTGATTCTCGCCCCAGTGTTGCACCAAAATACACCAATGACCTCCCCCTACATTACAGCATTGATTCTCGCCCCATTGTTGCACCAAAATACACCAATGATCTCCCCCTACATTACAACATTGATTCTCGCCCCATTGTTGCACCAAAATACACCAATGATCTCCCCCTACATTACAGCATTGATTCTCGCCCCATTGTTGCACCAAAATACACCAATGATCTCCCCCTACATTACAGCATTGATTCTCGCCCCATTGTTGCACCAAAATACACCAATGATCTCCCCCTACATTACAGCATTGATTCTCGCCCCATTGTTGCACCAAAATACACCAATGATCTCCTCATACGTTACAGCATTGATTCTCGCCCCAGTGTTGCACCAAAATACACCAATGATCTCCCCCTACATTACAGCATTGATTCCCGCCCCATTGTTGCACCAAAATACACCAATGATCTCCCCCTACATTACAGCATTGATTCTCGCCTCATTGTTGCACCAAAATACACCAATGATCTCCCCCTACATTACAGCATTGATTCTCGCCCCATTGTTGCACCAAAATACACCAATGATCTCCCCCTACATTACAGCATTGATTCTCGCCTCATTGTTGCACCAAAATACACCAATGATCTCCCCCTACATTACAGCATTGATTCTCGCCCCATTGTTGCACCAAAATACACCAATGATCTCCCCCTACATTACAGCATTGATTCTCGCCCCATTGTTGCACCAAAATACACCAATGATCTCCCCCTACATTACAACATTGATTCTCGCCCCAGTGTTGCATCAAAATCTATATCAATGATCTCTCTGTACATTTTACTCTCCCCCCAGTGTCGCACCACAATATATTTCTGTGCGTATAAGTCCCCGCCGGTTATTTCACTTTGTGAAGTTTATAAGTACCCACTCGCAGAGCGCGCAGACCGGACCGCTAAAGGCCCTGTCACACCTTTCCAGGTAAGCTAGGTGGGTTTGTTGCGAGTAGGAATTTTCCAGCACGCAGGAAAAATTTCTGCCGGAGGACAAGGATTTTGACCAGTTCCGTACTTGCGTCTTTACCCGCTAGACGCGTGCTACTTACCTACTTGCGTGCATTCCGTGTTACCTGCGTGAGAGCTTCGAAACTGATCCTATTTCATTTACGAGCGACATGCGGGGGCTGCGAAGTACCTGCATGACAGCTGCAAAGTACCCTCGTACGAGTTTCCTACGAGGTGCTGCCGCAAAGGACCTCCTTCTGGCGTACCTCTGCGAGCAAACCACCGCGACTCACCTGGAACGAGTTTTGAGCATGCTCAAGGCCTTGTCACACCGTGTTTGGGGAAGCATTGCGGGTTGGTTTGCGGGGAAACAAATTTTGCAGAGGTCCACGCAGAACACCAGTAGGAGGCTCGTAGCTGCCGCAAGTCACAGGCAGTTGACCCGCTTGAAGTACGTAAGTTGCCCGTGGATCTTTGCTTTTGCGCCGGAAGTGCGTGTCATTTGCATGACATTCTGTGGGACATCTGCCATATTAAATTCCTTCAGAGGAATTCCCTCAACGAGTTGTCAGCCCTCACTCGCCACCCATAGGCCTATTACGCCCGTCAAACGGCACGGACGTAAGCAGAACGTAAGTGGCACGGGTCCAGCAGGTAAGACGCTTGCGAAATTCGCCCAAATCTTTTTACGCCCTCAAAAATTGTCCTGTATACTGGAAAATCGCCATACGCATCAAGCCCGCGTATCTTGCCCGGAAAGTTATGGCAAGGCCAAAACTTGTGGGTAGAGAGGACTTATGTGCGCAACTTACGTGCTAGGTATCGTTTGTGGGTCATCTGCGAGGACCTCCGGGTAGCAAAAATTGATCTTCGCAAGTCGCACGCAAGGCCTGCCCAGAAAGGTGTGACACTGCCTTAATAAACTTTTTTTTTTCTCGTCCCAGCGTTGCACCAACATTATTCTACCGAATCGCATCCGTCCTCAGCAATGTGTTTGATAATGTGCGCCATCTTTCTTTCAGAGATCGACACTGTGTATTCCATTTCTGCAAAAAGATAGTGAAAAAGTGTGTGTGTGTGTGGGGGGGGGGGGGGTGGGTCCCCGGGCCCCAGGTTTCGCCGGTCCTGTATTAAAATTCATTGCCATATTGTGGATCTTCATTATGTAGTGTTCACAAGAACTTACTTTCTACGAAAACGTCTGTGACACTAGTGAAGACATTTCTAGTGAAGTAGTTGATAACTGTGCAGAAGTATCTTCCTTCGTCCTGGAAGTTGGCGTCGTTCACTGTCAACGAGTATTCATCGGTGACATTGAAGCGGTCTGAGTGATATATCCTCTTGTTCGGCTTATATCGTTCATCAAATGTGACACACTCTTTTGCTTCCCAGGTACCCAGTTCGCGTCTCTGCCAGTCTACTGTTAATGCTCTCTCATCGTATCCGCAGGGAATAGATGCTGATCTTCCAAGAACAAGGGTGACGTGTGGTTGTGCCACGAGTAGCTGGGCGCCAGCTTTATAAGAAAATTGAAGCACAGAGATGAAACAGCTACTCCGTTTCCCATGTCAAAGCAATGAAATCATTTAAAAATAACACACTTTCTTTGATTTCTAACTTTTCTTGACCATAATGGTGGCTTATAAAAATCCAGTAATGGGTTTCATTATACATCACTGACACAGTCTTTCTTCTTTACATTTAAGTGAAATCAGGTTATAACATAGATTACTGTTTAGTGCCCCTGGATCATGCAGCCTTAGCACATTACGCACATTTTGGAACAGTTTCATTATAGTACTTACGAATTCCTCCCCCTTCCGAGATTATATTATATTGCTCAAACGACCCGAAGAATTCCTGACATTTTCACAATTAAGCCTACAGAGGAGTAAAGATAGGAACACATTTAACTTACAGGATCTTGGTGTCACCAATAAAACAGAAAACGTCAGGAAGATGAAAAACAGATCAGCCATGTTGTCTGCAGTTCTTTCAAATGACGCGGCGTTAACCTTGATTATATAGGATCCACTATTATGCCGTGGGCGTTTGCGTTTGATACGTTTTGCATATATCTTTTTGAAGTGCAACATTGTCAATTAACATGTAATGTATATATTTGCACATCAGCTGAACTTTGGTAGGATAGCATACACAAACGAAAAAAATTTATTTGCCCCGAGTCCCGAACGTTTGTTTCTATGTATCACTACTTTGAACATTGTATTTTACCCTGTAAATATTGAAGTCATAACTTTTTTTTTTTTATGGATGGCGACTTAAACAGTTGCCCAGGGACACCTCTGTATACACATTGAGCATTGAGTCTCCATGAACTTTTTAGTTCGTTGCTAAAATTCCTTTGAAATCAACGTACTCATAACAGGCATAATTGACATAAAATTGGCGCAAAGCAAGTGAGCGTAGGGACTCGGACCCGAGCCCGAGCCAGGACCAGCACTGCGTTTTTGAAAGTTGGGGGAGGGGGCGGGGCAATAAGAAGAATAAGAAGAAAAAAGGCCATTGCTGCCACTTTAATCGGCTGACAAGGGGGGGGGGGGGTTGTTCCCCTCCCAAGATAGGAAGACTTTTGATTTTTGTATATTTTTGCATTTTTTGTTCATCGTTCGATCTTATGCATACTTTTATAAAAAAGAAAGATAATCAAAGGGATCTCGTGTCAGAAGCGCCCCTTGATATTTTCTGTTGTTTTCTTTTATTTCGAAATGAAAGAAAACAAACAATGTATCCATAATTGAGATAACGCGATTAATCCATTCACATTCTTTTCCAAGTCTAGTTTCTTTTGTTTATTGAAAATGCCCCAAATATTGCACGCAAAGACAGTGTGCACCAGATCGTTAAATTTTAATTTTAGAAATGCTAGAAATCCTTAATAGTAAATAAAGGTGTGTGGGGGGGGGGGCGCCCGGTGCGCCCCCTGTATCCATAACTGAGAAAACGCTATTAATCCATTCACATTTTTTTTTGTTCCGAGTCTAGTTTCTCTTGTTTATTGAAAATGCTCTAAATACTGCACGCAAATTGTGTACCAGATCGTTAAATTTTAAGTTTAGAAATGCAAAAACTCCCTAATAATAAAGCGGGTCCACCCCCTCATCCCCTCCCCTGCTCGGTCCATTTCCTTAGACTTGTATTAAACAGTACGATGAACACGTAGAACAAGAGTTAACAGATACCAAGATTTACATTCCTATTCACAGTTTCCCTCAAAGAGTCTTTTTTTTTGTTTCGTTATTTGATTTTTTTTTTTTTTTTACAATCCATTCAAAATATTTGAATTGCAATTCTAAAAACTGTAAAGGTTCCTCGTGTCACATCCTGAGACACCCATGCAAACCAACCGCAGAACATGAGTAAAATCTTGTCCCCGTATCTAAAATTTCCTTTGTACGGCATTGAACAAATGTTGAATATAACTTTCTATCATCCCCTCCATTGTCAGTAGTTCTTCATGATGACGCATTTAATTCTGTTATATCGATTCTACATTCACCCGAATATTATGTGTGTATTGAGTGAATGCAGCAAAATTAGTCGAACAAATCACCGAAAATTTGAGGAAGTGATCCGACAATCCGTTTAAAAGTTGTACGTTCGCTGGATGAAAAAAAAAAACAACAACAACAACAGCAACTACTGCGGTTTGTGATGTCACATGCAGAACGCTATAAAGAGAATATATAAAAAAAAATTCCACAAAAGTTATTTTCCTTGACAAGCTCGCAATCTCTCGACTTGCTCCTTATAAAAGGGTAATATTATTCCTCCTGCGTTCTGAAAGAGGTAAGTCAAGTGCTCGTTATTGTGCTAGGAAAGTGAAACTTTAAGCCTTCTCATCAAATAATGACTGCACAAAAATATATATATATATAACTTTTGAACGGATTATCATTTTACTCAAACTTTCACCGATGTGTCCTGCTATTCATGCTGTATTCACTCCACTCACACATATATTTGGATGAACTTGTCCATTAAGCCTGATTTTTTTGTCAAAACAGACACAAAGCTTGCAAAACTTGGAAGGCCAGAAAATAAGTGTTTGAACGACAATTTTGCTTTCCGAATTGGATACTTTCTGAGAGAGCAATCCTCGTTTAATTTGAATCTGTACTTATTTGACTTATTCTAGATCCCTGTTTCTTCCACCTGACATTTTCTTTCTGATATATTTCTCTCAAACGGCACACTGCAATGGAAAGGAGAACCCTTTAAACAATGAAAACAACGCCAACAACAACAAAAGCAACAAAAAACAACAACAACAACAACAAGATTATCAGTCAATGTCCAGAGCCTTAATGACGATGCAATCGAGGATAATCGAGGAGTTTGGAAATGAGCTATGGAGTTTCCGATACCTTTTTTGTGTGCAAACTTTCTGACGTGAGTCGTCGAGGCATATAGGATGTCATTTTAAGTCCCTTTTGTCATCAGTGACAGAGGGTGAATTACTGTTTACTATTTCAAGTATTTTGAAACAAGCTTCGATGGCTTTTTCATCAAATTACAACTAGAAATTCGTGATATCAAAGTTCATGCATTTATATTTTGTTACATTAATTATGTTATCAGAAAGGAGATTGAACAGTGTTACAAGGAGGGATATCACAATCGTGTATTAAACAGACTTGTTTTTTCTTTGAAGTCATGAGCAAATATTAGTTTTCTTGTCATGGCTTCGAATATCTGAAGATCAGACCAAATGGGCCAAAGTCTGATATCTGGTAGACGTGACTTGATCTGGCACTGGTGATGCCAGATGCTTAACCCTTGAAAGTGATGCCTTAAGACATTATTCTGTTATATTTGCATTCAAAGTCCTCTTTCGTACCAGCTATATAAAAAAAAAGTGTATGTGGAACTTGTAAATACCTAGAGCGGACTACGACGACATCAGTGGTTAAGCCCAAACAAATGACAGAGGTATTTTATCATTTTATCACTCAATAAAACTATACTCTTTGGACCTATCTATCGCACGCTCCTTGAACTTCAACAATGAATATGCGCAATATTGCTTGGCAAGTTTGGGAAAATTATGTACATGATCCTCCTCTTTATGCCTGTAAAGACAAACTGAGAAATTGTTAATGTGGTGTATTGTTCTGTTTCAGTTCAGTTCAGTTCATTTCAGTTTTTTTTTTCCATCGATGAATAAGTGGAACAAGGTATGATGTGATATAAACAAAGCAAACTTAAATCAATCACATGGTTTGAATAATTTATATCAAAGAAAAATACAAATCAAAAAAGTGAATCGCATAGTATACGAGTATAATGCGACATAATGTAAGTAGTGTAACTGAGAACACCTAGGCATGCTTTGAAGGATAATGATAAAATAGGTATGAAAAAAGAGTGGTCCACTAAAAAGCTAAGTTTATAATACATGGATCACTCAAAACATGATGAATGTAAGCAAACATCATTATTATTCAATAATTATTGTTTGACATCTTATGGATGATACGGTAAAAAATAAAACTATCACGTGATTTCATATTTTCATAAGTAAATACGTGTATAAAATGGTAACCACACCAACAAAAAAGAAAAAGAAAAAGGAAAAGGGAAGTTAAGTCACACTATCACATTTATACAAAAAGTCGAAATAAAAGTTTGGACTACAGACACTTTTAAAACCCGAGAAATGGCGAACAGAGAAATCAAGGAAAGGCCCATCAAAGCACTGTTGTATTGAAGAAAAGACTTAAACTCTTCAAAAAGTCCCCCTTGGTTCGAGTCCTGTTTGAAGCCTGGTTGGACATTATCTTCATTGCATTGTCTTCCCTTTTACACAAGCCGCAAGCCACAAAATATTGTATTTGGGGTTGCACGGGTATGGAATTCCGCAAGGTCTTGGGCTAAGAACATGCTTTCCTTAAAACGCCATCTTTTGTCAATAACATGTTATGTTGTCCCACAGTGCCAGAACACTTTTGATTTACAGTACTTTGATGTTTTGTAGAGGTTGAGCTTACTTCTCAGCAGATCGCAGGGAAAGGAAAGGGTATGGTTACTTAAGGAGCAAAGTATTTACAACTATGTTACACGACGCCTTAGTAGTGATGTAGGCCCTATTTTAAAATGCATTGGTATTCAAAAGATGCAGAATTTTCAGATATCATGAGGAACGGAAGATATTCATCTTTTTGTAAGCTCTTTATGGTCTCTGTTGTTATGTCTTTTTAAGCAATCTGATTCGACTTTTTTCTTGCCAATGTTGGGGGTTTCTTTTGTGCAGTGAGACAATATCTGTAACAGTGGAAATTCATGTAGGCAGACAGATCTATAAGATAATGATTTTGTCGATTATCAAGGACAATTTAGGACTGGGATAATTATAATTACGCCAAGCCTTTGTTATCTCGTAGATCACCAGCATTTGTTTGAATTGTATCATGACAGGATTGAGAGAAGTGAAATATATTATATAATTAAGGTCTGTGAAGTGGTTTTTTTTTTTTTTGCTTTCCTCATTCATTTCAAGCTTCCTTGTCTAAGTTGTTTCCTTATTCAAAATTGCAAGTTCGTCGCATATAGAAACTTGTTATGTCTGCTTGGGGCCCATGATTAGGCCCCAAAAAAAAAAAAAAAATGTTGTATTGGCGTAACCCGCCCGACCCTAAAAAAAACCCTAACCCTGAACTTAAAAAAAAAAGAGAGAAAGGAAATACATCGTTTTTACCGAGAGAGGGCGCGATATGGGTTTGCGAATTGTCAAAAACAACAACAACAACAGCTGGTGTCGGAAAATGGCCGCGCAGTACACGCATGCGGTCTCCTATGGGTTCGAGTGGGGGGCCAGGGTATTTTTCCATGTCCAAAATATGATTCTCTTTTGATATTTATTGCTTTTAAACCGGTGATATAACTTTGGATGCAACAGACCCTCTCTATCGAATGGGGTTTTTCTTAAATATGAGTTTTATACGTAAAATACAGGTAGCAAAAAAAAAAAAAATAAAGAAATAAAAAAATCCGCCCGCCCGACCCTATTTGAAAATCTCATGTCACGCCAATACAACATTTTTTTTTTTTTTTTTTGTGGGGGGGGGGGGGCCTTACCGCTAATTTGACCAGTGACCTTGATCTTTACCACAAAGGTCAAGTAGAAAGATGCCCCCAAATTGTAACTCAGCAAAGGCATCAGGGTAACATAAAATTAGATTTTGTGTTACGCCAGCCCTGGCACCTACGATTACCAATAAAACGCTCTTAACATTGACCTTGGCATTGACCAAAAAGGTCAGGAAGAAAGATAGCGCCTCGGATGAGTTTCACTTATTCAGTGTACAGTGTATTTGGTGTTTAGTTTCCGCAAAAAATGAAGTTTCACGTTCAAGTTCAAGTTCGAATTTATTCGTTTTTCCACAATAAAGTAGTATAAACATAAATCTCACTTTCTTAGCGACAGAAACAATGCATGTAAATTTGTACAAAGAAAACAACAATAATGGGAAAAACTAACAGTATCAATACATTGCAATTGTTGCAGAGGTAACGAAAATGAAAGAATTGTCAATATGCACTGTGTGAAAAAAAAAGTTTGTGTTCTTGCCTCTGATATAATAACGGGCTGCTGGAACCCATGGAAACATTTTTCTCTGCGTAAAAGTATGCGTTTGAATACGGTAACTTAAACGAAATCAAATATTTCGACAAATCACACTCTAATGCATGCAAATATATGGTTATGAATGTAAAAAATGTAAGTGTATTTAGTCTCAACCTGTATCTTCTGCCAAAAAATACCAAAAGAGAACACCTGGGAAGACCGATTATCTCCGGGTGTGCTTGTCACACAGTACAGATCTCCAAATTGCCACCCCTGGTTGAAAAAAATCCCATCATATCTCAGAGACGGGTCTAGGTCAATTATCCCCTGAGCAATTACCCCGCACCCTTCCCCTAGCCCTAATCCTAGTCCTAATCCTGAACCTTATCCTAGCCCTAACCCAAACTCCTAACCCTAAACCTAACCCTAACCCTAATCTAATTTACTCTAACCTTACCACTAACCAGTATTTAGCTGGGGGGTAATTGCCCAGATACGCTCAGAGACACTACTCATTTCCTCTATACAACATATTGAAGAACTTGGTGCCGAGTCTGCCCCATTTTCCTCACGTACTATTTTAGTTACAGCCGATGTGTCATCCTTATACACTAACATACCCCATGCTGAAGATCTAAAATCAATCGCGTCGAGAGAACCCCTAACCGCCAACATCCAACTGGTGCACCTACTGGAGGTGGTCCTGACTCTCAACAATTTTGAACTGAATTGAAATTGAATTGAATTGAATTTATTTATTCAGCATAAAAACAACAGAGAAAGACATTGATGAACAATCATTAGAGACACAGAGAAAAAAAACACACGACAACTTTGGAATACATAAAGCTGAAGGGAAGCAGCCAACGAGGAATTAAGTTTCTTTAAAATCTGGCCGACCCAGTTCCAGTTCAATTCAATTCAATTCAATTCCATAATGCGGTAGAGTACGCAAAATAAGTGGGGGAAAGAAATTGAGAATGGACTTTCTCTACATGTCCTTCCAGTTCCAGGGCACGAATTACCTCCTAATCCAGGGCACAACTATATGGGCACTCTAGTAGCCCCCTTTTTCATGGCAGAAAAGGGAGAGGAAATCCTCAAAACGCCCATGCTGAAATAAATCATGGTGGCGATACATACATGGAGATGGCATTATTCATCTGGATCCGTACCACAGTTGTCCTGTCAAAATTCCAAAATTACATGAACCAAAAAACACGAAACCATCAAACACGCGTTTGTACACGTTTGACTCATCTGAAACAAACATCCATTTCTTGGATGTCACTCTCTATCTGAAAGAAGGCACCTTACACACAAAACTCCACACCAAACCCACCAATAGGTAGCCTACCCTTATCCTGTCATCCGAAACATGTCTTCAACAGTATCCCATACAGCCAAGCCACACGCATTCGCCGCATCTGCTCAGACCTCGACAAGACCTCTCACCACCCACCTAGAACAACTAAAAACGCTCCTCAAGGACAGATACTACAACCCCAAAATGTTAAACCAACAAATTGCGCGAGAATAAAACATCCCTTGGAGAAATCTTCTCTCATACAAGGAACGAACCACATCAAACAACATTCACTTCCCTATCAAGGCCGTGTCACACCTTTCCGGGCAAGCTACGCGGGCTTGTGGCGAGGAGGTCAGGACGTAGAAGATTTTCCGCGGGCGGACAAGAATGTTTGCAATTTTCGCACTTGTTTCTTACCTACTAGACTCGTGCTACTAAAGGCCGTGTCACACCAGCCTTGCGTGCGACTTGCAAAGAACAATTTTGACTACCCGGAAGTCCCCGAAGATGATCCGCACATGACAGTACCTAGCATGTATCTCAAAAGTAGTCGCCCGGAGGTGCGCACGCATATTTTTTTACCCGCAACCGTGTTTAGGCCCTGTCACACCTTTCCGGGCAAGCTACTCGGGATTGTTACGTGTAGGGATTTTCTAGCATACCGGACATTCCTGAGGGCGGAAAAGGATTTGTGCGAGTCAGCGCATGTGTCTTACTTGCTGGACGCGTTATACTTGCGAGTATACTGTGTGACCTTTGTACCAGTCGCGTGGGGGCTGACAACTCAGTGAAGGAATTCCTCTAATGGAATGGCTGAAATCTCACAGAATTTCATTATCTTGGCTGCATACGGGCCTGCGAAGTACCTGCGTGGGAATTGCCTGGGAAGTACTGCCGCTAAGGGTCTCCTACTGGCGTTCTGCGTGGACCTCTACGGGCATTCCCGCGACTCACCCGGAAAAAGTTTTGGTCATGCTCAAAACTTGGTTGCGGTTAAATCGGACTTGCGTGAGCACCTCCGGGCAACTACGCGCTAGATACTGTCAGGTGCGGACCAACTGCGGAGAGCTCCGGGGAGTAAATTTGTTTCCCCGCAAGTCAGGCCGCAGAAGTTCCCCCGTACGGTATGACAAGGCATGAATGAAAATTGCAAACATTCTTGTTCGCCCGCTGAAAATCTTCCACGTGCTGGAAACTACACTCTTATTTCTGCCGAGTCAAAATTTCAACTCTGAATCCGAGTCTAAAAATTTTCACTCCGATCCGTGTAAATTTAACACCAACCGTGTACTTCTGACTCAAATCCGAGTTATCATTTTGGTTATCGGACTTTTTACACCTGCGCAGAGTCACTTCAAGAATACCCAGCGCGGTGTACATGACATACGCGCGCTACAATTGGACAAAACATGTCATGTGTCCTATGTGACGTAGTACCCCCGCGAAAAAAAAAGCGTCATTTCTCGACGATCCGCCGCGGCCGTGAGATGTCTTGCAACTTTTTGTCTTCAAGATGGACAATTTTGTGTGCACTTTTCTAGAGGAATGCGGAATGGAGGAATACATAGGAGTTTTCATCGGTGAGTACCCACCTCATTCACAACATTCATATAAATAATTGCCTGAAACATGGTCTAAACAGTCAGTTTTATTTAGGGCAAAATGAACTTTCGACACGGACACATTGACTGGTAATGGCGTAGCCGTAGGCGGCCGTACGGTAGCTCGTACCTTTTGTACGTAGCCCTGGGCTATATGCTATACGTTAGAACCAATCTACAATAGATGTGAACCTACCTAGCTATACATAGCTGTACATGCATAAAATATACATACGATCTTGATTGCTAATTCCAGCTACCCTACGGCTACGCACTCACTGATAAGGGAAAATGATTTGCGTGCACAGATACTGTGATGTGCGGCTCAGTCCAGGGACCTCCGGATATCAAAAATTGTTCTTCATAAGTCGCATGCAAGGCTTGCCCGGAAAGGTGTGACACTGCCTTCACATACACACCCGCCAAAGTCAACGTCTCGTGCATCATTCCCAAACATTTTTCCCTTATCAGTGAGTGCGATACCCTACGAAGTATTTTCCCAAGGCCACCCATCACATCCTACCAATGTAGTAGAACGCTACGGGACATAACTCACACAACACACTCCAGTACAGCAACAGACCATGAAGAACGCACACAAACTCAAACAATATCCATGCTTGTATAGGCGCAATTCACGACGAGGTCCTACAGAGCTCTGAGTCCACCACAAGCACTAACTCACACACTTCTCGATCTGGACCCATCCTCTCCAACTCCACCAAAGATCTATAGTATGTCTGCAGATATCACCTCTTCAACGCCTGGTTTCTACCGATGCAAGTCAAAAAAAAAAAGGGGGGCATCATCACTAGTTCATCCAAGGGTGCGTTTATGAACTCCTTTTCTCGGCTGAAACAGGTTATCCAAACAGCTTTCAAGGAATTTTTACGAGTTGATAAACGCAAAGCTGTTTTGAAAGCCCTTTAGGAAAGCCTTTACGAAAGGGTGCGTTTGTCAACTCTCCTTTCTCGGCAGAAACAGGTTATCCAAACAACTTTCAAGGAATTTTTACGAGTTGGTAAACGCAAAGCTATTTTGAAAGCCCTTTAGGAAAGCCTTTTCGAAAGCCCCAAATTTGTGCCTATCCAAACAGGTTTCCTAAACAGCTTTTCAGAAACCTGTTTGTAAAAGCCTTTAGGAAGTTGATAAACGCAAAGCTGTTTTAAAACGGCTTTGTAGTCTTGTACTTCAGCACGCCTTATGACCTCTTCTCCTCGGGTCGAATTGCGCAATGCAGCTGTGCAGTGACAGGCCAGTTAAAAAAATCGCGTTCGCGAAGAGAGTTGATAAACGCAACTATTTTGAAAGCCGTTTCTAAAGGGCTTTAGAAAGGGCTATCGAAAGCCGTTTAAACATGGGAAAGTTGATAAACGCAGCCAAAGTCTCATGCCGCCACTCAGAAATATTTGAAGTATGTGCTAATCTGGAGCCGCCTCACAGATAGGAAGACAATTGATTCATGTGGAATTGCATCATGACTCGTCACTCTCAAAGGAAGATATGTCTTTATAATGGTAATTGTTTTTCGCCGTCCCTTCTTAAAAAACAAGCGGCACATTAATAGTACAGGCAGTCAGGGCTTTGGAAAGGGCTCTCGAAAGGGCTATGGAAAGGGCTTTCGAAAGGGCTATCGAAAGGGCTATCGAAAGCCGTTTAAACAGGGGAAAGTTGATAAACGCAGCCCAAGACACACACACACACATTCACAAGCTCATCAAACAAAGAAAAGCTACTTCATCACAGACCATATAAATTGCAAATCATCTTGGGTAATATACCTGATCAAACTGCGAATCATCTTGGGTAATATACCTGATCACATCCTGTCAATGGGGCCTACAGTATGTTGGTAAAATTCAAACGTCTCGGTACACGCTCATATTATCAACCACAACACCGTCCTCCAGCCGCAAAATCCTTCCCTACACTGTACACTTTAACCTACCAAATCATTCAGTTCAGGATGTACAAATCCCAGGCATCGAACTCATCAAAAAGAAGGAAAGCCATATCATACTCAGACGATAATCGTACTGGATATCCAAATAAACAATTTGTGAAGTTAAATGAGGACAAAACTCAAAGTATTGTTTTCTCATCTAGTAGACTACTCCCTACTGGAGATACAAGCATTCAGCTTGGAAACACTACCGTCAATGTATCACTCACTGTAAGAAATCTAGCTGTTCATTTTGACCAGACACTGTCAATGACAGACCATGTCAGTAGATTGTGACAGACAGTAAACCTCCATCTGAGAAACATATCTCATGTTCGAAAGTACCTTACGGAAGATGCATCTCTAAAGTTCTGAGCAGGCTTGATTATGGAAATTCTCTGCTGGCAAATATAAATGTCAGTGATGTTAAAAGACTCCAAAAAGTCCAAAATCGAGCAACTCACTTGGTGCTTGGTGTAAAGTGAAGATCACCGAGTGCTCTTTACTGAAGCAGTTACACTGGCTCCCCTGCATCAAAGAGCGTATCGATTTCAAACTAGCTCTTTTTGTCTGCAAGTGCATGATAAATACCACTCCTCAATACTTATCCAACCTATACTAACCACCCCTACAGCCTCCAGATATCAATTCCGGTCACAAAATGATAAGACAGTCCTACAAATCCCACAAGCAAAAAAAAAAAAAAAAAAAAAAGCTTTCGAACGTACATTTTCATAAGCTGGATCTGTTGTCTGAACGCTCTACCAAAACAACTCCGCCTTTGTGATTTAGAAGAAATGTTTAGAAGGAAACTCAAGACTTAACTGTTTCAATTGTAATTATGTTGTTCCTATACTTTGTGAATGTTGTATGTTGATGTAGGTACAGCGCTTTGATCAGGTCCTGTTAAAGCCCTCACCAAGAAATGGTTATTATTATTATTATTACTCACCCTAAGCCCACATGAATTAACTTAACCCTCTAATTCCCCCACCCCTCATTTTCATAGGCCCTGTTTTGGCCTAGCACCCACAACCTATGAAAAGTTATGATGATGATTATTGAGTTTCCGCTCATGTTGATTGACAGTGATGATGATGATGATCCACAACATTTGCATGGCGCCACATATCTGTCATAGAAACATTCAAAGGCGCAGACTCCTCCAAGACAGTTAGCAATTAAATGTTTGGTGAAAAATGTGAGTTTTGAGTGAGGCTTTGAAGTGTCAAGTGCCAAGTGTCAAGTTTCAAGTGACAGTGTCAAGAATGAAGGGACCAAATGAAATGATGCTTATAACTTTCATGTTTTGGAGCAAGGATTGTATGTAACTATGAAACTATGATTGAACATATTATCATAATATATTATATATTCATGTATGGATACTTGCTTCTGTATAATAAGTACATTATATTTTTATCTACATTCAGTAATACTTGTGTATAATTTGAAACCGCGTGGATAATTGTGTATGTGTGCGAGTGTGCGTGGGTGTATGCACTTGTGTGTACATCCATCATATTGTTTTAAAGTTTGTGCGCGTTTTTACTGCACGCATACACCTTCATTGATTATGAGTTAGATGTGAGAAAGAAGATGAGTATCATAATTAATCCTTTGTTTAAGACCTTGATGGAGGTTTCAAGTTCTTTGCGCCATCAACGCCCCAAATACTCCAATATACATTGTACACCCTCACACTCCACTACCCCACATTACGCTTTTGGACCCCTTGCACAGCAGGTGCACCATCAACGTCTTTAAACAAGGTAACCAGTGTGTTTTATTTTGTTTTATACGGTTCCACTAATTTTGTGGGTTTATGTATTTCGAATGATTTCATTGCACTCATTACCGCTGTTATTGTTATATTGCTATACTACTGTTCCATTATTTTCACTTCCCATGTATGTCATAATATTGCTGCTCTGTTGTAGTGAATGCAATGTTGCTGCCTATATTCCCTTTGATTTTATTTTGGCTTTCTTTTATTTTGCCTCGTTTTTTGCCTTATTCTGTTCAAATGTTTGCAAATGGGTTGTTTTGTTTTGTTTTGTTTTGTTTTGTTTTTTTTTTGTTTACGACCCAAGCCCTTGAAAAAGACCTGTAACTATGTCGAAAGCTCCGGGAGAATTAAAGGCAAAGAGAACATGCTGCAACGTATATGCCAGCAATCGTTCCTCCTTCACACCAGCATCCATTACGTACGCTTACGAGCCCACTTCATCTTATATATATATATATGAAGAGTTTGTTTGCAAAAACCGATAAGTCCATTTTGGAAGATTTTGAAGTAAGATCTATGTCATAAAGTACAAAATAATACCTTTTAAGTGATATATTGGTCACTACATATAAAGGTACATTTTTGAAGTTATGGTCAAAAGAAGCAAACAATTTCTTTATTATTTTTCTTTACCTTTTATCGCAAATATCTCCATTTGGCAAATATGGACTTATCGGTTTTTGCAAACAAACTCTTCATATATATATATATATATATATATATATATATATATATATATATAATATTATCTATACAAATGTACATATATGTATAGTTATTCTCACATAGTTATATACTTACCCGAAACTTCTTTTTTAATCGCTGCATGTTTGCAGATTATATTTATTCTACACTTTATTATATAACAAAGCTGACAAAATCCTTTGACAAGTACAACGTGTATGTATTTGAGATGTTTTTCTTTTTATTCCTGCTTTATTTCACAAAATTTGAAAAAAAAAAATACGTGTGCTACGAAGTATTCAACCCCCTGGTTATAAATATGACTTTAAAATCAACGGCACAGCCTAAAATTTGCCATGGCAGATTAAAGACTTCACCTGCATTTTATTACATATCGTACTATAAATTCTTACATGTTTTCCAATGAGATATTGGCCAAGATCTCTTTCAGCCTTCTCTCCAGGTTCCCCCCACCCCCATCCAAAGAAGTGCTTGGTTTTCTTGCGCAGACCTTCAGCTTCAGTTACCCACGTGTTATCAATGGGATAGAGGTTGGGTCTGTGGCTCGGCCATTTCAAAAAAATTGTTTTGTCCTGAAACATATTCTTTTTGCTGTGTGATTGGAGTCGTTATCTTGTTGGAGGAGCCAATGTGGCCCAACGCCAAGAATTTCTCAGCAGACTGAAAAAAAATTGTAGATTTATGTCGCATTTGTCAAAGCCTCTTGTAAATTTTCTAGTGTACTTAGTTTGAAAACAAATGGAACCTGCGAAGAAATATACAAAAAAAAAAAGTCCAGGGGTATGAATATTACAAGCACAACTGATTATGACATACGTATTATAGGGCTACAATTGTGTACGCTAAGATTACACATTACGCCTCGGAAAGAAATTGGGTCGTATGCATACAAAGTAGCGATTACTTGTACCTGCCTTTTGCTTGAGTGCTTCGCATAAAAATAAGCAATTGTTTGCAAGCAAAAGCTTTTGCTAGCATGCAAAAGCTTCTGGTAGCGAGTGCAAGAAATTACTTGCAAGCAAAAGCTTTTGCTAGCTAGCGCAAGAAATTGCTTGCCCGATTTTACTTAAATGCATGGGACGTTCGCTTTTAGACGTCATGGTCATATTAGTAAAAGAAGACCGAAGGAATGATAATTATGACTCAAGAAATTTCTCCTGGGATGTCTCTGAAACTTTTGGTTTCGTTTCAACAAGGTAAACGTCCAGTGGTTAGCACACACACACACACACACACACACACACGAATGTGATCAGAAACGGATAGGATGTATGCCATCTTTTGAGAGCGTGGAGACCTTTCTCCACGTACGACCTGGCAGCGCTTCTTTGGCAGATCCAGGAATTGGTCGAGGAACTGATAGGAATCAGCCAGTCTCTTTTGTTGAAATCGCAAGCGATTGCTTGTGCAGGACAAGCAAAAGGTTTGAGTGAAAGGCTATGCATACATAGATTTGAGCAATATTGCTTGACCGTGACGTTATACTTGACAGGCTTGTGTTTGTGCTTGAAGCAATGGCTTGCCAGCAATTTTGCTACTTTGTTTAATGCCCATTGGCTTGATAATTCTTGCGATTGCAGATCTTTTATCTGTCAGTCCGCCTCTTCTCTGCGCCTTGATGGTTCTATAGGTAGTGTGGTGGTGGTATATGTATGTGCTTGTGTGTTCTTGTGTGTGTGAGTGTTTGTGAAAGAGAGAGAAAGAGAGAGGAAAGACTGTTCATGGTAGATGAGGAAATGAAGCAATCAACCAAAGTATGCGATCTCGAAGCATAATGACACAGAGCAGAATGTTTTTGTTTTTATTTCCTCATAGCGATTTATTAGTTTATTGTTTTCATTTAGTTGACAAAATATAAAACAATATACAAGTCGTTACAAAGAAACATATACATGACAGGACTCCTAAGAAGCAATTTATGTGCCTGTAGCTCGAGCCCTCAAACAACAAGGGTAAAATACATTTAACTAACACTTCTTGTGACGTGGACCAATGCATGCACATGGTCAGTTTAAACTGAAATAGCATATAAATTAAGTACACAATTCATCAGTTCACAATAAACAACGACAAAAATATACCTTGGCTTAATTTGTTGGCAGACACACCCACACACACTCGCTCACACATCCATCCTAAATGCACAGAGAGAGAAAGAAAGGTAGAGGAAGAAATGAAGTCTAGTCAGTCATGGATACCATCTGTCTAAATACACTCTGTTTGTATAGAACTTTTAAACCTGGAAAGGTTGGTACTACAGTATATTTAAGATCACCATGAATAGAATTCCATTTTTTGACACCAGTGAAACGAATAGATTGCAATGTATGAGTTTAATAAGTCAAAAGTTAACGGAAATTATAGTGTTACGGGATGTGATATGAGTGGAATGTTGAGGAATTCATCTGGAACATGCTGTTGAATACTTCAGGCAACATATTTTGATGGTTTTTAAACATAAACCAAAAAACATTCAGTTTTATCAGGTCAAAAATTGGAAGCACCCGAAATTGCACATGGACTGATAAACTTATTGCTTATCATACGTAAAGCTCGTTTTTGAAGCATGATCTGCGAGTGTGTACTCTGTACGTGTTCCCCCATATTTCATTGCAATAATTAAGATGAGGTAGAATTATTGCATTATAAATATTTACCAAATTATTAGAAGGTATAGTGAATACACTTTTTAATTTTCATAAAACACCTACACAGTCATTCACGAATGTAAAGAGTCCTTTAATACGATGGCAAGATTATTTAATTGGTCAAATCAAAGAATTCAGTTCTTTGCAAGCTGGCTTGTGCTTGACGATTATATTTTCATATTTCACAACAAAAACAAATACAATACAGATCAAATCACAATTCAAAATATGAAAGGAAAACTTACTGCTACAAAACTAAATGCAATGATATCGATTCTAATCGACAACACAATGCTATCTGTGATTAAATAATGGAACCCAAAGTCCGTTCCGAATAAAAGTTTGAAATATACAACCAAGTAAAAGCACACTTCGCATATTAAAAAAAATATACACCCTAATATTTTTGAATGTTCGTCACAAAAGTATAGGACTGTGTTATGAAAGGCTTATAATTTTCTGTTTCCCTCCTTCATACGGACAGGATTAACTGCATCTCGACATAATCAAATGCCAATAATATCTATTGCAACTGGTTATTGCCCTACATTGACGTATAAGAACAGAATTGATTAGCGGACAGGCGTTGATACTGTGTATGAATCTCCGACTACGCTGTGGCATAGTGGAAAAAACTCCCGACTCCTAATCGGAGGACCCTAGTTCGATTCCTGCCCAGTGCTTAAATATCCTTGGACAAGATGTTTTTACCCACCATGTCCCTCTCAACCCAGGTGTATTATAAATGGATACCTCGCAACGCTATATAGGGTAATGATAATGGCACGACCCTCTGGCTGGCAGAGCAGTGGCAACAGTGCAGAGGTTACCATGGATAAAGAAGACCTGGTTATAACAGTATTTGATGTGGTGTCATCTGGTCTGTCACATATTTCAATGGATGTTTGTTCACTTCTTTTGTTTCGGCAAGTGGTTAGTTTCTATTTGTAGAAAATTACCTGGGTATAAAAGGGGATTGTTGATCAAACTATTTTTATACTTTTAGTTAGATATGAAGTGGATAACCCTAATGTACCCTCTTTAATTTCCACCGGTTATGCCACCATTGATTCTTTTTAGGTCACAATGAGTACAATAAATAAAATAATGTATAATCAGCTCAAACTATATAAGGACAAATAATTCATATGTTTACAAGTAATTTTGTATAGTATAATAGGCATGTTGAGTAATCATTTGCACTACTTGCAACAGAATTAAAGGCTTGTTTTACAATTTGCAGATGAAACATGTATGCTTCAAAATATTTCGAAAATGTGAGTTAGGGATAGAAACAACCAATGTAAAAATTTGAACCAGAATAATTGATGTTAAGTATTAATAACATACGAAATTGAACAAAAGATAATAATAAGACCGTTTTCAAACCAAACCGTCTACAGTTACGGTTTAATGAGAAAAATAGTAATATCTCCTTATATTTTAGGTAAAAAAAATTGGTAAGATGTTTTGTGATACAACTGACCTACACATGTGTATTTAAGCGATTATCTTGAACATTTTTGGAATCACTGCTCCCAAGGGTAAACAGGACTTTAGGTCTATTACAACCTTTACGTCAGGTAAATGCTCTGACACAAGTTTATACCGTGTATTGAAAACCAGAACAAAATCTGACTGCAAACCGTTTGAAACATTTCAGTCTGCTCACCTCATGTGTGTTTGGCAAGGGCTTCCATGACACATGATTATGTTTATAAATACAATTGTAAGTACCGTGCATCGGACACATTAGTAAACGTATAAAACATAGAACCTACGATGCGTTACACACACACACACACACACACACACACGAACACACACACACACACACACACACACAAAGTTTTACATATAAAACATCCTCTGTAACATATACACACAAATAGCGTAGGTAATGAAAACGCGAATATTTCAGTTGGTTAGGCCCTATATTTGTAGAAGATTGCTGACTACAGTCCATATTCCACAGGATTCAGTGGAATTAATCATTGTAAATTCCAGGTTATTCTGTTTGATATTCCATAATTAATATAATCATCGTATAACGTAGTTAGAAAACGCCTCATTACGCTATTTCTTTAACCAATCTTTTTACATGTTTTCTAATTAGAGTGACTTGAAACTGAAATTGCTGGTATAAAGTGGAACCCGACTCAGGTATTCGAGGCAATCTTGTTCATCGTAAGCGTAATTTGTTCATTTATTTATTTATTTATTTATTTATTTATTTGTTTATTTATTTATTTATTTATTTATTTATTTATTTATTCTTTTTTACGAAATAGCTGAGAAACAAGTCTATATGGAAAAACAATTATCAGGTTTCCCTGTCACAATTGCCTGTGCATGGGATCACGACTCCTTCCTCGTTGTTCCTAAAGCTGGAAAATATGGATTGTATTGTATTGTAATGTATTAAGAAAATCGGAATCAAAATGTTGTAGTTTTATAGATCTTTAAGTGAAAACATTGTCCCGACGGAAGAGTAAAATTTTCATTTCGTTTCGTTTCGTTTCGTTTATTCATTCCAATAAGATCCGTGGTTACAAAACACAAAACAATAATCAATCGAAATTGACATAATACAGACAAACAAAGTTCAAGTTTACATATTTACCAAATCAAACAGTTCACGGAAATGAAAAACAAAACTAGAGAAAAGCCTTGCGGCCTTGTATGAAATAAGTTCCCTCAGGTATGTATGAGTACTACAATATGGAGGCACACTGAGTGTTTTACAGTTTCGAGACAAGAACAGAACAAAAACAACAAAAACATATAGATGTAACAGTAATATGAAAATGTGCAGAAAAAAGATATTGTTCAGTTAAAAGTGGAACCAACACTGACCAAGGTTTCCCGAAATTTATCATACATTTTTTATGCTTTTACTCATCCCAAAGCGGAATACTAATTGTCCACTGTACAATTTGATTGTACAACAAACATGTTGAGATGTAAGTCTCACTTGAACCAGAATTCAGTAAGGCATGTATATTTTTTTTTTTCAGGGCTATATAAGTTGACACAAATTTACACCGTGTAACAACATCAGAACAAAATCATACTTCTGAATGTTTTTAACATTTCATGAAAACAACGGTACCAGTGACTGTGGCCGGTAGCCTTGTCGCATGCAATAAAAAAAGTTGTCCCAAAACAATACAATTGCTTACTTACATGTTATTTTAATGATAATTGGACTGACCTGCATGAAATAATTCATTGTCACATGACATGATGAAGCACAGACTGAGAGGCACAAAAATGCATTTGGATGAGACATCATGTTGCCGTCTCCTCACTGGCACAGTTGACAACTGTGTCGTTCATACTCTCGTTGCTTTGGTGTTGAGACTTGTTTTTCCCCTTGACATGCTTTGAATGCTTCCCCTGAGCGAAAGAGTCCATAAACACATTTAGATAAAAAATAAAATATGCAAATAACATGTACTTGATGCTTGATACAGGAAACTTGTGGACCAACTGTAGTTTGAAAACGTTGTTTTTGTCGATGGCTAGTTCTTAGCGGGACAGCGTTTTATGCTATAGTAAAATACACCAACACCCAAAAATAAACTGTATATTTACTATCTATACTATACTACTATTGCTATTACTACTTCTTCTACTACTGCTACTTCTACAACTACAACAACAACAACAACAACAACAACAACACCAACAACAACAACAACAACTACTACTACTACTACTTCTACTTCTATCGCCACTACTACTATATGTACCTGACAGACGCATCCGAAATCGAGCACACAACACCATGTCTTTATCTATGTTCTTCATTATAGTGTTTTCATGTCGGCTGATTTAGATGCCTAGTATCTCCCAAGTATGTGTATGTTATGTATGCATGAATGTATAATTATGTATGCAGAATCATATACATGGACTTATATATATATATATATATATATATATATACAAGAAAGTTATATATCATATATATGAGAGTGATATGAAACGATTACAGGGGAATGCAGATTGGAAGGAATCCTCTTAAGATTCCCCTTTATTTTCCATATATTATGTAGTAAATATCATGAATATCAGCTTCACAAAATGTGTGTTTACTATATATTACGATAAGCAAATAATAAATGCAAAAGTCACATTGTACTCTAGTTTTTGTGTATGCAAATGTCATATTGTGCTCTACATTTTTATCGGGAATGAAATGAAATGAAATATACTGATATTTTTCATGGTATGTCCTCTACACTTATATTCTTTGTTGAAAATAGAAAGGAATAAATGAAATGAAATGAATGAAATAATTTTCAAATGACTTAAACCTGTCTGATTTCGGTATTTTTCAAGGTTAGAGTTTGTTATTCCGAAAGCTCCATATTACTGATTAACGAACCTTCGGAATAAAACAAACCTTGTTTAATTTTTTTGACTTACGACCTTTCGGACGAGCGAGTTTTTAAGATAAGCGCCACAAATTGGTGCTAGGAAAAACGAACCTTATTTCGTTTTCGGAGCAATGAAACTGGAGAATAACGGAAATAGCCCATTTTTCACAATCTGTTGAATGACAATTTATTTTTCATTTCCAGAAACGTCAATGAAAATGAATAAAGCAATACATGATTAAATGGAGGGTACGTAACAAATATAAATTGATGATGTGTCGTCAATTCACAATGATCACAAACACGACGGAGCGATTAAAAAGCCTGAAGGTAAGGGTCACAAGAAACTGCGCATAGTAATTTTTTATCTCTCTTATCTAACTTTCTACCTATATAATCGATTTAATCTCTGTTTTCTTTCCTAACAGGAAAACGGAAGTTAAAGTTTAGCATATATCAAATTATCGATTTATTTATTTCTATTATTGTGCCATGCATCCCATTTATATTTTACTGATGTGTGTACTTAACAAAAGATACTACGTTACACTCACTTTTCAGCACTTTTTTTAATTTTTATTCTTTTTTGGGCGGGGGGGGGGTAGAGTGTGACGTAAACAAAGCAAAACACAATGACGACGACAGAAAACGTCATCAAAAATATCCCGAAAAATAATTTGTGATGTGTTAACATTTCCTTTGCAAGAAAGCTTCTGCTATTAACTCTACAAAAATTACTCTTTGTGACTTACCAAACTCCATCGTCGGCTCATCGTTATATCCTGGCAGTATGTATTCTACAGAAGGAAAATTGTAACAGCCATGTTGGATTACATGGCAATTATTATTGCGTTTGTCAGTTTGCCTTATTACACAACACTCATGCTTACAGACGGAGGTTGTCGGCTCTTGAGCAATAGTTACCTTTATATGGGAACATCTCGGCAATGTCAGAAAAAAAAACCGCTTATCACATGACATCTCAATGCCTTTCCCAAAGTAAAACATATCCGTTGTGCTTTCTATGGGAATTTGTAGCAGAAATCAAGCAAATTATTATCAAGTCCTTGTTTACAGGAATCCTGCAAAATGAAGTAATGCCGGGTTTATTCATACGTAACAGAGACTAGACATCACGTACCCAAGCTCGTTATGGTGTGTTTTTAGGGAAGAACATCCCTGCAGTGGATGTAATAATGTGCAACGAATTTTCCCGAGGACTCAGGTGCAGTAAAAATTGCAGGAAGATTGTAATTGCAACTCTCAAAGAAAATTGATGATCAATGAATCGATGCACGAAGTGAATTTGTGAGTGAACAAAATTCCCGCACACACCTTTACAACCGCATCGCATCGCACCCGAAAAAATGAAGAAGTACAAAAAGGTGAAGCAGAAGAAGAAGAAGAAGAAGGGAAAAATCTTTCTTCCCATGTGGAGTGTCACTCCGAAAAAAATACTGAACTGTTTCAATTTCAAGTCGGCCTGAAATCGTTGGTGTAAACGCACATTCTTTTTTTTTTTTTTCCCGTAGATATCTGACTTTCTGTACAAATTTTTTTTGGATCTATCATCTCAAAAAGTTCAACTTGTTAGCGTATGAATCTTCCGTCACTTACATCTCATGACCTCAGAATGCTATATACTGATGTCTTTTTTTCCTTCTCCCCAAATTTAAAAACTACTTCATCAAATTCTGAATTTAATTGAGTGTATAATATCCTTGACCAATTTTCATCATGATTTCAGTATCTTGTAGCTTATTTCAATGTAATGACGATATCGCTGTGGAAATGCCGATTCATTTTACATATCATCTCAATATGGCAGAACCTACACATTTTTGTTAGCAAGATGCCATGTTCAAATACCTGTTTTCTATATTCAATGATCATCTCAGAAATTGCATGGCCAATCGCCCCAATCACGAATTGAACGGATCACCTAATTTGTCAGTCTTGACAATTTAATGTAATTATTCTAGTTAACTTCTTAGATCTTTCAATTTGTTCGACAGGTCCATTGATTTCATTTGATTTAATTTATTCTTTTTATGGTATTTCTTTAGAAGTTACACAGCTCACCACATCCATTCTCAGCAATCTCATTGTATATGGCATTACATAGTAATATGAACATTTTCAAATTGGAATAAACGGTTAAGGAAAGAAAGAAAGAGAGAGGGAGAGGAAGAGAGAGAGAGGGAGGGGGGAGGAGGGCGATAGAAACCTCCTGATACTAGTCTTGATCAACATGTCAGACCATGATCCTGCGTAATCTTAAAGAGTCTTTAAGTTGGAGCTTATTGATTTCTCATATAGGTGCAGCATTCTCTCTTCTATAAAAGCTTACCCAGTAGATCATGGCGGTGGGCTTTCTTGACTACTTCACAGAGCGCCAATCTGATTTGATACGGACTTCCATGTTGCCGTGCAACCCAGTCAGTCAAAGTTGAGCATATATCCAGTGAAGTCTCCCACTCAGTCTCAGTAATGCACCTTTCTCCCTGTGTCATTTCGATCGACGAAGCACCGCCGGGCCTCTCGTCTCTTCCGTATGTAAGCTGAAAAGCGATTTTCTGTATTTCCTGTGCGGTGATTGGCCGATTCCATTTCTCTTTAACTGAAAATGATGTTACACTCTGTCAGATTATCTCATAGAAATGTGAAAAGTCGAGTGACAGAAACTATGGAATACAAAATGCATGTTGACGTTTAATGATCCCTAATGTCAAGATCTATGTGGCCAAAAGAGTATTGAGATATATACCATGTATTTCATACGACTTTGAATGTGTACTAGTTTTTTTTTTTAAATTACTTAAATACGACTACATAAGACCTTCCAAACCAAGATTCTGTGAATGACATCTTCTGTCAATTCATAACATTTACAAAATACATTGGAGCCCTTCCCCTATAGACCCAGCATAACCAGCACGTTTTCATGCAATGCTTTTTCTACACAGCAAAAAAGAGCACTTTTTCGAGTTCATAATTTTCATAGATTTTTCATGAAAATCAATATATTATGATAATAATTAGAGGTATAAGGGATGGTACAGTGTTGGTGGAGATGAAAAATGGGCTTTTAACTTTTTGTGAGATACCAAGAAAACACTTTTGAAATAGTACAGAGCATACCATTTCAAGTGGAATTCAAAGTTGTTGTTTTTTAATGAAAATCGGGTTTGGAATAACTGACATATCAACAAAAAAAAAAGTAGAACAAAGCAATCGTAATAAAAATGTGGGCTCCACACTTTATTAGAATCGCTCTGTTTTCGATATCTCAGCCATTTCAAAACCAATTTCCATTAATTAAACGTTGAATTCCTCATGGAATTACATGCTCTTTCATATTTCATAAGAGGTTTCTCATTATCTCACCAAAAAAATGTCAGAAACCTGAAATTAGGTCTCAACCAAAACTATACGAACTCTTTAATTGGCTAACAACCTAGTAGGTCAATAAAAGGGACTCTTTACGCATGAGTGAACACATTTGTTTTTGTCTTCCAAGGCACAAAAGTAAAAATTTGCCAAAATTGACATATTGTCTTTCGTTTGCAAATGCCCTTTGAGTTAACAATGATAAGAAAAGACCAGTTTAAACACAATGAGAGACATTAATGAAATAGCATGAATAAGTTTTCTCGTTATCTCTGTATAACCTCAAACGAAATCAAAGTGGGAAACTTAAGGGGTCAAAATAAGTATTTTCTGTCAACTCAAATTTCAAATTACATAGGGAGTAAGGGCACAAATACAATTAAATGAACAGAATATCTTTATTTATTCATTCATTTAGTAATTTAAGAATTCATGAGACAAATTCAATAACCAATTATAATTTGCAATTTCTCGTAATTTGAGAAATCAATTAAAAAATCCAACCATTTTTATTAATGTTGCTTCTTCTCTCATTTCATTTGATTCTGTATTTGACAGAAAATCGTTCTTTTTCTTCATTACTTTAGCCTTTATTTATCTTTTGGGCTTCAAAGATATCATAGAGCTCATAGGTATATTTTAGCAACTGCATTCATGTTATTCCATTTATCGTTTGGTGCTATTGTTACATGGAAGAGCATTTACGCATTTTTCCGATATTTACTTTTGAAGAGAAAAACAAACGTGTTCGCTCATGCGTAAAGTTCCCATTTCATTGAATTACCAAGTTGATAGCCAATTAAATTACCTTTCATATGGTATATATCACATTAATATTTTGCCATAGGCCTATCTTTGATGACAAATATAAACTTGCAAAAGTGTTTACTTTCTTTTTTGTTGTTGAGTTTATATCATATTGGAAACATGGAAAGATGAAAGTTTAATATGCCCAGTCTACAGTGAAAGGAGGTGTGAGATTATCATAAAAGTCAAAGATTGCTTTCAAATACATATTCTAAAGAGAAATGTAAAAATTGAGAAAAAGTGACAAATAAAAACATTTTGGACAAAAAGTGACCATCGTGGATCAAAGAAAACTGATTATTATTTTACAACGTTTGAACAAGGAGCTTCAAAAGCTCGTTGGTTTGAAGCAACCAGTAAACAATAACCTACCTGTCTCAGTCTAAAAAAAAAAAAAAAAAATAGACCTATATCGCCCTCAACAATTTTGAATCTGTAATTGAACATTTTAATGGGGTAAAAACGTGTAAGCTAGCAACGGTCGATTGAGTTGTAAGTACTAGAGGAATCTCATAAGTTGACAAAGGGCGCCATATTTATTCCTGACGTTATAAACGCTCTAGTCTTGTTTAGACATTTCTAGTCAAGTGCGAATATAAGTGCAGCAACAATTTTCCTTATTCGGTCTTTCCTCGCCTCAGACGTATCGCAAAAACTGTATCCCACTATTTCAAAGGTAGACAATGATTTCGGCAAGGAACCAAACATAGCAGCAAAAAAAAAAAAAAAATAAAAAAAAAAGGGGGGGGGGAAGAAGAAAAAAAAGAAAGAAAAAAGAAAAACATCTACCTTCATTAGGTTCTTCTTCCAGTATTCTTGTCATAAGTGTCACATCTGTAATAAAATAACAAAAGTATTGTCAAGGGATAAAGTTATTGTTCATGACCATAGTGGCTCTCATATTTGAGAGTATTTTCGAGAGAATCATGCTGATTATACAAGACGCTGTTGCAATAAATACAACCTCATTCTCACAAACAGAAAATAACATTGTCATACCAGAAAAAAACCCAAAACAACACAGTCCAAATAGGTCCATTACATAGCACAGACATAGATGAGAGCGGTTGATTTAGCATTCAAACATACATTGAATTAAGATATGATTTACCTATGTGTTTGTTTTAAGCGATGCAAGATTGGCTGAATGCTTATAGATTTAAGAAGTTGTAAGAAGATTTTTTTTTTCTTTTTTCTGTCGAGTGAAACTTCACGAAAACGAGGATCACGCTTGGAGTGTCCTAAAAAGCATCATGTTTTTGTACTTCTGACGGAAAATGTCCTCTCTTCGGTGATTTTAGTCTCAATTTATGTATTGGTTAGGAAATGGAACATTTAAAAAGTAACATAAGTACATATTCATTACCTTTCGTGATTGGGGATTTGTTTGCTTTTACTGAAAAGCCAATGACGACAACCAGCACTCCCACGATCACAGCAAGAGGCACTTTGGAATGGGATGATCAAATGAAAAGGAGTGAGGAAACATAATGAAGACAACTGTGTTACTCCTGTTTGTATTCATAGACCTATACTGTGTGAACTTTCCTTGAGCATGTTGAATGGGATTACAACTATCACACTGAAAGATGCAATCAATTAGCGTTACATTGTGAGAACATTTTTTGTAGCAGACTGCCAAATTATTATGTCATCCACCAATATGTAACGATGTTACATAAAATGTCTCAGCTTTTCAACTGAACTCGGCTTTAGGTTAATGTCAAAAGGCAGTAAAATCAGACGAACCGATCATTGCGATTTTCGCTATCACGTAAAAAAGGGCAGAAAATTGGAATGCAGAACTTCAACATGTTTTTACGAAACAAAGAAATAATCAAACAACAGTACAGGTAAAAAATAAAGGTCAACGAAAACCATGTTTGTAAATCAATTATGAAATCAGTGAAATTTTTCGATTTCATAGAAATTAACCCCCCCCCCCAAAAAAAAACAACAAACAAACCAAAAACAACACAATAACAGCATGAAAATCCTTCACATGCATCGCTCCAACCAAAGTGAATGGGGTCTCTCTGCCACCTCCCTGGTTGCTGGTTATACGGTGTGCGCCTGCATGAGCAGCGGAGGGGGGGGGGGGGAATGATGTTCGAAGACTTGCTGAACGTCTGTTCCAAAATACGTGTTTATAGAAAGATTGAGATTTCAATATGATTACCATAAGACGTATTATCTTCAACGTCCGAAATCTGAGGCTATTGAGGCTATACATTATGGTGCATTTTTTTTTTTTACCAATAATTGCCTTGTTGAAAAGTTTCTCTTTTGCATCTGAAATCATGACAGCTGCAGCAGCTCTCTCTTCGTCTATTCCAGGTATTCCGTAAGCCATACATACATACGGCTCATTGCTGGGGGCAGCACGTATAGCAATCTCCTTATTCTTCGTTCCATCCCTGTTCGATGTCACCTTGACAGTTAGGACCTCCATCATCTCGTGGTCGTGCATAAAGATGAGGGAAATATTGGGAAGAAAGCTATACACGGAGCATGATATTGATAGAGGTTCGGATGATTTGTGAGTGCAGTTCAGTGCCGATTCTTCCAGTTTCCTATCGCACACATCAATGATCGGAAACGGACTGACAGGTGTAGCTGTAGAAGAAAGAGTTAAAGAATTCCAAGCTGTATCACTCGCAAAAACAAAGAAAAAAAGAAAGAGTGCTATGAGGAAGCACAATTTGGCGTTATCTACGTATACCACCTATTTTGGCATAGGTCTATGAAAAAAGTTAACCGAATTCCAATTCAATAATGAGTATGAGTATGAGTAGTAAAGGGTATGCTACATTGAGTCGCATTTTACACGAAACAATAAAATTCAAAATTAGCCTTGTGATTATCCCAGTACAATAGTTTTCTGTGCCAACCTTCAACACGAGGGTATGCATGCAGGTTGCTATTGAGTGTTAAATTGAAGGACAAGTCCACCTTCATATATGTGGACTGAGTGAAGGTAACAATATTAGTAGAACACATCAGCGAAAGTTGGGGGGAAATCGGACAATCCATTCTAAAGTTATGATTTTTTTTTAGGTATCTGCGGAATCACTGCTGGATAAGAAGATTACTACAGTGTATGATGTCACATGCGTACAACGATATAATGAAAATCAAAAGAGAATTTCATAAAACTTCCCTTTTTAAATAAATTGCGCATTTCTTCGACTTGTTCCTGACGTATGTTAAGGGTAATATTATTCACCCCGTCTCCTGAAAGAGAGAAGTCGAGTATCCTTCTGTTTTGCGACAAAAGTGAAAATATGTTGAATTTTCTTTATTCTTTCTTTATATCGTTGTACACATGTAACATGACAAGCTATATTAGCCTTTCCAGCCGTGGCTGAGCAGAAACTTCAAAAATCCAAAACTTTTGAACGAATTTTCTGATTTTCCTCAAACTCTCACTGATGTGTTCTACTAATATTGCTGCATTCACTAAACCCACATGTCTATGAAGGTGAACTTGTCCTTTAATTGACCTCAGGCAATCTCAAGGCGGGGCCCAGATGTATAAAAAATTGTGATAACAGAAAGAGTGAAGAGTGCACACTTGTAAACATGCTCACCTATTATTGCTATGTAGGTAACTTGCTGATACAGTGTGTTCTGTGCGGGTTCTGAGTATTCACACACATATGTCCCGCCATCCCAAATAGTAACGTGCAGTACAAACAGAGAATGATCTTCTGTTGAAATCACGTAGCGCTCATCGTCACCTATTAGGACTCCATCTTTCTTCCAGCGAACACTCGTTGTTAACCCTGTAAACTGACACGGTACAGTGGCGTCTCTTCCTAGTTGCAGTGAGACCGAGGACTCGGCTACGACGACCCGATCTATTGGAAGTATATGACAATTCATCACATAACCAGGGTAGATACCTGAACATTATACTTATAACTGAGAGTAACTATTCATGTAATATATCGCCAACCTGCTATGTTCATACTTTATTAGTATACTGTCTCCTCTGAGAGAGAGAGAAAAAAAATCCAGCATTGTACAACGTCAGATGCACGTATAATGAAAACATAATTGTAAGTTGGCTGACCTAAAATATTAAATCACAACTAGTAATTATGCAAATCAAGAGGCGACTATGCTAGGCATGATGTGGTCATCGGGTATTCATAATGCACTTTGCAACGCCACCATTTAGCTGATAACTTGGTCAAATTAGATATCCAGTGATAATGTGAATCACTATCAAATTTTTACCTGCGGCATTTTGGATGTATGTTCGTTATCAGATTCTCTTTGATATAATTTGTTTCATTTCTTTAGTTGCAAACTTTTTCTATAACACTTCGCGGAATACAGTAGTCAAAAGGACACAGTGTATATCTTTAAATATTTTTGGATTATTTCTATTTTTAAGACCTTTTTTTTTCTTTCCCAAGAAAACTTCTTGGGTTACATTGAGCAGTAGCACTTCGTCATTCAATGGCAACATCGGATGTAAGTTCTCTGTCGTAACGTAAAATATCAACCAGAAATTGATAGTTATGCAGGCCTTCGCCGCGCTGAACAACATGGCTTTATTTTAGGTAGTAAGTACGCTCAGAAAATTAATGTGATTCTGTCTTGTTAATATCACATGCTGGTACAGCATCGGGATATTTGTTTTCATCGTTTTGTTTTTCTCCGACTTTAGTAGTTCAACCTGCACATTTTCCATTTATTTGTTTCTAAAAATTGTAGCGGTATAGTTTATTGTAAACAAGGCAGATGAACTTACTTTCAACGAGGACGTCTGTAACACCGGTTATGAGATTTCCAGTGACATAATCGGTAACTGTACAGAAGTATCTTCCTTCATCTTGAAATTTGGCTTCTTGTACTGTCAGCGAGTAATCATCAGTGACGTTGAAGCGGTCTGAGTAATATATTCTCTTGTTTGGCTCATAACGCTCATCATATGTCATCACGTTCTTTTGTGCTTTCCATGAGCCCAGTTCGCCCCTCCGCCAGTCTACGATTAGCGCTTTTTCATCGTATCCGCAAGGAATAGTCGCTGATCTTCCAAGAACAAGGGTGACGGATGGTTGCGCGATGTGTAGTTGGGCGGCAGCTTTATTGGGAAATTGAATAATAGAGACTTTGTTAGAAACAGTCTATAAAAGCTTGCAAAACAACAGGTGAATTTAGCACAGTGGGATCTGGCACTCGCAGGGATGAAAATCTCCTCATAACTAGAATATTTTTATGTAGCTTATAAATTTTTATCACAGTAGAGCGTTAAATTCGAATTATTGGATTCATGTACACTCCTTACACGTTCTTGCTTCTCTAACGTTTCAGAGAGCTCACCTTACAAAATAAGTTGGTGATTGGTGTCCATTATGCATGTAACATCTTTACATAATACACACTATAGCTACCTCTGTATATCAAAGTTACTATAGCTTAAAAGTCCATAAGGCATCACAGTCCAGATATATGGAACTCAATGACTGATAATCTTAGACGCAGTTCTTCTTTACTATATTTTTAATCATCCTTTAAAAAAATTCTTTTCGCAATGTATCACTCGAATTATAGATATGCCCTTATTAGCTCCCAACTCCTGAACACCGTATACTATCAATTTTCTTCCATTTACTTCTCTTTTCTTCTCTGTACTTTTCCTATTCGGGTACCTTCTTATTCTTGTCCCTTTATTCGCGTTTTTTTTTTTTCATTTTGTGCTTTTTCACCGTGTGTTGTCCTTTTCGGTCAAAATGGCATTCAAAATACTAGAAACTTGTGTGCTTATGTCTTCTGTTCTTTCAGTTAAAAAAAAAAAAAAACTGTTCCAAGCCGTAATACTTAGAGGCCGTTGTCGAAGTCAAGCGATTTGCTTATTGACAAACGGTCTCCTCTATCTGTATTCTTAGATTTGTCGTGTTGGAATTATATCTATATATATATATATATATATATATATATATATATATTATTTACATGCTTATGTCCTGAGAACTCCTGTTTATATGTCAGTTATTTGCGAATATGTTTGATTTTGTCATACTTATTTTTGTTCTATACAAGTGGAGAATAAAACTTACTGAAACTGAAACTAGGAAACTTTCCACAAGATACCATTATGTCATTAAAAAGAACAAATGCTTGGCTTTTAAAAAGTCATGGCTGCAGAGAAGTTATTGGAGTTCAAGCAGAATGTACTTATAGTATCCTAGTGTCACCAATAATACAGAAAAAAAAAATCACGAAGTGGGGATCTTTAATATCAGCAAGGCTTTCGAAAGGATTTCGTAGTTCTTATCATATAGAATATGACTGCGAACACTTGGGAGTGATAGACTTTGTTCTTGTCAACACACATCTCAAATAAGAATGCTCACATATTAGTTAAACTTTAATTTGCATGTTAAGGGCGGTAGGTAGCTTTGATAACACATATGTCATTTTGTAACGACTCGAATGTGCGTCCTGATAACATAACGATTTGATTTCCTCTTTAAAAAATGAGCCTCACAACTACTTCTGGAATCTGTACTGAACGTCTTAGATATTTGTAAATATCTCAATTTAAGAATTGAGTTAACTATTAATTGAAATTTAAACTTCATATCTATGTATATTATACAATATATGTATCCATCTAAGAATAGTATTATTATGTATATACATATATGTATATATGCATGTATATATAAATGTAAGTATATCAAATAGAAATACATATGTTCATCATATGAAAATAAGAGATTAATACATTATCGATTAACACATTTAAATCATATGAAATTTTCTACGCATCATAAGTCTTCGGCCCAGGGAATACGAACATTGCAAAGATGTACCAAGAATTTGATCACAAACTGAGTTAACTCTATTCTTGGTAGAGATATTTGCAACTAAAAATGCTAAAAATGATACAAAGCGTCGGCCTTATACCAAAAGGCTCTTAACACATAGACTTTGTACACTATTAAAGGCATAATTTACTATTTGTAGATGAAAGAAAAACCCAGCATAAATGCTTCAAAATAGTTCTAAAACGTGAGTTAGTGATAGAAACAACCAATGTAAGAATTTGAACCAGTATGATCGATGTTAAGTATTATTAAATATACAAAATGTGAAAAGTAGATATAATAGAAACGTTTCCAGATTTAACCGTCTACAGTCATTACAGTTGTGGCTATGAGAAAACTAGTGATATTTCCTTTTATTTTAGGCTTTATTGCAAAAAAAAAAAATACGGTAGGATGTTTTGTGATACAACTGACCTACACATATGCATCAAAAGTGATATCTTGAACATTTTTAAAATCACTTCTCCCAAAGGTTAACAGGATCTTTAATGGCCTTTTGGCATAAGGCCGATGATAAGATTAAAACAATGAGGACTATTTCTGATTTTGACGTCAAGAATATTCTTTCTTACGTTACAAATGAGGTCCAAATGGAAAGACGTTTTTTTACTCTGTAAGTATGATAATAAACGCACTTTAAGAACGTTAAAAATATTCCTGCTTCCATTTATGCCATTTATGATTAACATGTTGACATAATCATTACCTTCATTCTTTCACATTAACTAATAACCGCATCATAGATTTATTTACTTTAAAAACGACGCAACTAAAGACTACTGTGTTCCTGCGTTCCCTGCAGTTTCAACAGCTCTTCATCATTGTTTATGCTGAAAGGTTAATCCATATCTATACTTCGAGTAATATGCAATACCTTCAGATATTCCCATACTGACGATTTATTTGTAGAGAATAAGGTTTTGAAAGTTAGGAATTTGTATCATTATTATCTTGGTCAATAACACAGTTAACATAACAATTCATTTCCTTTAGTTTTTGAAAATATGTTTGATAAGAATAAAAAATATTCATAAATACCTCACTCGTCAAACAGATGAGTATCATTTGCCCCTCCTTTTCACAAAATCTACGTTTATTTACAGTGGCCCAAAATTATAGAATTCCCTCGAGAAAAATATTAAAGATTCTACTAGTTTGAAATCATTTTCTAGTAATTTACGAAAATATCTGATTAGTTTATATGTTATACCTCATGATTAGTTTGCCTGACTTGGAATTGTTGATCTTTTTTCTTCGCCGTGTATCGAGAATACTGACCTGCCCTTCGCTCTCTCCATATACTACCCCCTCTCTCCCTCCCTCCCTCCCTCCCTCTATCTCTTTCCCTACTCTCTTCTGTGTGTGTATGTATGTGTGTGCGTGTGTGTGTACGTGTGGGTGTGTTTGTGTGTGAATGCGTATGCTTCATGTTACTATCGATGTAATGAAAAGTGTATACTTCCAGTGATTAACTTGTACGGTACATGTATTGTAGTTTTGTAAGCTATGTATTAATGTATTGTAGTAATGTAACGGAAGTGAGGGGACTGCACTACACAAGTTCGCTTTTTAGCAGCCCCTCGATTTCCTTTTCCGCCAAGTTCTTTATGAAACAAGATTTATTATATGTTACAAGATATGTTATCATTTGACGTTTGTATATTGATTGGAAATGAAAATAAAAACATGAATGAATGAATCTGTTATCATAGCTTTCTTTCCTATCAACAATGTATTGAGAAGCTTGATACTTGATATAGACCAAAAAAAGAATATAATCATTCACGTGTATCCACATTTGGATGAATTCTAAAGGATTAATACTTGCTCTATCACCCGAAAGTTTCATCGTGTATAATGTTTTACGATGAAAAGTCACATAAAATTCGTCCAGGACATTTAGTGCAGTTACATATTTCTTTTTAAGAAAATGAGATTAGACAAACATATAGAATAAAGAGAGTGAGTACAAAAATTGTGCATTATATCAGGTCAAGTGCAAATAATATTGTTCAATTGTGCAAACAACATTGTTCAATTAAATCTTTGATGACAGCTTACAAATTTAACGACTGGTAAAATTAGGACATCGGGACCAAAAGAAACTTTCCTGAAATCAGATATTAAACAGCCAATCCCCTTCCAATATCGCAAAAACCATCATCGGAAGCACATTATTTGATTTCTAAATCGTATTACAGCAGAGTTGAATTCGAATTTTTTTTTTTTAAAATTCATTTACACCCCTTGCACATCTTCCTTTTCTATACGTTTCATTGAGACCAAGCTATGAAACAAATTTCATCCCTGTTCACGGAGCATCAGTACATTACGCGCAACTATGTAAGTCGACCCCCTCCCAAGATTATGCAATTATGTTTAAACTATAAACGCGACTTTTTCAGAGTCAAGGCGGGAGAAAAATGGTAAGATTGCAAAGCACAATTTACTTACAGTATCTTGGTGTTACCAATAAAACAGAAAGAGTCATGAAAATGAGAAACAGATCGGCCATGTTGCCTCCAGTCTTGTCATGGTTCGCCCTTGTCATAGAATGTGGCTATAGTTATATGGGCGTGATTGACTTAGAGGCATGCTTGGAGGTATGCTTTTTTTTTTAACACAACATTGTCAATACATACATATAATAAAAATGTACACATCAGTTGGACTTTGGTTATGAATTTTATGGCACTAGCGAAAAATAAAGCGATTGGATGATCATATTATTTGCTGATGAGCCTGGTAATTGTCTCTCCAAACTTTGATTTCGAAGACTCTGATCGACTCTTTGAACATTGAGCCTCTCAACTTTGATAATTGATAATATATATTGATTTCCCTTTACTAGTACTCTCAGATATCGCAACGATTGATAAGGGCTGTACGTGAGTGTTCAGTTAATTGATGAATTCTTGTGGAGTCCACATACTCCTAATGAAAACCCGTAAATTTCAAACGTTTTCCGAAATAAGGTTTATTTCTATGATTTCCCGTAAAGAACATCTGTAAAATTTTTATTAGAGCGTTGAAGCAGACTTGCATTGTAAACTGAGTAAACTGTGCTTCATAATTGAGCATCAGTTTCTACTATTTCATTACAATGCACTTGTAAGGAGCTCCCAAATTCTATCTAATCTCTAAATCATTTCATAGCACCCACAGGGAGATTCGATTCACTATTAAGTTTGAGTGGTTAATCGAATACCAGTAAGGTAAACTGTCAGGCAGTATCACTCTTAAGCCTCTTTTTATAACTACAACAGAGTGCATATCACTATATTAAGCTGTTTCACAAAGACAGAAATAGACTTTGGATGACTTTGATAGCATGTTAAATTGTGAGAAACATTTAACTTTAAAATCCGGACATTAAAAACACAACAGATTCATCCTGTTACTTTTGTGTGTGAAATTTCACATAGAATACTTACTGTTGTTCGTTTACATCATCAAATCATTCATATATTTCCTAGTCAGAAAAAAAGAAGAGATTAAACAAATAGAATTAAAGACAAATAAATGAATATTAAAAATACTGTCTCATTATTTCAAGTCCAGAGCAAGTGCCAATATTTGAGGTAAGATTACATCCGAAACAGCAGAAAAGTTGATAATACACACTCATCATTGTAAAACCCTTTTACGATATCTTATAGACGCGGTATGTTTATTTTATATGCAGTATCATTCTTCTAAACGCACCATGCGTGACAGATCCTGAACTGATAAGTGACTGAAAATTCATGACGACCCTGTACTTTGGAAGGCATTGTTTTCAAAAAATTGCAGTCAAAGTCCTCTGTTCTTGCATCTACAAGCAGCGATTTAGTTGAGCCAATTATGATAATTCATTTTTTAACAGTTAATAAAACTGGTATACTTTTACATGGGGCCTATATCTCTGTAACGCACGCATGATCAACAGGTGGGTATACGCAATTTTTGCTTGCTGATAATTTCCCCACTATGTGCGTGTGAAGACAAATTTTCCCTTCACTGCAGATGAATGAATGAACGATAATAATGATGTTAATAATAATGATAATAATAATAATAATAATAATAATAATAACAACAATTCTTCTTCTTCTTCTTCTTCTTATTATTATTATTATCATTATTATTATAATAAAATGATAATAATGGTAGTGATAATAGTAGTGATAATAATAGTAATAATGGCAATCAAAATGAATAATAATATGTATAATGTTAACAACTACTATGACTTCATTTTGTGTCTTTTGAATTAATGTGTGTATGAAATAATTGTCATGAAAATTGAATCAAACAATTCTATTAATTAACATTGATTAGAGTCGAAATGAAACACGGAACACAGACACGTTATGAAAACCGCAGAAGTGGTAAATTGGGAGGTGAAGTAGAAATCGAGCACTGTTGTATCGGAAAAGGCTTCAAGCCTTGAAAAAGGCAGCATTGGTTCGAGTTGAACTGCGTTTTTAGGCATAACGTTTAAATGCATTATCTCCCCCTTTACACAAGCCGCAATCAGTGCCAGAACACTTATAGATACAAGACTTTGATGTTCTTTGGAGACTGCTTACTTTTAGGTAGATTTCAGGAAAGAAGAACGGGAGCTGCTATCAAGGATCAAGTTTGCCCTTTTCCCCTCTCTCTGTGGCAGAGCTACCAAGTCTCACGCATTCTGCGTGAGACTCAAGCATTTAGGGGCATCTCACGATCTCACGCATGGCACCCATTTTTCTCACGCATCAGGCGAAATCTGCAACTGCGGGCCTATAATAATGAGCATAGCTCAAAAGATTAAAGTGATAGTTGCAAATGAAGGTATATTTCCGTTTTGTCTTATAGTCACTTAAGTATGCACCTGATCGCACCATTAAGAGCTAAAAATTGAAAAAGCTCCCTACCGTGGGACTCGGGCCACAGGGGGAAAAAGCCCTCTCACACCCTCGCTCGCGGGCAAGATTCGCATGCCAAGATGCCGAGTGATGAATATCTCACTCATAATTTTTGGCATCCCTGCTGTGGTGAATCGTGAACTACCTTCCGGTTTTCCATTTCCCCTCTCCCCTTGATGGAGGGCTGAAGGTCAAACGTACCTCTACTTAGCTGCCTTTTTTTTCTCTTTTTCTTTATTTCTTTTCTCGCAAAATTTATTTTTCTTGTTTGTGTTATTTGTATACCATAATTAGAAATGATTTATGTTTGTATGCCAATAATTAAAATCAATAAAATATATAAAGAAAACAATGTTTTCATGCCTATTTAAGCCATCTGATTTTTTTTTCATCACTGTCGGGTGCTTATCTTGTGCACTGAGACAATGTAACAGTGTATATGATTGTACGGCAAATCCACAGGATCACATAATTTTGTCTATATCGAAGGATATTTAAGGATAAACAGATTGACAGAATGATTACAAAAGCGCTTAATATCTCATACCCATCAACCTATTGTTTGAATGCATCATTACCAGATTTAGAAAACTAGATATAAGGTCTGTGAAGTGTGAAGTAAAGTTTCCTCATTCATATCAAACTTTCATTTCATATTCGTTTCCTTATTCAAAATTGCAATTCAGTTGAATGTGGAATTTTGTTCTGCCTGTCTGATACCCACGATTAAAGGCAAATGGTCCCCGTGGCCTTGACCGTCACCCCGCAGATCAAGTAGAAAAAATGCACTAAAACTGAAACTTATCCGCGAGGCATATGGGGTAACATAAAATCCGATTTTGTGTCACCTCTGCCTGTAGTCCAGAAGTACTAGAAAATGCTCTTGATATCTACCTTGGCATTGACTTCAACGATCAGAAAGAAAAATAGTGCCTGGTTTGAGTTTCATTTATTCTTTGCATGCCTCTGCCATTTAGTCTCCTTAAGACAAAAAATGATGTGTTCTGCCTCAGATGGGGGCCTATGTAACAGGTTGTTGAAACCATTAGAAACATTTCCCTCCATAAATGAAAAAAGAATAAATCACCAACTTAAACGGAAATCAAATGTTTCGACAAAAAATATATGTACATGTACTGTATTTATTTGTGGGTTTTTCTTTTGTGTGTGCCATGTGCAGTTTGCTTAATACATGTAAAGGAGGCACCCTACATTTTCTATGTTACATTGCTTGTTGACAAAATAAAGAATGCTGAACTAACATGTATACAAATTATGATGATCATATTTGTAAGCTTTTGATATCTTGCGAGCAAATGATGATAGATGACGTCGCAGGATGTCAGCTAAATCGGTTGATGCCTTCGACATTTTGGTTTTCTTCAGCTTTATTGTTTAGTTGGCAAACGTGTATCGTCCTCGCAGGTTTCAATGAAGTGACGAATATGGAATCCATAGACTGTCTACGGCATAGAGCCGACACAAAGAAGAAACAATAAGTTTTTAAATTTTTTTGTGCACTTACAATTTATTTCAGAATTTGCAAATTACGAGTCACATTGAAACAACGATGCCTCATATTTTGTTCTTGTAATAAAAGAACATTCGAGCTGTAGTTAGACGATAAACATGTTTTAAGACACAAACTGCAATTCAACTTAAGCTTATGAGATATATCGCTGTGTGAAGAGTTGGTCGCTCACAAACACTGTTCTGTCATTAATTTTGTAGTATCCATCGAAGAAATTAACATTTTAGACCCTTTGTTTGTTAACGATTCTTCCAGAGTGATTTTGCGACTGACATAGAAACAGCAGTGATTTTAAATCTCTCATCAGAATTTCTTCATATCTTGAAATATAGAATAGACGGGACGGGACGGGACCTACATGAAAGCTAGCTTTCATGTAGGTCCCGTCATACTTCTCTTTGATCAACCCCATTTCGATTTCGATTTTGACCAGTTATCATTACATGTAATTACTGTGTTATCACCTTGTATATTGTTTGTTTTCTGCACATTGTTCACAAGGTAAAAGAACTTGTCTGGTTTCTGTTGTAATGTTCATAAATGAGAAGTATGAAAATAAAATGAAAAAAAAAGAATGTGTTGGGACTATCTTCGTTTCTGTGGGGAATATAGTCTGAAATGACGTCAGACAAGAAATCAGCAAAACATAATCGATCGTTTTCCCCCTTGTTTTAAATTTCATGGGATCAAATCATAATATACTTAAAAAGCAGCAAATTTCCCTGTCATCAAATCTTTGTTCCCAACAATATCATCACAGCACACCAAGAGACAAATTATGGCATTTCTCATGGAGTTAAAAAAATCAAGATAAACAAAATAATTGCATCATACTTGATTATTAGGACTGAAAAAAAAAAACCACCCTAACACACAAAGAGGAAGGATTAAGAACGACAGGATGTGATATTGTGTATGCCAAAGACTCTGCCACTTCTCACTAACAAATTTGTATCTTTTTACCGATACTCACTGGTTTTACAGTTATTGCCAAGCAATGATGATGTAGCATACAACGTGTAATGGTCAGCACCTTAGCATGCTCTGGTAAATTATACTTATCACAAATTTTTTACAAAAATGCTCAAATGAATCATTAACTCTCAAACACGCAGAAAGAAACAAGTGCATTTTCAAGGTGACAGTACTTTTCTGTAATATATATATATATATATATATATATATATATATATATGTTCATCTTTGAACTTTCCACGTGTTGGACTTCGAATGTTGTAATTATAAGAAAAAAAGTCTCAAATACGCCATAGATCCAACGAGAAGTTTTTCTTTTTATTCCAAAATTTTCGGTCTGCCTCAGACCTTCGTCAGTGTAAAGACAATGATAAGTTTTTGCCAACATGAATCATAACAACATAGTATCATAATATCTTAATATCATAATATCATAATAATCTTAATATCATATCATAGTTTCATTGTCTTTACACTGACGAAGGTCTCAGGCAGACCGAAAATTTTGTAATAAAAAAACTTCTCGTTGGATCCATGGCGTATTTGAGCCTCTTTCTTCTTATATATATATATATATATATATATATATATATATATATTAATACATATACATATATACCAAACAAATTACAACGGGACCCTCCACAATGGTATCTTTAAAAAAGAATAAATCAATCTACATACAAATTTAGGGTATGAAACTATAACTCATTGCCCACATCTTACAGAAAACCCCATTCGATTTGCTTCAGTGGTCAAAGAGAAATGAGGGATTTTGTAGAGGACGTCAGAAATCTCTTCCCTCCAAGTTCTGTCTATTGTATTCACACACAAGAGCATCGAAGTGTTAAACTTGGAACAATCAGACTCGTGATATGCTTTACAACAATCAACATGAAAAACTGAATGGGGTTTTGTGCAAAAAAAAAAGAAAAAAAGAGAAGAACTTAGATGTTATATTTTGAGACTCTGAAGTTGCATTTAGACAGTTTAATCATATTAAGTGTCATCAATGCGAAGATCTGATTGTAATTTTTGGGAACATACTATATATATATATATATATATATATATATATATACTTTTTTTTTTGGGGGGGGGGAAGGGGCTAAATATGCCTTCTGTAATGATAAGCTTGGCTCGGATAATGATCAAACAGTTTTCTCACAGTTATTGATTTCACTAGCAATTGCATCATTGCAATATTGGCGTGTCACCCCAAGCAGTGAACTCGAGTTAAATGATACAATTCATGTAAAAATGCAAGTATGAAGATGCCAAAGAATACGATATAAAACTCAAGATCGTAGAGTCATTTTTTTTTTTTTTTACAAACAGAATGGCCTAGCTACGATGGCTGACTCATTCAAAATAGTTCAGTTGTATATTTTTGGTAAGATATAGTCGGCTTGTTGTATTAAAGCACACGAGCCCTTAAGGTACTGCCACGGTGTGACGGCAAATAATGATGTTGACGGAGCTTCAGTTGCTTTCAGTGTCTCTAAACCTTTGCTTGCTCGATTGCCCCCCCCCCCCCCAAAAAAAAAAAATGCCCAGTTTTTGTTAAGTGATAAAAACGATTTTTCCCCCCAGTGAATCTGGAAAGTCACTAAAATGTTCAATTCTTACAGACTTAAATCTTCCAGTACAACAATCCTGACAAACTTTGAATTTGCATAGGTTTGTAACTGCACAAACTTGAAAGAAATATATAGCAATTACACGAACAAAACAAAACAAACAAACAAACAAAGCAACCCCCATCAAAAAAACAAACAAACCAACAACAAAAAACATACAAAAACCAACCAAATAAAAGCAAACAAAAACAAAAACAAAACCCCAGAGAAAAACAAAATCCTTTTACACGGGAAAACACACAGCAATTTTCTCAGTCCTTCGGCGGGTCATCACTCCTCTACCAACATATAGATGAACACTTTGGGAAGTTATCATAAGTATTGAATGAGTTCGTGTGCCAGTTCCGAAAACCCTTCCCTGAATATTGTGTCCATCAGTAGTTGCCTTTGTAACCGGGGTTCTTCTTCCTCTTCAGTCTTGTTTGAATCCCGGAATGAAAAATGCTGTCTTCGTCCCTGCTTTGCCACGAATCGCTTCATCATCATGGCTAAGTCTGGACCTGTCAAATTCTCGGCTACTACGGGCAAGTTCAATTTGGTGCATATTTCCGTTCTCTCGTTATCCGTTAGGTGACCACAAATGTCCGCCATTACGGTCAGGTTGGGATTTTCCGTCAGGTACTTCCCTTTTTGTAGCAAATTACATACAAATAAATGAAATCACATTAGATTTTTTTTTTTCAGATTCAGATTCAGATTCATTTATTGTCCATTTAGGAAATTCTTCTGGTTCTCATGTTGCCATACACAAAGGAATATAAACATATACTGGACAGCAAAAGAAAGTACCCACTTCTGTCAAAGGCTGCACACAAAAATTCACCACCTAGAAATAAACAATTTTTTTTTGTACACAGGTATGCTGCAATATCCATTAGTAATCACATGTCCAATAGCAAGTGATTATCTTTATTACAAAGAAAAAAAAAAAGACATGCACAGCAACTTGGCCACTAAATCAAAAGTCACAAAATGTAACAGAATGAGCCTTACAAGCCTAACAAGACGTGGCTTAACTTTCCTGACGGAAGCTTGCTTAGACCAGAGTAAAGTAAGGTCCAGTCTAAAGAGCAAACTGATTTTATTCTGAGAATTAGCATAATCAGGAAGGATAGCATCTCTAAATACAGAATACACTCATTAACATCATTTTGACAAAATAGGTGTTCACTTTGACATATTGGTTGTTTAAAAATGTTATCCATTCAGTGGCCATTTTTGCTTGGTGAAAAGTGTTGTTGTGTGGGACTTTTCATTCAATGACCAAGATGCTGTACATGTCAAGTTCTTCTTTGTTATGAAGACATTCACTTGTTTATGTGGATGTGATAAGTAAGGGGCATTGTAGCACATCTGTGTACAAAAATTGTATATTTCTAGGGGGTGAATTGTTTTTTTATGCGGCCTTTGACAGAAGTGGGTACTTTCTTTTGCTGTCCAGTTTACATACATACATACATACATGCATATATTCATGTTCATGTACACATATAAATAAATACAATTTTCAATATATACACAATTATACAGGCATAATTTATACTAACAATACAGTAAACACATACATCATTACAAATTTATGATTCCTCACAATTCATTATATTTACCAATAAACAACAAAACAAAACGTTATGAAAACGTGGAGTCCGTCCTTTCCGAGGGAGTCTATGCCCCTCTTTGATTTGAAAGTTCTTTATTGATAAAAATCACACATAAATTACTCTGTATGTAGAAGAAAAAGACACATTATTTTTCCCCATACTCGGGGAGGAGTGGTTGTAAAAATGTTTTGGTCATTGTACTATGAACAAAAAAGTCATTCTGGGTGATCGTAATGCAAGACATATCATGATATCACATCATAATATATACCGCTCAAAAAAGTACAATGTTATCAATTACAAGTGAGTATTTGGTTCAGTATGCAACGAAAAGATGAATGATTATGCTGTTTTACACTTCGGTGCCAATTTGCGCAAATATCTGTTTTTCTTTATTGCACGTAATGCAAGACATATATATATAGATATAGATATAGATATACTAACATACATAATTATATACGCATACGTGTTTGCACTTAAGGCAAAAGACAATATGTAAAAGGCCAACCAGCACCAGACGCAGTTTGTGAAATTTGCCTCTCATAATAACTTTTAACAAGGAAAAGGTAAATGCCTGCAAGATACACGTCCACATCATACCTGCTCGAACTTGACGCGCACGATCTCCCTGGCTGTCCGCTGACTCCAGCGCCTTCGCCAGCTCCAGACGATAGTTGTAGAGAGGTGGATGGATTTTGTTTCGCCACAGTTTTAGCATTTCCAGTCTGTCGTCGATTTCGACGCGACATGACTCTATCTCGTCGTCCGTCAAGCCCAGGTTTATCCCAATCGTGGTGAGATCTTCTTCATCAAGCTCTGGTAATCTAGCCAGCAGATCTCCTGTGCTTTCTTCAGCATCTAGAATCAAAATTACAGGTCTGGTGGTAAGGAGAGCCCTAAAGAGTGAGCTCCAGCGAGAACTACTATATTACATGGACGAACTACGTCACGTATCTCGGTCCATTCCTTTGGATCAAAAGCTTTGGCATAATATGGTAAAAGTGTCACTTTTTCAATTGACAGAACAGGAGATAATGCAGCTAGGAAGCTGTGTTTCGTGCACCAGCAGCAAGGTTCTGCTCTTTCAAAATTGAAATTAAAATCAAAATCACGCCAAAAGAGTAGCATTACCATACAGAAAACAAGGAAAAGTAGAAATTACGCGGTGCGTAATATATGTCCCCGCCGGAAGTAGCATGAAGTAGCAAAATGTACAATATAGGTAAAAAAGATCAAGGTCAAAGGTCAAAGAAGTCAAAGGTTAAAATTCTATGTAGAAGTTTTGAAGCCCTCACCTAGTGCCATCACATAAAGCAAACGGAATCGAAATCGGGTTAGAAATGGCGAAGGAGTAGCATTTGGTAACAAAATGTACAATACAGGTCAAAAATCAAGGTCAGAGGTCAAAGAAGTCAAAGGTCAAAGTTCTGTGTAGAAGTTTTGAAGCCCTCACCTAGTGCCATCACAAAGCAAACGGAATTGAAATCGGGTTACAAATGGCGAAGGAGTAGCATTTTGTAGCAAAATGTACAATATAGGTCAAAGGTCAAGGTCAAAGGTCACAACTGAAATTCTGTATAGAAGTTTCAAAGCTCCCATGTAGTGCTATCATATAAAGCAAACAGAATCAAAATCGGGTTAGAAATAGCGAAGGAGTAGCATTTTGAACATTTTGATCACACACGGACGCACAGACGGACGGACGGACAGACGGACGGACAGACGGACGGACACACACACGTACGGAGCCCGTTTCATAGTCCCCTGCTCGAACTCGTTCGACGGGGACAATAACATAAGAATTATGAAAAGACAATTTAATTTTCGTGGCTGGTCCATAACGGGACAAGTTACTTAAAAATGTACATACGTATTTATGTATTGATGTCAATATTAATGAGCACAAACATTCCAACTTTTTTTTTTCTGATTGGTTACTCGAACTTGAAAAAAAAAATGAGAAAAAATGCTTTTCATTTCTGGTAAAGTTTTATCTAACATTTAGGAAAGAGCGTGCCATCTGTACATATTGTCACATTCAGTGTACATTCGCTGCCAAGTTTTCCCTAATGCATCTTTTTTTTTTTGTGGTCAATATTATATGGTTTATTATCGTGATCAGAACAGTAAATGAATTAGGAACTTGTCTGACTTCACGTAGTTTTGTCACGCCATATATCGCTCATAAGTTATTAATTGATACTCTTTGATACTATTAACTAATTTGTTGGTAAGCGGCAATGTACACATTTTTCCATAGAATAACTTTCGAAACATGTACAAGGTGTCATCATAAGTGATGTTAGACTCTCAACTTGCCACTTGCTAAGTAACTTCATTTCCGGTAATACTCGCTTGTTCTCTTCTTGCTTTTGAATATCAATAAAACTTCTTCTTGTAAGTTCAATACATTTTATTTCTTACATGGCATGTCCTCTAAAGATGCTGCTTCGCCACTCGCCAGAGAGTTCAAGGCCTCTTCAAACACTTTCCGATAGTCGTAGGAGGCTGGGTGAAGTTTGTTCCGCCAAAGTTTGATGAGTCCACGTTTGTTCGTCTCTCTGGGGGTTCTCCTACAAGTCTGGAGGTCTTTCTCGCTGAGATGAAGTCTTGATGCAATCTCTTGCACCTGCTCGTCAACGAGATGTCTCAAGGACGCGTACAAGTGGTTAATATCAGCTATAATATCTGAGTGAATGACAAAAAACAACAACAGGAAGCCTCAGCTGCATAAATAGACCATACCATACACGTGACGTTTCATGAAACGCCACTATCACATCGCTATCATTATGCCTGGAGTATCCTGAAAAAAAAAAAAAACACCCACACACAGTAAAGTCTCTGGGTTTCTTTCTATTTGACCTTAAAATGCAAACCTGCCAGATGTTCCCTTCATAGGAAATGAAAAGCTTTATTCATCCTTCTGTTCCATTTAGTCAAACACTTGCTAATGTTGATGTATGGGAGATTCGAATTTTAATATGTAGGGCCTACCTAATTTTCTGACAGTTAATCCACTTTCCTTAATGTTTGGTTTGAATCAATGAATCAGTATTCTAACATTGTCTATGCTATATATCTTACCTGAAGATTCTTGTATGTGAATCCTCAGTAAATATTTCTGTTTGTAATCGCAACCGGATGCATTTCATTCAATAATATTATTTGTCTAGGTAAAGACACTCTTTCAACTCTAATCTTGCAAAATGATTTCCTGTGATTTTCTTTTTGACTTTGATAGAATCTCAAACGAGTCAATTTAAATCATGTTGCCGGTAAAAGGCATGACAGGAAATTCATTGAAGGAGATTTGTCAAAATTTGAGGCCATAGGGCATGGTATTTCGTAGAAAAGTTTAAGGTGAATTGAATTGAATTGGACAAATTACGTCTTATGTTTCAACGTGGCTGTTAGGGAAGAAATCCATGTATCCCTGTATCCTAGCAACCAGAGGCATGCCTGATCTAACCCCCTCCACCAAGAAAGACTAGGTAATAAAGTGATTTGCCTTTAGGGGACCCAATTGCTACTGTCTGAGCAGGGGACGCGATGTATAAGCACTCTGTGATTGGAAGTCTGAGGCTTTATCCAGTGACCCACGACAGCTGCTGCTCAAGAGCTCCGCGGCATCATGAGCTTCTCATATCGCCTGTTGTTGATGTGACTTATTTCTTATTCTTAGGTAGGGCCTAAGTCTTCGTAGACATTGCAGGAAATGACGTGAGACAAAATGTCACCTTTCAGCATTTTAGCAGCGAAGTCCTGATGGCCGTCCAAGGACATGATAGCATTTGCAAGCTCCTCTCTGTAGTAGTAAGGAGAAGGGTGCTCCTTCTTCCTCCATCTCTCGATCAAGTCCAATGGTCTGATTTTGTCTAGCGTCTCTCTGCACGAGGTTATGTCTTCTGGTGTCAATCCTAGTTTTGTTACGAGTGACTCCATTTGCTTCTCGTTTAGGTTCCAAGTGGTGACGTACATATCGCTGAGGCTTTGCTCATAATCTGAAATGTATTTTGCAAACACATTATTACCTTTTTTTCCATGACAGTTTGATTGCTGTCTGTTCTTGCATTCGTCAATGCATCAGTAACTGCATTTGCTTCAGTTACAGGAAACATTAATTGCACACAATTTGGATTTAAACAAAATGACAGTCGGTGGATTTTGACAACTAAGCCGCGGAGCTTTTACATGATCAAAATCAGTTTTGACTAGAATCTAGTGATGTAATAGAGTGATAAAAACATTCCAAATCACCCTTTATTTCACATAGCTTTAAGGACGCGCAATTTGGCAGTACCATGACATTACGATCCTACTCGTGTTACTACCCCCCCCCCCCCAGGAAAAAAAAAAACAACCACACACACATACACACACAATAAAACTTCTCAAAAGGAGGCTAATCAGTGGTGGGTCCAGAGGGGGCGCAAGGGGTGCGCGATACCTCTTTATTTTTGGTTAAGACAAAAAGAAAAAATGGGGGAGGGGTCCTTGCGCCCCCCTTTAATTTTGCAAAGACGCCTCCCCTTTAAGGAATTCCTGGATTTGCCCCTGTTAACAATTACATCATTTGAAGGAAAATGGAAATACATTGCTCCTTATACAACAACTTACTGAGAGCTGTCATCCTGGCAATATCCATGAATCCAGCCTTCACGAGACTTTCGCATAGCGTGGCTCGTGGCCTCCCGTTCTCTCTACTAGCTTCTTCAACAAGCTGACGGATCTCTGGTATCACACATCGTGTTGTTGGTGGTTTCCTGTACTTGTGAAGTTTAGCTGTATCCAGACCAAGAGCCTCTGAAAACGGTAGGATGTCTTCCATCAGCATTGCGAACCCGATTGTAGCAAGCTCAGCTTCGAAGACGTAGTCTCCCCTAGGCATAGCAATACATTCTAGGAAGACAAAATATAAGACAGGCGGTAGATTGTGAAAATTATATATTTTATGGATGTATTCATGATTCCATATCAGGCAGCTTTTTTAATGACTGTGGTACTGACAAAACAAAAAATATCTGCATAAAACAACGTTAGATAATGGATCATATAATAAGAACCAGTGAATAAGTCAGGTTTTCACATTCTAAATCTTGGCATGAAACACCATTACCTCTATTGAAACTTCTACTCACTCATGTGAGCATGAGAAGAAACAACGTTTTAATATTTCACTAAAGTTGAGCGGAGTAATGAAGTTCGTTTTCAAGGTTCTTAACTTAATTTTATATACAAATGAAATGTATGTTTTCTACATGGTAAAGATCTCACTCGTAAAAACAAACAACCCCCTTTCATCACATAAACACAGTTATGTAAAAGGTCCGTATTTTGTCCTTACATGATTTTATTAGGAATGACAACATGATAGCATCTGACTGTAACATCCTGCATCGTATACACGTATACATACTTGATATACTTATTTCTGTGCCCTTTTTATACTGTACAAAAGAAGGGAAATTCATTATCGACAGCCGTACCTGAGCATGATGTATGAAGGCATAACAAATTCAAAAGTGTCACGCGCTTCTCACAGCTGGTTTTAGGTGACGAGGACCTCCACCTTTGCAGATATCTATACATGCAATCATCAGAGAGCGATTCGGTGGACGAAGCCTCCGCAGGAGAGGTAGTCTCCGCCGCTGACAGAAGTTTTTGACGCTCCTCCTGTTTTAAATTGACGGCTACCATGCGCAACTCGTCATCCGTTATTTCTGAAACTGAGCATAGGAACTTGCGAGAGTAATTTTCTCTGACGGAATGATCATATCATAGAGTGATACACTTGTCCTCATACGTTGCTTTTACATTATACTGTACACAACAAGCACTTGAGATAATATATACCGACATATGAAGAACAAATATATCCGGCATATTCAATCATAAAGATACAGACACACACACAAGCGTGCGTACTCACAATATTCCTGATAAAACTATCATACCTATTTGAACCTTTAGTTTGGTATGCAAGAACTTGTATGCAACCCTTTAGGGTAAATACTACATTTTGATATTAATCATAGGGTATTCGACATGAATACGAACACATTACTGTCATTCTGTATTACTTGTTGATGGTAATGTAGTACGAGTCTGTTACGTACCATTTTCCCCTGCCTTGTGTCTCCTGTTTATTCAAGGTGATGGCCTAGATGTGCGTGTATTATGCATTGCTTATTGACAAAATAAAGGATGTTGAATAACAGCTATTAAAACATGACCACGACATTATCTGAGATCAATTTACATGATTTTCGTCTGCATTATCCAAAGATAGCAACAGTGCTAAATGTGTACTGTCATGGATATAACCATGGAGCTACGTGTAGCTCCATGATATAACCATGTCCCTTTTAGTCCTATCTCACAGTACACAAGTTCACACAGTTGTTGGATGTCCTCATGAAGAATCAAAATAATTACCCAAGAAGAAGAAGAAGGTGACGAAAAGGAAGAAGACCCTTAATCAGACAGACAGACAGACAGACAAACAAACAAACAAACAAACTGTCACACTTCTTGCCTTCATATTTCAGCCCATCGACGGCAGCACGTAACTGCTTACGGAGGGTCATATCGGACGGAGAGGCAGGCATTTTTTCGTCCCGCCATTGGCAGAGCTTTTCCACCATTTCCTTGTCTTCCATTTTCTCTGCTGACAGGACACCAAAGTTCTCCAAGAGCTTAAGTTTCTGGTCTTGATTCAGATATTTCACACAGTTCGAGAATTCTTCCTTCGTAATGAAGCTGTTCTCTGCATGAAATCAATGGTCAGTTCAGAGGCGATGCTGAATACACGATCTGAAGGCATAAGTTTGTATTTCTCTCAATTTCTCTAAGTGATGATCGTAGTTATTTACAAAGAAAGGAACTGCATAATGCAAAGTAAGAGTTATACACGGACCTAAAACCACGTATAGATTAAAGAAATATTATACTGCTATGAACAATTTACCTTAATCAACATGAGTATTTTTTACACTTATATGATATGTTGACATGTATGAAATATCAAGTTCATATTCACAACACAACATACAACAAAGGGCCATATCTATGTACATGCCTCTTTGATTCTAAATTCATCTATTCATATATTTTCCTCTCTTTCTCTACATACAATTTATAACTTACGATAGCGCTCCAATATTCGCATGTTGTCGTCGTACTTCATATCATTCGGAAGCTTGGGCACAAGGTGTCCTGAAACAAAAGAAAGCATTCATATTGTATCAAGATTTATATCCGAAACTTCAGATTCATCGTGTCTGCTAGCTTTTTATCCTTCCTTTATACTGTGTAGATAACATTTCTCATTTGCATATAACTCACCCAGGCGATGGAGGAGTTCTAGCGTCGACTGGTCACTTAATACACCGGAAATTCCAGGTTCATCATGAAAGCCCAGTATGCAGCCTTTAAATTGAAAAATGACAGAGAAAAACATATTGGTGATATGGACTGGAAATTTAAAGTCATGCAGACATGTAAAGTGTGTCGATTTCGTGGCGTTTTCCAATTTGTTTATTTCACTGTGACATTGGTTAAAAACATTTCTACCCACATACCACTAATTAACATATCATGCAAACCACAAAATAAATAAAAAAAAACCTCAGCCAGAGATGTTTTGACTGTGTTTTGACTATTCTGAATATGAAAGTGTAAATGAAAAGCTGCAAAGGCTTTAACGAAATACTTTTGTCCGAAGAGAAACCCATGTTTCATACAATGTAATTAAGTGTTACAAGCTCAGGTCAATTTCATGTTCCACACGCAGAGGTTGTGACGGAGTTTTATTACATGTCCGTTCCGCAAATAAAAAGGAGCGATCAGTGCATTGGAATACACCCCAACAGCCGAGCTATTTTCTCCCATTCTCTCCGAACAATATTACATGCTTGATTCATATGATTAATTTTGCTAGATTATTATAAAGCTGCACCACATTTTAGACTGTGGACGTAATTATGTAAAAAAAAGAGTAATTTGACGATTTTAACTTATTTTTATGGGGGGGGGGTATGCAAGAAGATAATATAGCTAAAACGGAAAGGGACAATAATCTCTCATTTCCAGAGGAAACAAAACCCAGCAATAATCAAACAAACAAACACATTACCTAAAACGTCGTAGCGGCTTGCATTGACAGCTGCTTCCCAGAGCTTGCATCTGATGTCGTAATGGCTTCCCTCCTCCCGTGCGATCCAATCCTCAATCATTCTACCAGTGTCAAATATGTTTTCCATGGACATGTCACACTTGGCATCTCTTGCTTTGTTTCGTGCCATAGACTTATCAGTCGATAAAACATCAAAGATCCTCTCCCGATGTCGTTGGGTAAGTTTGGAAGTGAGCTTTCGTACCTCAGCTGAGCTGATGGGCTCCATCCATTTTTCCCTCACTGCAAAGTGAATATTCATAAGTTTAGCTACACTTTAAAGAGATGAATTTGTCGAGGCTATATGCCGAAAGGTTACAATTACTACTAACGTATGTTTACACAAAAGCGACCTTAAATCAAAGAACATCAATATTTCTTCAAGCTTAACGTCTATGTCGAATAACTAAGCTAAATATTTAAGGTAAAATCATTGATTCTGAAGAAGAGTTTGTTTGATAACCAAACAATTTACCACTCTAAGTATCATTATGACTGTTGTGTTAAATTCAAGATATAGTCTAGTCCGAGCTAACAACACAGATTCTAGGCAAAGCCCTACGCAGGGTAGACGTACGATAATACGGCTGGATACCATCGATTCCTAAACATTGCGAAACGTTTCTGTCACTGATTATCGCATATTGAAGGGATTATCATACTAATGTCTCCTTGCATGAAAATCCATGTAATCGATCTACTTGAAACGTTCAAACGTAATAATCTCCACGAAGTATGACGTTGATTATTAGATATCGATTTGGAAAACCCACTTTCATACTCAAGGACTATAATACAGTGTCAATGATAATATCCTTCGTCAGAAGAAGAATGAAACATAAACTATCTTGGCAGGAGTGGAAATCTTCTGAACGTTCACTGAAAGACATCTACCGTTTCGTGATATTTTTGGCCTTGATATATCTGTCTTGCGCTCACGAATACGATAACATCACAGAATGGAAGTGGAAAGGAAATACACCTTTGTGTTCATTGAACAAAGTAACCAAGGTGGAGAGTTGAACACAACGTTCGTTGTACGTACCTAGGAAAAATGTTATATGGATTGGCTGGCAGTCTACTCTTTCTAAAGCCCGGCACAGATGTACACGGAGGTTTCCGGTAAATTCATTCCTCCACTCTTGAAGTTTTAGCAAAGCTTCTCTCACGGCTTCAGACCGATTCCTCTGCTTGGTATTGTCCCATGTTAAATCTAATACACGGAAGAGTTTCCCGATCTGTATCACATCAAGATTCCACAGAACATGCTCGGCAAGGTTGTTCGATACTGACGTATTTTGCCCTAAAGTGGGAGAATTTACACAAAAGAGCAATCACGCATCAAAATCTTTTAAGACAAGCAGTGACAACAATGATAATGACCTACTTTTTAAATAAAAAGCAGTCAAAATGAGATAGAGTTGGAAAGGTGTTCAAAGGTTGCTATTATTTATCGTACACGCCTTTTAAAGCAGCGATGTTAGAACGGTGAAGTATTTTTTTTTTTTTAGTTTATGCCAATTTGTTACTACTTCAGTCATTCCATTCGTCTGATTTGACACCTCCCTACAAACTAAAGTAAAGATATTCACCCTTCTTAATATATTAAAAGCAGTCAAGAGTTATGAATCCATGTCATCAAATGTAAATTTATCAAAATTTTGAAATTTCAATCTTTCACATAGTTTCTCCAAACAGCGACACAGATCGCAACCACGAAATAAGTACGTAGATAACAGGACACAATGATCGTGGTCATGTTCATATTGGTAGTCTATGCTGTGGTATCTGCCATGCAACCGATTTTCCTGAACCCTTTTCTTGCCAACGAGTAAAACATGCACAAATTTCAAGCACAAACCCTCCAAGGCTGTATACAGGATATTAATGTTGCACACAGAGGCTAATCAACGTTGTTAGCTTTATAAATTTTTATGTCAGTATTGCTGCAATGTTGTACTTGATAAAACTTATTGACTACATGTACACAAAAAGAGGATTTTTTTTTTTTTTATTGAATATTCATCGGCAGATTAACAGGTGACTTCCAAGGACTGGTGAGGAACATCGCCACCTCATACCATGCGTACACGTGGATGGAACAAATACTGTTTGCTGAGAAAAAAATGTGAATTTGAAAATTCATCAAGTTTCCCATCTTTGGTCAGAGTTTACTTTCCATTTGCCTGGTTTTACTTTGCTTTATCGTGAGCATAGACGGGATCTGGTAAGGCACTTTACATATTTATACTGGTGGCATGATTCAAAGAATTCTCACCTTGCTGATATTGCAAGAAATCGACGTTGTCGCTGCCGACTTTGTTGAAGATGTTAAACAGTTCCTTCCCCACTTTTCTATTGCTACTTTTGACCTCACAGAGAGTGACGTAGAGTTGACTGGCGTCGTAAATCATGTTCTCCTCTGGCCTGATGATTTGTGATTGGCCCAGTACGTCGACCAGTTTATTTAAGGTCTTCTGTTTCTCAGCATAGCATAATAATTGCCATATTTCGATGTAAGACAGTGAATCTATTGGAAAAAGAGTAGTATGACATTGAACGGAAATCACATGTTATGTGCTCAATTAAACGATTAATCCTGTAAAATCATTTTAACAATGAATGCTACATTCAATCTACGAATCATTTTGTCACCTCACAACAGGATTCAGTCATTTAAGTAAATTCAACTTAATGCCTTGCCCTGCCTTTCAAAACAACCCATCTTGCAAATTCCGAAGATATATGCACAAAAATAGCAAGTAAGGAAAATACAAAGTGTGACCTGCGAAACACCTACAACTTGATAAGTAGTAGAGAAGTTACGTTGTACCTATACAAAATATGAACATGATATCTAATATAGGTATCGTTGCGTAATCATGAACCTGAATATAAATTAATCGTCTCAAAGTGTGCCATAGTAAATAAAAAAAGACAATTGGAAAGAAGTAATATTAACGAGAAATAATGAATAAATTCATAACGCGGTCTACCAAATCACCAACCATCATTTCAACGTGATAAGTAGTACACGTAAACTCGAAATTATATCATCAATAGCTAATGTAATCCACCAGAACATTCTATTGTCATTCTCTCAAGGCATATTATTGATTAATATAATATCAGTCAAACGCTTATACTTGACTCACGATTGGCATTCCTTTACACAACGTCCAATGGGAAATAGATATATGAAAATAACTCACAAGGTTAATTTGCTAGGGGTTAGGGAACCTATAACTAACCTGCTAGTGGCAAAAGTTCTGTTTGAGACTCCTCGTCGGTACCTTGACGTTCAAAGTTTTAATGTAGGAAAAAAGAAGAAGAAGAAGAAGAAGAAGACTCAAGATCATCAATAAAAGGAAGTGGAATGGCAATCCCACGAGTGTTCAATCCCAACATTAACATCTGCCAAAAATCATGAATATGGTACACAAAATAATAATCTAGGATTGTTTACTCTTTGTAGTATCCATCTGATAGCACAGTAGGCCTACACGTAATGAGAGTCGAATTTGAAAGGAGACAGGCCTTGGAAAGTAATTTCATGATAACCGGGGAAATCATAAATTTGAGCGATTTCTAAAGAAATGATAAATGAAAAAAGGGCCTACACGTATTTAATTCATGGATTGTTAAACATCACGTGGTGAAATGTTCTATGACTGTCAAGCGTGCACAACATGAGTAGTCATAGACCTGATATAAAAACCTCGTAAGAAAATAAACTTTGAAGCAGAAAAAATTATTTCTTCTGCTGTACCTAGTGCAGAAATAGTAGTTAAAAAGCTAGCTCTGTATCTACTGGATTGGATATGACAATTAAACTCGGGAGATTTAATATGAATTACCTCCATTCCTTCTTGCCCTTTGTTTCCGACGAATGTACACCGTTATTGATGAGGCAACGATGATAACGACCAGAATTCCAGCGATCACTGAAACCAATGTTTTTAATTGATTAAATTGCGTCATAAAATATGCGGCAGGTATATAGTTCAAATGTAGTTTGGCTGACTTTTGGTGTATATCCCTAGATACATACATGCATTTCACACATTATCATTTATTCTGTTTTATCTATGTTATACTGCAGAGTTGACCTGTTTTGTTTTGTATAACTGCTTTCCATAGGCGCCTGCAGTAATAACAAACATCAATCTACGTCATGAAATAGTGTATTTACCATTCGGCCATTGTTTGTAGAACTTCACAACCAGCTCTCCATTTATCATGTACATAATATGTCAACGCATATAACTGTTTGTGTGTACTTTGATTTTGTACTGTCATGCTTGCAATGACAGTGGAGGAAAACTTGCTGGCCATACCGTGTGGAAAGTGGTAAGACTTTTGAGAATACAAGAATTTTCACATGTGCCACGTTCGCATGCCCAACTCAGTCGACGGCGTGCCAAGTTCGCATATTCTGCTCAAACTCACAAACCCGCCCAAACTGTTCGATAAATCGCCAAATACCACAGTACAATCAGAAGTGAAAGCGTTTCTTGCGATTCTGTTCCCGTCACATTTAGCTTGCATTTTATGGGATGATTGACTATCATGTACTGTTGCCAAATGGATTTCCTAATCCTAAGTTTTCTGCAAAAGTCATGCCTATACATGTACAATAATGTAGCTACTGATCAATTGATAGAAAAAAAAATCATAGATTTGTCATGCAATTTACATCAAAGCAATGCTTTGCATTTTCTCTACAACTTTGCTCAGTAGATATCCAAGGTAACAGAAATCTTTAAAATTTACAAGTATTTGACAAACAGACTGTTTTTACCAAAGCATGAGTACTTTGGTGTCTCAGAATAATGTGGCACACGGGGGGTTTACACCATGGCACGTAAAGAGTTAAATAGATATGGCGTGACATCATGTTTACACTAAAAGCATCAGAGGAGTGAATATTTACCACTAGCTGCCTTATAACTTTCTCTCCTTGCTGTAATCATGACCACAGCTGTTCTCTCCCCTTCCATTCCAGGTATTCTGTACGCTTTACATACATACGGCTCATTGCTTGGAGCAGCACGTATGGAAATTTCCTTATTCTTCGTCCCATCCAAATTCTTGGTCTCTATAGTACTCAGTGCCGATACAATCTCTTGGTAGTGTAGAAAGTCTAGAGAAATGTTGGGAAAGTAGTTGTTCACGAGGCACGTTAGATTCAGTACCGCCAAAGAATCTTCAGTGCAGTTCTGTATCGCTTCTTCCTTCTTACTACACACATCGATTGTGGGAAAGGGGCTTACAGGTGTACCTGTGGAAAATAATATTAAACCGTATGATGGTTAATTGGTGGTGATTACTTAACAAAAGCTATAGTACGCTCCTTTTGTGTACGGAGTTTGCATTGTCATACGAAAGCTTTTAGAGAACATGGACGCTACAAATCTGTAGTAGTAGTATTATGGGTTTAAAAAATATATATCTTTAAAACCATATGGTGGTTGAACTCCTTGGTGGTGATAATTTGCCTTCTAAACGCGACACTATAATGCTTCTCTTGTGTATGGAATTTGCAGATTCATACGACAGCTTTCAGAGAACATGAACATGCAAATCTGTGACAGTAGAATTATGGGTTTCTTTCTTATATGTAAAAGATTATGCATTGGCACTTGAACTGGAAAGCCAAACATTACTGGACTCCTCCATGACTTGAGTTTGTGCTCTTTGAAGCTATTTAATATACACGCAGTCCATCGCCTTACGTCGATCAAGTATAACAAATTTGCTCTAAAGAAAAATGACTTTTGGACACACATGTACCAGCAAAATATACATATGAATATACTGCATACGAATCCTGTAGATATAGAAGTATCTAATGTTACACACACACACCCCCCACACACACATACACATGTGTGTATGTTTGTGTATATATATATATATATATATATATTTAGAGAGAGAGAGATAAGTTACTGAAATAACATACAAGTATCTTGCCAAACAATGAAGACTGCATTAACTCCATTGATATCTAGCCAGACGTACCTATTACCGTCACGTGCGTTACTTTTTGATACAACGTTTTCTTGTTGCGATCAGAGTATTCACACACGTAGGTCCCTCTATCCAGCATAGTCACGTGATCCACAATCAGGGAGCGGTCTTCTGTGGAGGTCTGGTAGCCATCACTATTCCCTACTAGGAGTCCATCTTTCTTCCAGCGCACGTCTGATGTTGTTGCGTTGAATACACAGGGAATAATGGCGCCTCCTCCCAGCTGAAGAGCCATCGTGGTCTCGTTTAGTACTACCAACTCTGGCAATGATAATCATGAGGATTGCGGTTAAAGTTACATGTAGTATGGGATGCTATAGCAGCAATTAAGGGTCTCAGTTTACTTCAAGGGATTATAATCATAGATACAACTGAAATGAAAGAGATTTAATACCAGGATTGTCTATGATGTGTCAACATAAAACACAACATAATGCTGCAGTCTGTACTGATACAACGAAAAACTCTATTCAGTTTCGAAGACACTTTACTCTCTTTATATTTAGCCGTTCATGTGCCAGAGTGGTGAGAAGTGTAAATGTGTAATTCTGATGATGTATAGTAGTGATTTTATTCATTAGTATATAATATTGATAGAAAAGGACATGAAGTATCGGAATGGCGATCAGGGATTAGAAATGAACATAAATATACAGTACTATTGACCAGACAGTATTCTCTTACCAGAAGCAGAATAGTGAAATTCTTCAAATAACTTGCTGAGAATACTTTGATCTGATCTGAACTGATTCTGTTGTTTCTTTACGATTTTATATCAACATCAACCTTATCGTTGTAAGCTTGATATTCCATATTATGATCAGCATTATGATTCCGAGGAAGTCGTACCTCAATACAATATTCTCTTCATTTGGTTAACAAATCAAAACTTACTTTCTACCAGGACGTCTGTGTGACTGGTAGTAAACGTTCCAGTGGCACCGTCGGAAACTGTACAGAAGTATCGTCCCTCGTCTGTGAGGCCAACATCGTGGATTGTCAGCGTATAATCGTCCGTGATGTTAAAACCGTCCCGGTAATACCTTCTTCTGACTTCATCGGACAGATTTTCAAGTATCACCACATACTCGTCTGCTTCCCGGGCCCCCACTTTGCCCTTTTGCCACTCCACAGTTAGCGGGCTGCCATCATATCCACACGAAATAGATGCGGATGCTCCAACAAGAAGAGTGATGCGTGGCTGTGTGTCAGCTAGTTGGGCTTCAGCTGTGTTTTATAAAAATTGAATTTGAGTCCTTCAAACTAATCTAATCTAATCTAATTATAATCTAAATGGCATAGTACAAGCGCAATGAGGATTTCCTTGAAGGCACAACTTACCATTTGCTGAAACAAAACAAAAAACTGAAACAAGACCCCAGCTTTGGTGTTTCAAAATAGTTCTAAAATGTGAGTTAGGGATGGAAAAAACCACTGTAAAAATTTGAATAGGTAAAAAAGGTGTTAAGAATTGCTAAATATACAAAATGTGAACAATAGTTATAATAAAAATGTTTCCAGACTCAACCGTCTATAGTTACTGTTTATTGAGAAAAAATACAGATAGCTCCTTATATTTTAGGATATAAGGCGAACATTTTATACGATAAGATGTTTTGTGGTACAGCAAACCAACCTACACACATTGTGCATCAAATGTCATATCTTGAAAATTTCTTAAATCACTGTTCCTAAAGGTCAAGTCGGAGATGAAAATTTCTACACCCATTTGCATGCATATAGGGATATCAGCATGAAAACTGGTCTATCACTCTGGCAGATTAATGTTACAACTACACTTCACGCAACCTTGCATTGCACTTATACACTGAATTGTATTTTGATATGTTTATCAGACTATAATGTGAATGCCCTTTTCCGCAGATATTATCCATGGACAATAAATCCACCGTGTAATATTAACAGCTAACGCCGATAGAGAGATATCGGAACATTTCAAGCTCATTTTACTCACATGATTCAAGTGTCACCAATGACGCCACGACGACAGTCATGAACACACAATATATAAGCTCAGCCATGTTGCCTCCCACGCCTCTTTGAATCACGGTTTGAGCAGGTACAATTCAATGTGACGGCAGTTACATGGACGCGGTAGACTTTGACCCGTCTTTTCTGTCTACATTGTATTTCATTTCTCAAAGGCAAACAATGCCAATCATGCTATGCTATATGTACACTCATCAGTTGAACTTTGGATGATACTGTATGTATATATGTATATATATATATATATATATATATATATATATAAGCTTTTTATTTGTCTATTTTTTGAAGTATCGGTTATGTCGTTGGTAAAATAAATACTTTCCTCGAAAACAAGAGGAAACATCAATCTCAACAAGTATTCGATGGACGGAAAAACAAGTAGAAACGAAGATCAAATCACATTTTTTGCACATTCTGTTGACATCGATGCAAAACGCTATGAAGACAAACCTCCTTGGTAAGGACATGGCTCCAATAATTCCCTCCACAGGTATAATGTTTGCTACTTGGGGCAACATCAACATGAACAACAACAACAACAACGACGACAACAACAACAACAACAACAACAACAACAAAAATCAGTACCCCACGAGACGACAGATAGTATTTGACTGTATTTCGACTTTGAACTTCTGGACGGATTTATGCGTCTCGTACGCGGACTCTCCTGGCTTAGACATCGCACACACCATGCAAGTAAGACCCGAGTTCCCCCCTCACAAACTTGCCCCGAACTATACTGGCCATGAAGAATAGCACAAACTTTTACGAATTGTTTTTGGCACAGGAGTAATTCAGGTATGGAGTGCAATGTGCCTTCTTTGGTATTCGGGCATTTGAAAATATGGTGTGTGCGATGTTTAAGCCAGGAGAGTCCGCGTACGAGACGCCCTTAATCGTCCAGAAGTTCAAAGTCGAAATACAGTCAAATACTATCTGTCGTCTCGTATTTTCGAAAACTTAGTTGTTAAGTTGTTGTGTAAAAGAAGATGGGACACAATGGCTTGCATCAGACTGTCACACAGTAAAAAAGAAAAAAAATACCCTCCCTATTCATACAACGTTACCTTGAGTTGAATACGAACTTTTTCTTTCTTCGTGACGGTAGGATAGTGACAATACTAGCCTTTCTAAGACTTATACAAGCTTTTGGATGTCTACTAACACATGATTAATGTTTGAATAGTGTAAACTTTTAGTCAATGGTGTGCTTCCTTGGCTTTGTCTGTTATAGAGGTGGAGAAACATAGTGAGGTGAGGGTTAAAAATGCGTTTTCCTTTGTGTCTGGTGCAATGGGAATGTCTTGCAATTTATCTCACGATAGAATTATGTGGGAAAACTGCTCGCATACTTATCAAAAGACGTATTATTATAACGATTATATGTATATGTGTGCGTTGTATGTGTGTGTACATATTTGTATGACATAGGACCTAAATATGATAAATGCATGTGTGTGTGTGTGTGTGTATTATTTGTATGGCATCGGACTTGAATTATATATATATATATATATATATATATATATATATATAATGGTATTATTATCCGCGTGTTGGAATAAGAGCATGAAGACGATGAAGACAAACAAGTTGACATAATGCATTAGAATCCAACTTCATTTATTTGTAAACCAAATTTTCGACCCTTGCACGGATCTTCCTCAGGAAGATCCGTGCAAGGGTCGAAAATTTGGTTTACAAATAAATGAAGTTGGATTCTAATGCATTATGTCAACTTGTTTGTCTTCATCGTCTATATATATATATATATATATATATATATATATATTCATTTGCTTAAAGATAGTATAACATGAATCATGTGGCTTCCAGGAGCATTTTCGTCATAATCGTACCGGCACGTACGCGCGCGCGCGCGCGCACACACACACACACACACACACAAAGAGAAGAAAACAAACAAATCGTCGGCGTTTTCACGAACTGACGCTATTTCGATTTTGGTCAAAATTTTCAAAATCGAGATATTGGTACCAAATGAAAGTGCTTTCAAAACTCTACCAAATCCCAAAATTTTAGATCACAGAATTAATTATTCTTAATTTTATCAAAGAAAGAAAAAAACGACGGTACTCGAAATATCGAGAAATTGAGAAAAAGGAGTTTCACGAACCGACGCACGAAAGATACGCCGGTTCGTAAAACCCGAATTGCTACGGTGAAGAGCAATGCGGGTTTTACGAACCGTCGCAGTTGCATTACTTTGAGTTTTGTTCAACTTACTGGCCTAGAATTAGGTTTTGGCCCTAATCCAGATCTCAGAGTGAGAACCAAACCTTCTGAAAGATGAATGACGGCCTAAGCCAGCCCACTGTCCACGAGTGAAGTGAATGGTAAGCTATAATCCTATTAAAATCATGCTCAAAATAACAGTTTCAGTTGGACTACCATAACCATTAATTGCGGTAGTGTGTAGTCCCATGTATTCAATCGCGTGATGCTTATGAAGCCTAGTCTGTAAACGCCATACAATTTCAAATTAGATACCAAATCATATTATTTATTGTTTCTTTTCAACTTATGTCGTTACTTCTGAGACTACTGAGTACTGTAGTCGTAACGTCTGTGTGCAAGACATGCAGATTGCAAGATTTCAAAGTCTCGAAGACACTAAAAGCCTTGACTTTTGAGTTGAAAATGAAATGAGATTGACAAAGTAAGGCGTACTAAACTAAAAAAAAAAAATAAAAAGTCTAACAGTAAAACTCAAAGGAAGAGTAAAGAATAAAGTTAGACATGTTAGACTTTTACTTTCAAGTCTAACTATCTATTAAGTCTAAGTTAAGACTTTACTTGTAATACCAGTTACTAAAACTAAGATCAGCTGAAGTCTAAGACCAAGTCAAATTAACACAGTTCAGAGCCATACCGGTAGTCTAGCTCTAGATTAACTATACACAGCCCAGTCGCTGTACATGGTACGTCGCGACAGGGCTGTACGCGCGCGACCACCAATCACTAGGAGAGGCGACGTAATCGTATCACGATAGCTTTGACTTTTGATACTTACGATCATTTTTGTCACCTCAAACTCATCGAGTATACTCTTCAATATTTACTCTACATCTGATGCTATATATATTCAAATGTACGTAATGAAACTTACCGAAATTGATCATCATATCCAGCATGTCCACACCGTACACAATCTTTCACGCCAGGCCAAGCTCAGATATCGGGTGGTCACGTGATGTGAATGCCCTTTCAAGCAGCGTACGCACGGTTACTAGTATAAGGTATACAGCTATAAACTGTACTGGGTTATTGTGTCGCAGACGCCAAGGTTTGTTCGACACTTTCAACGCACACGCGCTCGCTCTGGAGCACATCCGGTCACGCATGCGCATAAGTCAAGGCGCCATTTTGAATCCTGCAACGACGAAGCCCGGCGGTCAGGAATTGCGCCAGAAAGTGTCATTTATTTGTTCCACGGACTTATCGCAAGTGGTCTCCATGGACCCAGTGTGGCGAACTATTCTTCTGTAGCATTTAACGTGAGTAAAGTATTCTGTTTAAAGGAGAAAAGTATACAATGTTCCTAAGTTTTGTAGTTGTGTTGAGGTTCCTCACTTCGAGGCTGCATGCCGTGCGTGTCAGACGCTGTTTTCGCATAGCGTAACAGTGTCTGGTCGGGCTAGCTCTAGATCTACATCTAGACTAGTGGTAATAGTAGGTAGAGTCCACCCATTTTTCCCCCCAATCTTTACTGGTCCATTCCTGAAAAAGTTACTGGTCAGTGTCCAACAGTGATTTTTCCTGGTCAGGGACCAGTGCCAGTGTGCAGCGTTGGTGTAGATGTCATCTATGACAGTATGTGGTCCAGTGATACTACGTACCTAAACACTACGAGTACTCTACAGGTTAGGTGGCTTTCCTGTACAGTGCAGTGTTAAAGTATACTTGTGAATTCAGCCCTAGTACCGTACTGTGTGTAGTGTATGTCTAACGTTAGTTCGAGTGGAGTACCTAAGCACAGCGGTGGGGCTTTTTTCCCCTAAAACTTGTGAATGTGGCCCAACCAAATGGCGTTTATATATTTACGCTTGATTGATAGTGATACAGTGGCGCTGTCGATTTCCACAGCAGCCATACATAATCTTTTGTCCTTTCTTCTTTCCTTTTTTCCCTTTGTTCTTTCACTCTTTTTATTCTTGGAATCGAAGGACTTCCTAAGAAATGTCCCTCGACTGATTTAACCAGGACTCTTGAGTCCTGGTAAACCTAACCTTACCGAGTAACCGTTAACGTTTGTTAGGCCTAACATAACAGTAACACTGACTTAGCCCTGTATTGACTTTGTCTTTGGCCGACTTACTGAGATGGCGAGTCTCACTCTTTAACGTTAGTCTAAACGTAGTCGCTAGATCTGTCAGTGTCAGTGTCACCGGTTATTGTATATGGTGCCATCTCTAACGTACTTTAACAAGTTGATGTTAGTTATCTATGTCAACTTACTGATTTAGTAATAGTGGTACTGTCATCCTGTTGGACATCGCCGAAATATCATCCGTGACGTGTTAATTTCGTGTCACAAAGACAAAAGTTGCCAAGATCTAATAGTATTAGATGTCTAGATTTAGATGTAGTCTAGATCTAAGTAATATGAAATCTGTGTAACTTAAAAGTGAAAGGTCTAGACTTCACTTAGTCTATAATTAGACCAGACATTCATGAGGCAAAGGCCTATTTAGTAGATCTATTCTTATTCTATTTTAATATCAATTCCTGCTAACTCGCCACGTGTTATTCCTAAGGCCAAGGACTTCCGGGTTAGTGATTTTTTTTTTTTTGATAAATACCAAACAGCAGACGTGTTTCATTTGCATTCTTGCACAGACTTCATGAAAATATGTGCAGTATCAAAGAAATATGATGCACATGACAATGCCACTGTTTTATAGGTGAATGGTTAATACCTTTAAAAGCTGAATGATAATGTAGAGTCTAGGTCTAATTAAGATGATACAGTCTCTGATAAGAAACAGGTTTGATTGTCGTAGACTGTTTCCCAAATGCAGGTAGTAATATTCAGCTACTTCAATGCAATGCCTTGTTTACAAGTACATGTAGATTTATATTCATGTGAATGATAATTCAATTTCTACATGAGACTTATTAAGTGCTAGATATAAGATCTTGCATCATTAAAATGTGTAAATGACGAGACAATTTGAATATGGATCAAAGACGAACAGCAGTATATTTTGACATTCTTTGATCCTGCATAGGCCTACCATTTTGTTTTATGTTTAATATAAATAGAGCAAAATAATTTCAACTTCAGTTTTGTTGGCTGATTTTTTTTTTCTTCTCAAAATTAAAGTTGTATCTTGTACCATGATGTTTGATTTTAATCAAAAGTTCTTAATTTCTTTCTTTTCTTTCAGATGACTGGTGCCATGTAGTAGCGAAGAACTGGACTGTCTCAGAAAAGAAAAGAAAAAGTACAGGGTCGTTTACATCATCAACGAATGTGAATACAATGGTAATTAGAGTCTAGGTCTAATCAAGATGTTAAAGTCTCTGATAATAAAGAAGTTTGATTGTCGTAGACCGTTTCCCAAATGCAGTTAGTAATATTCAGCTTTTTCAAAGCAATGCCTTATTTACAAGGACATGTAGATTTATTCATGTGAATGATAATTTAATTTCTACATGAGACTTACTAAGTGCTAGACATAAGATCTTGCATCATTAAAATATGTAAAAGGCAAGACAATTTGAATATGCATCAAAGACGAACAGCAGTATTATTTGACATTCTTTGATCCTGTATACCATTTTGTTTTATGTTTAATATAAATAGAGCAAAATGATTTCAACTACAGCTTAGTTGGCTGATTTCTTTTTCTCAAAATGAAAGTTGTATCTTGTATCATGATGTTTGATTTTAATCGAAAGTTCTCAATTTCTGTCTTTTCTTTCACATGACTGATGCCATGCAGTAGCGAAGAGCTGGACTGTTTCAGAGAAGAAAAAAAGTACAGCATCGTGCTTATCATCAAGGAATGTGAATACAATGGCTTAGGAAAGAAGACAATCTACAGATAGGATAGAAGGGAGAACTTGGGATGAAGGGCGACAACATAAGGACGGTATATCTACATTAAAATGTGATTGTAAAGTGGAAACATGAAAGAAGATTCTAAGATTGAAGGTGAAAACATGCATTCCATTTTGTGATGTCGTAATTACAATTTTGCTACACTTTGCTAAACGTCGTTCACGTGAGTCGGTTACCCCACTGCTGAGAGAACTGCACATGTTAAGAATCCGTGAACGAGTAAACTTCAAGATTCTTTTGTTAACTTTTAAATGTTTGAGAAATATTGCACCGGTTTATCTTCAACAGTTGATAACTGAATACCTACCCTCCCGGAACTTGCGGTCTAACAACAAATCACTTTTAATACCTCCTCCTGTCAATACACAATCTTATGGTTCTAGAGCTTTTCAGTCAGCATCACCTCAACTCTGGAACAGTTTACCTGAATGCTTGAAACAAACAGACTCAGTAGACAAATTTAAATCCATGTTAAAAACGTATTTGTTTATTGAGTAGTATTATGACTGTGTCTCATGTCTTATACCGTGTCTGAAACTGTGCCTTCTTCTTTCTCTCTTTTCTTTCCTCTTCTTCCCTTTCTATTGTTTTCTTTTTCCCATAGCGCTTAGAGACATTTATGTAATAACGCGCTATATAAATGTTGTGAATTATTATTATTATTTAATAACACTACTGAGAGACATTTATATCAAGGCAAGCTTCATGTGGATATGGAATGTTAGATTTTCTTTAAGTGTTCATTGGTATGTATTTCATGATAATAAATCTTGAAGGTTTTGTGTGGTAATCATAACCTTGTGATACATCTTGATAAATTTCTAAGTGCACATTGGCAATATTCAGATGATGCTGTAATCAGATGAAGTTAGATGGTTGAATAATCATTGCATAGTTGTAATAGTTATCGACTGAGGATTAACATGCCCTTCGCTGATTTATTTTTCGTAAACGGTGATAATTGCGAGAGTCAATCTAAACTGTCGGGGGCATAACCAAATGTGTCACACTGTCAAAATGTGTATATCAGAAACTTTTAGCTCGCTGTACGAATTTTCACAGAAAACAGATTTATGAGAGTCACAAATGGTAGCTTAGACCCATGAACAAAAAGTTCCAGCTTCATCTTCAACCATGTTCATGATACATGTTCATCTACATTTTGCAAACATTCTGAATGTTGATTGAGACATGTTATACATGTATGTATTTTTATGAAATTAATGCAACAAATGATCAAATATGCATCTCTGCTAGATGATAATATTAATCCAGTTAATGACATGCCAAACTCACCTCAAACTGTAATTCATTCTATTCTCCTTTATTCTTTTATTTATTATTTTGTTGTCTTCAACCCACTTTGAATGTGTTACGTATGATTCTTATAAACATGGGAAATGCACTCCATATAACTGATAGGACTTATAACAAATTGACATAATCATTCAACCATCACTAGACAGTTCTGTTATGAGATGTTCTTTATTTAACTAAAATTGTAAATTATGATACGTGTATGCTCCCATGCAAACTCACAACAAAATACAGAAATATGATTTCTTTTAATAATAATTCATTATGTCTCTAAATGTACAATTAAAGAAAGTGATTACAAAAAGGATGTCAAACATTGTATATTAAAATAATAGATTATTCGTTTGTCTCCATCCGTAGTAACACATGCAACTGCAGTGTGCAGTTTGTGGGCTGCTGTGAAAAAAAAAAATCACAGGCAGCCCAAGCGGGATTCGAACCCACGATCTCCTGATTACTAGACCAGCGCCATAACCACTAGACCACCGGGATGCCCTAGCACTACCTTTAGACATGAATGATTAAATATAGAAGGGCTTGGGGGCGCTTCGAAGTTAACTGCTCTTATTAAATATGCACATGTCATTTGCAACTCGACTAAAGATGATTAAACGCACTGAAATTCTTACTTTAAATAATATTCATAATCTGTTTTTTTTTTTCTTTAATAGCTTGGGATGTACACTTCATACACTATATCGGTCTACATTTCGCCTACAATATGGAATTCTTTACTTCGAGACGTTTGTTTTTTACAAAAGAAAATTAAGAGTCCTTTAAAGGTGCTGTAAAACAGTGGCGTGTTTTGTTTTGTTTTTGTTTTTGTTTTTTTTTTTTGGGGGGGGGGGAGGGGAGTCAAATTAGCCTTGGCCCCTCTCCACCGTCCTTTTTTTTTTCCCCTTTGGCTGCATTTTTCTTTTAGTCATCACATGAAAATTCGTCTGCATCCACCCCGTAGTTTTGCTGATGACCCTTCTTTTTAATTATCTTAACCACACACAATTTTGGCCGAATTTCCCCACCCCTCTTGTGAATTTGCTAGCACATGTGTTTATAGTACTGGTGGATTAAGGATTCGGAGGGGGGGGGGGTCGGCCAAAATTTCTCTTTTCTCATATGTAACAAGCCTACGGGGCGAAAGGCTGATATTATGGGCTTTCTACACACATTTTTAGATGCTAATTATTGGTTAATATGAGCACGATCATTTATGTTGTGATTAATTTGTTTCCTTTTCATATATGTATGACTTCTATTAGAGACTTAATTGGCTTGGCACTCCTTACATCGACCTATTTTAGACACCCATTTCCTTCTCTCTCTCTCTTGCTTTTTCTATACTGTCCTGTGAATAGTGTAACTACATGTACATGCAGTACCTCTTCTCTTTTGTATGATATACATCAAGTTTCCATCTGAGCATAATGTGTGTTGCAGCACTCTCAAGCATCATGCATATGCAGCAACATCTTTTTATGTTCATATACATAATTATGCTTGATATAAATTTGAGAATGTTATTCTTTCTTTTGTATATGTTCCGTCCGCACTCTATAGATGTAAATGTACATTGTAAGATTTGGTGCGCATGTTCGAACTGTGTTTTTCTTTTTGTGAACACACAAGAACTGATGTAATAATGAACTTGAATTACGCATATTCTTTAATATTGATTCCATCTCCATTTGCCATTAGATATTTATTGATTTATGGAGCTCTTCCACAATTGTTATCCTTCCCATTGTCATTACTCATCTCTGAATAATTCAAATTTGATACTTTATTGAGAACCTATGTTTCTTCGATTACATAATGTACCTCTTCAATATATTGCTGCAAAAGGCATAATAAAACATGACCATTGTTATATATTTAAAATGAAGCTTGAAATTCTGATAATTTTCATATTTATGTATTTTCAGGAGTTTATCAGTTTCGAAGAGTGCATGCAGGATGAGTTTTATGTTTTTGTATGATCAAGTGCAGCTATCAAAGAATCTGTTGAGCAGGAAAGAGAAAGATGGAAAATGAGGAATTATGAGTGAATTCGCATGCAAGCCAAATGACAATAATGACACCGATAAAAATTGTGACAAAGTAAAAGTCACAAATAGTGTGGAATAATAAGAAATAAAAAAATTAACAGATTATTTCAGAGAAAGAAATAACAGAGTGCATGAGTATGAAAGATGAGTAAATGCAAGTAATCATTACTGACTGGCACATCTTTTTCCCTATATTTAGCGGTATCCTTCATCTGAGAACAAACATTCATAATTATTATGAAAGAAGTGAACTGAATTTGAATTAAAAATCATGTGAAAAATAAAGAAAGTAAGTTAAAGTATAAAAAACAGTAAAAAGTAAAAAAATATGAAACACAGTATACCGAGTACATATTAATTACCAAATGATAAATGTCCACATGCAAAAGTGTTGAATAATATATCCACACAAAAAAGGAGGGGGGAGGGCAAAGAAATCTTTGGAGCGATCAACGACAGCTCTAATAACAATGCTAAATGAAGATGAAAACAAGGACAACACGCTTTTTAGAACAATTAAGAGAAACTGGCTTATATTATCATCTTAATTATCACCTAATGTATTATAATCATCACAATAATCATTACATGACAATTAATTTCAATTAATAAGGTTATTGTTGATAAGCAGGTATAGCCCTAATAGTATTTGTATGTAAACACATACGAAAATGAAATAGCGACGGTTCGTAAATACACGCGTATTGCACGTTACCTATTGTGCAGGCCCTACAGCGCGGGTCTCACGAACCGGCGTAATACAACTTACGTCGGTTCGTGAGACCCGCGCTTAAGTACATAACCTATGGTGCGCGCAAGAAACGATGGATTTACGAACCGACGCAGTGAGTTTGAAGACAGAAATATCGTAATTCTTTTGAATTCACACTAAAATTACACTATGGATAGGAAGAACAACTTCCACTCTCATCACCCTGTCAAAATTTTCACACACAAGACAGGAAAAGTCATTGAAAACGTTGTCTAAAACTTGTGAGATCTTTAAACGCGATTTTCTCAGAATTGCATTTTCGCTCAAAAACGAAATAGCGTCGGTTCGTGGTAACACCGACGAAATAACCCGCCAATATCTTCCGTGAGGAAGACATCCAAGAACATTTATAGTTTGCTTCTTCTGCAATAGCGAAGATTGTATTGACCACTCAGATTGTTTAGTAAATTTATCATCCGCTATTTTGGAAGGGGTAAGTCATGATTGACGATTTAACTATGCATACTATATTTACTGTTGATATACGAGTCAAGTTCTTGTTTTGTCAAGGAGGGTTATGTGCAAAGCCCTCATTGTCTAATAACCAGCTTAGCACATCGAGCTTTCCTTGGAAAAGTTGCGATTTAGTTCACAAGAGAGTTTACCCCTAAATGGCATACTGTGATCACCACAGGTTTTCAAGACTCTTCATGTCATGGCACCACTGGCCCACTACCAAAATGCTTAACGCTCCCTTTTTTAGATGCATTCCAACAAGAAATGGTTATAACGAGTCTCTAAGATTCATCCGATTTCACCATATCATTTCTATTATGTCGATGACCAATGGTAGACCTTAATGAATGAATTGTTACTGTTTGATATGAAACTATGTTTTATTTTTGAATATTTTATAAGCAAATTTATTAGCACAGTTCTCTAATAACCAAAAGTTGCGAGAGTGATTCCACGCGAACAAAAGTACATCAACCAACAAAGTCACTCTCACACACTTGTGGAAGAGACAAAGAAACGCTAATTGAACAATATGACACATTATATACTCGTTTCTACAGTTTAATTTCGGAAGCACATCGAGTGTAAACATGCTAAATGGCAGATTGTACATCCATAGTACATCGGAAATGGCCATTATGTACATTCGTTGCAGAATTTGTTTGCACATCAAGCTTTCATTCTAATAAATTTTTTCCTGTGCTTCAAAGTTACATAAAATAACACATCAAATCAAAATTATGTATTACAAAATCTTCTTTTTGATCAAAACATAGCACTACAATTTATAAAGTTTTCATCGTTAGTTACAGCGCTGGAATACAACAATCTTATTTGTAAAAACGGAACATAAGCATTGTGGATCAATGAAAATACATGCAATCAATATGAAGAGTTGACAGGACTGCAGTATACAAGTAAGGGAGAAATTTTAAGAAGCAGGTGAACTTACGGTTACTTCTTTATACTGACCTGTTCATGCTGTTACTGTTCCAGCTCAGAATGGACATAGTCTCTTTTGAAGGTCACCTCGAGTTTATTTTATATCGATAACAAGTGACCAATTTTCAACATTTCCTACAAGTTTCTGCAGGCACGGACAAGTTCTACATCCTTTTTATCCCATAGAGACTTATTGAGAAGAGCATAACTATCATCCGATCCGTAGCCTCTTGTCGACAGCCCTGGGGCTGTGGACATTCGTATACGTCTTACATTTTTTTCTTTGTTAACAACAGACTATCATATATCATTTACAAATACAGAAATGACGAATGGGAGATAAATGTCACCGTTCAGTAACAGATGCATCCTTCCAGAACCTCCTGCTTATGTACATAATGAACAATCGCACCAAAGACCTACGCTTATGAAAACATAAATGTGTGTCCCGGTTACTCGCGCTTAACAAAATTCGATGAAATTCACTGACCAAAATTTGGTCGTATTATTCGTCAGGTAGGCCCCTATAGATTTCAAGAGGCCCTCAGCGCAAAACGCCTCGGTTTATATGTAAGGACCACAACAGGGACCGCACAGCCGTCGACAAGGGGCTATCCGATCAGTCACATCCGGTTTCCGAGAGCCTACATATTTCATACACCTCGAGGATTATTGGGAAGAAGAATGAGAAAAGTAAAGTTGAGTACAGTGTTGGAACAATATCGCAACGCAGTATATCCGTTTAATAGGTGAGGATAGTACGTGCATTGCGTATCAGAGCAATTATCACCCCCCCCCCGACAATCATTTCGCCCGGCTAAATACTGGTCAGTGATAAGGTTAGCGTAAAGGTTAGGGCTAGGGTTAGGTTTAGGGTTTGAATACGGGTTAGGGTTAGGATTAGGTCCAGGATTAGGATTAGGATTATAACTGGGATAAGGGCCAGGGGATGGGTCCGGGGTAATTGCCCGTGGGGTAATAAGTTAATGTCCTAGACCTATATGTTAAAATTTAACTCTATGAAACAACTGGAATTCCTAGGTGCAGGCGCACAAAAACAACAATTGAACATTCAAGAAAGTATTTGCTATTTGAAACACTGTCCACCAACTAATAGCCTTTGGTATGAAAAAATCAGACCCTCATTTGGAAATAGACGAATGTTCTTTTACACATACCTCTCGATGTAAAGTGAGTTTTGAGCTTCCTTCGGCATCTTGCGCTCGGGAAATGTAATTATGTAATGGGAAACGATGTGTTCTCTCTTGGAGATAATACTTTCTTATGACATATTTGCTAACTATAGATGCAACACAATTTGGATAACATTAAAACGTGACACGTTTCAAAATTCAAAATGTAATGGACCCTTTCTTTCCTGTTTGTACAGGAAGTCTCCTAATTTACGAACCCGGGTGATCTGCCAAATTTCCTTATATAAATTTCAATAATCAGGATTCTCCTATACACATGTGCTATACGCTTATTCGATGGAAGAAAAATATTAAATCGATCAACCAATCAACGAACAAATGCGAATTTTACTTCTGCGGAGTGATAAGTATCTCGAATAGTGATAAGAGCTGTGTATACAAAAGTTGATTTTCTCGATGATTGCGAGCAGATGAATTTAATGCGCCGAGATATTTGCGTACTTGTACATTGGTACGTCTCACTCTCGAAACGTTAGGTCTTAAATTTTTTATTTCGAAAAAAAAAAAACCCCAATAAAAACAACTGCTTCGTTGATTTTGATGACAAATGGGACAGCGCCCTAACAATTTAATCTAATATATTTCATTTCTTTTTCCAAACTCTCACCCATCAATGACGGCCGATCTAAGGCAATAATCAAGCAATCCTGTGAGTGACACAATGCTACAAAACTTCAAATATATCGTTACACAAATATATAAAAGACTAAGCCGAAGGCAATCCAAAATCAACCTGAACAGTGGTATAGGTCATGTGTACCCATGGCAACCGCTTTGCTCTGGTCTCTATACCACGCCCAAATCGGCAAGCTTGAGAAGAGGGGGTGGGGGCACATCAATTGGCTGCACTTGAATTAACTATTAACTGATATGTTAAAAACAAAAACAAGAAAAAAAAAACGTTAGATTTAATACTCAAATTGTCCTTGGATTTTTGTTTTTCACAAGCACGTCAATATTGTCATGATATTCAAAGAATTGAGGGTATCGCCAATACGTAGGTGCCGTGCGCAGAGCAGCGTTTTAGATGCATTATGGGATAGCTCATGGGACAAACTTGCCCCGGTTTTAGCTGCACATCATGCACTTTCATCACGCTCTGTCTTTGTAAAAAGGTATTTTTTGTTGAAGATTTCTTTGCTTTCCACCAGCACATTGAAGCCTTGCATTAGTGAACCATGACTCTATAGTGACCGCAAATCAGTAAAGCTTAGACACTTTCAAATCTTTTAAGCTGAATTATAGCCAAGAAAAAAAGGGCTAACAACGGAAAAGCAGACAAAGAACACCTCCATTGAATCGTATGGGAACTGCGACTCGCGTGAGACAACCAGAAGCGACCGAAGAATCCCACAGTGCACCTGTGACAGAGCTCTTCAGCGTGCGGAGGAGTTTTTTACGTCATTGGCGATAGCGAGAATTCACTGACAATGCAAAACGAAGACTGCAGTACAGATTCTCAACTTGTCAGCTGATGGTCGAAATTTCCTATCCGCGCACAAAATATGGACACGGGCATTACGCCATAAGACAGTCTACATTCGGGTTCATTGTTGTTTAAGAGATGATGATAATTCTATCAATTCTGACAATATTTTTTTCTTCTCTTTAGAAGAGCTGTAGCAACTCAGGAGAATAAGTTCATGCGCCAAAGTCGAAAATCCCTCATTGAACAATTTGTCTATCATCACGTTCCATTGTAAGCTAAACGGTTCTTCGTCTTTCATTTCCATGTCTGCAGTCCTGTGGCCAATTATATCCAAAGTATCTTCTAATCTCTTTACCTCTTGTTGCGACATGTTGCTGTAGATATCGTTAATGACGTTCGGGTTTGGACCTCCCGGCACATTTTTTCCTGTTTGAAACAGATAAAAAAAAAAAGAGAAGAAAAAAGAAAAAGAAAAATACGTAATGTAATGGTTCCTATCCCTTTTTGCTCACCTTCAATCTTAATCATAATACACTTTTCGTTCAAATTACTCAAAGCGTAAATTACAACAGAATAAACCTAGCCAGAATTCCTGAAACGGTAACATGCAATTACTTTTTGCGTGGCTACATTAATGTACCAGTATGCAGTATCACACTGAGAGTTCAATGAGAAAAGTCCACCACGCAAAATAAGTCATTGTCAGCACTACATATCCAAGAAAGCAAACCTTTACTTAAGCCGGAAATAAGACATAGCCTATTTTTTTTTTCAATTTCTATTTTTTTATAGAGATAATGCCCATACCTAACAGAACTCCGTTTCCATGTTCTCCCAGATTGTCCATAGACTTCAATGCATTTGCTAGCTCCAATCGGTAATGGTACAGTGGGGGATGGATCTTCCTCTTCCAAAGCTTTAGTAACTCGAGTTCTTCGTCATATCCGCAACATAACTTTATCTCATCTTTCTTTAAACCGAGACGCGAGGCAACCTGAGTAACCTCTCTATCATCCAGGTCTGGTAATTCGGCCAGCAAGTCTTTTGTGCTCTCCTCAGCATCTGGAAAGGCAGTTGTACAATGAGAAAAAAAAAATCCTTGCCTTCAATTTATATGGCACTTACGATTTGAGACACAGAGTCAAAGTAAAGCAAGTATTGGACGAAGTGCTTTCAATATCTCCTTCTAATATAGTGTGTGAAATTTCGTTTTCTTTTTTCTATAGCTTTGTAGAACTGACGACACCCAAGCCCGATTCAGTAAAAAGACAAAACTTTCTGCAGATACTGCAGCACCTTACTGGATAAGGACGGCACTGTTTTTACCAAGGTAGGCCTAACTACGAATGTTTCCCTTTGTTTTAGAGCAAACATTACACAGAATGTCTGCTAACAGCCAATGAATGCCTATTTCTTCAGAAGACATGCAATTTACCAACAAGACAAATCTTTTATTTCTCTGTCGAGTTTAAAATGCATTTTTTTTTTAAACAACGTAAACCTGTAGAGGTATAGACCGAATATTCATTAGATAACTGATCGATGCTTACCGGAAATCATTTTTTTTTTCAGGTGAATATTTTCTCCACGACTTTAAAAGATCTGATGCTACAATATAAAAACATTTAAAAAGTGTTAGGTCCATGGCGTCGTTTACTTTTCGAGGGAGCTTAATAAACTATGAGAGTGTGATTTAAGAAATGCTCTTAAATGATGGAGACTCAGAGTGATATTGCCATACTTTCCTAGGAAATTAATCCCAGCTGATATAAATGTATATCTTTTCTTTCTTTTTGTTTGTTTTTGTTGGAAACTGTCATCGACGGATGACAGCTTTCCTTACTTACATGCTATATCAGCTTCAACAGAAGAAACTGCTTTGTCATCCGACATCAAGCACACAGCTTCGTCAGCATTTCTTGATAGTTATACGACGCAGGCTGAAGCTTGTTACGCCAAAGCCTGATGAGATGACGTTTGTGAGTTGTTTTTCTTGGTGAGAATGGCCATAATATTTGATGCGTTACTGAGTCATGTTCTACTTGGCTGAGACCAAGCCTTGAAGCGAGTTTCTGTGCTTCTCCCTCGGAGGGATTATTCAAAGATAAAAGCATCTCGAGAACATCCGTATGAAAGTCTGGGGAAGGACAAAAATAAGTCGTGTAAGCACTATCGACACATGACTTGTACAAAATTTATAGTCCGAAAAAAAAAATAATCTATTCTATAAAGAATGCCATGATATCTATACAGAACAGCAGGAGCTCATCCGCCATTAACTTATACAAATAAGTTTATGACAAAGTCTCGCGTGTATCAAACATAGAAAATACAAAATTCAATTACAGACACAGCCAAAACACTAAATGCAGTCTTTTTCTGGTCGTCGAACCCTTTGTCATGTTTGTGAACACATCGCAAGAAGTACTCTTTCGAAAATATGCGTTTTGTGATTCCGGGGAATAATGTGTGTGTATGTGTGTGTGTGTGTGTGTGTTTCTAAATTCGACATGCCGGTAACCTATATGATTATATATTTACTATAACCAACCATGAAAAAGTAGCTGTTATATTACTCGAACCGAAATCGCCATATAATTTTAGTTGTGTCTCTTTCCTTCTAATTTTCTTCTACTTTTTAGTAGAGAGAACAGTCAAATCGTTCCGACCAGATTTCCATCGTTATAATGACACCCTGTTGGATGCGATGTTTGACATGAAGTAGTAATGACATAATTGATAAGAGAAAGCAAACCTATCAGAAAGTCTCCAAAATATATCCCTTTTTGCAAGAAATCATGATTAGTTAAAAAAGTGAATCATATCACGAGATAGCAATACAAAGAGCACGGTAAAAGCAAATCAAGAAGACAAAATCGTGATGTAGATTACACGGATAGCAGTACCACTGAAAATGATAGGGAATACGTTTATAAGCATTGTAAAGTGAATGCATCTCATGTTTCAAATTTAAAGCTAGGTTCAAACAATGAATGAAGGTTTGTACCTCTGATTATTTGGTTTTCCAAGTCAATGTGGTAGTGCAAAACTGTTTCAGTTCTTTAAACATAAATTACTTCAGATTGCGTTAATCTGCAGCAACTGAAATTAATATAATTCTAGGATGGAAAATGAATGCTTCCTATCCATGGTATAGATTTCCTAATGGCGGTTACCTCACTCCAACAACTGTCCAAACATGAAGTTTTGAATTCGGAATTCACAATATCGAAAAGGAAAATAAATGCCTAATAAAACTTATGCCATGCGTATTATTTTGTATCAAATATAGAAACGATATCGGGTGATGCTCTTTATTCCAAAGGGGCGTTATTCATTTTGGAAATAACAAGTTTTCGGAATAACGAATATTCAGAATAACAAACGTGAACCATAATTTCACACCTTGCAGCATTTTGCTGGCAAACTGCTGGTGACGTCGGACATAATTATGCGATAGCATTTGCAAGCTCTTCTCGGTAGTAGTAAGGGGGTAGATGTTTCTTTCTCCTCCATCGTTTGATCACCTGCAAAAGCTTTCCTTTTTCAGGGGTCTTTCGGCACGAGTCAATGTCTTCTTTAGTAAATCGTAGTTTTTCCACGAGCGTCAATATTTGTTCATCATTTAGAATCGAAGTAGTGATCACGTACATTTCGCTGAGGCTTTGGCCGTGACCTGAAACATGATGATGATGATGATTATTATTATCATTGTCATTATGATTTAAATAGGTTATCATAATCGTTGCGCTCGCCTCAGGAAGAGTGCAAACTTTAACAACGTTGTAACATTTGAATATAATCCGTGTCTGTGGCGTTATTAGACTTTTCCACGCGTTTCACGTGATCAACATATTAGACAAAAAACACATGAATATTTGAACAAAACCAGTATTGATATATTCGATCCGTAAATTCAACGCGGAACAGGTACAACTAAGCACGTTTTGTTTTGTTCAAGTGACAAAAAAGTTCATTTTCTTTCTGGATCTCACATTAATTCAATGAAAAGAATGTTTCAAGTGAGACATGTACATGCTAAACATAACTCGACAAATGATATTTCTCTCAACAGTAATAGAAACAAAAAGAAGCGGTAACAAAAAATTGCGTCTGCACAATAGGATGAAGAAATTAATAAGCAAGTGCATGAATTATGGAAAGGCCGTATAGTCTGGTGGCTTTGTGAAATTACCGTTACATATGGCGGATTAAAGCATCACACTTGATGATCCCTCAGTACCTCATTGATATTAGTGATACATGTATTAGTGTAGGAGCCCTCTGGATTTTTGTTTTTTGCTATGAATTATGGTATGAATGTTGAATTTCACTTTCCAGAAATTTATGTGTGCATGAAACTTTCGTAAATTTCGTGAGGAGCCAAGATTCGCGAAAGTAAAATGTGCGCGATTCTACGCAATGCATTGAATGCAAGTGAAAATGCGTGGAAGTTGGAAGTAACACTGTATGTATCGGAGGAGCAGAGTAAACATAAAAAAGAAAAGAAAAAAGAGGTTCAGATTTTTGACAATGTTTTCATTTTTCATGGAACTGAAAACATGAATCCTGTCTTAAATTCAGTGATCAACATGGAGGAGATTGAATTCATAAACAATTTAGAAAAGGCTGTTGAGTTGTCACAATGTGATGTATTAATCCCAGTTCAGAGTTACGTATGATGATATCAAGAAGCTGTGGAACGTTTACCCGCAGCTTCTCTCTTCCCTCTCTGCTAATGTGCGTATTTGTGTGATGGGGGGGGGGGGGGTGCGGACTGTTGACTGAAGGGGAGAGCTCAAGGGTCAGTGATCTTCCTACCGCCCCCTCTCCACCCCACATTTTAGAAAACTTTCTACATGCAGCCGCTTTACGTACTTCTATCAAACTGGGAATGATACATTACACTATGGCACCTTAACAGGATTTCCTATTCATAAATCAGCAATTATTTCAACCACCTCCATGTTTCAAATGTTAATCATGGAATTCAAGATTCTGTTCATAGAACATGAAATCATTCACATCAAATCTTAACCCCTTTTTGTTCCCATGCTCCCTCAGATGCATAAATTCAGTGTCATTTTCGCGGCATGAAACTTCCACGAATTCTCACCGGCATCCAGTGCTTTGTGCAGAATCGTGCGCATTCTACTTTCACGAACCTTCGTTTCTCACGCAATTTACGAAAGTTTCATGCACACGAAAATTTCTAGAAAGGGAAATTCAACATTTATGCCACAGAAATGAAAAAAAAAAAACAATCCAGAGGCTAGTCCTCTTCTAATATCAATTAATAGGGTCTGAGGGATCATCTCTCCAATTTTGGTGTTCTTATCCGCCGTGTAACGGTAATCTCAAAGTTTTACATTAGGTAACCTGACTATTGAGACTACCACCTTACTTTATGATTATCATAGATTTATTTTACATTAGTTGCCTGTAAACAAAATTAATATTTTACACATTGTTACTAGTATGCAGGGCTTTTCATGGTACAGCACCAGTGTACATACAGGAACTTGTCGAGTAGAAATCATTAGCTCCAACATTTCACCATCTCCGAAGTTAACACAACACACTGAAATAAACCTCAAAAAATCAAAAGCTCTATTGGTGACAGGGCGTTCTCGTATGCTGCACCGATATTATGGAATAATCTCCCTCTATATGTAGGCAAATAGCTATAATTAATAAGTTTAACAGGTTAAAAGTTCGTCTGTTTAATAATGCTACCTCGGTTTGAATTATGCATGTTATATCTGTTGTTTTTTGCAACGCGTTGTACAAAGTATATGGAGAGTATATAATTATTGTAGCTGCGCAATGTTAATGTCTTTTATCATTATCTTATCATTGTCATTATTAGCATTATTATTGTTAGCATTATAAATTTTATCATTATCATTGTTATTATTGACGTTAAAGCTTGACATGCTTGATGAGTGTGTCTGCCTGACATACAAGACAAACAATAAAGAAGGACACCTGTAAGTGATGGAATAGGGAGGAAGTAAGTGGAGTCTTCGTTCCGACATTGACTCGAAATACCATGAAGTGAGATTAGGATGATGCCACTTCAGCTTAATGAAAAACAACAGCAGCAGCAACAACAACAACAACAACAACGACATTTTACCCAGTAATAGCATCCTAGCAATATCCATGAATCCCGCCTTTACAAGAGTTTCGCATAGTATGACTCGAGTATTCCTGCTGTCTCTCCTAGCTTCTTCAACAAGATGACGAATCTCAGGTAACACACATCGTGCAGTTGGTGGCCTCCTGTATTTGTGTAGTTCAGCTGCGTCCAGACCAAGAGCCTCTGAGAACGGTATGATGTCTTCCATCAGCATTGCAAACCCAATGTCGGGTAGCTCGGCGTCAAAGACGTACTCTCCCTTAGGTCCAGGGACACATTCTGTTAGGATGAAATAAGCCATTTAGCCGAGTGAAAGTCTCTACCAGCTAATAGTTTGTTTGTTTGTTTGATTTATTTTTCTTCCAACATAATTTTATACATAAATCAAAATTATTTTCAGTAATATCAAATAGAATATCAGTAAGTAGATTACAAGTACATGATTCAAAGAAGGAAAATCGATGTGTAAGTTAATTTCATTAACAAATTATAAATCGTATTACCAATTTTCCAAATAATTATCTGAGAAATCATGCGGAAGAAGGACTGCCACTATAAGCAAAAGCTTGAGCACGTGGCAGCCCAAGGACCTATCTACATAATACACAAAAAATTATATTGTTTGCGGAATGGAGAAATACTATGAAATATAAAACACTGTAAATACATTATGTTTTTTATATTCCTAGTGCATAGATACGAATAAGAGTAACGTGAAATATGATGATGTTCACAGGGTAATGATGAAGAAACATGTGATAATGAAGATGAAAGTGATAGTGGTGATGCTGAAGATAATGGGAATGAAATGAAATGATAGACACAGAAACATTGCGTATATTTATTGTAGTTTTAAATCCAATTTACAGGAAAAGAAATGTGATCAAACAAAACAAAATATATATTCAAATGCTATATTCATAGATTGTAATCTGAGAGTAATGTAGTTTTCAATCTAGCCTAGAATGAATATAAAGTTTTACATGATTTAACATAATCTGGGAGTGTATTCCAAAGATTTGGTCCTTTGTGTCTTATAGATTTTTGTGCAATTAATAATCTGGGATTTACTAAATGAAAATTTTGCGAATTATGAGTGGGGTATGAATGAACGGTATAATTCAGTTTAAAGAAATCGTGAAAAATGTTTGGAAGTAAGTTGTTCAAATACTTAAACATAAAAAGCAAAGAATGTAATGTATTTATGTCAAATATATTCAGTGTTTTTAACTGATAAAAAAAGTGTACTGGTGTGGGCTAAGTATTGTGATCCAGTACAGATGCGAATGGCTTTCTTTTGTAGTAAATAAATAGGGTTGAGTTTAGTTTTTGAACTTGTAGCCCACACTAGATTACAATACATAATATATGGTAGGATTAAAGAATTGTAAAGCATAAAAAGAGTAAGTTCAGGAAGATAACTTTTCATCTTTGAAAGAACACCTATATTTCTAGAAATACAGGTTGTAACATAACGGATGTAATCATTCCAGGTTAGGTTTTCATCAATAAAATGCCTAAAAACTTAATAGAACTTTCACGTTCAAGAAATACATTATCAATCCTAATATTTACAAGATCATCTGTATAAGTTTTCATATGCTTAAAATAAATATAATTTGTTTTATCAATATCAAGTGATAATTTATTATTCTTAAACCAGTTTGATACATTTGGTAACTCTGCATTAAGTGTAGATACCAACGTTTCTATATTATCGTGGGAATAAGAAATATTCGTGTCATCGGCATATAATATAAATGATAATATAGACGACGAATTAACAATATCATTGATATATAACAAAAAGAGAAGGGGACCTAATATTGAGCCCTGGGGCACACCACATTTTATCGGTAAAAAATTTGACATGTCATTTTGTATAACATATTGCTGTCTACATGATAAATAATCCCTAAACCACGAGAGTGCAACACCGCGAACACCATAAAGCTGGAACTTTTTAAGTAAAATATCATGTTGTCAACGTATCAAACGCCTTAGATATATCCATAAAAACTCCTATAACATGTTTTCTATTTGCCATTGCGTTTGTAATTTGATCATACAACTGGACCAAAGCCAAATCTGTAGAATAATTCTTTCGGAAACCATATAGATGTAAATTCAAAACTGCATGATTATGCAAAAATTTAGAAAACCTATCATATATCATTTTTTTCAAGAATTTTGGAAATACTAGGAAGAATAGGTCTATAATTGGTCTAAAATTGGTCTATAATTACTAATTTGACAAGAATCATCTTTCTTAAACACTGGGTTTACCTTAGCAATTTTTAAAGAATTGAGACATTTTCCAGACAGTATGGAAAGGTTGAATATGTGAGTAAGTGGATCAGCAATTTGATATATAATACATTTGTTTGAGTACTAATGTGCTTATTCTGTCACATCCACTTGCCTTACTAGAATTCAACAATAGTTGACTGGTCTACTACAACAAATGAATTAAAGATTGCTCAATTGAAATTTAAGGATCATTAAATTGAATTGAATTGAATTTCTATTTTTCAAAGGCTGGTTTTCAGAGGTTAAAAATAAGAATGATGAAAACATGTTCATAATTACAATGATAACGATAATAATTAAAATAATATGAATCTAAATTGCGCTTAATCCACCCTGCAAGAGTGTTCAAAGTGCCATTGAATGTTTCTATATCAGATATATGGCGCTAAATAGATACTGTGGATCATCATCATCATCATCGTCAAAATGCATACATACTACTAGTAGTATACAAACAAATTCATGCATTATACATGCAGTATTACAAACATATATTTTACCAGTAAATATGTAAAGAACAGAAAAAGAGATATAAACACCTTGGCAAGCTTGTTGCAGGCACAAAAGAAATTTTAATGATAATACAAATGATAACTATTTCTTGTTGAGCGCTTTTACAAGACCTGATCAAAGCGCTGTACATACATCAACAAACAATATTTACAAAGTATAGGAACAACATAGTTACAAATAAAGAAAAATAACAACGACTTAAGATACAACATAAATAAACAAAAAAGCAATTAAGACTAAGATTCAAATACCGGAAGAAAGTCGGTTTAATGAGATATTGACTGTGGATTGATGAGTGCAAATAAAAAGTGTTGATATGCTCTATCTGGTTACGCATCATACCTTCAAAGGCCAGCATTCCAAATACTAATGTAGTTGTTTTTTAATGTATCTAGGGAAATATCAAAAGAAACAAGTCAAATGAATAATTTCATAAAGAAGCACCTTATATCCTAAACATCAGAACCATCGAAGCATGTAACCTTTATAGTTTAAAAAAAATACATAAAAACAGGATAAGTCTTTGCTTATTTGGTGCTTGAAATTTAGCAGAGGTTCATTGCTTTATAGAAATGTTAATCACGTTGTACTTGTACCTGGGCATGACTTCTCTAACAGTTTCTGAAGTGTTTTACGCTTTTCATAGCTCGTTTGAGATGACGAATCCCTCCATTTTTGTAGTGTTTCATATAGGGAATCATCGGACAGCGTTTTGGCTGATGAACTCTTCTTTTGTGAGGTATTGAGCGACGTTACGAAGCTTCCGCGTTCCTCTGGCCCCAGATTGGTCACGATCATTTGCAGTTCGTCATCAGTTATGATAAAGACTATTGGTTATTGGGCGAAAAAATACAAAGTTAATTGGTTACTCTTTAGTATTAATGTAATACATGTCTCAGTCTTTCCCGCTTTCTTCAACTTGATGTATCCCAACTAAGTCTAATAATTTAATTCCTTCTCTTACAAAGTCAACAGTACAGAAACTTTCGGTTTCTTTGGCTGTAAAGGATTACAATCAGTTATCATCATAACTTTTTATCAGCAAAGATCACTGCAGTGCTCCACGATTAAGACTAAAAATACACATGTTTACAAAACATGTCATTAGAAAAAAAAAAATGAAACCACTTGAACCCGAATCTGTCATAAGTTTTACGGGCAGTGACATTACCGCCATGACTTTGTCTTTGGTATTTGTCATTGCTCTTGATATTCCAGTGTTACGTGAATGGTACCTAACGCATGTTTGCATCAAATATGCATTGATGCACGTTTATATACGTACAATGAATTTGTTTGTTTGTTTCATTTCCATCTGAGAAGATGGCTGGATAGTCCAACAATATTCAGCTGCAATAGCTGGTCTTCCATGGGATCGAGTTGGATGTCAGGCGGGACCACTTTACAGGGTTAAACATCCCGCTCTTTGCGATGAGTAAATGAAGCGGGATCTTTTAGGTGCACAAGTTATGACTCTTCCACATGTATTCCGGGACCTCCATTTTATGTCTATCCGAGGGACTTTGCCTCTTACTAGAGGGGACGGTATGATTGCATACAACATTGCTCAGTGGGACTCGGGAATCGAACCGGGGTCCTTTGGATCGTGAGGCAGACGCTCTACCGACCTGTTGCCATGTGTATCCATAAGAAAAGAAAAAGGTTAAATGTTCTATGTCAAACATATTTGGGAATTGTATGGCAACTGACAAAAAACAAAACAAAACAAAACAAAACAAAACAAAACAAAACAAAAACACAATGAAAATTACATTTTCCCGGCCAATTTTGCTCATCTCTCAGTCCAATTCCTTATTGCTGCGTTCAGTTTAGCAAAATTTAGCCAAGACTACATGTTCAATATTTCAATTTTATGATCTCTTCATTTAAATTCATTTGTAGCATTTGAATTACGTTTGACCCCATTCTAATCGACACTTTTCAACTGAAATTTGTAAAACAAGCACCATTTCACTATTCGTTCATTCATATTAGAATGATATAGTTACGCGATCACGTCTATACTGCGCTCCTTCATTCGAACTCATTTTGGTTCATTTAATTTGATATGTTCTCCCGTCATTTTAGCAGAAATGTTTATGCTTTTTTATTTTCTTTCATCATAGTTATTGTCTTATAAGCGTCATTACATTTCATATTTTCTTATTGATTTTCGAGATTTTGATAACATTTTTGTTAAATAAAAGAAATATATTATTCAGAGGGGTGAAGGTTAAGGTGTGAGTTTCTTCAGTTTGTCTCTCTCTACAAATTTATTTGTGAAGATCGCGACTGCTGATCTGTAAATTAACAAACATGTCGGAAAAATGGTCCGCATTGGACTACTTAAGATAACAATGTTGGACTTTCGGAGCTTGGGTATTTGTTCCATGTTCATCGTGTCACTGCCGGCAACCAGGGACAGTCTGGTGGTAGTGTCGCTGCCCGGAAATCAGTGGATAACAGTTTCGAGTCCCATTGGTTCGTTTTTTCCGACATTTTTGTTAATTTACAGATCAGCAGTTGCGATCTTAACAAATTTAATTTGTAGAGGGAGACAAACTGAAGAAACTCACACCTGAACATTTTTGTTTTTTCAATGATTTCAACGATTTCGTGATTTTTTTTTTCCCGCATTGAGCCCTTAAAACCCATTTTCTCGAAAAAAAAAAACAAAAAAAAAAACATCGAGAACGTACGTGCGGTACAGGTGGACACCTGAGTTGGAGGGTGGGGACGGGAACATGACAAACTGTCAAACGTTGCTGTACGCAAGCCATCATCACGTGCTTCGAAAGCATTTTTATGATTCCGGTAACCCGAAGTACTCATTTTAAGACAGATTCAGCAAAATATTGTCCTTGCCTTGGCACTCCACTGCGTTGACGGCGTCGTAGAACATCTTTCGCAGCTCCACGTCGAACTCAGACAGTCCGGCATCTCGCCATTGGCACAGCTTTCTCACGATATCCTCGTCCGTCACTTGCCCTGATGGCTTAATGCGTAGTTTCTCCAAGACCCGATATTTGTTTTCTTGCTTCAGATATTTCATACTTTGCTGGATTTCATTCTTGGAAATGTAATTTTTCTCTATCGAAACAGAAGTAGACATTAATTTGAGCCGAAAAGAAAGCAATATTGATTGTGTTAGTCACGATGAGAGTATAAACTAGTTAAGAGAGGCATACACACACACACACACACACACACATACACATATACTCCTTTTAACACACATATAGACACGCTAGCTTGATTTTTTGTAATTGTTTGCGTATGTCTCCTATTTCTCTGAGAAGACCTATTAACTGTAAAAAAAAAAAAAAAAAACAACTTTGGAATTAGAAATTTCGCCATGTCTTTTCCAACTTGACATTATACAAACATTAGTATAAATGATAAAGTTAAAACCAGGCAGAAATTAAATTTTGTATTTACCTTCCTGAAAATGCTGCAGTAGCTTACTGTAAAGTGTTAATTGCATCAAGCCATGTTTGTAGACATCCACGCACTTTGACATATATCTCTGATCACATAATTCAAGAAAGATATAAGAAATGACATGATATTTGTTGTTTTAAATTCCAACCCATCCACATACGAATACAAAGACCCTTAGTTAGTTTTTAAGTTCGTTCTGTTTACTACTTACGAAACCGGCCCAATACTGTCAGTATGCTGTCGCCACATTCCATATTGTCGGGAAGATAGGGTTCACTGCCATCTAAAACAAACAGTAAGGACACATTACAATCATTACAATCCCGCAAACATGCGGGATTGTAATGATGAGAGAGAGAGAGAGAGAGAGAGAGAGAACGAAGTCTCTAAGGCAAAAAAGGGAGACAATCTATTCCTCAGTTTTGATTTCAATGGATTTATCAGCATGTGTTTATTCTTCGAAAACACAGATTGTGTTTGAAGAAGAATAATTGCTTTTCGTCGTTCTGATATTTCTGTACCGAATAATACTTATGCAATAATAATTATTGTTCGTAATGTTTTCAATCAGCTCTGCCTTTTTTGATGTTGTGAATCTCCCTCAGTTAAGAAAGTCATTAAAACTATATAGCCATCCACCTCATCCATTTTCTTCTCCTGCCTCTCTTTCCCCTCTTGTTTTTCTGTACCAAACTTTTAGACGGTATTTCCGATCATAAGAATCTCATTTTGTCTAGTTCTAATTTCCATAAACATGTTATCATCTCCTCTCTGCTTGCAGAATTTCTGTATAGGTCACTCTGTCTGTCCATGAGATGATCATTATTCGTCCAAGGAACCATTTTTCACAACTGTAAACACGCTTACCGATGCCTGATGTAAAGATATTTCACTTCCTTACATCAACACTCAGTATGTACAAGACCCAAGACCACCAGAAATAGAAGTCGGGACATTACTATCAGAAGCAATTAAATATGGGAAGCCCGATTCTCAAATACATATAAGTGTCTTCACAGTTTACATTCAATGATTTCTTATCAACTTTTAATAATCATCAAGACACATAATGATTCACATGTGTTATCATGAAATCATTTCAATTCAACGTTTTCTTTCTCTTAACTCTTTAGTCATATGCCTAATATTCGAGACCCTTTCTCATACCATCCAAATTTCACATAATTACCATGGTTTACTGTATTACGTGATTTCTTTTTATGGCGATTTGATTTATGCTCATGATTTTTATTTACCCTGTTTTTTTTCTAACTATCTGATCCAAGGGTTGGAAATTTTCTGTCTCTCTTTGTCCTGGAACTACCAAGGTAGTTGAAAACAACAATATTCTTTGTTTGTTTGTTTGTTTGTTAACTGATAGTGTATTATTTCAGACTATCTTGTATGAAACCTCTGGTTTTCCCTGGGACCATTTGGTGATTCTAATATAACGTACTTATTTCTTTTTCACAAATCAATGCAAGTGATCACATGCATACCAGTTCATCGTCAGAGTGCATGTATGTAATGTTTGGCCTCCAACTCTTATAACCCTTTTTCTCTTCCAGTTTTCAGAGGATCAGCTTGCTTTAGTAATTAAAAAATAAAGATTTGGGAATAATTCAAACCCTATGTCTTACTCCCCTTTTTACCATACTGTATATGTCCTGCATTCTCTAGTTTTGATACAATATCATGCCGATGGCTCCAGTACAAACTTGTATGCATGTTCAACATTGCTATGATCCACAGCAGTCTTGATGTCTAATTTCATCAAAGGCTCTTGTGTAATGAATAATGGAAACACATTTTTAAAGAGTGAGAAGGTACACTCTTCTGAGAGTTCTATGATTCTTCCTTAAGCAGTGTTAAGAAGGATACATATCAATCAATCGCATCACACGAAGACACTTACCAAGAACATCGTAACACCCTGCCTTTACTGCTGCTTCCCTAAGTTTGCATCTGATTTCGTAGTGACTTATCCCAACTTGCTGGGCAATCCAGTCCTGGATCATTTTGCTAGTGTCGAACATGTTTTCTTCTACAGATCGTCCTTTGACATCTCTAGGCTTGCCTTCTCCCTTTGACCCTTCCTGACTGGCTGGTATCACATTGTTTAGTCTCCTACGGTATCGCTGTGTTAGCTGAGCAGCGAACTTCCGTATTTCAGATGGAGTGATTTGCTCTGTCCACTTTTCTTAATGGGTTAATTGATAAAAATAGTTCAGATACATGCTAATGACATGGCTTTGTCTAGTCAATGAGGTCGATATAATGACATAGATTGATTGAAGGACGGCGGAAAATAAAGAAAAACAAACGCACTGTAGTGAACATTGAATTACCTGATCACTAGGTCATAAAAGTATTCGAGGCGGGCAAAGGAAAGTTAAAAGATGAATGAAAGTCATGTTACTTATGGATTGCATGAACGCAGCAATATTTCTTTGAGGAAATCGAGCAATTTGTTATAATTTCTGAAGATTGTTCTTGCTTTGCTTGTTGTTGTTCCATATTCCAAGTTATATCAAATAAACCATAAACACAACAAGAAATTAGATGAGGGAATTTTTGCATACAAACAAGAGAATTAAGACATGCGACGTATGACGAGTCTCACGGAATTATTACTAATAGGGCACTGATTGCCATCCAGGAGAATTATTTTATGAAATTTACAATTGAAATGAATGAAAAATGATAAAGAAGGAAAATGTGTATGTCGAAGAACGTCGAACAAAAACATATGGAAAAAAGAGAAGAAAAGAAAAGCAGAGAAAAGAAATGAATGTCCGCTACGCTAAACTACAATACAGTGACGTCATCACCCGAGCGAGGCGCGATACAATGACGAAAAAGGACAAGTATTCACGTAGAAAGCCAAGCAAGATATAGGAAATCGCTGCAGATTAGAATATATAAGAATAATTTGAGCATATGCGTAAATAAAAGAGATTGCTAGATGAGAAAAAACTTCAGTTTGAGGATGCCTGTTTAATATGATTTGGGAGTTGGTTCCGGATTAATGCTGCTTCATGGGAGAATCTCCGTTTTCCCATCTGTGTCCGAGTTTTTGGCAAAATCAGACCCATATTTACTGCACTTCTAGTTCTGTGCCTATGTAATGATTGAGACTGGACAAGCATGTTTGACAGATAGCCCGGTGATTCAGTACTTAGAGCATGGTATACCATTTTGCATTTGTGAAACTTCCACCTTTCTTCAATGTGTACGCATCTCAATTCATCTAATAATGTTGAGTTGGAGTTCGAACATCAGCTCCTGTAATAACTCTAGCCATCTTTTTATGCTGTTTGATTATTACATCTTTTGTATTTTGTGTATAATCTGACCAGGCATTGCAGCAGTATTCAAAGAGGGGCATAATGAGTGGATTTGCAAGAAGTTTCAAACTACTTCATTTTAGGTATTTTTTAATGCGGCACAGTTCAGCAATTCTTGCGCCAATCTTCTTGCTGGTATTTTGAATGTGTTCCTTCCATGTGAGCGATGGGTCTAACCAGACTCCAAGATATTTGAAAGTGTCAACCTGGGAAAGCTGATGTTCATTTACACTGATGCAGATACAGTGAGACACTTTTGACAAATTATGTGGCGAATCAAATATCATGTACTGGGTTTTTTGTAAGTTCAGGGCCAGCTTATTCACAATCACCCAGTCTTTAGGATCCTTTTGTTGTAGCGGGTCATGGATATAGTTAAAATGATGACAAACATTGTACGATATTACGCTATTATCCTGTCCTTTCAGTGGCAAGATTTTCTGTTTCTTCGTGTTCGGGCCTTTGTGTTCAAGATTTTATTAAAAAAAAATAATAACAGGGATGGCGCATGAAAAAAGGGACAACTTTTAGAATTTTTCTTTTGACATCTTTCTCTTTCAGCAAAGTTTATACCTTTCAGTAGGCTGTGTCGTTAGTCTCAATTTTTGATTACGTATTTTACGGAGATTCCTTCATATCTTCATATTACACAGGTCCACCCACTGTCCACTGGAGTCGCATGTTCTTGCTTTCGAGGGAGGTATGTTTACTATCAAACAAAGTATAGTACCAGTCTACGTATCATTACCTCCGAGTGAGACACGTAATTCACCATTTTTGGTGTTTTTCATTCATTCGTTTTGGCAAGTAGAACATGTAGGCAAGGCTGCCCTAATAGTTTGAGTGCTTTCCTAGAAATACAGTTTTGCTTTGTTTATATTCTTTTTCATTAATTGTAGAAATCATTTAATGTTGTTTATTCATTATTCTCAGATAAAAAAGCCTTTGAAGAATTGCCAACTTGGCTCCAGCTGAAACTCAGTGAGCACACAATGAGAGGTATGTGGACATTGAGAAAATGCTAAAAGATTGATCTACTTGGCCAGCAGCGCTTATCAAGTGGGATATTTCCTCCTTTCCATGTAATTATTTCATGATTTAATACAGGAGTAAATACATTCCTTCATTTGAATTTGCATTATACTCATTCATTCGACGTGAACGTTCAGATATGATTCAAGTTTTCAAGATTTTGCATGATAAGTAGGACTTTGATCCAACTATTCCCTTTGTCATCAATGATCAAGTTGCGCGCGGTCATAAGTTATAAGGTTTTCTAGGTCAAATGTTCACCGAGATAAATCAAAATGTCATATAGGTAGTTCAAATCTCCATATAGCTGGATAATGTTCATGGCCGAATATGATATCAAATTAGGCAATTCAAATGTCCACTTCGGTATGAAATGTCCGCATAGCATATCAAATATCAGAGAAGAGACAATGCAGTTCAAATGTTGCATAGCAAAATATTACAAAGAACGATGAAACCATGTAAAATAATAAAGTTTTCACAATCAATTCCCTACTACACAGTGCTTTCTTGAATTACAACATCATTATTTCACATATGTAATTGTATCGTTTAGGATATGTTTTCCAAGTTAGATGTCCACTGGCTCACACCTATTGCTCAAATGCTCATGTGCATTGTAAGAGAGATGAATGAATGTCCACAATACAATACGGTTAGCAATAGGGAGTTCAAATGTCCATGGCCAACTAAGTATCCAAATGACTAGAGCATTGTCCCATAAGGGATGTCAAATGTTGCCCAGTGATTTCAAATGTCCATAATCTGAAAAACTGCTTACTTTAATAGAACCCTATATAACCATAACCTTACATGCATTAACGCATTCCTCAGTAATAAGTCTTGCATGCATACATAAACAAAGGTCCATAAAGTGTCAAGATAAAACATAGTTTTCATTGAAACTTTTGTAAAAATGCATACCAAAAATAACCAATAAAGCTAAACTTACGTGCATCTCATGATAGCGGTGTGACTTCCTAACGTGCAATCTATTAGCCGAAAGAATGATAATTTCTGGCTTGAGCCTATAATTCACTTTTGTTGTCTATCAAAATATAACGGAAGTCATGTTCTTCATACCATTTCTTGTCATATTTTGCATCATCTCATAGATAGCAAAAAAAAAAAAAAAATAGTTTATATACAGAACGGCCGTTCTTGTACTCCCTGTACTGCGATTGTGCTGCAGTTCAGAAACAAATGTAAACCTGTCATTTTGATGTCAATTTCTCAAGTTTCATGTTTTCCTTTCTAAAGAACGCTTCACTGTCCTCTCAGGCTCTCAGGCTTGTGAGACGGAATTTGAAAGTTGTACGGTTTCAGTGGGGGCTATCATCCTTTATCATATATCACCATTTTATCTTCTTTCTTTTTAACTGTTTACTTTTCCCTCCCTCTTCTCATTTCTCTTCCCCATTTTTCTCAATCCCCTTTTCTTTTCTTTTTTGGCTAAAAAGTGGTACAATTCATTCCTTACCATTCACTTCGACAGACCTGCTTTTGCGTTTCCAGAAAAAAAGATGTTTTCTCAGATGGGAAATTGAAAATCAACAAAAGAAACGAAGTTATTTCTGTGATATCATTTACATTGTGTTGCATACTGTTGTCATAGTCTCCATAGGCAATGCTTATCATCGCGTTTCCGCGTCAAGGATATTCGAATTACCTATATAGCACATTTGAATTACCTATGATCGGCGTGATACTCTCATTGACCTGAGATGACGAAATAATTTCTATTGTGTTGACATTTGACTTGACTATGGACTGCTTCTGTACCTATATTTGGACATTTGATTTTCCTAATGACATTAGAATGACTATATCATTTTTGCTTCGGTAAAGCATTTGATTCAGAAAACCTATGTGTACTTGTGCGTACAGAGCACCAAATATCAAATGCCAGACTACGGTGGCAAGAAATATGAAATTCATTGAAATCTTTCCACACCTACAAAAAAATTACCGAAAAAGGAAGTATCTGTGAATCTTATGATAGGAATTCCATCAAATATCTCATAGTTTTTTAAAATAGAACTTTTCAGGCTCGGCCTATTTACTTCCTAGGTAAAAAAAAAAATAATACAGGAAATCACTCTTCTTGAGAATGGTTCTCAACTCTTTTGCATCACCCCATGAAAACGTGATACTTATTTTGTTTATTTTTTTTGCAGTTCATAGATATTTACCAGTCATTTTACTGCAAATGCAAGATTTCGAACTTCTAAATTATTACGCTTTGTTTTAATAAAGTCATGACAGATTGTCTCTGAATGAAAACGCCATTGTTTGCGCCTGAAAATGTTCATCAGGATGTCATATTCTTGAGAACGATATCTTTGCTGTGTTTTGGAGTCAGCTCATATCTAATATACTTACGTGGTATCTGAATCACCTATTCACCAATGAATGACGTGATATGTTCTTATTGGATTCAGGTAACGCGATAATTTACATTGTGTGGATATTATTTTGCCATGGTTATGGACATCTTAGTTACCTTACATGATATTGGTTTGCTAAGTGGACATTTGATTTCCCTATTGACATTTGAATTACCTAATATGACGCTTGATCTGATATTGCGGATGTTTGACCTGAACTTTTTCAGTCAGAGAGTGGTAAATACGTGGAATAGCCTTTGTGCAGGAGCAATCGAGCCAACAGCAGTGAACAGCTTCAAGTCTAAGCTCAATGATCTCTTGAGGCAGAAACATAAAAAAAAAGTAATCCAGATTGCATAAACTGATCATCAAATGGATATATCAGATGGATCCCCTTCCGCTCAGGATTGAATCCTTTGAATGGTCCTCTATGGTTTTCAACTTAATGGACGTCATCGTAGGTAATTCAGGTAATTGATTTTGACAACTGAATATGGTGATTGATCTCAAATTTACTTGACACGAGCTCACTCCAAAGGGAGAATATAGGTCAAACTTAAGTTAAAAAAATAAAAACAAAATCAAAATCACACACACACAAAAGAAAATTACAGTAACTCACCTTGTCCCTTTCTGGGTCTCCTTTTCCGATGTAAACACACCACCATTGATGCGGCAACGGCGATGATGGCGATTGCGATCAGTGATCCCGCAACAGCAACAGCTGGTTGTGGAATTAAACCATCAGTGGTATTTATAGAAAAACAATTAGAAACTTTACAACTAGAACAATAATAATGATAATAACGGCAACAACAACGATATCAACACAGACTTTGGCCTTTAGTCCGGTTGTATTCAATTACGTTTGATATAATTGTTCATCTGCAAAAGTATAGTGACGTAAACTGAAGGGACTATTTTCTTTTGAATGCTGATTTAAACACACTCCACTACCGCTAAATAAGAGTCCGGAGTGTAAAGAAGTGTAACCCATAACAATGTGTTGACTGGCTTGTGTGTTTGTGTTTGTGTTTGTGTTTGTAGGAGTCTGTTGTGCGCACTATTTGCTAACATATTGCTTTAGCTTTGTAAGCTAAAATTGCTCGCGGTAATTCTCGCTATTGTCAATGACGTAAAAAGTATCCGGATATTGATTTAAGCGCCATTTAGGCCCGAATTCACGAAGGTGGTACAAATGAAACCATGGTTTAAACCATGGACAAAAACCATGGAATGCCAAGTGTCGCATGCGATATTTCGCTACGAAATCAGTCATTTCGTCGATGAAATGATTATTTTGTAAAGAAATGACAACATTTTGTAACTAAATGAACATTTCGTCCAAGAAATGATAATTTCGTTAACGAAACAGTCATTTTGTCAACGAAATGACCAATTTCGTAACGAAATATTCTGTTTGACACTTGGCGCTCCATGGTTTTTGTCCATGGTTTAGACCATGGTTTTGTTTGTTCCACCTTCGTGAATTCAGGCCATACGGTGCATTATGGGATAGTCCGGGAGCCAAGTCACTTCCGTTCGTACGCGTGTGATACGTGACTAATGCTCTTTACACGTACAACCGACTGTTTTCTACGTGTACTTAGTACTGTCGACTTGAATTTTAGCTTTAATATGATTTGAAATTCCTCCATTCTTGAGAAACTGCTGTAAATACGACTATGGGTTGTAACTGCGAAGCTGTCATGTGTTGTTCGCACGACAATAGAAAAATGAACAAATTCTACAGAAATAGGTCCCTGCAATTACTGGCAAGCGAGATGTGACGTGGCCGCGTGGGTGAAGTTTGCGGGTGACTCCATAGCGCAACGCGCGTACGACTTCTACTTGCTTGGGAGACAGGATCAGTTCGAGATCACGGTTCGTTCCCGATTGTGTTCGCGGCACATCGACAGAACACAAATAAGAAATGATGGGCATTCCATGACGATATCCAGGAGGGTGAATGTTTTCCAGTATTATTTTCAGCGTATGCAGAGATGACTGATCAGTGATGTGCAAATCGATCGCATGATCAAGCAGTACGATGTACCGGTATGTCTAGCTTACTAGTATATGCGTGCGGTGCATGCTAATGCAAGGCCTAGGGCAATGCGGGGACTATGCTACAGTGTACGAGTATCACAGGCCTGGCCACGGACTGGCCGGCTCGGGTACAGCCGCCTATATAGACCGGGGGCCCAGAAGATTTATTCAGCTGAAAAGGGTCACACTTTTTAATGGTCTCATCATATAGGGATGTGTCCAAGGGTCAATAAAATGCATTGCTGGCAAGTCACATCCTGTACCGTAAGCCTAGGGACCACAAAAAGGGACCCCGAAAAATGGATTTATTCAGCCGAAGGGGGTCACGGACAAAAGTTGGTGGATATTGTTCCTTTGGGTGTACTTATCATGAAAACAGCAATGCCAGCTATTTTATCCTGTACGGGGCCCCAGACAGTAGCCCCAAAGGGCCCCAGAAATATGGTGTTATTCAGCTGAAAAGGGTCACGGCTAATTTCTTTTGCAATGGAAGTAGTTCCCATCAGAGATATCCAAAACACCAATGCCAGCTATCTTATCCTGTACGGGGCCCTAGACAGTAGCCCCAAAGGGCCCCACCCCCCATAGGCCTACGTACAAACACACACAAACATTGATTTTAAGAGTCACGGCTAATTTCTTTTGCAATTGAAGTAGTTCCCATCAGAGATATTCAAAACACCAATACCAGCTATTTTATCCTGTACGGGGCCCCAGACAGTAGCCCCAAATTGCCCCACCCCCCATAGGCCATACGTACAAACACACACAAACATTGATTTCATTCGTGCAGCTGAGAAGAGTCACGGCTAATTTCATTTGCAATGGAAGGAGTACCCATCAGAGATATCAAAAACACCAAAGTCAGCTATGTTATCCAGTACGGGGCCCCGGACAGTTGCCCCAAAGGAGCTCCCCCCCCCCCCCCCCGACACACACACCCACACTAGTTTCATTCAGCTGAAAAGAGTCACGGCTAATTTCTTTTGCAATGGAAGTAGTACCCATCAGAGATATCCAAAACACCAAAGCCAGCTATTTTATCCTGCACGGGGCTCCAGTCAGTAGCCCCAAATTGCTCCCTCCCCCCCCCCACACACACATTGATTTTATTCAGCTGAAAAGGGTCATGGCTACTTTCTTTTGCAATTGGTAGTAGGCATACTCATCAGAGATATCCAAAACACTAAAGCCAGTTATTTTATCCTGTACTGGGTCCCAGACAGTAGCCCCGAAGTGCACCCCCAACACACACACACACACACACACACACACACACATTAGTTTCATTCAGCCAAAATGGGTCACGGCTAATTTCTTTTGCAATGGAAGTATACCCATCAAAGATATCCAAAGCACCAAAGCCAGTTATTTTATCCTGAACGGGGCCCCAGACAGTAGCCCCAAAGTGCCCCCCTCTCCACATACACACACATACACACACACACACACACACACACACACACACTAGTTTCATTCAGCTGAAAAGGGTCACGGCTAATTTCTTTTGCAATGGAAGTAGTACCCATCAGAGATATTCAAAATACCAAAGCCAGTTATTTTATCCTGTATGGGGCCCCGCACAGTATAGCCCCAAACACGGGTAATTTCTTTTACACTGGAAGAAGTACCTATCAGAGATATTCAACACACCAAGGCTAGTTATTTCATCCTGCACAGAGCCCTAGACAGTAGCTCCACAGTGTCCCATCTGGTACTGTGAATCAGCTGAAAATGGTCTTACAAATTCTTTTGTAACGTTAATATCAGGGCCTACTGAACAGAGATAATATAAATTATCACAAACACTAAAGCATGTCATCTTATCCTGTATACGGGGTCCCATAGGTTACAGTAGCAAAACACTCAACAAATTTGCAAAGGAAGCATACTTCTGTATAGTGCACAGCCAAGATGACCATATTACGAAAACCAGTCATTTCATCTTGTACTGGGCCCAGGTTACAGTAGCCATAAAGTGCCTTGAATCTTGAATCTTGAAGTGGTAATCCCTTTTGCAGCTCACTCTGGAAGCTATACCGGGATGATGTGCATGTGTGCAGTCAACGGCTGACAGTGATTAGGAAAGTATATTTACAATAAAAAGTGTGAAGTGCAAGTAAAAACATGACCGGGCTTACAGGAGCCTGAATCCAGGGGGAGGCTGCATGCTTCTAATGATGGGGACAGCAGCTTCCCGGAAAGTAGCTGGGGAGGGTGTAGTAACAGCTATGTAAGATAGCTTGTTCCAGATTCTGACGGTGCGTGGGTAAAAAGAATACTTGAAGGCATCTACATTTGCATCCGGAATGGTGAGTTTTAGGGAGTGGTCTCGTCTACCAATGAATAAGGCTGGGGTAATGGTTGGTGGGAGAGGAATGTCTACGAGGTTGTGGTATATTTTGAAGAACATGGTTGCTTGTGCACAGAGTCTACGAGTATGGAGGAGGTCCCATCCCAGGTTTGACACGAGCTGCGATGAAGATGTGCTCTTCCTATAATCACGATGAGTGAAGCGGGCAGCAGCTTTTTGAACTCTCTCCAGATCTTCAATACTCGTGGTCGTGTGAGGATTCCAGGCTTCAGCACCATATTCAATCTGAGGTCGTACAAGGGCTTTATAGGCTCTGTTTTTTATTTCTTGGGAACATGGTGATAGAGTTCTCCTAAGAAGGCCAAGAGTGCGATTTGCTTTATGCCGGATCTGTTGGCAGTGGAGGTTCCAACGTAAGTCGTGTGATATTGTAATACCAAGGTATTTATAATGGTCAACTCTCGGGATACTTTCACCAACAAGTTGATACATGTGTGTGCTGGGTTCCCTTTTCTTGGTTATTGTAAGGACAGCACATTTCTTTATGTTGAAGCCCATGAGCCATTTTTGGGACCAGTTTGAGAGTGTGTCAAGATCTTCTTGGAGGATGTTGTGATCTGTTTGAGTCCTGACTTCTCGATATACCACTCCATCATCAGCGAAGAGGCGTGTGGTGGACTTGATGTTTGTATGAATATCGTTGATATACAGCAAGAAAAGTGCAGGGCCAATGACAGATCCCTGTGGGACACCAGAAGTGACTTCTTTCCAGGAGGAAGGAGACCCATTCACCACTACTGCCTGTTGTCTGTTTGAGAGGAGAGCCATGATCCAGTGTAGGGTGTCCCCCCTGATTCCGTAAAAGTTGAGCTTTGTTTGTAAGTGATGGTGCGGTACCCGATCAAACGCTTTCTGGAAGTCTAGAAAGATTATGTCGGTTTGGCCTTTCAGATGTAGGGTGTGGGCCCAATCATGAGTGGTTGAAATGAGTTGGGTTACTGTAGATAACTTCTGGCGAAAGCCATGTTGATTGTTGAAGAGAATATTGTTGGAGGAGATGTGTTTTGAGATATGACTAAGTACGATATGTTCCATTATCTTTGAACAGATGCACGTCAGTGAGATTGGCCTGTAGTTTGAAGGATCTGATCGCTCACCGGATTTGAAGATGGGTGTAACTAAGGCCTGCCTCCACTGATGTGGGACTACACCTGTGTTGTAGCTTTGCTGGAAGGTGAAGGAAAGGGCCGGAGCAATCTCGGTTGCAACTATCTTCAGCAGTCGTGGCGGAACTTCATCAGGCCCACATGCTTTAGATGGATCCAATTGAAGAAGTTGCTTTTCCACGCCTGGCCTGTGAACATGAAGATGGCCAATGTCCTCATATGGGGAAGGTTCCGGCATGGCTGCATGATTTGCTGTTACCTTGGTAAACACTGACTGGAAGTAGGAGTTCAGCAACTCAGCTTTCTCTTGGGAACTGGTGCAGAGCTTCCCTTGGCTGTACATGGAAGGAACCCCTATGTTCTCCGTAGGACGAGAGCGAACGTATGACCAGAAAGACTTCGGATTTTCGAGGAGATTGTTACCGACAACACGGTTTATATAGTCACAGTGGGCGTGATGTACCACCTTGGAGACTTTATTACGATATACTCTGTAAGCGTGCCAGGCAGTTTGAGTGGAATGTTTCCTTGCCTTTTTGAAGAGACGGTCGCGTTTCCTCATTTGTCTCTTTATGCTGTTAGTTATCCAGGGCAGGTGCCGTCTCCCTTTGTAGGTTTTAGATGGGACAAGACTTGCCATGCTGTCTTGAAGGAAACCTACAATTGCACTCCAGTTTTCATCCACCGAGTTCAGTTCTGGGGAGGATTCCAAAAAGGTTGACACAAAGCTGCTGGTTGCATCTTTCAATTCTTGATGGTCTGCTTTGTGAAACTGGAAAACTTTTCTTGGTGGCTTTGATATGAGGGCTGGTCTTGAAGAAATATTAAATGTCACAATATTATGGTCAGAGATTCCAGGATGAGCAGATACTTCTGAAATGATGGATGGGTTGGATGCGACACTGGGCGAGTTATGTCTCTCACGAGCTGAACAAGGGAGCACTGAAGCATCAGATCTATCAGTGATTTGTGTACGTTTGCAGTTGATGGGTTTGTTGTAGTGCCACATGTCCAGTCAATATCAGGGAGGTTGAAGTCGCCCCCAAGTATAATGTTGGGAAGGTTGCGTCGGTGCTTTGATAGCACCTTGGTTAGAGAGCTTGATAATTCACGTGTGCTTTCTATCTGGTTTCCTGGTGGCCTATAAAAGCTAGCAATCAGCAGAGGTTTTGCATTAAACAGCTGGATATTACACCATAGGAGCTCACAGTCTGTCTCCAGGTCAAGACATGATGTTGCTGCTATTGTGTCCCTGATAGCAATAAAAACACCTCCTCCGTGTTTGTTTCTATCCTTGCGAAATGCTGTGAAGTTTGCTGGAAATATGCTGCTTGTGGTGATGTTGTCATCAAGTTTGCTCTCACATCCTAAGATGACATCTGGTCCATGATGTTCTACTGCTGCATGAAATTGAGACTGCTTGGGCAAGCTTTTTAACCCATTACAGTTGACCACCATCACCTTGATGGTTTTCTTTCTGTTTTTCATGCTTGGTTTGAAGTTAGGGCGAGGGGCTTGCCGTGGAGGAGTAGAGGTGTGGGGTTGATGAGACAATGACGAAGCCTCACATGCACAGTCATCTTCAACTGGCTGAATTGGTGAAAACTGGTTTGCATGGACAAAGTTTGCTTCAGACAGTATAGAGCTTGAATCCATGTTAGGATTCCCACATTGACAACATATCCAAGAGAAGTTGGTTGATCTGTTACATAATGCCTCGTATGACTGAGAAGAAATGCCTACACAAGAAGTGTGACACCAGTAGTTACAGCTGTCACACAACAGGGCTGGATCAATGTCGTTTACGTCCTCCTTGCAAACAGCACAAGGGAACTGAGGCACAGCTGTAGCTGCAAGAGGGCCTGGGTTGGTTTCGATCTGGCCGCTTAGTAGTAAAAGTATGACAAGGTGACTTAGTGATGCTGCTCTTATGTGCATATTTGGTGATGCACGATCAATTTTCCTTACTGGACTTGACAGCAAGACTGAACATGAAGTAAGGCTGGTAATATGAATCATCTTGCGAGGGAGGGAAGGAGGATGAAAGGCTGTCTGTTCATGTAGGCAGTGTGGTACACTGCAGGGAGTGAAGCTTGACATAAGTAGAATAACTGATGCACCGGCAGTTAAAAAGATCATGATAAAAGGATGAGATTTCCTCTGAATATTTGCCATCTTAAACTTCAGCAAATTATGTCCAGGCTCTGACTTGGGTTGTAGAAAACAGGGATCACAATCTCACAGTCAAATCTAAAATGAAATACTGTGCTTGGAAATAACTAAATTCTATAATGCTGTCTAGTCTCTAGATATCTTTTGCTTTCAGCAAAAAAAAAAAAAAAATGCAATATCCACAGTGCTTGAGTGGACTTGGCAATCAAGAATCATATTGGAATGTCATAAAGCCATGTAATAAATCGAGACTGCAAGTCCCTCCCCCACATAATTATTATGACATCATTTAGCTGAAAAGAGTCATAGTTGTTTTTCTTTTACAATCGAAGTAGGCCTTAGTTTACATCATAGATACCCAAAACATCAAAGCCAGTTAGGTTTTCCCAGCCAATTTCGCACTTTTGTTGGTTCATTAATTTTGATAGAATGTTCGAATTCGTACAATGGGTATTCAAATTGGCTGGTACCCTTCGTTCATTCAAATTCGCCTTGACTTGCCGAAAAGTGTATTTCAGTCATTAAATTTCGCGAAAGACAGTCAAATTCCAAACGTGTTCATTCAAATTCAAATCATGCTGTTTCTTTGTTTCAGATCTTTTTAACATGTCTTTCTATGTGTGTTTTCATTTCATCTATAAATTACTGTTATAAAGCAGTAAAAGTGTCATATTTCTTTTCTAGTATAACTGGATTTGGTTGTTCTGTAACCAGACTGGTAACGCTCCTTCTCTTTCATATACATGTCATTATAGGCCTATACGTGTACCAGTAATGCAGCTTAACTTCATTTTTTATAGTCATGACAGCACAATATATACAGATGTATATCTCTAGAAGACATAGAAAGAATAAAAAAACAAACAAAAACATTTGAGGATCATAACCTTGACTTCTTGGAACTGGCCGACCGCTCGTAATTAAGCGCTCGTAACGGCCAGATAATTTGTGGCTTCTTACTTCTTTGAATTCAAAAAGCACGTTAAAAAATGGTGCCAAAGTCTCTTAAACGAATACGAAAACATGAAATGCTATGATGCTTACAAAACAATAACTACGACGAAAGAAAATAAGGAAAGAGGCCAAGCATGAACATATCTGTTTAATTGACTGCAGAACATGTTAAATTAGATGGCCAGAAATCAATTTGAATGAACGAGCGCGGCATGTAATCACGTGACTATATCATTATGAATTTATGAATGAACGGATAGTGGAATGGTACTTGTCTTATATATGGATTTCAGTTGAAAAAGTGTTATTTAGAATAAGGTTAGAGGTAATGTGAATGTTTCAAAATAAATTTGAATGAAGAGATTAATATGACATTGAACTACCATGTCATCTAGGCAAAATTTTTGCTAAATTTAATTCAACATTAAAGAATTCGATTAAAAGAGGTGCGATATTGGCCCGGATACAGGGCCCTTGACAGGTATAGCCCCAAGGTATTCCCACCCCATATGAATTAATTGTTTTTAGGTGAAAACAGTCATGTATGCCTATTTTCCTTGGCAGTGGAATTAACAGCTGAGATACGTAAAACGCAAACCCATCCAGTTAAGGGGCCCCCAGCCAGTAGCTGGAAAGCGCTCCCGTATTATTTTATTCTAAGTGAAAAGAATCATTGCTATAATTTCTTTTGCAATGGAAGTAGTACTCAAGGAGGTATCAAAAACACCGAAATCAGTTATATAGCTGTACGGGGCCCCAAGGAGTGTTCCTAAAGTGTCCCCACATGTAATTCCACTATCAAGATCTGCATCCCGATCTATTCAATCTGTCAGATCGGGAAAGAGCGGCAAAAGTGTACGGGGACCGGGAGCATCGTAGCAGCAGCGTTTGGGTGATGGGGTTGGATCTGGCAATTTTACAGATCGGGAAGAAATTTTGAACTGGTTCAAAATTTCTTCCTCATCTCCCCATCAAGATTGACCTATTTTGAATCGTAGCTCAAACGGGGAGAGAGGAGTGACAGTGTAAATACCGCGGGATGAGCGTAACAATTCCAGGTTTTTCTGACCGTAGTAACAGCGGCACAAGAACGGGAAATATAGTCTAAACTAGACACCGACGAACTGGTCCCGCTGCTGCGCCGCTTTCTTGATCAAAGCACGACCTTCCCCCTTTAACGACGCTCTCACTAAGTTCTCTACTCTCGTATAAAATCAAGGCCTGTTCCTACGACGCTTCATTCCTGCTTCGATAACGCTGTTGGCCGCTTTAGCTACGCTGTTCCTACGCTTTCCCAGACTCAATTATGCATGTCTTCCGCTCTCGCCGCTCTAAAATCGAACGTAGCCGATACGCTGGAAAATGTTTGCCAGAACAGCAAAACTGATGATGATGAGGAGGGCGCGTTGTCGTTGTCGTGAAAATGAAGACGAAGGAGCGCATATTTAAGAAGAAGAGATGCACACAATAAAGAGAATAAAGCAAAACACTTTGGAGCTACTGTACGGGACCCCGTGCAGGGTAAGATATCTGACTTTGGTATTTTGATATCCGATGGATACTACTTCCATTGCAAAAGAAATTAGCCGTGACTCTTTTCGGCTGAATGAAACCAACATATGTGTGTGTGTGTGTGTGTGTGTGTGTGTGTGTGTGTGTAGGGGGCACTTTGGGGCTACTGTCTGGGGCCCCGTACAGGATGAAAATGGCTTTAGTGCTTTGGATATCTCTGATGAGTACTACTTCCGATTGCAAAAGCAAGTAGCCGTGACCCTTTTCAGCTGAATAAAATCAATGTGTGTGTGTGTGTGGGGGGGGGGGGGGGGAAGGGGGAGGGGGTAAGGGGGCAATTTGGGGCTACTGTCTGGGGCTACTGTCTGGGGCCCCATGCAGGATGAAATAACTGGCTTTGGTATTTTGGATTTCTCTGATGGGTACTAATTCCATTGCAAAAGAAATTAGCCGTGACCCTTTTTCAGGTGAATGAAACTATTGTGTGAGTATGTGTGTTGGAGGGGGGGGGGGGCACTTTGGGGCTACTGTCTAGGGCCCCGTACAGGACAAAATAACTGGCTTTGGTGTTTTGTATGTCTCTGATGGATACTACTTCCATTGCAAATGAAATTAGCCGTTACTCTTATCAGCTGAATAAAGTCAATGTGTGTGTGTGTGTTTGTACGTAGGGCTTATAAGGGGTGGGGCACTTTGGGGCTACTGTCTGGGGCCCCGTGCAGGATAAAATAGCTGGCTTTGGTGTTTTGGATATCTCTGATTGGTACTCCTTCCATTGCAAAAGAAATTAGCCCTGAATCTTTTTAATTGAATAAAATCAATGTTTGTGTGTGTTTATACGTAGGCCTATGGGGGTGGGGCCCTTTGGGGCTACTGTCTAGGGCCCCCTACAGGATAAAATAGCTGGCATTGGTGTTTTGGATATCTCTGATGGGAACTACTTCCATTGCAAAAGAAATTAGCCGTGACCCTTTTCAGTTGAATAACACCATATTTCTGGGGCCCTTTGGGGCTACTGTCTGGGGCCCCGTACAGGATAAAATAGCTGGCATTGCTGTTTTCATGATAAGTACGCCCAAAGGAACAATATCCACCAACTTTTGTCCGTGACCCCCTTCGGCTGAATAAATCCATTTTTCGGGGTCCCTTTTTGTGGTCCCTAGGCTTACGGTACAGGATGTGACTTGCCAGCAATTCATTTTATTGACCCTTGGCCACATCCTTACATGATGAGACCATCAAAAAGTGTGACCCTTTTCAGCTGAATAAATGCTCTGGGCCCCCGGTCTAATACTGTACTAAGTATCCGTGGTCGGCGAGGCGCTATAGGTAAGGTACACGTTTAAGCGCACGCTAGTGTTGTGCAAAATATGCACCGCGCCGGAAGTGCCCCAGTCCCGAAGTGCACTAGATCTTCACGAAAAAGCCACATCCGGGTACTTTTTACGTCATTGTCGATAGCGAGAATTAGGAGCATAATTTGTTGTGGAAATATTAAAGAAAATACTTGTCATTTGTATCGTTATGAGAACGTAGATACATCCTTTTCCTCGAGCATAGTAAATAATATTTCTTTTTGGAACGCTCTTGGCAATGTTGAAACAAATACTTCAACTGACAAAGTTCAAGACAAAAGGTAGCCTTTCTTAAAGTCCCTCTCACTGCAGTACTTACCAGTGAAATGAGCAAAGAATCATTGGTTATTAAAGAGATACAGAATAAAGCCATCGGCTATACGTTCAAGCCTCAGCGAGCGAGTGGTGACTTGCTTTTATTCGGGCAGTGATTAAGGAGGCTAAGTCCAAATACTATGTCTGAATTCATGATGCTGCAAAACTATCTATAGTACACATCAGCAAAATTCGAGGAAAACGGGGCAATCCTTTCCAAAGTTATGATTAAATGTTTCAAGTTTTTGGTGGGGGCGGATGAAAAGACTAAAACACTTTGTGACACCATATTAGATGTGGAAACTACATTAAGGGGATGTTCCGAAAAGTCAACATAAATTCGCTTTTCGAGCGTCATGAATGAATGATATCATTCTTAAAATGTATAAGTAACTTGTAAAGGGAAGCCATGCTTTGCATTAAAATGTAAATAGATTTTGAGGAGTATTCTCTTCATATTTCCACGGGGTGTCCTGGCGTGACGGTAAAGAAATGCAGTGGTCTTCTCATCCACCTTTCACTATTTATAACTTTGTAGGGGTTGTCGGACTTTCCTCAGACTTTGCAGAGATATTTTACTGGTGCATACAGTAAAATTACAGATTTTTCCCCTTTAACATTAAATTTCAACATAAAAGGTGAATATAAGTTGCGCAAAGGTTCTTTGTGGTTTACCAATTATAAGAGCTGTGTTAGATGCCTTCCATTCGGTGCCATCAGTAATCATGACTACAGCTGCTTTCCATCCTTCCATTCCCGGTATTGAGAATGCCTTGCACAAATATGGCTCACTGCTGGGGGCAGCATTTATTGAGATTTCCTCATTCTTAGTTCCATCACTGTTCAAAGTCTCCTTTGAAGTCAAGGTTTCCACGACCTCTTCGTCATGCAGAAATACGAGTGAAATATTGGGAAAGAAACGGTCGACGTAGCACGTGATATTTACAGCTGCAGAAGACATGTGGGTACAGTTCTGTGTTGTCCCTTCCATTTTTGTCTTACACACATCAATGGTAGGAAACGGACTGACAGGTGGGCCTATGAAAAAAAGTCGTTTCATCTGAGCTTAATTCCAACGATATGAGATCTTATGTACCAGCTGATATAATAATTATTATAATAATGAATAATAATAATGAAATTATAACGGTATCATAATGATAAGATCTCCTTTATCAAGGGTAGCCTCTTCCTCAATGTTGCCATTCCTCTACCAGAGGGCCTTTTCATTATCATTACCTTAGCCTGGTCAGGTACCCATTCATACACCTGAGTTTAGAGGGACATGGTGGGTAAAAATATCTTGTGTGCGGACGTAAGTACTGGTCGGGAATCGAATTCGGGTCCTCCGTTAGGGAGTCGAGAGTTTTATCCAATATGCCACAGTCCAATATGCACCAGAATGAGCAGAAAAGTGCTCCAAACTGACATTCCGTGTTTTTCTTTTGCCAAAAACTTGGTATTTTTGGGGTAAGTGAGGATGTACTAATTGAACATAATATCAAACTCATATGACATTACTGTGATGCTTTATTATTGGCTAACAAAAGTTCTGTTTGTAACTGATGAATTAGACCATGCAATTCACAGTCAGTTGATGTATTTCTTCGAGGGTTGATGTGAAAGGGTTTGATTTATGTTTGTTACATTCACTGACACTGTTAAAACCATACTACCAATGAATAAAAGATGTTAAATAAACATTCGGGATTCGTTAAAGGAATCGAATTCATGCTGAAAGTTGTATACACACGTCCAATAAGATATTATCGTCATCCGTGTAAATTAGTGATTCACTGCTGTACGCTAACTGTACTACTAGGCGAATGTCATCACTCTATTCCAGCAGAACATGTATATTGCGTGACATAAAACCAATCTTCGATATTGTTTTTATCGCTCTACAACCTTGTAAGGCTATAATACCATATATATATATATATATATATATATATATATATATACTCAGTGGCGTACCGTGGGTCAAGACATTGGGGGGGGGGGGCACCTCGTGGAAAAGTATCAGGAGAATGGCATAGCGATTAAAATTAATGCGAGCGAGCGAGCTTGAAAATTTGGACATTTTACAGTCCCCAAACTGCTGTTTGTAGCTATATCTTTTCGCTTTGGAAATTAAGGGGGGGGGGGGAGGGGCGCACCGGGCACAACCATGACAACTTACTACTGGCAATTACGGGCAGCAACATCAGGAGAATGGCATAACATTTAAATGCGAGCGAGCGAAGCGAGCGAGCTTCAAAATTTTGACATTTTACAGTCCCCAAACTGTCGTTTGTAGCTATATTTTTTCGCTTAGAAAATTAAGGGGGGTTGGGCGCGCCGGGCGCAACTGCTGGCAATTACTGGCAGCAACATCAGGAGAATGGCATAACGTTTAAATGCGAGCGAGCGAAGCGAGTGAGCTTGAAAATTTTGACATTTTATAGTCCCCAAACTGTCGTTTGTAGCTATATTTTTTCGCTTAGAAAATTAAGGGGGGGGGGGGGGGGGTTGGGCGCGCCGGGCGCAACTGCTGGCAATTACTGGCAGCAACATCAGGGGAATGGCATAACGTTTAAATGCGAGCTTGAAAATTTGGACATTTTACAGTCCCAAAACTGTCGTTTGTAGCTACATTTTTTCGCTTAGAAAATTAATGGGGGGGGGGGGGGGGTTGGGCGCGCCGGGTGCAACTGCTGGCAGTTACTGGCAGCAACATCAGGAGAATGGCATAACGTTTAGATACGAGCGAGCGAAGCGAGCGAGCTTGAAAAATTTGACATTTTACAGTGTAAAAACTGTCGTTTGTAGGTATATCTTTTCGCTTTCGAAATGAAGGGGGGCAACGGGCACAACTGCAGGCAATTACTGGCAGCAACATCAGGAGAATGGCATAACGATTAAATGCGAGCGAGCGAAGCGAGCGAGCTTGAAAATGTGGACATTGTACCGTCCCCTAACTATATTGTTTGTAGCTACATTTTTTTTTTCGCTTAGAAAATTAAGGGGGGTTGGGCGCGCCTGGTGCAACTGCTGGCAGTTAACATCAGGAGAATGGCATAACGTTTAAATGCGAGCGAGCGAAGCGAGCGAGCTTGAATATTTTGACATTTTACAGTGTATAAAACTGTCGTTTGTAGGTATATCTTTTCGCTTTGGAAATGAAGGGGGGCAACGGGCACAACTGCTGGCAATTACTGGCAGCAACATCAGGAGAATGGCATAACGATTAAATGCGAGCGAGCGAAGCGAGCGAGCTTGAAAATGTGGACATTTTACAGTCCCAAAACTGCCGTTTGTAGGTATATTTTTTAAATTGGAAATTAAGGGGGCGCACCGGGCACAACTGCTGGCAATTACTGGCAGCAACATCAGGAGAATGGCATAGCAATTAAATGCGAGCGAGCGAAGCGAGCGACCTTGAAAGCTTTGACATTTCAAAAATTGCCGTTTCTAGCTATATTTTTTTTTCGCTTTTGAAATTAAGGGGGGCAGTGCGCCCCCCTGGATCCGCCACTAGTAGTCAAGGATGTCGCTTTATGTTCATGATTGGGGGAGGTATGACCAGCGAGGGGGCGTCGAAGTGACCAAGCAGGGGAAAGAAGTCCAAAATATGCACTTTAGAGCATCCCCTTATTGTTTGTATTTGTGTGTGTGTGTTTTATATAAATGGAAAAGTTAGGAAATAACCCACTTCAAGTCTTATTATTGGCAATGCCAGGCATTTTAATATAGACTAGTATGTAAAGCAACACTGCAAAATCAATGATCTAGCTGTGATATAACGAAGCGTAAGGTGCAAAGGTGTACATTCTAAATCATATTGCGCAATATTGCAGTGACTCTTTTTGCCGTTCGGGAGTACACTGCGCGTATCCTTCTATTCAGAATGCCAACCAGGAATCACGCTGAATCACAATCTTTTGTCGGCTCCGGGCTTTTTGAACAATGTTTCACACTACATACCTCTTTAATTATGATTAAAAGAAATCCTAGAAGAATATCTTACTTCTTGATCACCCTTTCATGTCGATTTCAAAAGCAGTTTACCCACCCTTGAATTACCTTTTTTTTCCCTTTTTTTACCAGCGGATTGGGGGGGGGGGGGGGAGGGGGCACGTGCCCCCCATGCCCCCCCCCGTAGTTACGCCACTGTATAATATTATATATATATATATATATATATATATATATATATATATATATATATATACATTAAAACTTCTGGAATAAAGATAACAGATTGGGAAGTCCGTAATCAGGAAAGGGAAAGGTTAATGATCATGATGAACTATGAAAGGGTCTCCATTGTATGAAAGTTTGCTTGAAAAAGATATACTACAAGTTCTTTGAATGAAAAAAAAAACACAAAAAACTTTGGAATTTTGAGATTTTTCTCTTTTCAGATCGGTTGCTTCCGGCAATCCATCGAAGTGTATCTGACGTCTGGAGAAGTTTGGTATGAAGAGGATGAAATGGATAGTGAAAGAGCCTGCCATGGCCCGATTGTCTGTTCATATAGGCCCGAATTCACGAAGGTGGTACAAATGAAACCATGGTTTAAACCATGGACAAAAACCATGGAGCGCCAAGTGTCGCATGGAATATTTCGTTACAAAATCAGTCATTTCGTCAATGAAATGATTATTTTGTAACGAAATGACAACATTCTGTAACTAAATGAACATTTCGTTAACGAAACGGTCTTTTTGTCGACGAAATGACCAATTTCATAACAAAATATTCCGTGCGACACTTGGCGCTCCATGGTTTTGTCCATGGTTTAAACCATGGTTTCATTTGTACCACCTTCGTGAATTCGGGCCATAGAGTTCAGAGGGGTTCGGAAGTGCTCCTGGAATGCTCTAACTGCCCAGTGCATGAAAACTGGTGAAATACCCCATTTATAGCAACACATGGCCCAGGAGCGCTCCTGAAGTGCTTTCATTTTGATAGGGGCAGTTTTGTCCGCTAATGCATTTATGTGCCGAATTTCACTGGAATATCTCAACTAGTTTTTCACTTGCGTCGTCCACAAAATCGAAAAAGAGCGGACTGAAGGACGACCACATGGATTACCAGAAATCCGAAGGCCTCCGACAACTCAAAGGCATGAAAAGAAAAAAGAAAAGTGAGGTAATAATTTCTAAGATCATGTTAACATACAAATAATTCAGCTTGGTCAGCAGGGATTTCTCAAGTTATGCCTGTAAGCATATTATATACTGTCATTTCCACTCTTCATTACAAACACACACACACACACCACACACACACACACACACACACACACAAATGGAAATAAAATTTTTCTGAATATTACTTGAATAATCTATCTTTCAAAAATGTATCACCAAGCCATTCCCCCCGCCCATGGGTGACAATCTTCCTTATAATTTTTTTTTTACTTTCTTCTGTAAAGATAAGTCTTTGTCTAGCTACATTAATGCATTTCCTTTACATAGTAAAAATAATTTCAACTTACTTTCTATAAGGATATCCGTGTAACTAGTAATAGGTATTCCAGTGCTGTAAGCGATAATAGTACAGAAGTACCTTCCCTCGTCTTTAACTGCGGCATCTGCTACTGTCAGAGAAAAATCATCGGTGATGTTAAAACGGTCCTTTTGATATATCCTGTTGGTGGCACTAGATTGTTTATCTAATGTCACCACATACTCCACTGCATCCACAGCTCCAAGTTCACCTCTCTGCCAATAAACAGCAATCGCTCTGTCAGCGTATTCACATGGGACAGACGCTGATTTTCTTAGACCAATAATGATGCGGGGCTGTGTAACGACCATTTGGGCATCAGCTGTGCGTTAACAAAATCAAATCAGATAGAATGTTTTCATGTTCATCAATACAACAGTTTCTTAGCTGCGATTTAGTGTGGTAGTTACCCTCGTTTGAATAATAAATTCAATAAATTGACCTAGAGCGTGGTATTATTATTATGTTGTGTCCATATGCGCAGGTCGTATGTCACTCTTCTTTTACAAAATCATAATGCAAAAAACAAACAAGCAAACAAACACCCCCCCCAAAAAAAAACCCAACAAAAAACAAAAAACAAAACAAAAACCAAACATTGGGAGACCAAGTATTTGCCTGCGCACCTCCAAAACTGTGGAATACGTTACCATAATCAATGATGTCAGGAAATCCCCAACTCCAGCAGTATTCAAATCAAGACTCAACTCATATTTTGTCATTGGAATGTGTATGATTGTCAAACTTAGCAGAATGATATATTACAATGCACGTAGGTTTTGCGCTTTATCAATTGATTTTATTATCATCATATGAAAATTTGTACGCCTTGGTATTTCAGATAATCAAACATATTATCTGTAATCCATAAAGTGTTAAATCTAATTTTCCCTTGTCATATAATGGCATATGGTGTCACTAGCGGAGAAGTTTGATTTCACCAAAGTAATCCCAGTTTTCAAGAGTGGATCAAAGTAAACCTTATATAGAAAACCACCACCTTTTATCTGTACTGTCCCATCATTCAAAAGTTATTGAAGGTGCTTTTTCAAATCTCCTCCTCAGATTAATCAATAAAAAGACAATATGAATTTTAAAAACACATTCAGTATTAAAGGATGGTAGAAATAGTGATTAACAATAGTGTAATGAATAATGTGGTGTTTAATTCATTCGGAAAAAAAAAAACCCGACGAAACATTCGATCATTCAAAGCATGGAAATATTAATAGAATTTCAAGCCCATTATACTTACAGCATAAAGGCGCCACCAACGAAACAGCAAGAGTCATGAAGATGAAATGTAGGGCAGACATCTTGAATCTTCAAAGTGTACCAGGAGACTTGCATGAGATGGCTTGAGCATGTATCACTGAACCCGACTCAACTAAAAGACCGTGTCATGGAGTTTGTGCCTTCTTATCTCTATGTTTCCTTTTTTTTAAAGCAATAGTTAGTTATTTATTAACGGTATGTTAACATGCCTTGAACCTTGGTCAAAATTGTCGCTTTTAATGTTCTCTTACTACATGGATTATCATAGTGCTTGCAACAATGCTTAGGCTAAATGAAGTATGAGTTCGCATTGGTATTAAACACTCAAGGACTGTGTGTATTCTGCATCTGGTATATACAGCAGATCACAATGTCATGATGAATATGGCATGATTTTCTTTAGTTTCACAATAAAGGTCATCTTTGCGCCGTGGCTACGAATCAGCACAGTACGAGACATCAGATAACAATGTTGATACTGCATTTTGATTTTGAACTTTCGACTCAAACTGATAAACCTGTCTCGAAGTACTCAACGTAGCCATTTCATGCATTATTACTCTTTTAAATACATGATATCTAACTTTGGGCAAAGGTATTTCCATGCAACAGTGCAATGGGTGGTATGTGTTAACGCTTGAATAAACAGGAGCCATTGTTTGTGAGACTGAAAATCGACTTGTGAAAAGTCTTCAAACGAGAAAATGAGTTGAATGTACCAAATGACATGCACTGCATGCACTATTTTGAGAAGCACACACACACACACACACACACACACACACACACACACACACACACACAAGAGGAATGCACATGCTAACACACGCACATCATCACATCATATACATCTATCAAGATGCAGACTGACCAAGTCCTGTGAGAAAAAGAATCCAGTAAATGTTCATGCATCAAAGCTGTGCTTTTTAATAATTGAATTTAAATCATAAAAAATTTATGTTCATATTTGAAGGGATATATGTGATTGTACAAAAACTTTCATAACCTAATTCTTAAAACTTGGTTTCAAATTGGTGGAAATTAATATTATGAAATCTCCCATTGTCTCACAACAAAATAGAAGGAAAACGAATCCATGGTTGCTTTTTGTATTTCGTACCAATGACAGATTCAAAAAGACTTTTGTCCTTTATGCGAGATTGTGCTCCAAAACCTTTCACTGCCTTTTGTATTACCAGGTATAGGACATGGCTTGATATTATCAGTGGCCCAGTGGCCCGTGGCCACAAAAAATAAGTGGCCCGATACGGTCGCCAAACTTGTGTATGAAAGCCTTCGTTATTTTTATGTACTTTTCTCATCCAGAAAAGGGGAGAATATCTCGCAAGTCACCGAAAATCGAAAGTAAGTACATTTGTTCTGTGATTTTCTCATCCAGAAAAGGGGAAAATTAACCTTAAGTAGGTGACATTCTGCTCGACATCTCCATCGCCAAAAGCTATCCCCGCGATGTTTCACTGTTTTCTCTTGAGTCTCCTGTGTACATCTTGAGAAACCAAATTTGCGACGCCAAGGTGTGCATAATGATAGATTATGTACAAATATGTCTACGAAAAGTTGTTCAAAAGCAGAAATTTTTGTACAATTTCAATGTAAATTGTGTTTTCAGTAGAATCTCATAATAATCGATATTTTTACTTTAACATAACAAATTACCTTGCTCCGAACAGTGTCACCGACATATTTTATCATAAAGAATTAAAAAGTCGAAAAACAGACACACACATAAATCATAAAAGAAGATGCTTCTTTATTACAATGACAACGCAGGTTTGAACACACATTTACTACGAACACTGGACTTAAATACTCCAAAAATATTATGGCAAAGATGTTTGATTTCACGCATACATAATGCATGCATTAGCATGAATTTTAGATATCTGAGTTCTAAACAGCTTTTGGATTTCGTCGCAGACATATATCAAAAGCCCGTTTTCATCGTAATCACGTGGTCGAAAGCAGACATCTGCCCCCCCCCCTTCCCGCTCTATGGTATACCAAAATATCCTGGCCTAGTCAGGGCTAAAACTTGAGGCTAAGTACATAATATCTGCATGCATTCCAATTAGCTAAAGCAAACAGGGTGGCAAAATATTCTTAATTTCCTTTGTCGTTTAAATTTTGTCTATACTGTACCACAGAAATGTTGTTAAACCCTATAATTATGTTAAAGATAATAAAAAGTTTTGGTACCTCAAAAATTTCCTTGTCTTAGTTTGTGTTTCAGGTTAAAGTACCTTTCATATAACTAACACTGTAAGACTTACTCGCCCCAAAGTGCTCTCATGTCTTAGTAATCATGCAATTAACTGCGACCAGCAGCCCCATACGCATAGCGACCAGCAGTCCCATACGCATAGCGTAATCGGGCTTCGCATTGTAGCATTCAGGATCATGACAGATGTAGTATCGCGGGATAAATGTTAACTTAAAATCCCAAAAATTCTTCAATTTGAAGACTTACCAATTAAGGTGAAGTATTGAAAACAGGCTTCGGGCAACGTTTGGTTCTGTCTATAGTCCCTTTCTGTTCGAATTGATGACTGAATGTGACTCGGCCGAGAGGACCTTGGGAGAGCTACATACACCATGTACACTGAATACTACAGCCAGTGCATGCGAACACATCACATGCGCACAAATTTCAAATCCCATTATCAACGGATAAGATGTTTGTGTGCGCATGCGCTGGCCGTAGTAGTCAGTGTACGTATGCATCGGTCCATGGTGTATGTAGCTCTCCCAAGGTCCTCTCGACCGAGTCACATTCAGTCATCAATTCGAAAAGAAAGGGACTATTGGCAGAACCGAACAACTGGCAGAACCAAACGTTGTTCGAAGCCTGTTTTCAATACTTCAACTTAATTGGTAAGTCTTCAAATCGAAGAAATTTTGGGATTTTAAATTGACATGTACCCGCGATACTAATTCTGTGATGATCCTGAATGTTACAATGCGAAGCCCCATTACGCTATGCGTATGGGGCTGCTGGTCGCAGTTAGCTATGCGTACAATGGGCTGCACGCTGCTGGTCGCAGTCAGTGGTTTCGTACAATATTTATTGACGCTGTACGGCGGCGGCTCTGGTACGAAACCATTATTGCATGATTACTAAGACATGAGAGCACTTTGGGGCGAGTAATTCTCACAGACAACGTACTTTAACGTGAAACACAAACCAAGACAAGGAAATTCAGGGAAACTTTTGAGGTACCAAAACTTTTTCTTATCTTTAAATATGATCATTTCATGAATAGGTGGTGCCATGGTATATCATGATAATGCCTCAATTAAATATCAAATATGTTAGACTCAGTTAACTTAGTTACTGTACGCATATCAAGACATTTGAAGACCTTTAACATAATAATATACCTCTGTCATGTTACAAAGGCCCAATGATAACAATGTTTTATTAGAATCTTTTCATATCTATTTCTTTCACTTTCTTCTTAGTCACATTAGTCCCATGTTGTATATATATATACACTGGGCAGCAAAAGGAAGTACCCACTTCTTTCAAAGGCCGCACACAAAAATTCACCCCCTAGAAATAAACAATTTTTGTACACAGGTGTGTTATAATGCCCCTTCTACTAATCACATGCACATAAGCAAGTGAATGTCTTCATAACAAAGAAGAACTTGACATGCACAGCATCTTGGTCACTGAATCAAAAGTCCCACACAAAAGCACTTTCCACCATGCAAAAATGGCCACTGAATGGACAACATTTTTAAACGACCAACATTGATCCAAGCTCCGCAGGAGGAACAGACAGAACTTCCCCAGGACTACGCCAGACAGCTTGTCCAGAGCATGTGTCAGAGGACAGAGATGCCAGGAATGTGTCCAGGCACGAGGAGAACATACACATTATTGAAAATTGATGTTTGTGACTGCTTTTCTTCGTCCTGTGACACTGATTTTTGCGTAAAACTTGTAAGGCTCATTCTGTTACATTTTGTGACTTTTGATTCAGTGACCAAGATGCTGTGCATGTCATTTTTTTCTTGGTAATAAAGATAATCACTTGCTATTGGGTATGTGATTACTAATGAATACAGTGTACAGCCGGCATGCCAGGCAGCTGAACTCCTTCCACATGAGATGCCTCCGAAATCTGCTACACGTTAAATGGCAAGACAAGGTGCCAGACCGAAGTACTTCAGAGATCCCTAATGGAGAGTGTTCATGCGATGCTCGAGCGCTCCCAACTCAGATGGGCGGGGCATGTACTTCGAATGTCCGACGAACGTTTGCCAAAGCGACTGCTCTACGGTGAACTGGTGGAAGGCAAACGCTCTCACGAAGGTCAGAGGAAGCGCTACAAGGACACACTCAAAGCATCCATGAAATGGAGTAGCATCAACCCGGACACATGGGAAACAATGGCACAAGACCGATCTGCCTGGCGATCCGTGGTCAGCTCTGGTGTGTCAGGCCCCGAAGTGAAACGTGTGGAGGAGCAGGAACAAAAACGGCAGCGACGGAAAAGCAGGGCGACCTCTCAGCTTGGCGTACCTCCGGCATTTCCATGTCCACACTGCACCAGGCATTTTAGGGCGAGGATCGGACTGATAAGCCATCTTCGCACTCACGGAGTGTAGTGTTACTAGAAGTTGTGGTCGTCTTCGCCAGCGAAGGATGAACATCATCACTAATGGATATTGCAGCATACCTTTGTCCAAAAATTATTTATTTTTAGGGGGTGAATTTTTGTGTGCGGCCTTTGACAGAAGTGGGTACTTTCTTTTGCTGTCCAGTGTTATGTATATATATGTATACAGATACTGTATATATATATATATATATATATATATATATATATATATATCGTGTGTGTGCGTGTGTGTGTGTACGAACATACATACATATGGCAACATTCTTGCACATTTTCTAAGAACAAAGAACCTATCAGTTGTCAGTAGTGGTAATGCAATGGCTGGTCTTGGTTGGGTGTAGACTGTCAAAAGCTCAGTATCGCTCCTATATGTCAAGCTTTACCAGAAGAGCGAACTGGAGAGGGCTCTCTCTTTCAGCCCCGGTCAGAGCCTTCTATTACAGAGTTTGGCCAGTTTAAACACAGGCGCCATTTTGTGCCCACCTAACTGCGCGCACGCACAGCACGCGCGCGGTCGCCCTATCTCTAAAAAGTAAAAAGTAAAAAGTAAAAAAGGAAAAGTAAAAAGAATAAAGTTACACATAGAAAACTGCCATTTATTAAAATAAAATCAGCCATGAACGAAAGGTTATCATGCATATTTTGAAAGAGTGTTTTATCCTAAAACATTTGGTGGGATTTTTGTATAACAGAGATTCACGCTTGGATGAACCTGAGGCTTTGTTTTTAAGAGTGCAAAATTCGACATGTGCAAAAGCATTTGCTTTTCTGAAGCTAAATCATCCACACATCTGACAGTGCGAATTCAAGGACATGTGTCTGTATGTGTGAAGGTAATTGTGTGTGTGTGTGTGTGTGTGTGTGTGTGTGACTGCTTGGTGTGACTCTGTGTGTGTTCAATGTGTGGCATGATTGATTTTATTAGGAATGTTATTTGGAACTGCGAAGGTCGAATTAGTACCCAAATCCCAATTGTTTTATTCGAACATCTCTCTCGTTGCATTGTAACAGACATACACATACACAAACACACACACATACTGGTACACACACTCACACACATTCTTCATCTCTCCCTCTCTCTCCCCTCTCTCTACTCTCTCCTCTGTAGCTACTACATGTACTTCCTTTCCTCTTTCTTTCTTCTCGATTTTCTCTTCCTCACTTTCTCACTTATATTTGCATCATTCTCACCATGCTCACTGCAAGATCTCTCTCTTCGCCCTCCCCTTTTTTTCTGCCTCTACTCTCCTTCTTGTTCTGCACCGTTGTGGGCATCCCCACGCCGAACAGCACGGCATTTTTATCTTAAAACTCCAAATATTAACCTACAAGAATTGATCAGCAGTCAGCAACGTTTCAACGTGTACTTCTATGGCGGCTCTGCTGTAACAGACGCCGAACCGTCGAACAAGTGGGCACACAATGGCGTCCGTAAATCACGTAACCACGAAAAAACTCATAACATGGTTGGCCAAACTCTGTAATAGAAGGCTCTGGCCCCGGTGCAGGTTAATCAGCCAATGTTTTATTCAGGACACCGCGTGTCGAAGTTGTGTCGCATGACAAGAACAAAACCCATCGATACTTCATCTTGAAACACCAACCAACATAAATACCTGTGTATCAAGTGATGACGAATGTACCGTTCAAGATACTGTGCAAAACTAATGTATGTTTATCCCGAATGAGGATATCTTTCACCTTAAATTGACTGCCTCTCATAAACAAAATGCTCGCTATGATTGTTACAGTGAACAGGAGCTATTGTACAAATTGTAGTCAATACAGCGTAAAACAGTAAAAACCAATTTTTGTTAATATCATCTTGATATTTACAGGCTGTGTTTGCTTGGCTATGCAATCTCCTATAACCATGTAATCACAATGTTCAAAACACAGACTGACACACGTAATCTTATGTTCCACATCTAAGAATTGTGTGGTTGCTTGACTTTATGTTTCTCGACTTAACAGGAGTAAAACACGAAACTGGTAGTGCCTGTCATTCTGAAGAAAATGCTTTCAAAATTAGTTCAATGTTTACAGGAAAGACCGAAAAAAAAAAAAGCAATGGGAAGCAAAATTGAAGAGCAGGAACACGTATCACTCATGATTTCGGTCATAATTTCAGGTATCATGCGATTGTATGTGGATCATTTAAAGGCCAAATGTGACCAACAGCAGAAACGGAATTATGCTAGGGACAGCGAAATCTACGTATATTCAGAAAAGGAACACAACGTAGATATTTAAAGCGACAAAATTTTGTTACAAGCATTTGCAGAGACTTGCAATCGTTGCGATGGGAAACTCTTGCGATATCCAAAGAAGGTGAAGAGAGGCTCCTTATCTGATCCGTAATTATTGTCGACGGCCCTGGCGCTGTTGAAGTTCGCACATTCCTTACGTGTAGTATATTTATATTCGTTAGAATAGATCGACATTTGCAAGTAATGACGAATCGGGGGGGGGGGGGAAGAATATGATACCCCCGTTCGGCGACAGATGCATCCTTCTAGCACTTCGTATATAACATGAAGAAGTTACATAAAAGGCCAAGGCTCGTAGATATACGTCATAGTAGATAGGGCTAATTAGATGATTTTAACCTACCCAAATTTGGTCACAATATTCGTCAGGTTGATCGACACAAGTGTCTCGGTTTATCTGTCCGGTCCCAAACAGGACGTGAGTTGACGACAAGAGGCTGTCAAATCCGTCACAACCGGCTTCCGAGAGCCTACTTTTTGAACTCTTTGGATTATTAGAAGGACAAGAGATGATCAAGGCTGAATGTACTATTGGAACATATTCGTAATGTAGTATTAATAATAATATCCAGAAAAAGCAAAATTGATGAGGATACTACGTACATTGTACTCGGCGCGAGATTCGCCACTGGTCTATTCAACGCGGCGCTACGCGCCTTGTTGAGTAGACCAGTGGCCTATCTCGCGCCTCGTGCGATATTCGTGCCCCATGCACTCACAACTCATAAATTATTCGTATAATATTAAATGGGTTAGTCAAATACCGGTTAGTGATTGGCTAAACACAGTCACGTGATTCAACACACTGATTAACAGTTACTGTACTTTTATTAACCATTATCTGATGTAGTAAAAGACAAAGCGAAAACCCAAAACGAATAATTCATTTTATAATATACAATTATTGTAAAACGAATAATTCGTTTTGTAATATACAATTATTGTATATTGACTAAATATTCATCATTGCGTTTCTTAACTGCAAAATATATATTGAATATGATTATAATATTTCAAGAAATTCAAGGAAGTTCCCCTTACACTTCAAAACGAATATTGTAGAACAGATTCTCGCACTACCAATCCCCTCACAAAATATGCGTATCACGACTTAAGACAATCTACACCCCGACTCATCATTTTTGGGATGGTGACCATTTTGACAATTGTGACAGTATATGGCTCTTCTCTTTTGAAGAGCTGGAGCAACTCAGGAGAATAAGCTCATGTGCCAAAGCCGAAAATCCCTCATTGGACAGTGTGTCTACCATCACGTTCCACTGTAACCTGAACCGTTCTTCGTCTCTCATTAGTATTTCCAGATCTGCAGTCTTGAGGCCACTGATACACAAAATGTCTGCTACTCTCTTTACCTCTGCTTTTGACATGTTGCTGTAGATATCGTTGATGACGTTCCGGTTTGGACCTCCCGGCTCATTCTTTCCTGCTCGAAACAAATAACACACACACAAAGAATAAGTAATGTATTTTTTTTTTTTGGGTTGTCTAATCATGATGCACTTTTCATTCAACTAATCAAAATCTTGATTACAATGGAATTATACACCCTGCCGGATTTCGTGAACCGGTAACATGCAATAACTGTCGGGCAAGCTGTATTTGTACCAGTAATAGGCCTACAGTATCATGCTGAATGTTCAATGAACAATCATCACCGCCCAAAACAAGGCGTTGTCATCACCTTACGTTACTATCTCACAAGGCAAACCGTAACTTTTGACGGTATAAGACGGAGTCTAGTCTTTGGGAGATAATTTCCATACCTAACAAAACCCTTTGTCCATGTTCTGCCAGGTTGTCCATAGACTTCAATGCCATGGCTAGCTCCAGACGGTAATGATAGAGTGGGGGATGGATCTTCCTCTTCCAAAGCTTTAGCAACTCGATCTTGATGTCATAACTGTCGTGACATGAATTTATGTCATCTTTCTTTAAACCGAGGCGAGAGGCAACAAGAGTAACTTCTCCATCATTCAGGTCTGGTAATTCGGCCAACAAGTCTTTTGTGCTCTCCTCAGCATCTGGAAGGAGAGTTGTACAAAATATGAAAAAAAAAAAAATAACTTACCGTCTTTTCATATGTACACCCATGATTTGAGACGCAGGGTTTAAATCAAGCAAGTGTTGGATGAAGTGCCTACAACACCTTGTTCTAATGTGTGGATTCATAACTGTGTAGAACTGACGATAGTTCAAGCCTGAGTCAATAAGAAGACAAAAATAAATTGCAACAAAGATTGCACCACCTCAAAATATACAATTCAAGACACTGTTTTGAAAGGTACCCGGAGACATCCCTTTTTAACAGAGGACACAGAGTGAGCACTATCAGCAAACGCATGCCCACTTCTTCAGAAGACACGTGATTAAACCAACAAACCAACAAGACAGTTCTTTCAATTCCCTGTCGACTTTGAAATGCATGGATTTTTTTCTAAACAGAGGAGAGTTTCATAAAAAAAGCATAAAACTCTAGGAGTGTACTTCTATGTAACTGCATATTTACAAATCAGACAATGGATGTTTACTAAAAAAAGGTCTGCTTACTAATTTCTTTATGATTTTGAAAGCTCAGATGCCGTTTATATGGAAGCAATTTAAACAAAAATATCTTATGTTAGGTCTTGATGGATGAGAGTGTAAGTAAAAATAGAATCTCACAAATGATCGACACTCACAGTGATGTAACGATAATTTCACAGGAAATTCATCGAAACTAATATACATGTACGGTATATCTTCTTTCTCCCCTACATGCACATTATCATAACTCGCGTATTCTCTTCACAACCCCCTTCTGCACATTTACGTTCTCATCATAGACGATCTGCATCATCCAACGGCCCCTAAAACTTTTTGTTGTGTCTGTTTTCCGTTCTTAATTTTGTGTTCCGTTCAACACTTTAATTAGAAACTACGTTAGACGCATGATAACTTTTGTTCCTTACGTGTTATATCATGTTCAACAGAAGGAACTGCGTTATCCTCCAACACCAAGCGCAGAGCTTCGTCAAGCATTTCTGCATAGTTATACGACGCAGGATGAAGCCTGTTACGCCACAGGCCAATTAGATGAATTCTAGGAGTTTGTCCTAGTGACGATGACCATGTTTTTTGCTTCGTCGCTGAGTTATAGTCCGCATCGCTGAGACCAAGACTTGATGTGAGTTTCTTTAGTTGTTCATCGGAGAGACGGGCCACAGAAAAATACATGTCCACAACATCCTTTTTGATATCTGTAAAAGTGCAAAAACATTTTGTTATGGTTCGAACCATACAATTACTTGCATAAAATTGAAAAGTTCTAGGAGAAATGAAATCATATTCCGTGGGGACTGCCATAAGTCCCTCTTTTAGAGGATCTGGTGCTCCTCCTCCATAAGTTTTAACAAGTGAGCTGTATTTATAACATTGTCTCGCATATCATCAAAAATAAAAAAAATTATTCAAATCTAGAAATTTGAAATCACAGTGAATACACTATTAAAATGCAGCGTTTTGTGGTGGTTAGACCCTTTTTGAGCACACCTAATACACCACGATTGTTCATAGATACAGTATGCCTTAACATGTTATTTTGATTCATATGTCACTACAGACTGATGTTGTTACGAACATGATATTTCCTGTATTGATTTGTATGTTAAACTCTCTCTCTCTCTCTTTTGCATACTCTGTTTTCATTTGTAATTGTATTTGGAAAAAGAAAATGAAAATAAACCAAACCAAACCAAGCCAAACCAAACCAAACAATAAGTACTCTTTTACAAGTAATGACTTTACGATTTCCGAATACTAATGCCTTTTCATGTCTTTTTTGGCCAAATTTGCAATGCTCATAACCTATAAGATTACAAATGAATCATCATTGACTATGAAAAATCATCAATTATTGTGCTCGAGTAGAAGTCGTTTCATAGTTTTTACTCCTGACAGTGTTAACATTTTTTTTTATTGTCACTCATGTTCTTAATGGAGCAAACTATTGAACCGTTTCTGCTAGATAATTTTCTTCTTTACAATTCCATTGGATGCAAAGTTTGACATGAGTTAGTAATGACACCATCAGAAAGTCTCCAGAGTATTTCCTTTCTGCGTGAAAGCATGAATTATCAAAAGTTAAATTACATCATTAGGGAAATCAGCAAAGAACACTGTCAGTGACTGTAAAAGGAAATTAAGAGGATAAAGTCGTCTTAAGGATGAAATACAACTAATAATGATAAGGCTATTCTTCAAAGTGAATGCTACGGAAGCTTTAAAGTGCCATTCGACTTGGAGACTTGGCGAGATAATTTATCTTGTCAAGTCAACATAATAGCTCTATCATGTCGACTTATCAACTTTATAAGTTGACATGGAGACAAAAATTATCATGCCAAGTCGATTTCTAAAAATTTAAATGTTGTCATGGCAACATAACATATCTTGCCAAGTCGACATCTAAAAAGTTACATGTCGTCATGGTGACATAATGTATCTTGCCAAGTCGACATCTGAAAAGTTACATGTCATCATGGTGACATAAGTTGTCTATCCAAGCTGATATCTAAAAAATTACGTCACTTTTAGGTCGTCTTGCCTCTCCTAACAAACTAACCTAGTCGCCGCCCCTGCTAGATGGGCACATGAAGTAATTGTATATGGTATCGAAAAGAAAGAGATAACGGACTGTAATGTCTTTTTTAAAGTATAATGACGAAAAATGCAAGGCAATCAATACCATACAGTATAGGCCTATGGGCCTATCAGCAAAATGAACAAACACTTTTGATAATACATAATATCCTACTAAATTAAAATATAAAATTATATAGGCCTAAATATAAAAAATGAGAAGAACAGGCTCGATTTTACTCGAGGAAATTTTTGCTTCAGCTGGACTTGGCCTATTTATAAAGCTTACGTCACATCATCCCAGACAGGGGCGGCGCCAGGGTATTTTCATGGGGGGGGGGGGGCAAAACGAACTATAGATGGCCTTAATTTTTTTTTTTTAAATTGAATAAGAGGGGTAATAGATAATGATGATGATAATAATAATGATAATCATAGTCATAATCATAATCACAATAATAATAATGATAATAATAGTAATAATAATAATAATGATAATAATGATAATAATAATAATAATAATAATAATAATAATAATAATAATAATAATGATAATAATAATCGGATTTATAAAGTGTCTTTCCAGCGCTGAATCATTTTTGCCCCAGCTTAGCACGAACTTCTGTTTTCAGGCATGGGTCGAGCGCAGCACAATGTACAGTATATACTAATCTTTCTTCTTCCTCACTTTTCTTCCTCTTATTTTTTTTTTCCCCTCTCTCTTTTCTCCTCTTTTTTTCTTTGCTATTTGAAAAATCATAAGGGCACTGCCCCTCACCCCGGAACCCGTATGGTTTGTAAAGTTCTGTCTGTTGTCTGTTTTCGTACAGAGCACTTCTTACGAACATGGACAAAACGTCTGATTTTACAAGCCGCAAGGGCCCCGGAGTGATTTGTAACCAGTGCTTAAGGATGGTTAGTCAACTCAGCAAGGAATCGAACAATCTTACCGCCCCCGCTAAATAATGTTTTAGGGATTTTATTCGATGAAATGTAAATTTCGTCAGTCCATAGGGTTTCGACGGTGCAAATGAACCGGGAAAATGAACGGACACATTTACCGACAGAATTTTGGTCATTAACCACCGGAATTGAGAAAATGACATTTCTGACTTATGTAGGAACATTGTCATTTCCTCCGTTCGCACCCTGAGAGAGGGGGATAGGAAATTATCAAGAGCAAGTAAAAAATGGTTCAGATTTTTTCTCGTTTTTTACCTAATCGCCCCCATGCAAATTCGCCTAAAGCTAAATGAATGAATGCAACTCATGCAACTAAAATGTTAAATCAACATTTAAAAGGGTCGAGGAGTGACCACACTTTCAAAATGTTAGATTAACACTTTGAATATGCTAAAGTCAATATAAACTAATCCAACATTTTGAAAGTGTGGCCACTCCTCGGTATGGGCGGCGGAACGAGAGGACAACACAATGGTGTGTGTGTGTGTGTGTGGGGGGGGGGGCAAAGCATTGTCCGGATACAATGCTTTGCCCCCACCCCCAACTCCATTGTTCGTCCGCTCGTTCCGCCGCCAATGCTCCTCGGCCTTTTAAATGTTAATTGAACATTTTAGTTTTAAAGAGTGAACGAACGCACAAGTGAATGAATAAATAATAAATTAATAAGAAAATAGGCCTACATAGATAAACAAAAGGAGAAAATACAACTTCAAATTACACTGACTACTTCATTGTGGTTATAGAACTCGTACTAATGTAAATTTCCGCAAAATTCTGCGCTTTTATTTTGTCATGTCTGATCTATGTTTAAATAAAAACTCTCATAAGCTCGAAGTGGTTGAAAGAGCGTTGTATTGAATAAAAACATAACATTTGTACAGTTACTAGCTCTACAAATATGAACGAAATGCAGATCAAAACATCCTCTTTCCTGTTAACTTTTTGGAGAAGTCTGCACATCACTGCACATAGGTTTAACCTTTGTAGGCTATGCCTATCAATACCAAGACCCCAAAACATTAAATAAGGCTATGCCTATCAATACCAAGACCCCAAAACATTGAAGGCCCGCTGTTGTTAACTGCATGGAAGATTAGAAATTATCAACCCCATCAAAAAATGTTGATAAGACAATGTAGCATTTCTGTGGCTTCTTCATGAGACTTTGGCATTGCGAAATTATCCAAATTGTTTCCAAGTCCATGAACAAAAGTTGGGGAGCATCCTTACTTGAAGCTCACTGCAATACACCCGCTTCACTTTTTCAATATCATAATCAGAAAATTGCAGTGGAAATTTGTTGTCCCTTGATCCATAAGTACGGAAGCTTTAAAGTGCCATTCGACTTGGAGACTTGGCGAGATAATTTATCTTGTCAAGTCAACATAATAGCTCTATCATGTCGACTTATCAACTTTATATGTTGACATGGAGACAAAAATTATCATGTCAAGTCCATTTCTAAAAATTTTAATGTCGTCATGGTGTGATAATGTATCTTGCCAAGTCGACATCTAAAAGTTACATGTCGCCATGGTGACATAATGTATCTTGCCAATTCGACATCTAAAAAGTTACATGTCATCATGGTGCATAAGATATCTTGCCAAGTCGACATCTGAAAAAGTTACATGTCGTCATGCCTACATAACGTAGCTTGCCAAGTCGACATCTGAAAAGTTACATGTCATCATGGTGACATAAGTTATCTATCCAAGCTGATATCTAAAAAGTAACGTGTCGTTATGGTGCCATAAGGTTTTCTTTCTTGTTTTGCTTAAAAAGAGAAAAATCAAATGTACTGGATCAGAAATTTAAGTGTAGAAATAGGAATCTTCTCTGCTGCACATACCCACCACACATTATACTGAGTGCCCTCCCTAGGGGTGCCTGAGGCATTACTTTATTTTTTTTTTATTTATATATATATATTTTTTTTTTGGGGGGGGGGGAGGGGAGTCGTCGATCTTTCTGTTCATTTGTCCTGTCTTTTGTAGTTGCGATAACTAAAGAAATGTGTTTGGATGGATCAACTTCAGACTTGGGTCCTGTGTGCATTTAGGAATAATGATTTGATCAGGTTTCTGGATTTGGTGATTCCATGTCAATTCACCCAATGGGTTAAATCGCACCATTTCAGAATTTGTTCAAATTTGGTATGTAGGTTATTTGTAATGGCCCAATGAAACATAATTGTTTTGAGCGCAGTCCGATGCACAGTTTTCGCGTGAGGACACACCCATTTGGGGTAATTTCAGCGAAAATGGGCATGACATCCCAGTTTTAAATGACCACAGCTCAGTATTAAACCAATGGGCCAAATTCAATAAAAATGGTATCATTGGAAAGGGAATAGAATGAACTTTCAGAAAAATATGTTATTTTTGATGATGGGGCAATTTAACGAGTGATGACCTTTTGACGTTTGCTTCAACCTTTAATTTCACCTTGTGGATCACGCGACCTTGAGTCAATTTTTAAATATGTGGATTCCTGACATTATTTCTACAAAATATTAAAAGACTGGAGGTGTATTTTTTTCTAGCCCCTATCAAATACCTACAGCAGAAATTTTCAATGCAGTCTCACAATAGCTAACTGTGTATTGTGATTATGTATTCATGTGTATACTAGGTGCTAAAAAAACATTTGACACTTTTGTTTGATAATAACTCAAAAGTTATAACTCGTATTGGACTGAGGTTTGGAAGTCGACATCCTAAAAGTTACATGTCGTCATGGTGACATAATGTATCTTGCCAAGTCGACGGACGGACGGACGGACAGACGCCGCAGACGATCCCTTAGTCACCCCTCACCTCCAGTGGGGTCGACAAAAACTGGAGATGTATTAATTTTTGTTTGTTTTCTAGCCCCTATAAAACTTGGTATACCTTCAGCAAAAAATTATCATTGCCGTCCCACACATAGCTAACTGTGTATATTGATTATGTAGTCATGCTTATACAACATAATGTCTACAGATGTTTACTATAGATTTATGATGTACTAGGTGTCAAAAAAAGATAACTCAAAAGTGTTAACTTGTATCCAGCTGGGGTTTTGAAATTGTAAAATTGAAAGATATATTTATTTGGAATAAGTTTTGTGAAATTTACTTCATTAATGTCTTAAAATAATGCTCGGAATATTTAATTAGGATTGCACTTTTTGAAAAAAGAGACCACAAAATCTGTGTGTTTCTGTGATTCATTCAAAACACAACAATTGCCACTGTGTATTGCAACCGTCATTTTCTGCCAACCTTTTGCTATCCAGTGTCATTAATGATTCATGACTGCGCTAAAAGAGGTGCTCTGGAATTTTAGCTGCAGTGCACAATGGCCATTGTTGTGCTCTGAATTACTGACTCACACAGATTTTTTGGCCTTGATTTTATAAAAAGTGAAAATCTAATTAAATATTCAGAACATTATTTCAAGAATATTAAAAAAGTAAACTTTACAAAACTTATTCCAAATAAATTTGACATCCTTCAGTTTTACACTTTGAAAACCTCAGTCCAATACGAGTTATAACTTTTGAGTTATAACAAACAAAAGTGTCAAATGTTTTTTTAACACCTAGTATACACATGAATACATGATCACAATACACAATTAGCTATTGTGAGACTGCATTGAAAATTTCTGCTGTAGGTATTTGATAGGAGCTAGAAAAAAAATACACCTCCAGTCTTTTAATATTTTGTAGAAATGATGTCAGGGATCCACATATTTAAAAATTGACTCAAGGTCGCGTGATCCACAAGGTGAAATTAAAGGTTGAAGCAAACGTCAAAGGGTCATCACTCGTTAAATTGCCCCTACATCAAAAATAACATATTTTTCTGAAAGTTCATTCTATTCCCTTTCCAATGATACCATTTTTATTGAATTTGGCCCATTGGTTTAATACTGAGCTGTGGTCATTTAAAACTGGGATGTCATGCCCATTTTCGCTGAAATTGCCCAAAATGGGTGTGTCCTCACGCGAAAACTGTGCATCGGACTGCGCTCAAAAAAATTATGTTGCATTGGGACATTACAAATAACCTACATACCAAATTTGAACAAATTCTGAAATGGTGCGATTTAACCCATTGGGTGAATTGACATGGAATCACCCAAACCAGAAACCTGATCAGATCATTATTCCTAAATGCATACAGGACCCAAGTCTGAAGTTGATCCATCCAAACACATTTCTTTAGTTATCACAACTACAAAAGACATGACAAATGAACAGAAAGATCGACGACCCCCCCCCCCTCCCCCCCCCAAAAAAAATAGATAAATAAAAAAAAAATAAAGTAATGCCTCAGGCACCCCTAGGGAGGGCACTCAGTATAATGTGTGGTGGGTATGTGCAGCAGAGAAGATCCCTATTTCTACACTTGAATTTCTGATCCAGTACATTTAATTTTTCTCTTTTTAAGCAAAACAAGAAAGAAAACCTTATGTCACCATGACGACATGTAACTTTTTAGATATCAGCTTGGATAGATAACTTATGTCACCATGATGACATGTAACTTTTCAGATGTCGACTTGGCAAGATACGTTATGTAGGCATGACGACATGTAACTTTTTCAGATGTCGACTTGGCAAGATACCTTATGCACCATGATGACATGTAACTTTTTAGATGTCGACTTGGCGAGATAGATTATGTCACCATGATGACATGTAACTTTTAGATGTCGACTTGGCAAGATACATTATCACACCATGACGACATGTAACTTTTTAGATGTCGATTTGGCAAGATATGTTATGTTGCCATGACGACATTTACATTTTTAGAAATTGACTTGACATGATAATTTTTGTCTCCATGTCAACTTATAAAGTTGATAAGTCGACATGATAGAGCTATTGTTGACTTGACAAGATAAATTATCTCGCCAAGTCTCCAAGTCGAATGGCACTGTAAAGCTTCCGTACATATGCTTTTTGTAAGTCAACTTGGCAAGATACCTTATGTCACCATGACGACATGTAACTTCTTAGATGTTGACTTGGCAAGATACCTTTTGTCACCATGACGACATGTAACTTTTTCAGATGTCGACTTGGCAAGATACCTTATGCACCATGACGACATGTAACTTTTTTCGATGTTGACTTGGCAAGATACCTTGTCTCACCATGACGACATGTAACTTTTTAGATGTCGACTTGACATGATAATTTTTGTCTCCATGTCACCCTATAAAGTTGATAAGTCGACATGATAGAGCTATTATGTTGACTTGACAAGATAAATTATCTCGCCAAGTCTCCAAATCGAATGGCACTTTAGAGCTTCCGTAGAATGCATCTGTTGCGACGTAAATTGTCGCCCCGTCAAAAATTGTCGCCCTTTGAAACAGGCGACAATTTGTGACGGATTTGGCGGCTTTAATTGCCGCCCCGTCATAAATTGTCGTCTGGCGACAATTTATGATGAGGGCTGACGGCAAAACCTCTCGCCCGCCCTCGAAGCGCATTTTTTGGGGTTATATCATTCTTGTCATAGTCATTAAAATACCAAAACATAACTAATATGGCTACATCCATGCAAACAAGGCATGTAAAAAGTCACGGTGAAGTTTCAAGGAAGTGATGTGCGCGCGCACACGATAATTGAGTGTCCGTTTTTTTTTTTTGTGTGTGTGTGTTATTATAATGGAAGAATGCGGTTATTATGTGTTTTGGCTGCGCGTTGGGAGGGGTAAGCTGTTGCTGGCATAAACGTTATTTTGATTTTATCAGCAGCTTTGAGTTTGATGAGTTTGTTTGACGGATGTTGCGACATAAATTGTCGCCCCGTCAAAAATTGTCGCCCCTTGAAGCAGGCGACAATTTTTGACGGGAGTTGGCTGCTTAAATTGTCGCCCCGTCATAAATTGTCGTCTGGCAACAATTTATGATGAGGGCTGACAGGCAAAAATTGTCGCCCGCCCTCGAAGCACATTTTGGGGGGTAATATCATTCTTAACATAGTCATTGAAATACGAAATCATAACCTACATGGCTACATCTTTTCAAAAACAAGCCATGTAAAAAGTCACGGTTTCAAGGAAGTGTGTGGGCGCGCGCACATGATAATTGAGTGTCAGTTCACGTGTGTGTGTGTGTGTTATTGTATATTATGGAAGAATGTGTTTATTATGTGTTTTGGCTGCGCGTGGGGAGGGGTAAGCTGTTGCTGGCATTAAAGCTATATTGATTATTTATCAGCAAATTTGAGTTTGATGAGTTTGTTTGACAGATTTGTATTTGAAGAGTTGCTTTGCAAAAACCGATAAGTCCATATTTGCCAAATGGAGATGTTTGCGATTAAAGGTCAAGAAAAATAAAGAGAATAATAAGTGTTTTTTTTTGCTTCTTGTGACCATAACTTCAAAAATGTACCTTTATATGTAATGACCAATATATCATTTAAAAGGTATTATTTCGTACTTTATGACAGAGACCGTACTTCAAAATCTTCAAAAATGGACTCCTCGGTTTTTGCGAACAAACTCTTCATTTGAATTCGGAGTGGTGCTTGCGTGCGGGCGGATGCTGCTTTTGTGCATACGGTCCATTATCATGATTATGTCTTACATATCAACACTGGGAAGTCGTTTCATAAGGAAAGAAGGTGGTATCGGTTCGTGTGTGTGTGTGTGTGTGTGTATGTGGGTTGGTGAATGTGGGTGTGGGATGATTTAGGTTTTGGTTAATCGGGGGTTGGTGGGATAGAGATTTGATTTGGAGAAGGATATAGTTATAAATGGTAGGAGAGATATTAGTAGGATTTAATATTTATGATAGATGTAGATTATGTTTCGGTTGGGAGGGGAAGGGTTGGTCGCTTTTTTATGAATGATTTCATTCTAGATTTGCATAGTGTATTTGTTTTGTTTTGTTTTTTATGTATATGCCCTTGCAAGTGAGAAGGAGTTACATGATCCAATATATTCAAGGGATATAGATTTGGTACATGTCAAAATTTTCTCGTGAAGAAATTGTTAGTAGGGTTGATTCATAATCGAGTTATCTATGTTGAAGTGAGGTTTTTGTAGTATAAATTGACTAATGGATTTGTTTGTGGTTTGAATTGCATTTGTACCGTTTTTGTTTATGTTACACCAAGAATGGGTTGATTTATGAATGATTTGAATGAAATCATTAAATATCGAGGAAAAAAAAAAGTGTTGAGGTGGTTTATATGCATTATGAGGATTTGTTTGAGTGTTTGTTGGTGTTTGTTTATAAATTCGTATGTATTTGCGGTGTGCATATGGCAGTTCGTTTGTGCTAAAGTCAACTAACGATCGAGAAATTATTTACGGCGTGTCGAAATTATTCGCTCATGCATAAAGCATGCCAAACTTATTCTGGGACAAAGAATAGTGATATGGAAGTTGAAGTTAAGACTGATGGAAGAATATGACTGCAGTGAAAAAAATGAACAAAGACAGATAACATTTAGAGAGGGTACCTCCCTCGTATGCCTTTTCTCTCGGTCTCCCTCTCCTAGCCGCCTCACAGCTAAAATTGACACACCCATACTATTTTGTATTCAACGCCGTTGTGAACTCTATAAACACGTCTCATACACGTTGAAGACATTTTCATTGCGACAGTAGTGCCTGCTACTGCCCAAAAAATTCGTTCGCACAAACATCAAAACACAAACAGACACACGTATGCATACAGATACACGTATACACACAGACAAACAAACCACTACCACTATACAAACACCCCACATGCACAGTTTACACATATTGTATTGTATTATTATACTCCAAACACACACACACACACACACACACACACACACACACACACACACACAGCTATACGCAAACGCATACACAAGTCACATAATACGCACCTACAAATCATACACAGCACATACCATGCAGCCCCCCCCCCCCAACGGCGTAAATCCATACTGAGGAGTGGGGGGGGGGGGGGGGGGATGATCGGCGATAGTCACCATCACTACGATTACAAGCCCATAACCGAACCGGCGCAGCCTTGAGGGGGACGGGGGGTGAGAGAAGCTTGATAACCCCCCCCCCCCCACACACACACACACTTTACAGGGATCGGATGTCTCACTCTTTTGCATGAAATATAAAGTGGGAGGAGAGTGATATATTTCTGACAAACTGTTACAAGCGAGCTTGAAAATTGTGACATTTTACAGTCCCAAAACTGCAGTTTGTGACTGTATTTTGTCCGCTTTGGAAATTAAGGGGGGGGGGGCACCGGGTGAAACTGCTGGCAAATACTACTGACAGCAACATCAAGAGAATGGCATAACAATTAAATGCGAGCGAGCGAAGCGAGCGAGCTTGAAAATTTTGACATTTTACAGTAAAAAAAAAACAAAACTGCCGTTTTGGGCTGTATGTTTTTCGCTTTGGAAATTAAGGGGGGCGCACAGGGCGCAACTGCTGGCAGTTCGTACTGGCAGCAACATCAGGAGAATGGCATAACGATTAAATGCGAGCGAGCGAAGCGAGTGAGCTTGAAAATTTTGACATTTTACAGTCCCAAAACTGCCGTTTGTAGCTTTATTTTTAGCTTTGGAAATTAAGGGGGAGCACCGGGCGAAAACTGGTGGCAATTACTGGCAGCAACATCATGAGAATGGCATAATGATTAAATGCGAGTGTGCGAAGCGAGCGAGCTTGAAAATTTTGACATCTTACAGTCCCCAAAACTGCCATTTGTAGTTATATTTTTCGCTTTGGAAATTAAAGGGGAGCACCGGGCGAAAACTGGTGGCAATTACTGGCAGCAACATCATGAGAATGGCATAATGATTAAATGCGAGCGAGCGAAGCGAGCGAGTTTCAAAATTTTGACTTATTACAGTCCCAAAACTGCCGTTTGTAGCTATAGTTTTCGCTTTGGAAATTAAGGGGAGGGGGAGCACCGGGCGAAAACTGCTGGCAATAACTGGCAGCAAAATCAGGAGAATTGCATAATGATTAAATGCGAGCGAGCGAAGCGAGCGAGCTTCAAAATTTTGACTTATTACAGTCCCAAAACTGCCGTTTGTAGCTATATTTTTCGCTTTGGAAATTAAGGGGGGGGGGGGAGCACCGGGCGAAAACTGCTGGCAATAACTGGCAGCAACACCAGGAGAATGGCATAATGATTAAATGCGAGTGAGTGAAGCGAGCTTCAAAATTTTGACATCTTACAGTCCCAAAACTGCCGTTTGTAGCTATGTTTTTCGCTGTGGAGATTAAGGGGGGAGCACCGGGCGAAAACTGCTGGCAATTACTGGCAGCAACATCATGAGAATGGCATAATGATTAAATGCGAGTGTGCGAAGCGAGCGAGCTTGAAAATTTTGACATCTTACAGTCCCCAAAACTGGCATTTGTAGCTATATTTTTCGCTTTGGAAATTAAAGGGGACGCACCGGGCACAACTGCTGTCACTCACTGGCAGCAACATCAGGAGAATGCCATAGCGATTAAATGCGAGCGAGCGGAGCAAGCGAGCCTTAAAATTTTGACATTTTGCAATCCCAGAAAATGTCGTTTGTAGCTGTGTTTTTTCGCTTTGGAAATTAAGGGGAGGCACACCTGCGAAAACTGCTGGCAATTACTGGCAGCAACATCAGGAGAATGGCATAATGATTAAATCCGAGCGAGCGGAGCGAGCGAGCTTCAAAATTTCGACTTATTACAGTCCCAAAACTGCCGTTTGTAGCTTTATTTTTAGCTTTGGGGGAGCACCGGGCGAAAACTGCTGGCAATTTATGGCAGCAACATCATGAGAATGGCATAATGATTAAATGCGAGTGTGCGAAGCGAGCGAGCTTGAAAATTGTTTGACATCTTACAGTCCCCCAAACTGCCATTTGTAGCTATATTTTTTGCTTTGGAGATTAGGGGGGGGGGGGGGCGCACCGGGCGCAACTGCTGTCAATCACTGGTAGCAACATAAGGGGAATAGCTTAGCGCTTAAATGCGAGAGAGCGGAGCGAGCGAGCTTTAAAATTTTGACATTTTACACCCCAAAAACTGCCGTTTTTAGCTATATTTTTGCGATTTGGTTTGTCCCACTTTTATGGGGGAACCATCCCCCCCCCTCTGCATATGAGGGACCTTTTGTTAAGTGAAAGATATGCTGCACACTCTTTGACAAATTAGGGAAATATACGTAAATCTCAACAGTGTACTTATCGAAAGGGATCCAGTATAGCGGAGCTTTTGCATGTTTATGATTGCAATTCAACGATTTGGTGCATAGTTCCGGCGGTATTTGGACAATAATTCCATTAAGAAAGTTCGAAATTTGTCCTCATCTCGGAAATTGCTTGGGGGATAAATGATTTGCCTGCCTAAACACTTTCGTAGGGGCGGGGCAAATGCCCTTTGACCCCCCCCCCCCCGAGATATTTTCGACGCCCCTGATCTTCCCTGGGTATACCCATAGATGTATCTTGACTGAATTATCAGTCACTGTCGTTCCTCATGAATGATTCAGGAAATGGAGGGGGTCCAATTATGGCAATATAGTTTTGTTATTGTTTGTTTGTTTGTTTTCGTACATATTTTGCAGATGGTCCCAAGTTACTCTCGTCTTAGCATGTTTATATGTAGGCCTACACTATTTGACGTTGTCAACGTCTTAGCCATACCTTACAGTGTATGTCCATGTCCGCGAGCGAGCGAAGCGAGCGAGCGCTTGAGAAAATTATGCATTCGATTTCCTACAAGATAGAATACTGTTCAGCTCTGTTACCTGTCTGAAGGCCGGCGTACAAACGTCATGCAATATGCCAAAATTGATACAATCACATTTCTGCTTCCTCCATTTTTTTTTTCTTCAAAATTCAGGGGGGATGATTGTACAGGCCATCCCCCCCTCCTCCATTTCAGGGGGGATATATCCCCCCATCCCCCCCGGGATTTACGCCCATGCCCCCCACACACACATAACTTACCAGTCATAGCCACCCCACCAAAGCATAACTCTGGAGCAATTACACCACCCCAACCACCGCCCCGAGCCGGGGGCGACAATTTTTGACGGGGCGACAATTTATGTCGCAACAATTGTTTTTGCCATCAAAAATTGTCGCCATCGAGGTCAAAAATTGGGGACTGCACAAGCATAAAAAGATTGTCGCCAGACAACAATTTTTGACGGGGCGACAATTTATGCCGCCAACTCGGTCACAAATTGTCGCCCCGAGCCGGGAGCGACAATTTTTGACGGGGCGACAATTTATATCGCAACATGCATCGCTGGTTTTTCCATTTTGAAGCTGGGTTCGAAGAGAATGAAAAAATGTTTCTACGTTTGATTATTTTGCTGAACTTTAAGGCTACGGTCACAACCCTCAAAATCAGCCTGCTCGGCGACCGGTGGGCGAGTTTTTAACCAATTTTGGTCGGACAACGACAGGTGATCGACCAGTGACTGACCAGGCAACACTGATTTTTAGGGCATTGGTCGGTCACCGCTGAAGTTTTAACGCGGATTTAAGATTTTAGCGGCGACCGACCAGTTTTCATTCGTTGCCCAAAATACGCTCGGTGTCCGAGCGGCAACCGCCAGGGCATTGACATAATCGAGCTGTCGCCGCCGAGCGATTTAAGGAACAAAAATAATAAAGAGACAAAAATGACAAAAGCACAAAAGAATTCCAAGGGAATAGATCGAGCGGTCACCGTCGAGCGATACAGGGAATAAATATAATAAAAATATAAATGACAGAAGCACTGAAGGAAACCAGGGACTCCATGGGGAAGAGAAGTCAGGGCAATTTGGAAGAAGCAGGGGGAGGGATAGAGCCAAGGAAACCCCACCGAAATCTCAGCATCTCAAAATCTCGGCAACCAACATGAGGGACATGAAAGACAGGGACAACCACTTTGGGGCAAAAAAGATGAAAGCTAAAAATTAGTGTCGATATGTAGACTTAGAAATCATTTATTAAGGACTATGGCATGTAGAAGTAATGAATGACAAGAGATGGGGAAATGAAAATATGAAATTAAATAGGAATAGAAAAATACTGTTGAATATAGAAGCAAACAGATATATTGGAAAATCCTAACCTATTCTAATTTTTGTTCCATCTTGGGTTTTCCTCCCTTTTGTTTGATTTCCTAATTTCTAGTTATTTGTGGTTTCACATAATTGAGGTTTGGTAGTTGGTAATTTACCTCTTAGATCTTTTGCCTCGAGGTTTATCTTAATTAATTCATTGATTATCACATCACAAATCACATAGGTACATGAATAAACAGTCAGACCGCAACACCCTGAAAAGCCTTCTCATTTATCGTACGCGTATGCATGGACCTTGCGGACATGAATACGTAATGAGCTGGAAGACCATATTTTTAGAGTCCCTGTAAATCTAAACGACATTACCAATCTTCCTGATTAATACATCGATAAAAAGCTGAAAAGTTGTACTGTGATGACATCCGACTACTTGAAAGGTTGTGACATATAAAATATACTGAACAAGGAAATTATAAAACATAAAATTTGCATATTTTTCATTTTTCTAAGCGGGTAAATTAGAACAATGAAACAAACGTGGACCAAAATCGAAGAGGTATGAAATGAAAGAGGAAATATCATACTAAGGAAATATGATGACTTCATGTGGACTGATTATTGGAACGGGTCAGGTGATCGAATAAATCATTGCGTTGTACAGTTAATTTTTGACGAGATTTCAGTTTGCCGCGAATACGCGTTTCTGATTGGTTATTTCTCTCTGAGTGGAGAGTTGAAACAGTTGGTCAGCGCGGAAGGACAGTAAACGTGTGCTGTACATACAGTAATACTCTGTGTGTAGATAAAAGTGTAGGACTCTATGGCCCGTATTCTACTGTAGACCAAGGTTTAAACCCATTTTAGACTCACCTACGGTTTAGCTAGACCCGAGGTTTAATTTTGTATTCTGCTAGCGAGGTTTAGTTAAACCCAAGTCTATTTCGGGTTTAAATTAAACCCGAAATAGTCTTTGGTCAAGCCACCATGGTGCCCTCTATGGAAGAAGAAATTCTCCCTCTCTGAGTACTTTTCTCTCCACAAATCCACTTACATTTATTATTGGCAGTGTATCAGCCACATGAGCGTGAATTTCTTGGATTTTGAATAGTTTTTACGGGTATTTATGTCGAATAAGGGCATGCTGTATTTTTGCTTGCGACGACTCGTGAAGCATTGTACATTGTACAGTTTGTGTACGTGTGCGACGCACATCACAGGATACAATGATAAGCGTATAGCGTAGCGCTATTTTATTTCGTAAGTCTCGACATCGAGACTACGCATTACTGCGTATGAGAATATAGGAGATCCCGCGCGCGTGCACGTGTTCAATTCGTGCGCAGCCGTGTTCTGGAAAGGAGCAGTGACGATACTGCTCCAGCGTGATTGGGAAATTCTACCCCTTTTTGCCGTTTCTCCGAGATTTCTGTTTCCGAATTGCTGAAGAATCGTTACGGAAAATACAAGAACTATGGAGAAGCAATCTCCACCCTCTAATTCACCGCTTGCTGCCTCGCGTTTCCGATCCAAAATGGCTCCTGCGCAGCGGGATGCCAGCAGTTGCAGTGGAGCTGCATCTGCCGTAACGGACAGTACCTGTACTAAGAAAAGTACGAAACCACAGGCTGACCGCGTAGCGGCGGCTGGAGGTGGTAGCGGGAAGAAAAAACCGAGCAGGGTGAAACCTTGCTCAGAGTCAGACGCTGGATCGCGATCTTCTACTGTCGGTACAAATTCGGATTTGGCAGAATTCTCCGGGAGGCTAAATAAACTCGAAAATCTTCTCTCCCGAGTCGTTGATGCTCTGCCCGGAGCATCGATGCACTACACGCAAGACGACTATGATATGCCAACTACGGTGATAACACGTGGGGGATTCAACCGTGATTTGAGCGGGCTCGCGGAGTCACGCGATGAACATCTGCCTACCGAGCGCGGTAGTATGCAGGGCGACGATCCAGATCAGGGCAAGGTGCCTGCCTTCGCAGCAAAATTCGCGGTGCCTTCAGAGATCGGGCAGGCTATCGACGAAGAGCTAGCAAACTCCGTGACTTATTTAATGACCAACAACCTGGAAGAGAAAACGCTCGAGGATACAGCTCACAAATACCCTTGCCCGGTAAACTGCCAGTTGATCGACTCGCCGCGTGTAAACCAGACAATCTGGGACAACCTCAGCACAACTACTCCCACTCGCGATGCTAGGATACGGAAAGTGCAAAGGTCATTAACTCGCGGTGTTAATGCGTTTCTCCACACACTCGACCCAGAGATAACTGAGGCCCAGCAAGATGCGCTTGCTCTCCTGTGCAACGCTAATTACGAATTGAATGCACTCCGAAAAGAACTGATTAGACCAGATCTGAACAGTAAGTTCACACACCTGTGCAAGGCCACTCACCCCGTGACCAAGTACCTCTTTGGAGATGACTTGGGGAAAAAGTCAGAGAGCTTCAGGACCAGCACAAGGCTGCTGCCGGGGTTATGAAAGCAGCAAAGCACTCGCGTCCACTGTACCATCCTTACAGACTTGCAGCCGAATCATCTCGCCGGCAGTTCAGAGATGCAGGTTGGATGAGATCACCAACTTCAGGCAACCCAAACAGGCCTTTTTAGGACCACGACCAGCTTGGCGGAAGCGATTTCAACCGCCACATACTTACACCCCGACTGCCTCCCGAGGGAGCCAGCTACCTGTTCAGAGGGCAGGCCAAGGGAGGAAGTAACTCCGACAGCAGAGACAGCAAAGGAGGTAAAGCCCACAAATAAATTGATCGGACCTGTTGGAGGCCGACTGAAGCTATTTCATAACATATGGGGCAAGATCACTTCAGACCCGTACATACTCAATGCAATACAAGGCTATGAGATTGAGTTTGAGCCAGATAAATTTCCACCAGTTAGAAGTTCACCCCTCCATCAATACAAGCACAATGAAGTTGACACAATGGCAATACAGGAGGAACTCCTGAACTTACAAGCCAAGAATGTTATAGAAACATGTGATCATGAAGAAGGGGAGTTCATATCAAACATTTTCACGAGGCCAAAGAAAAATGGTGGAATTCGATTGATTTTGGACTTGTCAGATCTAAATGAGTGTGTTGTCTATCAACATTTCAAAATGGATAGCTTGAAATCAGCCTTGCCTCTTATCTCGCCCAGCTGTTACTTAGCTTCAGTCGACCTCCAGGATGCTTACTATTCAGTACCTATTCACTCCAATTGCAGGAAATTTCTGAAGTGTATGTGGCTTGATCAATTGTGGCAGTTTAAAGCCCTCCCAAATGGACTTAGTTCAGCCCCTAGACTATTCACTAAACTGCTAAAACCAGTTTTCGCTTCCCTCAGAGAACAAGGGCACACAGTGATTGGGTATCTGGATGACACTCTGATCTTAGGCAAGTCAAAGGAGGATGTTCATTTGGCGGTAAATGCAACAACTGCACTACTGGCTGACCTGGGGTTCCTTATCCACCCACATAAATCTGTTCTGGTGCCAACTCAGAAATTATCTTTTCTTGGGTTCATTTTGGATACGGCAAACATGAAGATTGAATTGCCAAGAGAGAAAGCTACTGAAATCAGACAGATGTGTATAGAGTTGAAGCACATGGAAAGTCCTACAATTCGATTCGTTGCCAAAGTCATAGGCAAACTTGTAGCTTCATTCCCTGCAGTGCAATATGGGCCCCTCTACTACAGAGAACTAGAAAGAGACAAAATCTGGTCCCTTCGTAAAGAAAGAGGACATTCTGACAGAACCATGACCTTATCAGAGGGTGCTATATCAGAGTTAGAATGGTGGATACGTAGTGTTAATTCCCAGTACAGTCCCATTCAAAGGAAGGCACCAGAGATGGAACTGTGCACAGATGCAAGTGGGAAAGGATGGGGTGCTACTGATCAAGTCACAAAAACAGGGGGTCGTTGGAACCATTCAGAATTACATTTGGCTAGCAAGAACAAAATCAACTATCTGGAGATGTTAGCGGTGAGCATGGGACTGAAATCATTTTGCTCAAATCAACAAAATGTTCATGTTCTCGTTAGGGTAGATAACATGACTGCTGTGACTTACATCAACAATATGGGAGGCACCAAGTCTCCAGACTGCAATGAAATGGCTATCGCCATATGGGAATGGTGCATCAACAGAAATATTTGGGTAACTGCAGCACATCTACCCGATTCCGATAACATTGAGGCAGACCGTATGTCCCGTAAATTCTCAGATAGAACAGAATGGATGTTAAGCAGAGACAAATTTCAGAGCATTGTAAATAGATTTGGGAAACCAGACATTGATCTGTTCGCTTCCAGACTGAACAGACAAGTAGAGAACTATGTCTCATGGAAGCCAGACCCAGAAGCTAGTGCAGTTGATGCCTTTACCTTAAACTGGAAGACATTGAACTTTTACGCTTTCCCTCCATTCTGTCTTGTTTCTCGTTGTCTGCAAAAGATTCGTGCAGACCAGGCAGTAGGGCTATTACTCGTACCAAATTGGCCAACCCAGGCATGGTTTCCTCTATTACAAACGATGCTGCTAGAGGACCCCTTAATAATCAGAGACCAAAAGAAGCTTCTCACTCAACCGGTGTCAGGGGAACCACACCCCTTAAATAAACATCTTTCTCTTCTTTGCTGCAGGCTTGGAGGAGACCATATGAGCTGCAAGGATTCCCCAGCGAAACTGTAAATATTATAGCAGCATCGTGGAGAAAGTCTACTAAATCACAGTACAATGTATATATCAAGAAGTGGACTAAGTTCTGTGAGGAGAAGCATCTCGACTTTTTGTATCCTAGTGTTCAGACAGTTTTAGCCTTTTTAAGTAAGATGTTCTACGTAGATAAAGCCAGTTATAGTAGTCTTAATTCAGCAAGAAGTGCTCTTAGCTCGTTCATTACTTTGAAAGGTAGCAGTGACAACTTAGGGTCACATCCAGTGGTTTCCAGGTTTATGCGGGGTGTTTTCAACCTGCGCCCTCCAGTCCCGCGTTACTCATCTATTTGGAATGTAAAAACTGTCTTGGACCATTTGCACAGACTCTCGCCAGCCAAGGCACTGAACCTCCAGCAGCTAACAAAGAACGTGACTACGCTGCTTGCATTAATTTCTGCACAAAGAGTCCAATCGCTACATCATATTCGGATTGATAACATGAAAAGAACAAAATCATCAATCGAAGTCAATCTAGGTCATGTGATCAAGCAGAGCAGACCCGGACACTGTGGACGCAGCTTCACTTTGCAGGCCTACCCGCCAGACAGGAGACTTTGTATAATAAACTATCTTACCGAGTACCTCAACAGGACGCAAAAGTTGAGAGGCACAGAACAATTCCTCTTGTTGACTTTCAGAAAGCCACATCACCGTGCGTCATCACAAACAATCTCTCGCTGGCTGAAACAAGTATTGACTGATGCTGGTATAGACACGCACAGATACAAGTCACACTCTACGAAAGCTGCCGCAGCCTCGGCGGCAGAAAGCCTGCATGTCCCTGTTGCCGAGATATTATCCAGAGCGGGATGGACTTCTGAGAAAACATTCAGAAAGTTCTACAGAAAGCCACTTCTTGACACAGGGAAATTCGCGAAAGCTCTACTGGACCAATAGCGGATCCAGGACTAAAGAAAAGGTGAATGTGAAAGGTGTGTATTCTCTGGTATTGACTTATGAATGTTGACTACTAGACAGTCCCTTATGCCTATTCGGGCTTGTCATGTAGATTAAGTGCCCACAGAGCTTTAAAATCTCCTATATTCTCATACGCAGTAATGCGTAGTCTCGGTGTCGAGACTTACGAAATAAAATAGGAAGATTAAATGAGAACTTACCTGTTCGAAATTTGATCTTTATTTTATGAGTAAGGCGAAGAGGAGAGACTACGCACCCACCTCTCCCACCCTAAATGGCGCCTTACTCAATACATAATGGTAAGCTCTCAACCTTATCTTGGGTTCTGGAATCTGTGGACACTTAGTCACTTTAAAGATTGAACACGTGCACGCGCGCGGGATCTCCTATATTCTCATACGCAGTAATGCGTAGTCTCTCCTCTTCGCCTTACTCATAAAATAAAGATCAAATTTCGAACAGGTAAGTTCTCATTTAATCTTCCTATTATATTCCTGGCTAACTAGCTTTGAATGCTCAGTACCAGCAGAGCCATCGCGCCGCGCCGGCCGGCGGCACGGTTGCTGTGTGCGCTGGATGGGACATGGCTTTATATGTCGATTGAATCGTGAGTTCGGAATGAATTGGCGATTGATCAAACCAGGACTTTGAGGTAGGAAATAGAATAAAAGCTTTTCTCTTAAGATTGTCAGTTTATAAAAATGAAAACCATTCTAAAATTTAGAAATAGATCTAGGCCTATATCAACCCTGTCTCGATATTATTATTATTATTAGAAGTAGATTTTACCTACCGTACCACACTAACGAGTAACCTAACTTTTAATAGGTCTAACGTTAGTCCTAACGTTACAATAATGTACTCTAGCTATAGACCGTTTCTATTTCGATGGCCTATTCACCTACCGCCGCTAGCGGCGCTATAACGGCCGCCATAACTGGGGGCCAACCACAGAACTCTTTGTGTAAGAGTTCTGTGGGGCCAACGGGGGGCTCCCAGCGAGCTAGCTACCCAGCGAGTTGCACTTGCAGCTAGCAGCCCAGCGTACCCATCGCGCATAGTTAGCCGGGCGCGGCCGCATGCGCCGCCGCCGCTGGGTCGCAGCGCTAAAATTGTGATTGTTTTACTTACATATCCTGTGGAAAAGTCATTCAGCGGCATTTAATGCCTATCTTTTGGACAAATTGAGTAATTCAGACATATCGATCTTAAATGAAAGCTTCAAAGGATCAGAAAAAAAAAACACAAACATATTGTGCAGTTGTTTGGGTGCAAAAATAACAGGCGAAAAAACGGAAATGGAAGCTGCACGTCAGTATGTGAAATTTTGACGCATGATAAATCACTCAAGTGAAACACAGCGGTATAAAAATTGCACAGATTTTTGAAACAAACTTTGGCCTATGCCTAATAGATTCTCTATTTAATAAGGCTAAATCACTGCATATTCATATTCGTAAAATAAAGTTGTTCATTTTAGAAGACAGGTTCAGATCAAAGATTTTGAGAATTAATTAAATAGATATTTTTTTTAATGCTTGGTGCAATACTTACAAAAGTTAGAATACACTTCCTGGCTACTAGTATACTGTATGACAAACATTTTAAAGCCTACACTACAGCCAAATGAATGTTTCAAGATGTGTAAAAAAATCTTATAATCTTAGATTATTGTAGATTTTCACTTCTTCACTAAGCGTTCAGCATTAAATTGACCATAATCAATTTGGGCCTGGAACTCTGAATTTGAATTAATTTTTGATAAAGTGATACTTATACGAATGGTGGCAAACATCCGTTTCATAAGCATAATTCATATTAAGAAAGTTTGATTTGAAAATCACTTTTGTAGATTATAATTTTAGGCGTTATGCAAGGTTGCTTACAGTCTAGACCTTAAACAGTAGAATGTTTGGTTGTTGACATCAGGCGACGTAAATTAACTTCTTAAGTTTATACGGCTTAGAAACGCCTAGATTTGCCTTCAGTTTGCTTTACTTAGTTAGACTTACCGGATAGTGGCAACCGAAAATGATATAGGATGTAGCTATATGTTCTAGAAGTCAATAGGTCTAGACGGGTCGTGATCTAGTCTGGACTGTTGCCAGAATTCTAGACAAGATCTAAAAAACGTTAGACAGACTCTACCCCGCTGGTCCGAGAAAAGGCAAAAGCCTAAAAAGGTTTAAGTTAACTGATATTATTAGTTGCTTTGATAGCGCCATATCTATCTAGCTCAAGATTCTGATTCATTATTTGTATTTAATTATATCAGTAAACTGCTCAACAGTCTAGGCTTACTACATGTATCTAGACGTCTGTCTGCGCCTAGCCATAGTTCTCCCCAGGTGTTTTTTATCCTCATTACACAAATGTGAATAGATCTATAAGGGGCTTACACGCGAGTACCCAGGTCATCGCAAAAGAAATAGAGTCTACAAACACTCACGGATCGTACCGATATTTACCTTGAAGTTCAGGTTTTGGCTACAGCCGTATATGCCATCTAATACCCATTCGCTCACAGTCGGTATAAGTTGTTTAATGTTATTAATTAGCTAACGAAAAAAAAAAAAGTAGACTCTATAGTTGTCACAAATCCAGATGCGTCGATCGCTGCCAGCTCCAGAGATAGCTAGCTGGCCGGCTGGCGCCGGGTGGTAAAAGCACTGGCTGCCGCTGGCACCCTTGCCACGCACGCACGGCGCTTGCCGACCCGGCCTGTATAAGAGTGGCCCCCAGTTATGGCGTCGCCTTAAGAGGGCGCACTTCCATGAACAGTCACTTGAATCGGTCTATACGAATAGGTTCTACTAACGTTAGTAGGACCCTACTCCTAGTCCTAACGTTAGTCCTACGATCTAGGTTCTCGATCTAGTCTATCTAACGTTAACGTTATGCCAAATCGACCTCGGGCTCTACCCTCTAACGTTAGTCCTACATTGAGTTCTTGGTCTAGTCTTCAGGTTATTTTCATCGTAAAGTCTAGACTATATTAAACGTACACTTATTAGTACATAACTATACACAGCCCAGTCGCTGTACATGGTACGTCGCGACAGGGCTGTACGAGCGCGACCACTAACCACTAGGAGAGCGACGTAATCGTATCACGATAGCTTTGAATTTTGATACTTAACATCATTTTTGTCACTTCAAACTCATCGAGTATACTCTTCAATATTTACTCTACATCTGATGCTATCAGTATTCAAATGTACCGGTACGAAATGAAACTTACCGAAATTGATCATCATATCCAGCATGTCCACACGTTACACAATCTTTCACGCCAGGCCTAACTATACACAGCCCAGTCGCTGTACATGGTACGTCGCGACGTATGGTTGGGTGTTCATAATACCGGACACCTAACGTTTTGCTATCAATAGAAACGTGAAAAATCTCACAATTTGCCTGAAATTTTACTCACGTGTGGAGAAAATACTCCGGATTCACAAGCGCGCACTGAAAATGCGATCTGAGGTACGCGCTCTTAGATGGCGGCTTCGAACGCGTGGGGTGTCATTTTTTCCGCACTCAGTTCCCCAATAATATTTGAATATATTTTTAATCCTTCGATATTACTTTTGAAGGACTGTTTGATGAATTTGACTTGATTTTCATTAGGTACCTTTTCATCGTAATTGAAATAAATTAAATGAGTCGGTTTGTTTTTTCACATTCATTTCTCGTTTCTGCATCAACTCGTACGGTCGTAGCGGGCGACAAAATGTGTATGTCATGTGTATGTGTAACGTGTGTGCACGATCGTACAAGCGGCGGTGACAATTTTGCGGTCAAAATCGTCAAATTTATTACGAAAGGATACTCTACATCTAACAACGAGTCAGCAAAGGTATGCCTAGTTATATGTAGTTACACGATAAACCTTATTCGATTTTGCTAAATTTCGGTAATTTAGAGGGAATACTTAGTCGTTTTCACCACATTTTACTCGGTAGCGTTGCCCAGTGAAGAATCGAACACCGTTGCGCGTAGTCCCATGCGTACATTTTCTTTCAGTACGCGCAATGCCATTATAATGCGCGGTCGGTCGTTATGGACCCGGTCGGTGGGTTGAACACCTACCATACCATGTACAGCGACTGGGCTGTGTATAGTTAGGCCTGGCGTGAAAGATTGTGTACCGTGTGGACATGCTGGATATGATGATCAATTTCGGTAAGTTTCATTGCGTACATTTGAATACTGATAGCGTCAGATGTAGAGTAAATATTGAAGAGTATACTCGATGAGTTTGAGGTGACAAAAATGATGTTAAGTATCAAAATTCAAAACTATCGTGATACGATTACGTCGCTCTCCTAGTGGTTGGTGGTCGCGCTCGTACAGCCATGTCGCGACGTACCTTGTACCATGTACAGCGACTGGGCTGTGTATAGTTAATTAGTACAGGGAGTACTAGGACTAGTATTTCTAACATTTAGATCTCGAGTCTCTTCTAAGTGTACAAGTACTAGATCTAACGTTAGTACGTAGTCTCTTAGGCGTATCTCGTGTGTACACGCGTGTGGCCGGCAAGCTAGCTGCAGGCAGCTGCTGCTGTATCCAGCCAGCCACTCGTTTTGTGCCATTGGCATTGATCTGTGTGCTGGTACCTTTACCAGTCATCGTAGTACTAATAGACTCGATTTAAACTCGAAATAAACCTCCTCCTTGGTAGGTTTAATTTAAACCCTATTTAGACCACAGCTGGACTTAGCAGAATACCAATTAAACCTGGGTTTAAACCTGGGTCTAAACTGGTGGTTTAAACCCAGGTTTAAACCCCCAAAACCCACTTTAGACCCAGGCGTGGGTTTAAACTCGGGTCTAAGTTTTTAGCAGAATACGGGCCTATGAGTTCGAGTGTGTGTGTGCGCGCGCGCACGATGTATGTATACGCGCTCGGGCTAAGATCTCCACGTCAACAACAAGAACAACACTCCACTCTGATCGACAGCTCAACTTTGGCTTGGACTTTGTTTACTCAGCTAGCAGTAACTGTTGCATTAATGAATGGCTCATTATTAATCAATAATAAAAGATCTAAAACTTATTGTGCACACATAGTTTTTTGGGGATCTCTATTGTGAATTACAATAATTATTCCATCTGATTATACTAGTAACTAATGATACCCTGAGAGCACACGTCATGATCATGCATGTATCTCAAATTGCCAGTCCACGATTTTCACTCGACGAGACTTTCAATTTTTATAGTTTTCTAAGCGAGGGACCAATTCAGTTCTTAATGTGCTATTATAACAAGAATCTCTAGAACGTTTAATATCAGTAATGAGTTGATTCAACTTTGGAACGGGTCGGGTGATCAATAAATAGACAGCCTTGTCATAATATGTTCTAAGATCGTTTAAAAAAAATGTCAGTAGGATGCGGTGATAAGAATAACGGTATCATAAGTTCATTTGACATGATATAAGCATTAAAAGGTCTGATTAATATCAAATATTCACAAATCACGTCAATTAGTCACGGAGAGTAGATTTTCTTGTCGTCAATAAATGAATCTCGTAGACCATGCACTTTGTCTCTGAATTATCTCGCAAGATCTCGGGTGTTGAGAAGGACATGCGCAAAAACCTGCGCGTACGATAAATTTTAGATTTGAGCTCATTAACAGCAGCGTTGCGGTCTGACTGTAAACCAAGGTAACTCGTGAGAAATTTCCGGCAGAGACCGGCGGGCGGCCGCCGGTACGCAACGGGAAACAGGCAGATGACCTTTCGATCATACGTCGGTGCTGGGTGGTGCCAAAATCTCAGCTGCGACCGAGCAGGCTATAAATCGGTCTGTCGCCGCTCTGAGTTGTGACCACGGTGACCGTAGCCTAAGTCAATGTGGTAGTGCACAACTCGTGATAAAGAAATGGATGTTGCAGTTCTCTTATGATAACAAACAAATGACGTCAGATTAATTCGATCGGCACTTACTAAAATTAACATACTTCTAGGATGAAAATCATTGCTTAGGATCCAAGATGTAGATATGCCGATGGCGGATACCTCACTCGAAAGTTGCCCTTAAGCAATCTACCGTTGCGAAATACCGCCTAATAAAACTTATGTCATGAATATTATTCTGCAAGAAGCATATAAAGTTTATCGGGTGATGTTATACTGAAGATGCAATATTTCGAAACACTAGGCATATAACGACCCTTGGGAGTAATGAACCTTAATTTCTTTTTTGGAGTAGAGAGACTTCGGAATAACGAACTGTAATCATGATATCAAACCTTTCAGCATTTGTGTGGCAAATTCCTGGTGACGTGGGACATGTGTTAAAGCCTCTGCAAGCTCTTCCCTGTAATAGTAAGCTGGTGAATATTTCTTTTTTTTCCATCGTTTGATCACCTCCACAAGTTTTCGTTTTTCAGGGGTCTTCCTGCACGAATCAATGTCTTCTTGAGTAAGTCCTAGTTTTTCCATGAGAGATGACATTTGTTCCTCCTTGAGATTCGAAGCGATCACGTACATTTCGCTCAGGCTTTGTTGACCTGAAATGTGATCGCCAAAACCGTGATTACTTAGTTTTTGATACCATAATATACTTGCCTCAGGATATGTACACATTAATCTTTTACGATATTTCAACATTTGAATATGATTTTCATATTTATCAATCCGCCATTTTTATGTTTAAATACATCAACAATTTACTACCGATCTTTCATGATACTTTCATCTCAGATAGCAAAGTACACTCTTATCCTACTTGTCATTGCAAAGCCATTCATGGTCTCAATAACCCAAAGCTACTTGTCACTCGTATATAGATCTATCAGACGCCACGGACCGGATATATGGAATTCTCTTCCCCAACAAATTAAAGCATGCACATCTCATTTTCCTTGAAAAACAAACATGAAAAAGTACATTACACCAAGTTATGGGAATTAGCTGATATCTGACCTTTGTAATTAAAAAGTAAATCCAGAATAATTGTCAATATTTTGGTACCCCCTTCTCCGTACATCAAATTGTTCAATAAACATAATATTTAAGTTTTCTTTTCTTAATAAGGCGCCTAGTTTCGCGCGCCTGCTGGGCTCTTTCACTTGCACCAGCTCTCACCTCACTCACCTCATTCTCTGTGTATATAATGTCTATACAATTTTTGTTGTTGCAATGTGATGCCAGATGTTACTGTTTTTTTTTCTTGCTTTTTCTTTTCTTTTCGATAAGTATACAAGATGTATGTTTTGCTCATTTTCTTTTTTTCCTCTCTTTTAAGGCTGTCGTATCTTCAAGCTATATGCTCATTTGACGACAGTCTTCTGCATTTACACTCCCAATACATGTACCAAAATTCAGTCTGATCATTTGATTCACTTTATCCAGATTGGGTCCCAATTGACATGTTATCTTATTCTTTTCTTTAATCTGTACCCGTATATACCTCAGTTTTATTTTCGGATGTACACACTGTATGTTGTATTGTCTTGTTAACCATAAGAAATGACTCTATTACATTTGTAATATATATTCGATGCAGAACATTTCTAATAAATTCATTTGAATTTGAATTCGAAAGGATATTATCAGTGTCTGTGATCTGTCAAATTTTCATTTTGGGTTTCACTTGCTCCACTTTTAAAACAAAGACAGAAATAAATAGATAAACAAAACCAGTATTGATGTGTTTGATCTACAAAGGTTCCTGTGGAACAGTTAAAACTTTTGTTTGGTTATTTTTTTTTTCCGCGTCTCGCACTAATTCAAAGAACGATTCAAGGTACACATATTAAATCTCAGCATATCTCGATAAAGATTTTTTTTTTCAACAGAAATAGTTACCCCCCCCCCCCAAAAAAAAAAAGGCTAGTGGAGCATGACTGCGCGATTGTATCTATACTGTAATCGATAAGATGGGAAATCACTGGTCAGCACTACCGCATCTACAGACCCTATATTATAAGCTTGACGAGTGTGTTGGCCTGGCATGTGAGACATCTTAATAGCTAATTGGGTCTTCCTACCCACATTGGCGCGAGAAATCCACCTCGAAATTTGTCATTCTCAATCACTGTAAAAGCCAAGTAAATGAGTAAGTGATTGTTGCAATCTACCAAGAAATAGCATCCTTGCGATATCAGTGAATCCCGCCTTCATGAGACTTTCACATAGTATGGCTCGAGTGCTTCCTTTCTGTTCCCTAGCCTCTTTAACCAGCTGGCGGATCTCGGGTACGACACAACGTGCTGTGGGTGGTTTTCGGTACTTGTGCAGTCTAGCCGTGTCCAGACCAAGAGCCTCTGAAAACGGTAGGATGTCTTCCATCAGCATTGCAAACCCAATATCGGGGAGCTCGGCGTTGAAGACAAAGTCTCCCTTAGGCTGAGCAACACATTCTGATCAGAAAGAAAAACCATGTGATTTTGCTGAGTAAAAATCTTTATACAGATATACTACAGCAAGTCAATTGTTCGAGTGAGCTGTGATAAGTGATAAGTGGATAATGAAGGTTAGCACATTTGATAACTAGAAAAGCACTCTGAGAACGCAGACCTCCGCAAAGCAGCTACTTTCCACCGATGATCTTGCTCTTCCCAAAGAGATTTTTCTCCTCTCCACTACTGGCTTAAAGCTCTTCGGGCTGTTCCATGTGAAAGTTTCATAGAGATCAATTGATTCCACACCAATAGTTTTCCAAGCTGAAAAATCGGCCGATTTTCCAATATCATCGAAGCTTTTGTTACGTCATATACCCGCAGCTGCGCGGCGCTCCTCACCCA